>NC_084886.1:37800510-38407295 GCF_958979055.1 Alnus glutinosa
GTGAGACACTGACGTCCGGACAGTCGCACGTCCGCTGCAAGTAATTTCCATATAAGGCTTAACGCGTCCAGACCAAGAGGGATGAACGTCCGGACGGCAATTCTTCAGCACGCAATTTCCATATTTGCTATACGTGCGTCCAGACCAAAAGAGGTAGACGGCTGGATGGTTAAAGTCGAATCGGCAATTTCCTTAACTGATGAGCGCGCGTTCGGACCAATGCTGACTGACGTCAGGACGGTGACATTTGAATTGCGATTCTTGCCTTATTTATGATCGCGTTCGGATGGGAAACCACATCGTCCGGACGGTTGAAGTCGATCTTCCCATATACTGAACTTGGAAAGAATCTGAAGCTAATCGATCACTGATGGACATCCGGACGGGCTGCTGAGAGGTCCGGACGGATGCAAGCTGGAATAGAAGCTTCTCGACACAGCGTAGGGTCTGGACGGAAAAGATACATCGTCCGGACGGATGATGCTGGTTTGTCTAGCGTCCGGTTGTGATGAACATGTCGTCCGGACGGATGGAACAGTGGACAGATGGACGTCCGGACGGGATGACACGTCGTCCAGAAGGCTGATAGGGAATCTAAAATCTTCTATCTTCTTCGCAGTGCAGAATCTTCTGAAAATGCTCTGTCAAGTGGAATCCCTGTTTATAGCATCTTTACACATAAGTGATTTTGTCCAAACACAGAATGAGACCAAAATACTAACACCAGTGAGTTGCTATAATCAACCAGATGTCACGATTTGGAGAGGGACCTCTGATGTGCAAATTTTACTCGCAAGCACACGAGTAGTATGTAGCATAGTGCATGCAAGTGCGAGATCGTATCTATAGGGAAGTGTGTGTAAAGAAAAAAAAATCAATTTCTATTTAAATTAATTTTGTTTTAACCTAGAGCCACGATTTTAGATTTCTTTTAAGGACAAAGAAATGAAATTAAAAAAAAAATGAGTAAATAACGCAAAGAAGAAAAACACTAAGGTATCGGAATTCATCAAATCAAATCAAACACCTTACTCTTGCATTTTTATTCATAAATTTGATTCAAGGAGCTCGATATTCAAGTTCTTAAATAACAAAGCGTGGAAACATTTGATGAATCCAACTCAAACAAATCACAACGATTATCCCTTAGAGTAGAAATCATCCATTGTATCCAGAAATCACAATAAAAATCCCAATCTCAAAGAAATCAATTGATGTATCCATCGGTTGAATTACAACAAACATCCAATAAAAATTATCAATCTAAAGAAATAATTCAATAAATTGAAATGGAACTTGAATATGACATAAAAACATCAAATCTATGAATATCATGACAAGAGTGTCGGTGTTATCATTGATGAGGTTTCATCCTCAACCATTGTTGAGGATTTTAGCCTCTCATGACTAAAAACACCAAACAATCTTGAAATGAAAACATGAAGTGATAAAAAAAATAATAAAAAAAAAAGACGATGAAAACAAAGAAGAATAGAAATTAAATAACTTTAAATAAAAAGAAAGCGATAAATTAAAATAACAAAGAAAAGAAGGAAGAACGGAAACTAAATAACGGTAAATAAATTAAAGCGATAATTAAAATGAAGAAGAGAAGAAAGAAGAACGAAAAATTAAATAACTTTGAATTAAAAGAAATATGAACAAAATATCAACTTACAAAAGAAAAGAACAAGGCAAGAGCTAAACAAATGCTCTGAATAGAAAAAATGATGCCCTAAGTGGTGCTTAGCATGGTGTATTTATAGCAGAAAATTAGGTTAAACCCAACTTTTACAAAATGGTACATCTACCCCTCTAAACCCTAATAGGAGAAAAGAATGCTAGGGTTTAGGGCCATATTTTCAAAATGATGCATCTACCCCTAGAGAACCCTAATAGGAGTGTTAGTAGTTGTCAGAACATTGGCATTCGCACATGCCACGTTAGCCCTGATTGTCGCTCAATCGACTATCTTGGTTGATCGAGCGACAATGCGCTCGATCGACTATCTGGGTCGTTCTATCGACATCGTGCTTGAGTCTTTGTGCGCCTTCCAAGTGCTTGATTCTCCAAAGATGCTGCCACATCAACCTTAACACCTGTGCTCTGAATGGCTCTAACGACTTCTCCTATTTCTTTGCAAGTCCCACAGAAATACTGTATTTTATCTCAAAGTCCTACAAAATACTAAAACACCAAAACTAACTAAGAAATCAGAAAATAACAAAGCTAAAGGTTTAACAAATGCAAATTAAAGGATCCAAATATACAATATTTGGCACTCATCAAATACTCAAAAACTTACATTTTGCTAGTCCCTTAGCAAAACAAAATGAAAAACAAAAATCAAAGCATGAAACATAAGTCTGCTATCGTGGGAGAGACGATTGCATTTAGCATATGCAACAATCCTTTTAAACCCCTAGGACACCCTAGTGGACGAGTGAAGTCTCGTGAGGGTTTGCCAGAAATGATACCCATAAACATTTTAAAGCACTATGCTGTTGTCAAAACAAAAACTTCCACAGAAACACATGGTTCATATATCATGACTTGGCTTAACAAGGTGAACATCACAATCACAAATCATTTAACTCATAGCTGAGAAATTGAGACAACACATACTCCAATACGTGCAAAGTGAGGTTAACATAGACTCATGAGGTTTCAATTTTTCTCAAAGTTTGTGTGTCCCAAAATTCATAGGAATTTTATTAAATGAAAACAACCAAAGCTTAAATTAAAATGTGATTTTTTTTTTTTTTTTTTTTGTAGGCTGTGAAATGCTTGACTCCCTTAAGCTTTCTAATTTACCTATGTAACGAGTGTTGAGTCAATGACTTCCAAACCAGATGGTTTTAGGACACTAGATGTAGAAACATCCCTAAGGGCTTAATTACTCAACTCAAAAAGGCTACGAAGTCAAACTAGCCATATAATCAATCAAATTTAAATTCCGCATCTTTTTACGCGAACACTCAATGCTTAGTGAGGCAAGAGGCCCGTTTACTCAATGAGAACTTGAATTGATGATTTTTTTTTATATATATATTAAATAGCCAAGATTTCATCAACAAATCATTCTACAAATCTTATGATACACATTCCTCAATTCAAATTCCATGTCTCACAGAACCAATGCAAACGTGCTTGTGAATTTCAATTAAAACAAGTGAGGTCCCTCTAATCCAGCAGATGAGTCAACATATTCAAATTTCCAATGATATACGACGTTCAGGATGTTAAGCAAATCAATGATATGTAAACCATAGTAAGATGTAATCACACTCAACCAACAACATAACATTTTAAAAATAAATAAATAAATAAATAAATAAACACAAAAGCAACAAAACAACAGGCAGAAACAGAAATGTCTACCCCACTCCCAAATTAAAATGACACATTGTCCCTAATGTAACCAGAAATACAATACCAACTGGGTGACGCAAGTCGAGTATAACGTAGCAGAATGCTCCCCCAAACTTGAATGGCAGACACTTATCCTGAAAAACACAATAAAAACAACACAAACAAACAATCAAGTGACAAGAAAAATAATGAGGGTTGCCTCCCATAGGCGCTATGTGAAGACCAAGAAAATAAATAGGGGGTTTAACAATTAATAAATAGTGTTTATAAATTGATGGGATTAATAATTAAATTCTAAGTGATATTTATAGTATTTAAATTAAATAAGTCTAGGATAAAAGATAGAAATAAAATTAGATGGGGTCCCATTGTGATTAATAGTAATAGGGGTTTTAAATAAAAGGAAAACTCCCCACGTACTTACAACTTGCCACATGTCCCTTATCCCTTTCACTTTTCCTTTTCTTTTCTTTCTTCTCCTTTTTTTCTCTTTTCCCTCTTCGGTGGACAGCAGTCCACGACTTCTTTCTTCTTTTTCTTCTATTCTTCTTCCTTCTTCTTTGTTCTACCCGAACACAGAGAGAGAGACGAGGGAGTGAGATCAAGAGATTGAGAGGGAGATCAGAGAGAGTTGAGACCAGAGAGATGAGAGATGAGACTGAGAGAGAGACAAGAGATTGAGAGTGAGATCAGGATAGTTGAGGGAGATGGAGCCTGATCCTCCGATGGGTGACGCCGACGAGACCAGAGAACGCTGGCGACGCGATCTCTGGTGAGCCAGCGACCCGTAGACTCGATGCAATCGCCGATCTGTGAGACCCGGAAGAGAGAACCCGAGCAACCCAAACCCGTAGCCCGCTGAACCCGAGAAGAGACCCAGTTCTCCATGTGTGTTTTCCGACGACTTTTCCAACGGAAACAGTGACAATTTCCAGTGGATTCTTGAGGAAAATCTCCAAGGTATATAAATCCTATAATTTTGTGGATTGTTGAATTAGGGTTTGATAATTTTGGGGGTTCTCTATGATTGTGTGTCGGCAGTGGCTATGGGTATTGAATTGAGTGTTGTGGATTTGAGTTTTGGTTAATATTAATTATAATTGATGTTCTTGATTTGGAGGACTGTGTGTTAGTGATGCCCTGTTTTATGGTGTTTTGTTAAATTCTTATGTCTTCCATTGTAGCCGTATAAGTGTTGGTTGTGGATTTTAGTAGATTGATTTTATGTAGAAATTTATGGGTTGTGTGATTCTAGGATATGGTTGGCCAAATCAATGGGTTTTTTAAGCTTAATTTTTATGGATTATGGATATGGATTTTTAATGGTTGGGTGGCCCTCTAGGTATTATTAATCTTTGAGGTTTGTTAATGGAATGATGTTTGGAGGGAAGTTCATAGTTATTGAATTCTCTTTGGGAAAAGATTAAATATATGTATGTAAACTTGATGATTTTGGAAAATGGTATTGCTTGGTTATCTTCTTGGGGAGTATAACTTTGAGGAACATAATTTGGTAGGGAGTTATTAATTATTATTGTAGGTTGAAATTGATATTGAGTTGGGTTTATGAGTTTGTTTGTGGATTAGTTTGCCTATGGATGAGAATGGATTCATTGGCTTTGAATTATATTTTACGGGCTTTAATGGGCTGATTTGGTGTGGTGCCTATTTGGTTACTCGATTGTTGGATTTGTAGTTCTAGGATTGATGTAGCTGATTAGAGTGTGAGTGGTGTTGTTGGAATTTGGTTAGGCTTCTGTGGAGGCTTGACCGAGATGTTGTGGATTTTATGTTATGATGGTGCTAATTGCATAAGTGTTTGGTTAGAAGTCCTTTGGATGGAAACCGGTTGGGCTAATTGCTTGTGTTTTTTAGTCCTTTGATTTCTATAGTGATGTTGAAGGGGGTGTTTTGCTTGGATATGTTAGTTGCTAGAGAAGAGTTTAAGTTAATGCATATAGGTCCTTTGTTATATGACCAACTAAGGATAGAAGCTAAAGTTGCGAATGTATGTGTCTATGTAATTTTTATAGAAAATCTATGTGTGTCGCAAGCTTTAGTAAATTATTATGTTAAATAGGATTAAGGTTCTATAATCTAAACTACTTGGATGGTTTGTAAATAAAAGGACTAAGAATAGTAATTGGATGTAATAATAATGGTGGGCGAATAAAATAATAAGCGTTTTAATGATAATAAGTGAAATAAATACGAACTTAAAATCAAGGCTTAACCTAATAATAGTTTAGAAGACTTAACTAGACTTAGAAGCGGGTAATGCGACGTGTGAGTGCGTGAGTAGTCTATGTGTCATAGAATATAGAGTTCCATAGCATAGTCTAACGTTATAAGTATTTGCAGGATCGTGCCATAGTTGGAGACTTCAATGGGTTCTCCAATGTAGAGTTCGAGTCAAGAGTCCAATGCAGCCAAGGTGGGTATTCCACTCATTGAGAAAATATATATTTTTATATATATTGGATTGATAAAAATATATATATTGTTTATGAAACCGAACCAACCATATCATGAAATGTATATTTTGAGATGATTTGATTAGGTTCAAATTATATCAATGATGTTTAAGAATTGATGCATGAGTGAAAAGTATTGAATTGATTTTGAAGTGTTAAGTTCTGTGGTTGGGATTTAAATTATGCAAATTGTTGAGAACATGTCATGTTGAAACTGTTTATGTTTTATGAAACTATGTTTTAAGTTTGAGAACATGTCATGTTGAAATTGGTTATGATTTATGAAGAAATTATATTTTGAATGATTTCAAATGGTTGGATAAAATGTTGGATTTGTTTAGTTTTAAGAGGACGTGATTTAGCAACTGCATGATTTCAGCATGGTACAATAGTGAAATATATACAGGTCAAGCACAGAACATTGAGCATGTAGTATAGAGCATACATACCAGCAGTATCAGTATATCAACAGCATATTAGTATCAGCAGCATAACAATATCAACAACATATCAGTATCAGCAGCATTATTAGCCCCCGTTCATGCATAGCATATATAACATTGTTTTATGAGTGATGTTTTTTATGCTATGAGTAGTTTTACTAGATGTATTGGTATGCATAAGAGTCTTATGAAAAATATCTTATGTATATTTCTATCAGATGGTTGCATGTGTTAAGATGTCATACATTGAACTTGAAAGTACATGGATACATGACTACCCAGGTGTGAGTAATGGCATGTCTATGAGTAAGAAGGTTGATTGTTATTGTTCTTCAGGAAAGACGTGTTAGCATAATTGAGTTTAACTCTAGTGCTCACATGATCTACTGACGTTCAAGGTATGAAGCTGGAATACGATTAGAGATGGCGTTGCAAGTGTTTTGTTGAAGGATGTTATCCTAGTATGGAAGAGTAAGATGCCATGTTCCTTGCTTAAGACTTATGTGTATACGTGATATCTGTGATGGAGTGATCATGTGCACGTATGTCTGAGCGACCGATGAAAAGTATTATTATAGAGGGGTCTATATGTAGAAACTTCCAAGGAGGGATGACTGGAATTTCTACATATGTTCACAACTATATAGTATGTTTTAAATGTTTTCTGAATAGTCAATGTTTGCTGTATTAGCTATTGGTAAATTGTGGCTGATATAGTGCTCGCACGACTAGAAATAAAATAAAGGTTGGTTCTTTGTGAAAACTTAGTTAGTCTTATACCACTGAGGTCTTAGTATGTTTTATACTAAGGCGGTGAACTCATTCTTTCACCTATGCGGATGTAGATACCACCACAACCGTATAGATGATGTTCCTTTGGCTGCAGGTACTTCGGTATAGTGGATGGGTTGATAGCAGTGTACTTGGGACATTATGACTGAAGCTCGCCACGACAGTTGTAATTGTCGGACCACGGGTTGTCCACTATTTTATAGGTTTGGTATGGCTTGTGACATTTATGTCACTTATTCTTTGTAAAGCCATTATTGTTATGCAAATATTGTGTTAATAAGACTCAAACAGATAGATGTTAAATGCCGTTTTGTTGTAATTAACTTGTGATAGATGTATAAGTTGTAATTTCTGCTATTCAGATTTATGTTTTCTGCTGCATAGATAGATATATGTTATACTCTGATTATTAGGTACATGTTATGGGGCATATGCCATATGTTGGCTTTACGAGTGCCACTGTGAGGACTTGTTTTACGTTTTGTATTAAAAAAAAAAAAGGGGGGGGTCGTCACACGTTAAGTTTTATGATAAGTCTTGAATTATTCAATTCAAGACCCCTTAATTTGCATTTGTTAGACCTAGTTATTGTTGAATATATAACGTGTTGTTGTAGTTTTTGTGTTTTCTCTTATTTTCAGGTCTTAATTGAAATCTAATTCAAAATACTTGAATTAGACCTGAAAAGACATCAAGGGCATTTTGGTCATTTCCAGAGTTCGAGGCTGATCCTGAAGAGAGAAACGGCTAAGGCATTTCGATCGATCGATTATTTCTTCAATGAAGAAAGTCGATCGATCCAAAGTCGATCGATCGATTATTTATGCAGCCGCGAAGTCGATCGATCGAACCTGGATATTTTTCGAGAAAATCTTAGGATGTCGGCATGATTTGATTGGATGAAATTAATCCAATTTGGGCGGTTCACAGAGGATGAAGACACTATTTTGTGCGGCCAAAAACCGAGCTTTGATGTTCCCTTTGTAAATTAAATCTCTATATATATGAGATTAGGTTTTAGGTTAGATTATGCATCTTTTGGGGATTTCGGATTTGCTCAGGTGTATCACTTCAATTCTTTGTATTTCTAGCTTTCTTTAATGCACGTTTTCTGGGCTTAGTTCCAGAGAGCTTGTCTCCTTTCTTTTTCTTCTTTGTTCTTCATGTTCTAGCTTAGGTTTTATTCCCTTTTTGTAATCCGAATTTTATGATTTTAATATAGTTGTTTTAAATTCATTTCCTTCTTGTTTCTTTACTGTTTTCCTTTAAATTCATGCTTAGATTAGATTCAATTCATGTCTAGCTAATTTAGTTCTTAGGGTTTGATCCTAAACCTATCCAAAACCTATGTAGTGTTCTTGAGGTTCTTAGGATTTTCTAGATGTGTTTGATGATTGTTGAGGGCTAGAGGATATCAAAACCCATGCTAAAAGGTTTTTGTATCAAGATTCCAATCTATTTATTCATGAAAATTAGTTAAACTTGTCTATGAGTTTTCTTAGATTTCTTGAGTAAAACCAACATTCTTAGAAACAAGAATGATGTCTTTTGCAATAGTTCTATATGACTTGATGTATGACTACCTATTAGAGTCACCTTATAGGGTATGCTAGGGAACACCGATCATTTCATACCTTCGGTAGTATATAATGTCTTTCCATTGTAGTTTAATCTTTACATGAAATAGATTGGTGCAAAACTAGATACCTTATCATTGTGGCCTAGTTAGGGTTTTCGTATATCTTGTATACTTATTAGGATGTGTTGTAGAATAGTAAGCTGGGGAGAATTAATCACTCCACATCTTTCGTAGTGTAAATGTTTTTCAATTATAGACTAATCTTTACGTGGAGTAGATTAATGTGAAACTAGGTGCTTTATAACTACGTCTTAACGAAAGTATTTTCGTGTTGAGGTCGTCATAATGGTTGACGCCCATTATGCGCTCATATCAAGCATGTTAGGAAGGTCCATATAGACTTTAAGCATTTCATTGGTTGATGATTGGATAAGATCAACACCCTAAGTTTTCTCTTAGTTTGTTTTCAATTTCCGCTTTCCTTTACCTTACTTGTTGTAGTTTCAATTCTACAACTCTTGCTTTCATTTACTCTTAAGTTAAGTTAGATACGTTCCTTTAGATATCCTATTACGCAAAACAACCAATAATCTTTGTGGTTCGATCACCCTTACTATAGTACAATCGATACGTACTATTGCGAGTGGTAAACTTATAAATTTAAAATCCACGTAGCCGCTTGGCGTGCTACCATTTTACGTCTTCAGCCAGACTTACCTCTAGAGACAACAATTCCTCTGAATAGCTCAAATCCTCCAACGGAGTCGTCTCAATCTCCGGACTCTTCAACTCCAAGAATGGTTTCAGCCTTTGTCCATTGACCTTGAAAGTCGTACCATTCTTAGGGTCCCCGATCTCAATGGCCCTATAAGGAAAGACAGATCGAACAATAAATGAGCCCGTCCATCAAGATCTGAGTTTATCTGGGAAGAGATGCAACCGTGAATTGTAGAGAAGGACTTTCTGACCAGGTTCAAAAGATCGTCTTAGAATATTTTGGTCATGGGCCCTCTTCATTCGTTCCGTGTAAGACCTGGCACAGTCATAAGCATCATTCCTTATTTCCTCCAATTCATTGAGTTGGAGCTTCCTCTATGAGTCAGCCTTCGTGAGATCGAAGTTCAGCTGCTTGATGGCCCAATAAGCCTGATGCTCCAGCTCTATTGGAAGATGACAAGCCTTGCCATAGATAAGCCGATATGGGGATATGCCAATCGGGGTCTTGAAGGCTGTGCAGTATGCCCATAGTGCATCATTCAAGCGCAGAAACCAATCTTTCCACGAAGGATTTACCATCTTTTCCAAAATTATCTTGATCTCCCGATTAGATACCTCCACTTGTCCACTAGTCTGAGGGTGACATGGGGTTGCAACCTTGTGTGTGATAAAATATGTCTTCATCAATTGCTCAAAAATCATGTTGCAGAAATGCTTACCTCCATCACTTATGATTACTCGGGGAGTACCAAAACGAGCAAAGATATTATCCTTCAAAAACTGAACCACTACTTTGTGGTCATTAGTCTTGCAAGCAATAGCCTCCACCCATTTGGGCACATAGTCCACAACAACAAGGATATATAGATAGCCAAAGGAGTTTGGGAATGGTCCCATAAAATCAATGCCCCACACATCAAAAATCTCAATAATCAGAATGAGGTTGAGAGGCATCATATTCCTTCTAGAAATACTCGCTAGCTTCTGGCAGCGCTCATAAGAGGTACAATAGGTGTGAGAGTCACGAAACAAGGTGGGCCAATAAAATCCACACTGCAAAATCTTTGTAGTGGTCTTTTTTACACTAAAGTGGCCTCCACAAGCATAATCATGGCAAAAGGAGATGACATTAGATTGGTCATGCTCAGGGATACATCTCCTAATGATTTGATCAGAAAAATACCTAAAAATGTAAGGATCATCCCAGAAAAAATATTTCACCATAGCCATAAACTTGGACTTATATTGTCGTCCCCAATGTAACGGCATGTGGCCAGTGACAAGATAGTTTACTATATCGGTAAACCATGGTGAAGGAGTATGAGCAATGTGCATCAATTGCTCATTAGGAAAGGTTTTAGAGATGGGGGTGGCCTCCTCAGTAAAATTCACAATCAATCTAGACAGATGATCGGCCACCACATTTTTAGAACCCTTCTTATCCCGAATCTCAATGTCGAACTCTTGTAGTAGTAATATCCACCGGATGAGACGAGATTTGGCATCTTTTTTGGAGAAA
This sequence comes from Alnus glutinosa, assembly GCF_958979055.1. Classification (NCBI taxonomy): domain Eukaryota; kingdom Viridiplantae; phylum Streptophyta; class Magnoliopsida; order Fagales; family Betulaceae; genus Alnus; species Alnus glutinosa. The sequence goes on from NC_084886.1 coordinate 37,811,407, forward strand.
AAAAGATACCTCAAGGCTGCATGATCCGAGTAGACAATTACTTTAGAACCCAGCAGGTAGGATCAAAACTTATCCAAAGCAAGTACGACTGCCAGTAACTCCTTCTCAGTGGTAGAATAGTTGAGTTGTGCATCGTTAAGAGTCCGGCTCACATAATAGATGACATGGGGGAGTTTATCTATACGCTACCCCAAAACAGCTCCAACTACATAGTCTGAAGTGTCGCACATGATCTTTAAATGGTGCACCCCAACTAGGTGGCTTGATGATGGGTATGGACGTCAGAATCTTTTTTAGAGCCTCAAATGCCTTCTTGCAATCCTCATTAAATATAAACGGGGTCTCATTTACCAACAATTTGCATTGGGGCCTAGCGATTTTGCTGAAATCCTTGATAAATCGACTATATAATCCTGCATGGCCCAGGAAAGAACGAACCTCTTTGACCGTATGTAGAGGTGGAGGGTTGGAGATCAGATCTATCTTTGCTTTGTAAACCTCGATCCCATGATGAGAAATGACGTGGCCAAGCACAATCCCTTGCTTTACCATAAAATGACATTTCTCCCAATTTAGCACCAGGTTCTTCTCTTTGCACCGTACTAAGACTAACGTGAGGCGGAGCAAACGTTCCTTAAAAGATGAACCATAGACAGAGAAGTCGTCCATGAAGATCTCTAGAAAATGTTCTACCATATCGGAAAAGATACTGACCATGCACTACTGAAAAGTAGCGGGTGCATTGCATAATCCAAAGGGCATGCGACGATAGGCGAACGTGCCAAAAGTGCAGGTGAAAGTTGTCTTCTCCTAATCTTCGAGGTCCACATGGACCTAGTTGTATCCAAAATATCCGTCCAAGAAACAATAATAAGCATGCCCCGCCAAACGTTCCACCATTTGATCAATAAAATGAAGGGGAAAATGATCCTTCCTGGTGGCGGCATTCAACTTGCAGTAGTCGATACAAACTCTCCCTCCTGATTGAATACGAGTTGGCACCAACTCGCTGTCCTTGTCTCCACTACCGTCAATCCAGCCAGCTTTGGAACAACATGAATTCGGCTCACCCATTTGCTATCAGAAATTGGATATATGATGTCTGCATCCAATAACTTGATCACTTCAGCTCTTACAACTTCTTGCATAGCTAGGTTGAGCCTTCTTTTTGGCTCCCTCGATGGTTTGGCATCCTTCTCCAAGTGTATCTCGTGCATAACCACCGAAGGGCTGATTCCTTGGATATCTTCAATGGTCCAGCCAATAGCCTCCATGTGCTCTCTTAAAACATCCAATAATTTATCTTCTTGAGTATCAACTAAGTCTGAGGCTATAAGCACTGGCAAAGATTCAGCTGGACCAAGGAACTTATACTTAAGACTGTTAGGCAAGGGCTTAAGTTCCTTCTTGGGGGGCTCGGAAACTTCGACCTCCTCTTCCTTGCTGTTCTCTAGAGAAGCAAGTTCTAACATAGCATCTGCTTGCTCAAGTAGCTTGTCCAAGTCCAGATCTTCTCTGAATTGAGCAAAGCATGCCTCCAGGGGGTCCTCAATGCTTGCTTCATCAATAGTATCTTCAATGATCTCCTCAATCAAGCATGCACTTCCAATCTCAGTAGTCTTTAATGGCTATTTGCTAATGTCGAAGATGTCCAGCTCCACTGTCATGTTGCCAAAAGAGATCTTCATGGCCCCTGTTCTACAATTGATGAGGGCGTTAGCCGTAACTAAGAAGGGTCGCCCTAGAATAATCGGTATTTGAATCCCTACATTCTGGACCGGCTTTGTGTCTAGCACTATGAAATCCACGGGGAAATAGAATTTATCAACCTTAATCAAGACATCCTCGATGATTCCCCGTGGTACCTTCACTGACCTATCAGCCAATTGAAGTGTCATAGAGGTAGGCTTCAATTCTCCCAACCTCAATTGCAGGTAAACTGAATAACGTAGCAGGTTGACACTTGCTCCAAGATCTAGTAAACCCTTCTTTATGTGGCTAATGTCTATCATGCAAGAGATGGTCGGACATCCAGGGTCCTTGCTTGATGGGTAGCTTGAATTGAAGGATCGAACCGACGTGCTTGGTCAAACATACCTTCTTCGGGACATTATTTTTCCTCTTGACAGTAATCAAGTCCTTCAAGAACTTGGCATAAGACGGCACCTGCTGGATGGCATCCAAAAATAGGATGTTGATCTGCACTTGCTTGAATACCTCCAGAATGCCCTCGAACTTTCCTCCTTTCTTAGGCGCAAGCAATTTGTCAGGGTAGGGTGCTTAGGTATAAACAACCTAGGAGGAATCTCAACAGTGGCTATAGATGGCTCTGCATCTCCCTCCTTTGTGTTGCCACTTCCTTGCTCTTTTTGTGCAATAGGGCTCTCTTCAGGAAGAACCACTTGGTTGTCCACTTGTCTCCCAGACCTAAGTGAGACAATGGCTTGCACATGCTCCTGCCCTTGTACAGCATTTGATGAACTTTCCCCATGGAACTGCAACTTCAGGTTTGGCGCGGGCTGGCTGGGAAGCTTTCCTTTTTCTCTCTCGCCCAAGTGATTTGGGATTTGACCAATCTGAACCTCCATCTTGGCAATCGCTTGGGTGTTCACCATGGTGGCATTCTTCATTTCACCAATAGATTGGGTGTTCACCAAGGTGACATTCTTCACTTCATTAATGGTTTGGCTTGTAAGCTGCATGAAGGACTTGAAAGAGTCCTCTAGCGTGGACTGTGAAGAAGAGGCTGGGGCTCGAGTAGGTACTTGGTATGCTGGTGCTAGCGATGCTTGACGACCTTGATGATGAATCAGTTGTTGAAATCCAGGGGGTATTGATTATGGGCTTGATGAGAGACTCCCCCTTGATTCATTGGTGGGTTCTGCTTCCACGAAAAATTATGATGGTTTCGCCACCCAGGATTGTAAGTCTCAGAGAAGGGTCCATTGGATTGCTTCCTAAAGTCATTGAAAGCATTGACTTGCTCCATTGATGACTCGACAAAGGTTGGCAAATAAGGACAAGTCTGTGCTGAGTGCATGGGACTAGCACAAATGGAATAGCAATCCACGTGGAATGGGTTTGCAGTATTGATGGATTTTCCTATAACGAGAGCATCAACTTTCTTAGTGAGGGCATCTAGCTTCATCTTTAGCTCAATATCTTCCTTCACTTCATAAATGCCTCCCTTCTTTTGGATGCGAGCAGATTTATCCCGACAGCTTGAAAAATCCCACTGCTGGGAATTGTCGGACAACTGATCTAAGGTCCAATATGCTTCTTCTCCCGTCAAACTCAAAAATGTGCCTCCATTCATTGACTCGACCATGCTACGACTGGATTGAGTCAATCCTTGGTAAAAGAATTGCATGAATCTCCACTTCTCGTATCCATGTGGAGGGCACTTAATCGACATATCTTTAAACCTTTCCCAATTCTCAAAAAATTTATCATCCTCCTCTTGAGTAAAAGAACTTATTTCCTTCCTACATTCGTTCACTTTGGAAATTAGGAAATATTTATTGTAAAACTTGTTTAGCAAGTTTTCCCAAGATCTAATAGACCAAGTATGTTTGAATCCAGCCATGCTTTGGCTTTATCGTGAAGTGAGAGGGGAAAAAGTCTAGGTGCACAGACTCCTCAGAAAAGTTTTGAAATTTGAAAGTAGTACAGATATCTTTGAACTTTTTCACAAGGCTGTAAGGATTTTCAAGGTCTAAGTCATGGAATGAGCGTAAGAGTAGGATAACATGAGGTTTTAGATTGAAGTGGGTGGCATTGGTGGGTGGCAATACCATACATGAAGTAGAGTTTGTCGCAATGGGTGCGAATAAATGCCTGAGTGATCTAGTATAGTCCACGTTTTCCACTCCTGGCTGCTCATTCTCTCTCCTAGGCTGCTCCACATTCACGTTGGGGTTTTTTGCCATGTTGTCTCCCATCTCAGAAGTCGTTCTCTGTTCAACAGGTGCTCTACGCTTTCTCCAAAACACCCTTTCTAGGTCGGGATCTAAGGGTAATAATTCTAAATTCAAGGATCTCCGACCAAGCATACATAAACTACCAAAAAATATTTAACCAAAAGACAAGCAAGAAAGAGAGGAAAAGAAAAAAGATAAAGAAAAGAAATTGCAAGTAAGGTAAACAAAATTCTCCAAGGTGTAATCTAGGTTAGCTCCCAAGAAAATGAGGGGGGTCACAAGGACCACTTAAATCCCAAGACCTTCCTAGCCAGAATTTGCCTTGATTGCCCATTGGATAGCTCCGTAGACCCACACTAGTAAAATCTTCTCTTTTCTCTTATTTTTTATTTATTTTTTTGAAAAAGAAAAATAGCATAAACAAAATAAATAAAAGAGAAATGAAGACTGACACGAATGCATACAACGAAACAAAGATACCAAAAAGGTAAAAATTAAAACTTACAAGATTGGACCAAAAATAATTTTTGGCAAAAATTTTTCGGTACTGAACTTCTCCAGGTAGTGCCTCTTGTGTTAGTGTGCTCGAGCGACTTTGAAGGTCACTCGATCGTTAAGGCGCTCGGTCATCTTTGATGGTCACTCAATCGACTTCGCAAAATTCCACAGAACCTGAGACAAAAACATAACAGAACCCCCCCCCCCCTTTTTTTCTTTTTTAGAAAATAAAAAGATTAAGAACAAAATCTAGTAGAAAAACAAAATTAATGTAAACAAAATTTGATTTTTTTTCTTCTTCTTACAAATCAACACCTTCTCCGGCAACGGCGCTAAAAACTTGATGTGTAAATTTTACTCGCAAGCGCACGAGTCATATGTAGCATAGTGCATGCAAGTGCGAGATCGTATTCACAGGAAAGTGTGTGTAAAGAAAAAAAAATCAATTTCTATTTATTTTGTTTTAACCTAGAGCCGCGATTTTGGATTTCTTTTAAGGACAAAGAAATAAAATAAAAAAAATGAGTAAATAACGCAAAGAAGAAAAAAACTAAGGTATCGAAATTCACCAAATCAAATCAAACTTCATACTTTTGCATTTTTATTCATAAATTCGATTCAAGGAGCTCAATATTCAAGTTCTTAAATAACAAAGCGTGAAAACATTTGATTAATCCAACTCAAACAAATCACAACGATTATCCCTTAGAGTAAAAATCATCCATTGTATCTGGAAATCACAATAGATATCCCAATCTCAAAAGAAATCAATCGATGTATCCATCGGTTGAATTACAACAAACATCCAATAAAAATTATCAATCTAAAGAAATAATTCAATAAATTGAAATGGAACTTGAATATAACATAAAAATATTGAATCTATGAATATCAAGAGTGTCGATGTTATCATTTATGAGGTTTTATCCTCAGCCTTAATTGAGGATTTTTACCTCTTATAATTAAAAACACCAAACAATCTTGAAATGAAAACATGAAGTGATACAAAAAAAAAAAAAAAAAAAAAAAAGAAGAAGAAGAAGAAGAAGAAGAAGAAGAAGAAGAAGACAAAGAAAAGAAAGAAGAATAGAAATTAAATAACTTTAAATAAAAAGAAAGCGATAAATTAAAATAACGAAGAAAAGAAGGAAGAACGGAAACTAAATAACGGTAGATAAATTAAAGCGATAAATTAAAATGAAGAAGAGAAGAAAGAAGAACGGAAAATTACATAACTTTGAATTAAAAGAAATATGAACAAAATATCAACTTACAAAAGAAAAAAACAAGGCAAGAGCTAAAACATATGCTCTGAAGAGAAAAATTGATGCCCTAAGTGGTGCCTAGCATGGGGTATTTATAGCAGAAAATTAGGTTAAACCCAACTTTTACAAAATGACACATCTACCCCTCTAAACCCTAAAAGGAGAAAAGAAAGCTAGGGTTTAGGGCCATATTTTCAAAATGACGCTTCTACCCCTAGAAAATCCTAATAAAGAGTGTTAGTCAGAGCATTGAAATTCGCGCATGCCACGTTAGCCCTGATTGTCGCTCGATCGACTATCTTGGTTCACCAAGCGATATTGCACTCGATCGACTATCTGGGTCGCTCGATCGACATTGTGCTTGAGCCCTTGTGCGCCTTCCAAGTGCTTGATTCTCCAAAGATGCTGCCACGTAGCCCTAACACCCATGCTCTGAATGGCGCTAATGACTTCTTCTCCTGTTTCTTTACAAGTCCCACAGAAAATACTGCATTTTATTTCAAAGTCTTGCAAAACACTAAAACACTAAAACTAACCAAGAAATCAGAAAATAACTAAGTTAAAAATTTAACAAATGCAAATTAAGTGGTCTAAATATACAATATTTGGCACTCATCAACCTCCATAGGGGATTTCACAGTTCGGAGTGCATACCATATGGAAAATTAAAGACTAGATCTATGTCGAGTTGAAGGATCCACTCAATTGGAAGGTAATGGTATTTGGCGATTGACATGGAAGCTAAAATTACCAAATGCAGCCAAGATGTTCCTGCGACGAGCATGTCAAAATATTTTGCCTACTAAAGACAATTTGATGAAACAGGTTATTGTCAAGGAACACTCTTCCCCTATATGTGGTATTTATAGAGAAACTATGGTGCATATCTTATTAAGCTGTCCATCAGCTTTGAATGTTTGGGGGGTTTGTGGGAGAAAAATTTAGAAAAGCTCTAGCAGTGGATCTGATTTTGTGCAGATTGTGGAGGAACTATCTACTAAGTGTACTATGGAGGAATTTGAGCTTTTTGTTGTAATTGCTATAAGAATATGGTTTCGTCGAAACACGCTAGTTCATGGTGGGGATTTTTTAAATCCTAATCTTTTTGGCTAGAGGAGCGATGGAATCATATGAAGAATATACAAATATTTGGCATAGGAGGGGCTTGCAAGGCAAAGGTGCATAGAGGTAAAACACATCAAATGGAAACCTCCACCAAATAATAAATATAAAGTTAACGGGGATGTGGCAATTGATAAAACAAATGGGTTTTAGGGTCCAGGAGCTATAGTGAGGGACTGGAAGTGCGATGTAGTAGCGGTTAAAAGCTTGTAAAAAAGTAGAACCCTATAACCAGTTGCTGTGGAAGCCATGGGTGCCCTCCATGCAGTAAAACTTTTTGTAGAGATTTCGGACTTTGACACATTATAATGGAAGGGGACACGCTTCAAGTAGTGAATGCTATCAAGTAGAAGATTTTCCTCTTCTTGGTGAGGCTCTCCATCGCCTACTACGATTTTCCTAAGGGAGGAGGGTTGGATTTCCTCCCTCCTCCCTTCCCCCCTTCCGTTTTCCCTTGGTTCCTTAGCTTTTTCTTCTTTTGTTCTCTAGTTTTTCTACTATTTTGCTGTCCAACTTCCACAGTGCTACTCTCTCATTCCACCTCAGCCATGCCATGCTTCGACTCGCGGGTCTTTGTACCACCGTTCTCCACCTCTGCTCCATTTTCATCCAATGTTTGCAGTCAAGAGGGTTCGAAAGATTAGATCTTGGTTTTCACAAACCATATCTGTCATCTTCCACCCCTCTCCCCATCGACGTACCATTCCTCTGCACTCTCTAGCCTCTCTGCTTCTCTACACCGCCTCCATCGCTTCTGTCAACCCTTTAGGCACCAACGCATGGCCCTCACTTGCCGACGCGTGGTCTCCACGCGTCTCTTCGCCATTGATTTCCTCCACTGTTTGCAGCTGTTGTTGGGCTCTTTGTTTTTTGTTTTTTTGTTTTTTTTTTTTTTTTTTTTTTCTATTGTATTTATTTAGTTTTTATGTTTTTGAGGCTTTTGGTGGGTTACTATATATTTGTTCCTTTGTGACTTGATCTTGTAGATGAGATATATTTTGTAACTAGAGTTCGTAACTCCTTGACGGTTTCTAGTCGATATTCTGCAATGCCTCCCCTCAACGACTTCTTCTCGACGGTTGTTGGGGTTTGCTTATGGAGCCTCAAGCAGTGTTTAGGCCTTTTTCAATGTCCCCTTGCCTTCGATTACCACTTTTTAGAGGCCTTTACATAGGACCGGGTTGTACATGGTTCCTTTAGGATCATCTATGGACCCACTTCCTAGTTTTTGTTCTTTTTTAAGCATTTTTTTTTTCTTATTGGGTATGTTGCTGGGGAGCCCACCCCCTCTTGGTTTGATTCTATGTAGCCCTTTTTCCCGTATTGATTAGAAAAAGTAAAAGAAAAAAAGAATGCTATCAAATTTAATTAGAGTAGGTATGGACAACTCATAAACGATACGCAAGAGATTCTTTATACGTTCTCTAATTGGTAGATTGTTTATGTCAGAAGAGAGACTAATTTTGTTGCTCACAATCTTGCAAAAACAATTGTTAAACAAAGCATATATCATGTATGGATGGAAGAAATTCCACATTGTATTTATAATATTGTTTTGTTAGAGCAACATGCTCTATTTTTTATGAAATGAAAATATAAGATTTTGTTATAAAAAAAGGAAAGTATATGCTATAATGCTATAAGTTATAATTTATAAGAATATTAAATAATTGATGATATATGTTATAATATTATCATTTATGTCATAAGTATACTAATATTTATATAAAATTATATTTAATTATTTACATATTTATGTGTATATGTACAAGTTTATCATATATAATATATAATATATATAATTATATGTATAATATTCAACTCGGCGAAGGAAGAAAAACAAAAAAAAAGACTAAATAAAAATTTCAAAAACTATTTTCAGAAACATATATAAATTATTTTTAAATTTTTGTTTTTTTGATATTTTTGTTTTTACTTGTTTTAATTCCTAAAACGATTTGTCAAACGCATACGTACATACGTACGTGTTTTTGCTGTTTTGGATTTCAAACCGCTACCAAGGAAGCCCTAGCTCTTGCATGCCGCACCGCAGGTCCGCAACGACAATATTTCGAGAAACTGTATACCAGCAAAACGACGCTATACATGTCCTAAACGCACCCGCTAATCACCAAAACCGACACGTGGCGCCTTATCCATTTTCAATCAAATACCAGAACACTGTAGAACCCGATCACTCTTTTGCCGCTTCTTTCTTCCTCAGCTCTCTCTGTGTCTCTCATGGCATCCATTTCCGCGAGCTTATTCTCTTCCTATGCTCTCGCTCGCCCAAACACTCACAAGCCGTCTAGGAGAAAGCCCCTTCGAAACCCTAATCCTAACCCTAACCCTAAGCCCAAGTTAAACACCCACTCCAGTCGGTACAAGTCCCCGCCCGAGCCCGTGGTTCTCTGCGCCGGCGAAGCTACCACCTACTCTCGCCTCCCTCCTAAGGAGGACTTCTTAGTCCCCTCTTTGAATCCCTCGTCCGAAGTGAAGCTCTCGGAGTCGGCCGTAGCGAAAATGGAGAACCAAATTGAGGATTTGAGCAGCGAAGATGAAGAAGAAGAAGAAGAAGAAGAAGAAGAGGAAGAAGGCGTGGAAAATGGTGATTTAGGGCTTAATCACGGAAAATTTAAAATCTTTCAGGGTAATTCTGATTTGGAATACGACAAGGAGATCGACGACGACGGTGAAGAAGAGGAAGCAGAAGAGAAAGGAGTGTTAGGGTTTACGGGTCGCAAAAGTGTATATAGGTATGGTAGTGATGGCAATTACAAAGGAATAGTGAAGGAGCACGGAGTTTCAGCGAAACTCTACGTGGTCGGTGACGATGATGGTGAAATGCTAGGATTTGACCGTGTCCAATCCGTGAATGTTTCCGATAACGAGGGTGATTGCGTAAAGGAGAAGGGAGTACCGGCAGTGATGCGGTGCTTCGACCGTGCGAAGATATACGCGAAGGCCGGGGACGGTGGAAACGGCGTCGTGGCGTTCCGTCGTGAGAAGTTCGTGCCAATGGGCGGCCCGTCGGGTGGGGACGGAGGGCGAGGCGGGAATGTGTATGTAGAAGTCGATGGTTCGATGAATTCGCTGTTGCCGTTCCGGAACAGCGTGCATTTTCGGGCGGGGAGGGGGGCCCATGGGCAGGGGAAGATGCAGGGAGGGGCTAAGGGAGAGGACGTGGTGGTGAAGGTGGCGCCGGGGACGGTGATCAGGGAGGCGGACAAGGAGGAGGTGCTGTTGGAATTGTTGTGGCCGGGGCAGCGGGCGCTGTTGTTGCCTGGTGGGCGAGGCGGGAGGGGGAACGCGTCATTTAAGTCCGGGGCAAATAAAGTGCCAAGGATCGCTGAGAATGGCGAAGTTGGTCCGGAAATGTGAGTTTCCTTTGTTTTTTGTGTTGTTGGAATGGAGTTTCTATTTTGATGTGCTTTATCTGCTGTTATCATTTTTGGATCTATCGGAGTAGTGTGAATTATTTGATATTGTGTGATAATATATGATTGTAGCATTTGTCTTGGATCAAAAGCTAAGAAGATGGCACGTCCTTATGCTTAACATGATCTCTTAATTTGTGGATGATACCTGTGGTTTTTTGCACATCCAAAGGCACTTTGAACTTTTGAAGGTGTGACCCAAGATGGGAGTAACAAGTTTGAGAACCATGCGTGAAACCTTGAGGGTGAATGTCATGTTAGCAAAGTTTTTTCCTTATTTTATAGCAAATTTGGAGTTTGAATAATGGTGTCCTAGCACCCAGATAGTTGGATAGAGGATTAGCTGCATTTAGTTAAAAGGTGCTTGATGGAAGTTTTGTGGTTTTTGACTCACCTTTCCCCATCCAGCCCAAACGAGGGTAGTTAATATCTTTCTAATGACTTCTTTCGTTTTTTTTAATCTTTTACATGCTCAGTAGCTAATAGCTATAGTAGTATTCTTGATCAGGTGGTTGGAGTTGGAGCTAAAGCTGGTTGCAGATGTTGGAATAGTGGGTGCTCCAAATGCAGGAAAAAGCACACTTTTGAGCGTGATAAGTGCTGCACAGCCAGAAATAGCAAATTATCCCTTTACAACTTTACTTCCTAATCTTGGTGTAGTTTCATTCGACTATGATTCCACAATGGTAGTAGCAGATCTGCCAGGTTTACTTGAAGGAGCACACCGGGGTTTTGGTTTAGGTCATGAGTTTCTACGGCATACTGAAAGGTGTTCTGCCCTGGTACAGGCTTTCTGTCATGAATTGCCACTTCTTCAATTATGAAGTAATCAATACGTTAAAGAGTATTATCACATAACATGTATTAATACTATATTGTTGTACTTTTAGCTTCTTTTATTAAACACCATCACATCATCTCATGTTGTGGGCCAATAGATTTACATTTTGCACTCTCCCGACCAAGAATTTTAGTTTATATTCCCCTAGTCATATGGACATGTTTTAGTACCAATTCATATTGATTCCTCAGTCTTATTACTAGATAAGTAGATGAAGAAGACAAAAACTGTGCATTATAAACCTGTTGATATTCCTTGATACATTGAGAACTTCCATTATAAATATTATCAAGAAGTTTTTTTGCAAAGCAAAACCTGGTAAATAAAGTTCTTAAGATGATGCCTCTTGCTTCAGGCGTGAAATCTGAATTCAATGGTGTAAAGAATTGTTTACCCTTCCATCTTTGGCTTTGGAAACATCATTGTTATCATGAGAATGCCCTTTGTACATAACTCCACTGATAAAGTAAGAACAGTCAATTCCTTCACCATATTTCGCTTGTATTGGCATATCCCTACTCCATCATCCAAATTGAAAAGAAAAGACTGCTGATATGTGTTTAGGACTTTGTAATTAGTTTGATTTTTAGTCTGTTCAGACTCCCCAGATCACCCCCACCCTGGGTAGGTGTGTGTTGGGAGGCTATGTGAATGCATTGTGGATTGATAGAGCTTTGTTACTTTCTATGAGTTTTTAGGTACATGTTGTTGATGGCTCAGGACCGCAGCCGGAACTTGAGTTTGATGCTGTTCGTCTAGAGCTAGAACTCTTTAATCCTGAACTTGCTGAAAAGCCTTACATAGTGGCCTATAACAAAATGGACCTTCCAGAAGCATACGAAAGGTGGCCATCGTTCAAGGAAATGCTACAAGCTCGTGGGATTGAACCTTTTTGCATGAGTGCAGTGAAAAGAGAGGGCACTCATGAAGTGATCTGTGCTGCATACGAGCATTTACAAAAGAGTAAAAGAGAAAAACAGGAGCTTGAAGGTTAAAGTTTTATCTTAGTTTCATTCATTAAATATATTCTCGGACTCCCTTAACTGTGTCTGAATACTAAAAATCTTACGCGTACTCTATAATTTATACTCCTGATGTGATGCATAGACTGTTTTCACAAGTTTGTTCCATCTATTTCAGGTTTGAAAAATCTGGAAAATTTGAACCATGTAGCTGATATGGTACGTAAAGAACGCAGTGCCTCTATTAATGAGTTTGAGATATTTCACGACAGCAGTTCTAATGCCTGGCGTGTAGTTGGATCTGGGTTGCAACGTTTTGTTCAGATGACAAACTGGCGGTAGGTTAATAAGTACTCATTATGATCACTAGTACAATTTTTTCTTATATTCTTTCTCCTTTTTTTCTTGCAGCCTTTGTCTCAAGCTGAATGCTGAGTCAGTCCTGTCTTATTTATCACATTTTCATCATTTTGCAAAGTTTAAAATCTAACTTGTAGAGCATGGAATACCGAAGAATGAAAATGGAGTATGCTGCATATGTTTCCAATATTCTAAGTTTCAAACTGAAATTGACTTCTAATTATCGCTCAAGGTGGTGCGGTTCAGGCCAGACAAAGGAATTGCTTAACCCCTATTGGTTGGTTGGTGGAGTTCCAACTAGGAATGTCCGAAGTCCAACCTGCATTATGTGACAGGGTTGGCTATTTCAGTCAATAAAATTCATGTGTGATTTCTCTGTGTTCAGGCCCTTGGGGGAACTGGATCTTTCACATTAGTACTCAACCTGATCCCTTCTTGGGCTGAAGGGGGGGTTGGGCATTTCCGAGAAAATACAAACGCGGACAGAGAAACACATATGCCGCCCCTTACAATTTTGGAAGTATATTACAAAATTAGGTGTGTGAATGAGAATGACAAAGTTATCAAGACCTGAGTATTGAAACTTATGTTTAAGATGAGAATGGTATTCCTATTTTAACTGCTTGTTGAGTAGTTTTCTATGAGTCGGGGTGTACATCCAGTTCAAATCTTAATGTCATTTCTTGTTTCCTTGTTTGGGCCCCTTTACTTGCTTTAGATTGATGCTTTGCTCCAAGTAAGGATTTGCCCAAACTTGATGATTATTCATTGCCTCACAAATTGAGATAGCCCTTGCTAAGAGAGATGGGATCTTTCTAATAGGTCGGGTCCAGGGGACAAATCAATAGGAAATGCTATTTGCTTTGTACGAACAGGAATATATATATATATACTTTTTTTCTTCTTTTTTTCTTTGGGTAAGTAAAGAACTTGACATTAAAGAAAAAAAGATTTGGCAATGATTGTTTTTCACAAGTACGCCCAATGCTTTTAATACCACTTCTGATATCATTTTTCTTTAGTTTTGATTTCTTGGTGTGTCCCCCCCCACCCCACAAAAAAAAGGGGGGGGGGGTCTATATCGCGTAATGCTTTAAATTTAATTATGCTGCATCACTGTTATCCATTGTAGGGTTAGATAGATATCATCTCTGCTGTGTTTCTGATGCATCTTGTGAAAATCTGTTAATGCTTTTATTGGATCAGGTACGTGGACTCTGACAAAAGATTTCATCATGTTCTTGACGCTTGTGGTGTGAATAAGTCTCTCTTGAAACTTGGTGTCAAGGAGGGTGACACAGTGATTGTTGGAGAGGTATGTTTATACTTTATGCTGCCTTGTACTTCGTCAACCTCAAATGGTTGAGCCTTGTGATCCCTCACCCTAGCACAAAACGATATGCTAACACATTTGCACACAATTGTACAAACGACAATGGCAACATGAAAAACTTGTCATGATTTGTTACAGTAGACACCTTTAAGACCATGCCTTTCTAGTAAGGCACACAAACTTTGGCCCTTATCTCTCCTTCCCTACAAGCACTACACAGCCAGGTGACTGCCACCATTCTCCACCGGTGACACAACAGAGGTGGATAGCCTTTGTTCTCTCCCTCATGTACATCCCTTTCTCTCTGCAAAGTGATAAAGGGATGCGTTCCCCGTAAGGGTTGCCGTTTGCGGTTGGGGATGGAGAGCTGGTTCTTTGTGGAGGCTAAATCCTTCCTTTTTTGGATGTGAAAGGGTTAGCAAAGGTTCAGGTGGAGGAAAAGAGGAAAGGGTTCTCAGGGTTGCTGTATTGGGGACGAGATGCACTGCTTGGCTGCTGTCGATGGTGGAAGAGATATTGAGAAATCCTGGGATTGAGGGTTTTGTCAAATCCTTTAGGGAGGGGTCTAAGGTGACCATCACTTGGAGAGGTGAGAATAGGTCCGGTCTGTTCTTGGAGGTAGCGGTTTACACTGTGGGAGGCCGGAGAAGGCTGATTCTGTTTCTTAAAGGCCGTGATGGGCGGGGTTGGAGCCATGTTTCTGGGGAGCTGAGCAAAGCTCTAGCCTTTCTTGGAGCCACGGATGGGTCTCTGTCTTCTGGTGGTCCTTTGGCGGGGAATAAGCTAGGAAAGGAAGCAGGACTTTCTTCGTTCGCGGAGGTGGTGCGCTCGGCAGCAACCGTCTTTGTCATGGGTTGCCGGCCTCTGGGTCAAACATCGGGTTCGCGGGGTGTGGCAAAGGTTGAAGACACACGGCCGGTGGCGGAATGGTTCGAGTTGGAGAAGTTTCATCTGCTAGGTATGGAGATGGAGGTGATTCGACAAGTGATGGATTGCTTTGCTTTGGAAAAGCAAATGTTTGGTCCCCTGGGTAAGAACCTTCGTGTTGATGATCGCTTCAGTTCTCGAGACTTCAGAGGTAGCTCGGCTTGCGTGTTTAGGGATGCATAAGTTGAGGTTGACGCTTCAATGCAGGGTGAGTCTGGTGCGTTGAGAAAGTTTCTCAAGCTGTTTGGATGCTTCTCCAAGGCCTTAGATTGGGTTTGTGGGTTTTTGAAGAGATTGGGCTTTAAGTCCTCTTTTGGGCTTAAATGTAGGGTGAGTAATTTTGTGGCGGGCCAGGTGATTCAGGGGTATAAGGCTACTCTCAAAGGTTTCTGGTTCAGGCTGGGTCCTGTCGGTTGGGGCCTAAGCCCAATGCCGAGAGGGTTGCTGTGGATTCGGGTCCTAAGCCCTCGCTGGTTTTTGGTGTGGATGCGGGGCGGGTCTTGGGTCCGGGTGCGAGTCTAAGTCTGGGATTTGATAAGATCATGCTCCTCTTCCTGGAGGCAACGTCTTCGGTGGATATAGTTCTAGAAGCGCTTCCTGGTCTGCGGTCTTCGACGGCATTTCCAGATTCCTTCTCTGGTCCGGTCCAGCTGTATCGGAATCTATTGCGGCGTTTT
The DNA here is from genome assembly GCF_958979055.1 of Alnus glutinosa. Taxonomy (NCBI): domain Eukaryota; kingdom Viridiplantae; phylum Streptophyta; class Magnoliopsida; order Fagales; family Betulaceae; genus Alnus; species Alnus glutinosa. The sequence continues at coordinate 37,826,749 of NC_084886.1, forward strand.
CTGGGTGGGACTCTTTTGCTCCAGCGTCGTTTGTGCACACCACTTCTTCCCCTTCTACGCACGTATTTGCACTTTCTTTCTCTACCACTTCTATCCCTTTTGTGCAAGTCTTTGGTCCAGCTTTTTCTAAGCACGATCCGGGTTTTGAGGTGTTTCCTTCGGTGCCGGGCATCGCTGTTTTTGGGGCAGATTTTCCAGGGGCAGCAGCATTGGGTGAATGGCTTCGGCTCTTGCTTCCCGTGATGTCGGAGTCTCGGGCACCTATCTATCCGCCGAAGTCTAAGTCGGTATTGAGGTTTCCTCGAAAGCGGGTGGATGTGCAACTTAACAAGAGCTTGATTGCTGAGTCTTTGGCAGCGTTCACTGCCTCTCCTCCTCTGTTGTGTCCTCTTTATTCGCCACCTATGGAGACCGATGCCGCTAGTGAGCCTCCAGGCACCTTTGTTAGGCATGGGTTCCTTCTTCCGCGCAGTCTTTCTTCCCTGCCATTTGAGGTGGGAGAATCTTTGAGGGGAGTTGATTCTGAAGAGGCTGTTAGTTCTCCCGAGGCAATGTTCGAAGTTACATTGTGCCTTCAAGCTGCAGGGATTTACTTTGAGGGGAACAAGAAGGGTTTTTTGGATGTTAAGGCTTAAGTGGTTGAGGGGCAACGCCTTGAGGTCCCTATCTCCACTCCTAAGATTAAAGGGAATAGAGAACTTCATAACCTTGAGTGTGATATCAATTATGATGCTAGGAGTCTAGATTCTACACAGGGCAAAAGCAAGAGGGCTTTGCTGTGATGTAGTATTGCTGAGGGTTTTGGGGCTGGTTTTTGCTGGGTTTTCTGTTGTGGTTGGGTCTTTGTGGGTTTTTTTCTTGTTTCTTTGCCCTTTCTGTGTTTATGTCATTTTGTATATTTCCTATATGCTCAGAGGCGCCTACGCTTTTTATAAAATTTCTCTGATTACCTATAAAAAATAAAAAAAAAAATAAAAAAAAAAAAAGAAAGAAAAAAGAAAAGAAAAAGAAGTTGGCCCTTTTTCTTCGGAGTATAAGTGGCTTGTGATTTATATACGGCTTTTGTCATGACAATATATAATGGTTTTTTCATTTTCCAAGTGCAAATGGACAATACAAATATCTCTATAATTGCTTAGGCAGAGTAATGTTTTCATGTTATTTTATCCAAGCTCAAACCATTGAACAACCTGAAGCTCTTATTCAAATTTTACATCATTGCTAGAACTTCAGTGACCATGTCTTCCTCTTTGCTCTCTGCCAGATGGAGATGGTGTGGCACGATTCCACTGACAGTTCTGGTCCATCAACTGTGAAGAAGGAATCAGCTTTTTCGATCAAATGGGCTCAGTGGAAGTAACTCAGCTTTATTTGGTTGCTGTTAATTGAATGTTGGTAGTGGCAGGTATGGTCCATGCAACTTCTTTGTTTCAAGAGTGCCCTTATCTAATAAGTGACAAAAATTAGAACTGAATTTATTTCCTGGCCATTACTTGATACAATTTAGGAATTGTGGCCACCCAAAAGAAGGAAGATTGAATATAGTAATGGCTATATAGTTGTTAATAATGGTAGATGGGAAAGACCTTTGCCTTGGATATTTTTAGGAATGTTGGCATTAAATGAACCATTTTTACCTTTATACATCCCTTTCTGGCTACAGATATAGGTTACCATATTTGCAAGCATTGGAACTCACTAGTATTGCATTTTCAATCTGTAGCAGTTGTGAAAATGAGGTGCTGTGCTAAACTATGGGCAGATGATGCTGCACGCTACGAATTTTACTGATATGAGGGATGTGGCAGTTGAAAGCATGCTGAGTGGCTAGAAGAACTACAGGTGTAATGCAGATGAGTCACCACTTGGCATTTCAGGATGGCATGATACCACATTTTCAAGTGCTTATTCACCGATATTTGAAGCTGTCGCTTTGTCGGTTCATTCTTTGCAATGCAGTAAACACATGCACAGGCAGACACAGGATGGGCATCCATACACCGTTAGTGGAGTAATGCAGTTTTAAATGACGAAGTTGCTTGAACGCACTTACATTTCCAATCTAATGAGCATCCTTGAAAGGTTGGTAATTTTTGCCTAAGCGCATTTTTTTTTTATTTGAAAGCATTATATGTATAAATATGCACTTAAGTGATTCATTTTCTTTCTTTTATTGGTGTAAACACGGTTTAATTACTTAGCATAATCAATGAATCAACGAAGTTCCGCGCAAGGATTTACTTGTGGTACGAACCTAACCGACCAGATGGATAATGTAGTCACCACACCATTTGCGCTCGGAAATTTGCTTAGGTTGATTTTGTATGGGGTACCTTTGATTAGATGGTCTCATGTGAGGTGTATGAATGGTCTCTTATGATATTAGTGACATCATTGAGGTCGTACTTTTGAAAGAAATACACTTTTATGAGATGAATGACATACATGAAGTTGGGGATGAGTTAACCACAAGGAGGGGATGTGCCCACGTCATCTTTCCTCAACCATGACGACACCATACACACCCCTCCTTCCGTATCCATCATATCAAGAAATAGAACATAAGGGGGTTTTCTTTGCAAACCCATCATGGTGCACCTTTTCAGGCAAAAAAAAAAAGACCATGAAAAGTTAAACAGAAAAAGAAAAAAGAAAAAAAGCCCAAAATGTCTAAATTAAACCCAACAAACAGGCAGAACTTTGAAAAGCGGTTATAGGATTAATAACCATTAATTGGCGGTTATTTAAACAGAAAAAGAAAAAAGAAAAAGGTCCAAAATGTCTAAATTAAACTCAACAAACAGGCAGAACTTTGAAAAGTGGTTATAGGATTAATAACCATTAATTGGAGGTTATTCAATCGCCTAAGGCGCTGTGGAGGCAGTTAGAAAATTACATTAACTGCCTTAGGTGATTACGATTAGCGGTTTAAGGCAATAACTGTTAACTGTAACCGCCTTTTCACCTTTATTGGAGAATTGTTGACGATTTCGACGAGGATACTTTCGATGCTCAAGTTAGTAAGGGTTCCCAGTGGAGATGATGGTTGTTAGGAGAAAGTCTGTACGAGAGTGGTAGGGTTGGAATGTGTGTACCTAGAATGACTTCCTTCCCTTTCTTATACAAAGTGTTTTCTTCTTATATGGCTTTAGCCAAGTGTAATCATTTGAAAGCGCACGATGTTGACTAGGCATGACAGCAAACTCACATCTTCTGAAGAGGCGTGCCCTTTGCCACATGTCACCTGCTAGTAGGGTATGACCCTAGCAATAGGGATGTATAAGTGGGACGATTATTAACTGTTAATAACCGTTAACCGCAAAACCGCCTAGGCTGGTTGCGGTTACCAGTTTTAGAGATTAACAAGAGCAGTTAGTAACTGATAATTGGTTTTATAATACATATTATATATATTACACATAAATTAAAAAAATAATAATTGAAACATGTTTTGGGTCTTAAATATGATCTCTTAATTGGATCTTGGAGAATATATTTTGAAGGCATGGCAGCTCCGTTAGCCACCAGTATACCATTGGATCTCCCCAGATAAGATTTCCATGGATACTGTGGCGGTTTCCTTGACCAAGGGGCAAGCATGCACCAGATTGCGTTATTTTCACTCCCAAAATTGATGCTTTGCTATGGAGTTGAGTGGCTTGCTATCAGGTCAATTAGTTGATGTGGAAGATCTTGCCATGACCTACAATTCTTGGCTTCTTGATTAGCTGGACTTTGGTGCCTCTTCTTCTTCTCCTTTAGGGCCATGATGTTTTGTGTGTGTGTGTGTGAGAGAGAGAGAGAGAGGGGGGTGATTCTGTTTTGAGAAAGGAGCTAGCTCAGACTAAGCTACTTAAATAAACCCCAATAGACGTGAATCCAAGTCTGAATTATAGTTAAATTGAATTCTTGACCTAAGCAAGTTTGATTTAAACGTGCTCATATTTTGATCAAACAGGTTTTTGTAAAGAAAAAAAGTGTTTTGAAATTTTATGCAAAAGCAGTTATATGGTTAATAAGCTGCCTTCAATAACCACATAACTATTGGTTGCAATTATTTACAAATAATAACCGCCTAAAGCGGTTGCGAATAGGAGGAAATAACTGCAACTGCTTGTACATCCTTCCCTAGCAAGGTAGTGGTTTCGAGTCGCTTGCCTACGGGCAGGTTGAGGTCATTACCTAACATCGTACAGTTCTATGTGCTCATTGGTGGGATAGGGCATTGCCTGATCTTTTGTCGAGAATCGCGGGATAGTTAAGATGAGGTGGCAAAGCAGTTTTCTCTGCGACGCATCCCCTTTACCCTAAGAAAAGCTAGCTGGTAGGCTTGCTTGGCTCATTGAGATCTGTAGTTTGGGCCTAATTGCTCGGCCCAGATGAGTCTACTCAACTCAGAACCAATTAAGTGGATACTAAGTATATTAGTTAAAATTGCCAATTATAACATCAGAATTACTTCGTTTTTTGAATATATCATTATGAGTAATGCTAATTATGCTATAGCACATTCTTAGGATATATAGTATTATCCTACTACTCCTTAGCATGGACCTTGTTCTCTAGGTCCTTATCTAGTCCAAATGGACCGAGCTTTTCTTTACACTTGAACTTTTCACCCTTAAGGATTAAGGGATGGCTTGGTTTCTGACATTCCAATTCCATTTGAATCTGGAAATTGAAGATTGCTCTCTTCTTCTAGAGTTGAAGCATCTTCTTTGTTGGCTCGTAGCCATCAAACCAATCCCAAACTGCTGACACTTTCATTCGCTTATAAGCAGGAAATACCGCCAAACGATTATTCTTGTCGGAAGACATGTTACCGTAGTCAACCAACAACAATTAGATAAAACCTAAGAATTTTATTTTTAATCCTAAGTTTTAAACTTTTCTTAACCTATTGCTTTGAAATTTTCCAGGAACTACGTAATACCCTAATCTAAACTAGGGTTAATAAGCAACAAGGTTTGGCACGAGAAATAGGAAAACTAGGCCTAAATTCACACTTGGGCTATTTTGGGTCTGAGTGGTCGATCACCCCTGCATTTGTGATCGATCATGGATGCCCAAAAACCTTAGTGATTGATCACAACTCTTTTTGTGATCGAGCATGGTCAGTCACAATGTGATTTGAATACGTCCAAGATTTCTAGAATTAGGGGTTTGCCTATAAAATCATCCTCAGGCTGACCTTAGCGACCATTTTGGCTTGCTAGGGCTTCCAAAGTGCTTTAGAGAGAGAGAGAGAGAGAGAGAGAGGGAGAGAAGCTTTGTGGTGTTTTTGGGAGATCAAGGCCCCACGAGGTGAGAACCCTTGCTCTAGACTTGTAATTTCGTTGTGTTCACTAGGGGTGTACAAGCGGTTGTTATTCCCTTCTAACCGCAACTGCTTTAGGCGGTTATCATTTTTAAATAACCCAACTGTTAAACCGGTTAGTGGTTATCCGCAATCGGCGATTATGTGATTATTGAATGCCAGTTATTAACCGTTAACCGCTTTTCAAGTAATTGGCCATTTTGAGCCTCTTTTAGCAATTTCTTATCTACGTAGGTCTCCCTGCCACAAGATCTAACTCCTTTCCATCACTGAACCTATTGGCATTTTTGCTACTTTTGATCTAGGCATTCTTTTCATTGATTGGTGTAGGATATATTGTGTATTAAAATGTGTAGAGAGTTAAGGAATTTTTTTTTCCCAATATCTCTGAGACTCTGGGATGCCTTAACGTTTCTCTCACTATGCCAGCTTTTTATTAATTGTTATAAAAGAAGTTATATGATTTTGTTTGCTTGGAGTTCACGTACATCTATTAGCTAGGCATTTCTCATAATGTTTGTGTGAATAGATATGTGGACACTGTACTATACTTTCATTTGTTATTTGCATATTTTGATTATGTGGTTGAATTCACAACAAAATTCACAAATCGTTCAGAGCAGTGTGGCGTGAAGAGAAATATAAAGAATAAAGAAACCATTATTCTCAAACCCTATACTTTTATACAGTTTTAGGTTTGAATTATTATTATTAATTTATTTTTAATATATATATATATATATATATATATATATATATATATATATATATATATATATATATATATATATATATATATATATATATATATATATATATATATATATTATAAACCGGTTACCCAATTATTAACTACTTTCCTCAATCCCTAAATCCGCTAACTGCAACCTGCTTAGGCGATTATGTAGTTGAGGTTATGCTATTAATAACCGCTTTGCTTGTACACTCTTACTGTTCATTGTCTTTCTTGTAGTTGGTTGTGTGTGTGCGCACGCGCGTGTGTTCATCTTGTTTAAGGGTTTTAAGCATGGTTTAAGTGTTGGGTTTAAACTTTTGAAAGTGAAACCCTCGCTTTATGTTTTTGGTTGTTTTAAACAGTCTTAGTAAGTTTTAATCTAAGCTTTAGGCTCTTAAAGGGTGGATATGGACTGTCCATTGGAGCTTTGGGTAGTTGTTTAAAGAAAGTTTTAAAGTTGTGAGCTTTATGGTTTTGATGCGTAAAAGTCTCGACTTTAGGTGTTTGAAGGTCTTAGATAAGTAAAAGGAGCGACATTTTTGAGTTTTACAACCTTTAAAGGCTTCACTAGAGCTAAAAATGAAGTTATATGATTTTGTTTGCTTGGAGTTCACGTACATCTATTAGGTAGGCATTTCTCATAATGTTTGTGTGAATAGATATGTGGACACTATACTGTACTTTCATTTGTTATTTGCATATTTTGATTATGTGGTTGAATTCACAACAAAATTCACAAATCGTTCAGAGCAGTGTGGCGTGAAGAGAAATATAAAGAATAAAGAAACCATTATTCTCAAACCCTATACTTCTATACAGTTTTAGGTTTGAATTATTATTATTAATTTATTTTTAATATATATATATATATATATATATATATATATATATATATTATAAACCGGTTACCCAATTATTAACCACTTTCCTCAATCCCTAAATCCACTAACTGCAACCTGCTTAGGCGATTATGTAGTTGAGGTTATGCTATTAATAACCGCTTTGCGTGTACACTCTTACTGTTCACTGTCTTTCTTGTAGTTGGTTGTGTGTGTGCGCACGCGCGTGTGTTCATCTTGTTTAAGGGTTTTAAGCATGGTTTAAGTGTTGGGTTTAAACTTTTGAAAGTGAAACCCTCGCTTTATGTTGTTGGTTGTTTTAAACAGTCTTAGTAAGTTTTAATCTAAGCTTTAGGCTCTTAAAGGGTGGATATGGACTGTCCATTGGAGCTTTGGGTAGTTGTTTAAAGAAAGTTTTAAAGTTGTGAGCTTTATGGTTTTGATGCGTAAAAGTCTCGACTTTAGGTGTTCGAAGGTCTTAGATAAGTGAAAGGAGCGACATTTTTGAGTCTTACAACCTTTAAAGGCTTCACTAGAGCTAAAAATGAGTTTTTCCAAAGCTTGGGACGATGAACAATGTCCTGGTCAGTATTCATCAATGATCGAGCAGGTGAGAAATAAAATTACCTAATTTTGACCCCAAATGCAGCGGAATAACCAACACACAATAGGTAACAATATATAGAAATTTAATTGTTACAGGTATAAAGTATCAAGCCAACAAAAATTACCACACAACACAAAGTTTTGTTGATGAAGAGGCAAATCTTGCACCAAGGAAAAACTTTTCCGGGGCAGCCAAACCCAAGATTCATTTTACTAAAAGAAGAAATAATTATAGGAAATAGTAAAACTTACATCCTAGTAAATTTACAATGACTATTTGTAGAATGACCCGCTCTTCACGTGTCTCACCTCCAACTCCCTTGTTGGTCATTTTGTATAGAATGAACTCCTTACCGATCCCCATCGATAGACTTCAGTTGTCTCGTTGATTGTGCAGTCACAACATGATGGATTGAATCACAGTCCAAGAATCTTCACACGAACAAACTCTTGGCTCAACACTCAAGGATCTTGTATATTATCATAATAAGGTCTTGGGATTTGTCTCTCAATCCTCTCTATGGAGTCTTTAAAAGTCGTATGTATGAGAGATGTAAAGAGTTGATACAAAGCAAGCTTTAAATAGATAAACTATTTTATGCGCAGCGGCGTCTGGACACGTAAGTGAGATGTCTGAACACAACAAGAGTTTTAACCCAACCCGCCTTCCATGTCCAGACATCTGTCTTTGGTGTCCAACATTAGGCAAACAGAGAGTCTGCGTCCGCAAGAATGTTCGGACAGTTCAAGGAATAATAAAACTTCCTGAACTGTTGGTGTCCATACATCTCTCAAACCCGAGAGCTTATGTCTGCATCAATGTCTTGACTTCTTAGCAGATAGGGCTTCTCTGGAATAACTCGTGTCCGAAAAGCCATAACTATATATGTATATCTTTTCAACCCAAGAGTGGGTGTTTCCTGTCAGTTCCGAACAGCTCAAGGGACAATAACTCCCTGGAACTGACATGTCCGGACAACCTATGTCCTTGTTCGGACATTAGTTGAAATACTTGTCTTCTTGCAACCATCTTCAAATCTTGTACTGTAGACCTAAGTACTCAATTACCCAAATCCCAAAAAGCATAAAACACAATTTTGAACATTAAATGAGCCAACTAAAAAAGGAACTAACAAGCTCTTTCTTTGGTCATTCGATGACAAAACCCTTATAGACACGTATGAGTTATAAATTCTCCCCAAGACATTCCTAATATATCAAATCGCACAAACTCTGAGTGAAGCCTAAAACACTCAAAGAAATTCATTACGCGCATGTGGATATATGAAAATATTGAAAAAAAAAAAAAATAAAAAAAAAAATATCATGACAAATGTTCAATCAAACATATCAAGACACATTAAAGTATCAATTACACAATACGAAAGCTAACACAATATTGAATAAAGCTTGATATATTACATAGAAAATCATCCAACTATACAAATTAATTCTCCTCATTTTTGTCACCTAATGACAAAAGGTCATAGAGACACAAGGAAAAAGACTAAACTTCAACCTAACTGAAGCATATCGCCACTCTCTCTCTCCTTTTTTTGATGGTTCATAACTAGATGCTACTACAATTGCACCAAAAGACCTTTTGGAGAATATTCTTGATGAAATCATTGTATGAGTTGATCTGGTGATTGACTAGACCAAACTCAATGAGGAATGACATTATTGCCTCCTCATCCAAACTTTCAAGAAATTCTTCATCCAAAACACATATGCTACTTGAGTCAAGAGATTCGTCATCCTCTAACTCCATATCAATCTCATATGATGAGTTCCTTATTGACTTCAAAATGCAACCAAAAGAAGAATCCTCAACTCTTCAAAAAAAAAAAAAAAAAGAATCCTCAAAGTCCTTGATCTTAATTCCATGCTCAATCACAAGTGAGTGTCTTCTAATCTTCACAGGAATTGCTTCCATCTCCTCTCGAGATTTCTTCATGGAGGTAGACATAACTTGCAATCAAAAGCAAGCCATACAACCAAGCACAAAGCACATAAGTCAATCACCAAACCATTGCGAGGCACAACCAATGACCTTTCTTGTGTGCGACCTATACCAATCTTAGAGCATTCCTAGTAGTCTCACCAAATTTTACTCAAAAATATAGCTAAAAATTAATTTTTTCTATTCTAGTGAGCCACTTTATTAAAACTCCCTCAGCAGCCTCATCATTTTAACTAGTCAATATTCACTATTCCATTTAAATAATAATTTTTCAATTTTTTTTATTATTTCTCTATTTAATATTTTTACAAAGAATCATTCATATCCTTGAAATAAGGACATTATCGTGTGTGAGAGATGGGAGATGGGAGAAGAAAATGAGAGAAAAAAGGAAAAAAGTGTGCTGATCATGTGAGAGAGAAAGGTGAAACAAAATTTGATGAATGAATATTACTCATCAAAATTGGTGAGTAATTTCACTCATCAAAACTTTTTGGTTAAAATGGTGAGGCTGCTGGGAGTGGTTTTTTAGTATTTTCATCAAATTGGCCCACCAAAATACCTAAAAAGCTATTTTGATGAGGCTACTAGGAATGCTCTTAGGTACACAAAACCTTAGTGTGACTCTCCTTACAAACACCCATACTTCCCATCATGATAATGAGTGATGTGTAATGAATGACTGGTATATTAGTAAGAAGAGTTCTAGTCTTTCAAACCATATCCGTTTGATTGCCTTGAATTTCTTTAAAAAGCATCACACTCCTCCTATACAAAAACTATAAGCTAGTAAGGAGCACACAAAAACATGCTTACACAATGTATCAAACCTTAGGAATTTCAAAAGTATCCAAAGCAAGATATTTTGAAAATCATTCATCAAATCATGCAACGAATCTTATCAATGCAACTACAAGATTAAGATGCATGAACATAAGGCTTTATGTATGAATGCAAGCACAATCAATCACACACTAACATGATTCTCATAACAATCAAATACAAGGTTTATGACTTTTTGAAAACTTAAGTGAAAATTCATTCAAGTAGACTTTTCAATGCACATACTTGATCACAAAGCATAATCGATCAAGATAGAATTCAACCCAAATCCACTTTGAGCTAAATTCAATTTCAAATCACATTGTGACATTTCCTCAAACACAACATATGCAAAACAAAAATCACTCAAGCATTATTATGTGGGCATAAGCAAAATCTTACTAAATACAGCCTTGATATACCCGCAAACACTCAATCTCAAATAAACAATATTGATCAACAAGGCATGAACAACATAAATTCCTCTCAACTTGAACTCAATGGTTTTTTAAATGCAATGGCAAACAAAAAAAAAAGGAAATAACAAGTGAAATCACTTACCTCAAAGTCGGTTAGATGAATTGATGCGAGAAATGGAGTAAAAAAAGACTCCCCACGTGCCTAGACCAAATTGTGAAAGAGAGCGAATGAGAGCTCTAGGAAGAAAATGAAAAGAATTAAACCTTTTTTGTGTGTAAAAACCATGGCGCTTTTCAGCTCCGGCAGGGCATGTCCGGATAGGCGATAGACGTCCATACATGGTCAGCAAAATAGTGGTATTGACTTGAAGCCTTGTCTGAACACAACTATAGAGCTATCCAGACACCAATCCAAAAAAAAAAAAACTACTCACTCAATGTTTATCACAAATTCTCTCTCCCCGTGAGTGTAGTACTCTCAATACCATACACAATTAAATGGCACATCATCAAATCAATGATCAAGTATTAATGTTATCATACAACAATTTCATACATGTGAACAAAATGACATGAAATTTTTAATTCCTTTTATGGACAACAATCAAACACACAATGCAATCATAATATGATCAAATGATTCATGAATTGTGTGTGTGCATGATCCCACATGCAAGTTTCAGACCTTACTTGATGTGGAAGTAGACTATGCCATAAGGCACCTCATGAAAAAGGTTGGTAAGCTCATTTAGCCAGAGGTCAAACATTTTTTACAATTTCTTACTAGGGCCTAGACACCCTCATCTGATACACTTCACCTAAAACTTTGCACAAGGCTTAAGACACTATCCGTTTTGATTGTTGTGACTCTCCTCTACATATGATCCTATTCCCTCTAGGAACACCACTAGAGACTCAAGTTTGTTCAATTTAGACACTAGATTTTGAACCATCAGGACAAGCTTTCCTAGGTCAGTCCTATCTGGAGGACTTTCTCTCTTAGGTTGCCTCAACCTAAGTAGTGTCAATGAGCATGGGTGTGACCCATCTTACCACAATGAAAATACTTAGGAACAAACCTCTTTGGAGGTTGATTCCTATGAAGGTTGATACCCTCAACCTTGGGACTCCTATCCTTCTTCCCTTGTTCAAACTTCTTAGGTCCTTCATATACTAAGACACCTTTCCTGTTATCTAACCTTCTAGGACTAGTGCTATGACCCTGTTTCTCAACAATAGTAGGGGCACAAACACAATCTTCCCTTGGGAATTAGGTGGATTTTTAGAAGTGTATGCTTCATTTTCAAAACCAAGTCCACACCTATCCCCATGGGATTTTTGAAAACTCAGAAGTTTATCTAGTTTGACACTAGATTCATGTGGCACATCATACCGAGAAACAACTAAACAATCAATCTCATCCAAAAGTTTAGAGTTTTTAGTTATCAAGGAATCATAAACATTAGTTAAATTATGCACTTGTTCTCACAAAGATTCCTTGTCAAATTTGGACAAGGATCCTCTCCATTTCAAATAGAGAGGATTTTCTCTATTTAGTTAAATAGGGAGGGCATAGTTGTCTTTTTACATTTTCATAGAATGTGAAAAGACAACTATACCCTCACTTTTACACTAAATTGAGAAGATTCTCTCCATTTCAAATGGAAAGGATCCAAATTCGTCAAATTTTAATTCATCCAGTTGTTGAAGTTAGGAATCATTCATCTTCCTTAGTTTACTACATTTCTTAAACAACCGGTTGTAGGCCTTTTGGAGATCAAACTTGTAATAAGAATTACTAAGTAATCCTTCATCACAAGTCTTAACCAAAATAGGACGTTCAACCTCGCTAGGACCTAAACTTCTCATAGAAATAGGAAAAGCCATGTAGCTAACCTTCTTATCCTCTTTTGAGTCTATAGAGTCATCAGACTCTTACTTATCACTCATGCACGCATTAAGAGATTTACCCTTTGCGTTCGGAAAATTAGAACACTTAATTATATTATGCATATAGCCTGAGCACTCATAGCATTGAATGCCATGAGTGTTACCATCCTTTATAGGCTTCTCTCTTTTACCTCGGGTGTCTCCTGGGACTCACCCTTGGTATACTCAACCTTAGGGTTCTTGGAAGCTTGTTGATTTTCAAAAACTTCCTAAACTTCCTAGCCAAAAGAACAACAACTTCTCCATTAGAGGAATTTTCATCAGAGGACTCAACCACATTTTTTTCCCTTGCCATTGGAAGCTTTTAAAGCTAGGCTCTTCTTCTTAAGCTGAGGGAAGGTCACCTCATAAGATAGAAGAGACCCAACAAGATCCTTTATCCTTAAGGTATCTATATCATTGCTCTCCTCTATGGCCGTAACCTTATAACTAAATTTTTCAAGTAAGGACTTCAAGATTTTCTAACAACCTTGTTGTCAGCAATCTTCTCCTCGAGATTAAAATTGGAGTTAACAATATCATTCAATTGAGCATAGAACTTGTCGAATGTCTCATCCTCACCCATCCTCAACTCTTTAAATCTCGTAGTGAGCATTTGAAGTTTGGAAGTTTTCACCCCTTTAGTACTTTCATGGGTTACATGTAAGATATCTCATGCCTCCTTTTCACTCTCGACATTCAGAATTCTCTTAGCGCTTTGTTGTTGGCATTACAAAGATCATACTGAACGCTTTGCTGCTGGCATTACAAAGATCGTATTGAACGCTTTGTTGTTGGCATTACATGTTACCTCCTCCTCTTTGGTCATGTCCTTCTCAGGATGTTTCCAACCAACCTCAGCACTCTTCCAAAAATCTTCATTTATGGACATAAAAAAGGCTCTCATGCGAACCTTCTAGTAAGCGTAGTTGTTCACATCAAAATTAGGAGGAACGGACAACGACAACGACGAAGACATTTGTAGGACAACACGCTCCTCGCATGTCTCACCTCCAACTCCCTTGTTGGATGTTCTTCAGAAAATTAACTCCTTATCAATCCCTATCTATAGACTTCATTTGTACCTTCGATTATGCAATCACATCATGATGGCTTGATCCTAGTCCAAGAGTCTTCACACAAACAAACTCTTGGCTTAACACTTAAGAAACTTGTGTAGTATCACAACAAGTTCTTGGGGCTTGTTTATCAATCCTTTCTATGGAGTCTCTAAAAATCGTGTGTTTGAGAGATGTAGAGAGTTGAGGCAAAGCAGGCTTTAAATAGAGAAAATGTTTTCTACGCGGCGGCGTCCAGACAAGTAAGTGAGGTGTCCAAACACAGCTAGGGTTTTTAACCCTAATCGCCTTCCATGTCCGGACATCTGTCCTTAGTTTCTAAACATTAGGCAAACAAAAAGTTTGCGTCCATAGGAATGTCAGGACAATTCAGGAAACAATAAAAATTCTTGAACTGTTGGTGTCCAAACATCTATGTCTATGTTTGAACATCTTTCAAACCCGAGAGCTGATGTCCACATCAATTTTCGAACTTCTCAGCAAAAAGGGCTTCTTTGGAACCGCTCATGTCCAGAAGACCATACTAATGTCTGGACATCTCTTCAACCCGAGAGTGAATGTCTATTGTCATGTCTAGACATCATAGAGGACAGTAACTTCCTGGAACTGACCATGTCTAGACAACTGAAATACTTGTATTTTTCTGCCATCTTTAAATCTTGAACCGCATACCTAATTATTCAACTACCCAAATCCCCAAAAACATAAAATATAGTTTTGGACACTAAATGAGCCAATTACAAAAACCTAACAGTTGGGATAAACACTAGGTAATGCTAATCGATCACCCCAGATCCAAATTACCTATTTTGACTATTTTGAGGTCTAGGGTAGATTTCTAGCTTGATGGGACCTTCTAACGTTAGGGTTTTTCGCATAGGATGGAGTTGGTGAGTATGAGAACGTGTATTGAGAATATCTCTATGACCAAGGTGAGTGAAACTCACGCAGAAACATTTTACCAATCATTTTGGCATGTCTACTTTATTATCAAAAATGAATACTTCATGGGAAAACTACCAAAAAAAAAAAAAAAAGCCTTCCAAACTATAAATTGTTTTAAAAGTAGTCCCCTGAACTATCAAGTATACCAATATGACCCCACAAACTATTAAAGAGTGCCAAAAAGTCTCATTTTGTCAAAATATTCCTATAGTACCCTTACCAAGTGTTATATATTCAATTAAAAAATTAAAACAATTAAAAGTATATTAAGTTAAATTTAAAATTATATAAAATTAAAAATATAAAAAAAAAAATGGGGGTGGTTCACCAAATCCTAAACCTTACTTTTTATTTTTCCTCTTTAGCCTTGTGGGGGTGGCCGAAACCACCATCAATGCTCATTTTGCTCTTTAGGGGTGGTTCAAGAGCCATGGGGGTGGCTCAAACACCCCATTTGCCAAAATGGTGGCCTAGCCAAAATTTGGCCCAAAGGCCTTTCATATTTTTTTGTTTTTTTGAATATTTTTAATTTTTCTTTGATTTTAAATATAATTTTTAAATTGTTTTAATTTTTTATTTTTTTTAATTGAATATATGACGTGACAAGGGTATTATAAGAATATTTTGACAAAATGAAACTTTTTGGCACTCTTTGATAGTTTATGGGGTTATATTGATATACTTGGTAGTTCAGGGGACTACTTTAAAAACAACTTGTAGTTTGAAAGGCTTTTTTTTTTTTATAGTTTTCTCATACTTTATGTTCACATGAATTGCTTTGTATAAATGATTAAACTCTACTTTCATGTAAATGGAGTGTTTGGAAAAGGCATGATGTGCGTTTTGTAAAAGTCATACATTTAAAAGGAAATGATTAAAAGTATCGTACGACATGGCTAACATTAGAAATATGGGTGAAGAATCTAGGGCATGTGCATACTAGTATATAGGGTGGACCTTATAGTCCAGGTTTAATTTTATGTTGTTTGCCTTAGATCCAACGGTCAGAGTGGCCGGCGCAACCATCCACGGATGGTAGTCAAACCCTGTGGCATTGTTAGTTGTGTGGATCACCTAAGGTCGGAATGGATCAGACAACTAGTGGAGGCTAGCTATTGCACTTCTCGGGGGTACTAGTTTTGTACCTAATGTCCCACTAGGAGTTGTAATAATATGCAACAGTAAAACACTTCATATCATGATAATGAAAAACATCATTTCAACACATAAACAATACATATCATATCTCATGTTGTATTTCATAAAATACATATACTAACATGTTCATATCTTTCATATACTCATAATTTTCCTTTTCACATAGATAAATGTATACTCTCACTTAATCACTAGAGTTTGCTAAGTGTATATCCCCACTTAATTGTCGGGTTGCTAGTGTTTTATTCTTCTACCAGCTTCAAGGTGCTAAGCGTATAACCTCATTTAACCACCAGGTTGTTAGGATTTTTCGTTTCCCTTCCTAACATCGGGGTGTTAAGTACATGTATATATAGGGGGTGGTTAGCCACTATCTTAGAAGGTGGCCGACCACCTTAATGGTTTGGCTACCCATTAACTTCTCTTGATTTTATTTTATACTTGCATGGCTAAATCTAGATCGTTCATTCAAAACGAATAGTTTGAATCTTTGACATTGCAAATATAATTCCTTAGAAAAATTACAAGAGACCTTAATCCCACTTAATGTGCATAGAACAACAAATGCATCAACACATAACCTAATCAAGTGGACATCTTATATTGACCGGCATCCCCTCTCATGTTGTCCTATATTAATCGTACTAATTGACAAGAGAAAATGGGCTAGTTTGGCAAACCCAACTTTTCTTTAAAAAGAAAAAATCAACTTCAAAACATTTCAATTTTTTTCACATTTTTATATCGCATCAATTATTTTTTTATTACTATTCAAACAAAAAGTCACAACAAAACATAAATTTTTCACTTTTCCTTACAAAAAAAAAAATAATAAAATTATTTCTACTTTATATCACATCAATTACTTTTTCTTATTATTAAAATAAAATAAAATAACACTTGAAATTTTTTTACCAAACACAGGCGGTAAATATGGGTTTGGGAAATGAACAAATGATAAAAAAAGAAAATGTATTAGACCATCTTGTGCTTGTAATTAGTTTTGAGAGTTGTTTAGGAAAGAAAATGTGGTAACACCACCATGTTTCTTCTTATTTGACATGTATATGAGATATTATTTGAAGCTATCTATCCTGACCAACAGGGCTAGCTCAATACATTTTGGGGCCTTAGGCGAGAAGTTTAAGTAGGGTTTTTTTATATTTAAAATTAAATATTATTTAATTTAAAATTATATTTTCATTTAAAATTCATTCTTCTCGCTTTTTGGGATGCAAAATTATTTATTAAGTTTGGATTAAATACGTTACAACCCCTTGTGGTTTCAAATATTTATTTTTTGCCCCATGTGCTTTCATTTTTATCACAGGCGGTACCTGTGCTATGGGAAAACAACGAAGATGGTACCTCCGTCCTTTTTTCCTTCCAAAACTGACGAATTTTTACTTCAGCGACACGTGGTACCATTAAAATTGCAACACGTGGCTGCACAATTTTTTTTTTTTAATTTTAAGGCTTAAAAATAAAATAAAATGTTGGGGTGGCTTTTTGGGCCGGCCACCCCCATTTTGGCCAAGGGTGTGGTTGAGCCACCCTTAAGGCCAGATTTGGGGGTGGCCGAAACCACCCTCAGTTGGCTTAGCCACCCCCGTTTGGCCTGTGGGTGGTTTGGCTACCCATAAGGGCCAAAACATCTTTTTTCTTTTCTTTTCTTTTCTTTCTTTCCTTCGTCTTCTTCCCTTTTCTTTTTTTTTTCTTTTTTTTTTTTCACTTTGGCCCTTCGGGGTGGCTGAACCACCCCGAAGGGCCATGGAACCACCCCCATGTGGCCCAAAGCCACCTCTACATTTATTTATTTAAAAAAAAGGCCTTAAAATTAAAAAAACCACGATTTTTTATTAATTTTTGTAAATCCTCAATATATATGACACGTGTCGCAATTTTAATGGTGCCACGTGTCGCTGACGTGGAAATCCGTCAGTTTTGGACGGAGGTACCATTTCCGTCTTCTCCCATAACACAGGTACCGCCTGTAATAAAAATGAAAACACAAGAGACAAAAAATAAAGATTTGAAGCCACTGGGGGCAAAAAGGGTATTTAACCAATTAAGTTTTTATATTCAAGTTCTTTTAACATTTCAATTGATCATATGCCTAATACATTTAATCTTTCTTGTGACATTGTTGATCTTAGGTAGGATTTTATTAATTTTAATTTTGAAAAACCTCTTTATGCAAAAGCAATTGTAACAGGTATTGTCAATAAAATTTTATAAGCAATACTTGCATTAAGAAAAGAATCAAGTCTTTTTATATAATTTAATTTGTTAATTTGAGCAATTTTTTTCTATTTGTAAAATTTCTGTTAAAACTTTTAGTTCTGAAAATAAATCTAAGTCATCAATATCATAATAGATATCATGTTTTAGAAAACCTTCAAGATTAAGACTTCTTTTTTTTTGTAAAAAAAATTAGAAAAATACTTGGTTGTACATTCTTATCCCACTCAAATCCCACCATTGTCTACGTAGACCAATAATGTGAGAGATAGTAGAGAGAGTGTAGTGGGACCCATAATTTTTTAATAACATTATTGGTCCACGTAGACAAGGGTGGGATTGGAGTGGGATGAGAGTGTACAACCAAACATTTCTCAAAAAATTAATGTAATTGATTGATTGAGTTTTTTGTTACTTTTTATTTTATTTTATTTTTATGACTAGTCAGATATGGAATGATTTTAAGAATTTGAATAGTAAGTTATTGGGAAATAATGAAAATGGAGAAGAAGAGAGAAATTCAAATTGGAGTAAGACTAGAATAGGGAAATTGAGATAAAAAAATTGGAAACTTATAAAAATGAGAATTTGTAATTGAATAAAATATTTAGAGACTTTCAATCTTCTTAGCATTTTTCTATTTTTTTTTTTTCATTCTATTTTAGACATTGGACTTCAAGCCTTCAATTTTGAAGGTTGGTAATTAAGGTCTTCAATTTTATTTATTTATTTATTGAAATGAATCTCCATTAATATTTTGTAATAGGGGGGGCTTGTTAAATTGGGGATGACTTTCTTAATTTTATTTTTACCATAATTTGGAACCTTAGTAAAATGTATTCTATTAATATTTTTTAATTGGAAACTTTATTAAATTGGAGACTTTCATGTCAAAAAAAAAAATAATAATATTGGGAACTTAGGTGAGAGGTTCCAGCCGGCCCTACTGACCAATATATATATATTAAACGGTTTTACGTGGATTGGGAGCAAATCTCGTGGTATCTGGCCCGAAAGTAGGACAAAAGGACGGGGTCACACTCACTCTCAGCCGTCCAATCTGAATCAAAACCGTCTGTGATGAATCTTTGACCACTCTTCGAAGATTCGCTTTCACTGTTTTATTCCTCAACCTACATCTAACCCCGTCTGTTAATTTTACGGTGTTCCGCGAATCACGTACTGATCTTTGACACGTATCCCGTACATACAACCGTAGACGTAACAAATACTAGGTTTACTGACGGGCCCCATTGGCCTACACGTTTTGAAGGAGTTGGACCCCCTCTGATTGCGTGGCAACAGTATCCACGTGTCTCGTCTCCCATGCCTCGTAATAGTCACAGTCAATACTAGGTTTGGTGGTCTTTCGGAAGGTTACGTGTCCGTGTCCCACTGGTTGCCTTAAAAGGTTGGCATGGAATCCGGATGTTGTCTTTGTGTTTGTGTCTGATTTTTATCAAAATATTGAAAAAAAAAAAAAAAAAAAAAAAAAGTACTTTTTCTAAATATGCCACGCCACGTACGTGGACAATATCCATTATTTTTCTTGGTGTTTTGTTTTCAGATCAAATAGCATTTCTGTAATTGCAAACGGATACTTGCTTGCATCCTTTGAAAAATGAGTAATGCTGCCCCTAAGGAGAGAATTCAACTTTTTTTTTTTTTTTTAAGTCTTTTTAAAATTAATATGGCTTTTAAAATTATTATTGGATAAAAATTCAATAGTAATTTATCACAAATCTGTTAAAGTATTGATTAAGTGATTAAATTTATATTTTCCTATCAGTTTAAGCGTTTAAGACAAATATTGATTTAATAATTAATATAGTATCATAGCCAATGTGTTGAGTTCGAACTTTGACTACGTCATACACCCCATTTCAATTAAAATATTTCACATGTTGGTTGTACTTTGAGCTCACACGTGATGGGAAATATTAAAGTATTAATTAAATGATTAAATTTATCTCTTCCTATCAACTTAAACTTTTAAGAAAAATTATGATTTAACAAAATCTAATGGTGATTTTAAAATGTACATCAATTTTGAAAGAACCCAACGAAGACTCTAGTCTTCCTTATAGCATTACCCATTTGAAATTTATATTTACTCATTTGGTGAAAACACCTAAAAACTCCTCCTAGCAGCCTCACCAGTACTGTTCACTCACCAAATCATTAAAAAACTATAAAAATTGTCATTTCTCTTCTTCTTTTTTTCCTTTTTTTTCACATTAATCAGTCTTAGCGCAACTCCATTTTTTTCTTTTCTTCTACCAACTCTCACGCACAGCATCCCTATGTTCATCACCATGACGTTGTCCACCCCACCGTCACCGTTAGAATAAGACAAATATTCAAAAATATGATCGACCGTTAAGAAAAAACAAACATTCAAAAAAAAATTAAATAGAAAAAAAATAAAGAAATCTGAAAAAATATTATTTAAATAGAATATTAATAGTGAATGGTTAAAATAGTGAGACTGCTAGGAGTGCTTTAAAAAAGTAACTCACCAGAATAAAGAAAAGTTATTTTTAACTATTTTGGCTAATAAAATTTGATGAAACTATTAGAAATGCTTCAACTTTAAAATATATAGTATATTTGTGAGATTTGACAACATCACATGCATATATCGTTGTTATGTCTCTTTTGGTCAAGAAAATTATAAAGGATATATTTATCATTGTTTACTTGTATTATTTTATTATAGCTTTTGTTTTTTTTTCTCAAAGATTTGACACATTACTTGCATGTATCATTGTTATGTCTCTTTTGGTCAAGAAAAGGAAGGATATATTTATCATTATTTAAAAAGTTGTATAAGCTAGTGGATTGAATTATTTCTAAACTATTACCTACTTGTTATATATGTTTCTTGTATATTGTATATATCCAGACACTATTTACTCTCAAATTATTTAGAGACTTAATTATATACTTATTAAAAGGATGGAAAGTTTAAATTACTATAACATCATTTTCCAAAGATTATACTTTTATATATATATATATATATATATATATATATATATCCTTTCTTTCTTGGCTAAGAATTTAATTAGGATGTTAAGTAGTCATGATCGAATTTCTGATCTTGCAGTGTTCCAAAGGCCAAGGAACAATTTAGGGCACACTTAAAAACGACTCTTTTAGACCACATGAGGTTATATAATTAGTGCATTAATTATGATTTTGCTCATGAAGGACACGAGTGCATGTGAGTGCATGTTGTTTGACACTTTGACCAGGAAAAGGGCTAAAAAATCTTGTTAACATGGTTAAATGGGGACAAATTTTAATCAAATCAAAGTGCTAAATTTCTTACCTTTAAACCCCACTGCATGATCTCAGAGAGAGAGAGAGTGTGTATAATATCGTCAAAGTCCAAGTCTTGAGAAAGACACACTAATCTTTTTCCCTAAAACCCGGGCAACCTTTAAGGCCAGAGGAAAAGTGTGTGCCTGTTTTGAAGAATGTGCAAATTCCCATCTGACCCAAAAAAAAAAAAAAAAAAAAAAGGTCCCATCTCAAAGAAAACTTGGAGGGAGAGGCCCCGCCCCATCTTATCTCTTTTGGAAGCTTTTAGAGCAAACCCTCCTCCATTTTAAGGAAATCTAACCACTGTACTCCATATAATTCCAACTAGCATGCAAGCTGCAGCCTCATCAGGCTCCTTTTTAGGTGAGGCTTCCTGACCTTAATTGACTATGACTAACCTACCTTTCTTCTCAATGCTTGAGCTATTCATTGCCTTGATCTTAATACTTAATTTCAAAGTGGGCAATCTTTTACCTGGTCTTCTGTGGCCTTTTGGTTTATCCATTTAAGTTCCTTTCGGTCGATCTCTCAAAAAGATAGACAAATTAACATATTTTTCCTTTAAATTTTTTAAAGTTACAAATCAAGGGTTTTTTTTTTTTCATTCTTTTTCCCAAGTACTATTACACATGAAAGCATTATGATACAAATGGGGTCGGACAGTACCAATCCTACTCATCTATTTCTATTTGTTTCTTAAAAATCTTTAGTGGAGGAGTCAAAGGGTCATAGATTCAAGACATTCTTAAAAGAATGTAAATTTAAAATTGCATTTTATATTCTCTCTCTCTCTCTCTCTCTCTCTCTCATATTTTTATTTTAGCATTTGATTATATTTCGCTTTCTAGATTATTTTAGGTCCATTAGGTGCATTGCACGGTTAGAATGGACCATAATAATGAGCAGTGCCCGAGCATTGATAATATTTTGGATATGCTAAAAACAAGAAAAAGAGGTCGACCATTAGATTATGATTAGCTTATGTTATTCCCAATGCCATTAGGCATGTGAATGTCAATCAAAGGAATGAAATTATATACATACTTTTTTCTTTGTTGGAACTGCTAATAAATTGGTTTAGTGTCCCACTCACAGCTATTGTTTGGGCAGTTTGATCCCACCTTGCTTCCAAGTGTTCTTTAAGCCTTTTGATTGCCCTTTTGACTGTACCCTTTTCTTATATATTAATTACCTTTTGGAGATAAGACAATGACCCCCCTCGTGTCTCTCCTAAATCAAATTTGGAGAATTTAATTGAATTCCTAAAAAGGGATCTTCCAATTCACTCCATTTTCCTCCAAATCATCTGCTACCTAGGTTCTATGAACAATATTGATTCATTTGAACATGGTAATGTAAAACTGGGCATTATTCCACTATATGAACAGTAATCTATATATATGTGTGTGAATGTGAGACGCATCATAAATGGACAAACAACAAAACTAAACAATGGAAGTTTGACTTGAGGCACTTGTACAGGGGAAACTTTTGTTATTGTACTCTGCTGTGGGGTTGTTGCCATGATGCAGGACAGGGGAGCCTATTGGATTGTCTGTGTTTGGTTAGAGATAATCTTAACCTGCTCCTTTGAAAATCATGAAGCAGACAAAAGAACATCCAAGGAATTCCAATATTCATTTATTTTGCATAAAATGCGGATCCACATGTCCATATGAGAGAGAGCTAATTTCTGACGTTCCAATATCAAAACGACCTTCGAATTCAAATGTTTGAGACTCTCTAGGTGTATGCTGACAAAAGCCATGCTGCTCTTTTACTTTTCTTTTTTAGTTATATTCATGGATATCATTTGCACCAACCATTCAATTTTGGTCCTAGTTTTCATGGGAGTGGTAGTGGTATCTTTTTGCTCACAAAGCTCACTCCACATACGATATATATAAATTTTCTTTTTCTTTTTTTTTATAGAAATTAGTAGACTTGGTCAAATGGTAGGTATATAGACTAGCAAGTTGCTGGGTTTACATGCATGTGACTTGATCACACTAAGATATTGATAAAGTTTGCATTCACATGTTGTAATATTTGGCTTAATTAATGATCATAATAGTGAACCATATATATATATATATATATATTAACATCAAGTGGACCTAGTTTTGGTTTTGATTACTACATCTTTCCTATCAGTAGAGTTTTTAGACTATGGTTAATTGTGTGTTATTAAAAGGTGAGAAAATATATTCTAAGCTCTTATTGACACTTGAAGAAAACGACTGTGACATAGAAATAAAAACTGAATGGAATCTTTATTAATTTTCAGTCATTTGCTAATGAATACTTATTAAATATGAGATGAAGAATTATGGGATTCAAAAAAAAAAAAAAAAATGGACGATTCTTAAAGTATGTACGTGGAAAAGGAAGAATGGTCTTCCACAGAATGAGATTCGGTAGTGTCGTTTTCCTTTTTTCCATGATCAGATCAGTCTTTAAAAGAGCTCCCCACAACACCCTCTCTCACTTCCATTCACAAACAAAACCTTCACTACTACTGCTTCTCCCACTATTTTCTATCTTCTCTTACAAAATTTAACACCATTTTCTTGGCTACTACTAGGTAGCAATGTCGACGACCTCCAAAACTTTGGATAAACCCTACAAAGGCTATGAGCCTGCAGGCCTGGTTCAAGCGGGTTTTGCACTAATCCAGCGAAACACGTCCCCACCACAGCCTGGTGAGAGAAGAGGCAGAAGAAAGCAAGCTGAGCCGGGGAGATTTCTTGGGGTTCGGCGGCGCCCTTGGGGCCGATATGCCGCCGAAATCAGAGACCCTACGACTAAAGAGAGGCACTGGCTTGGCACGTTTGACACTGCCCAGGAAGCAGCTCTTGCTTATGACAGGGCTGCCTTGTCCATGAAAGGCACCCAAGCAAGAACAAACTTCGTCTACTCTGAAAACACTCATGCCTTCCACTCTCTTCTGACCCCATTTGATCATCATCATGTTCAAGCCTTCTTACCTACATCACAGTTCCTCACTGCTACTACTAATACTACTACTCACACAAAAGAACCCACCAATCAGAATACTCCATCTAAGCCTAACATTGCGTGTGTAGAAACTTCACATGGGGCAGCAGATGCAGACGATAATAGCTTCTTCTTCTCTGATGATTATAGTTCAGGCTACTTGGGATGCATAGTGCCTGATAACTGCTTGAGACCTCCTTCTGATCATCATCCCACAACTACAAAATACAGCAACCCCATGAACACAAATTCCATGGAAATTCAGTCACATTATTGTGACAGCAATGCGCTCCCTTTAGACGGTGTTAATGTGCCAAATAATTACCCCGAAGATTTTCCTTGCTTGGAAGAACTCAATCATGGATTCTGGGATATTGATGATCAGCAGGCGCCATGGGGGTCAAATTCCAGCGAACTCTCAGCAATGATCAACAACCCGTTGATGGTGGAAGATGGGTGCATGGGAGCTTTGTATCCATTTATTGAGAATCCTACTAGTTACGGGACAATGCCTCCAGCTCCGGCCGCGTCTTCAACCACTTGCTTTCCGTCGTCAGTTTCTCCTTACGGTGATGTAGTTGACTTGGGATCTTCCATTTTTTGAGCGTACGTTGGTCGGAATTCGTTATAATATCAGTCATTCTAGCTACTCTTACTTAAATGCATGGACCAGTTTTTGTTGTAGTTTGAGCATTGCTTGCAACTCTTTCTTCCACTGTAATTACACTAAAAACAACTTCCGATCCATACTTGGGCAAGCTCGAAAGAGACTGATTAATCAATCAATGTCCACTTTTGGTTCTAAAGAGATTGAATGAAAAAGCATTCTTCGTCTGTTTTCAGTGATCAGTCACCAAAAATGAAATCCATTTTAACATATCTATATATATATATATATATATATAGCTTGTCTCGCTCGCTCATATATTGTAGTGCTTGAAAAGTTAACATGCAGTTCCCTTGGCCGGGCGATCGACTTTTGAATAGCAGTGAACCGCTATGTTACTAAAGTACGTACTGAACTATTGATCGAGATCAAAATTCAACTCTCAACATTGCTGGATGAATATGTACGTTTAGGTTCCCGCGCTGACAAGTTGGTGTACGTGACGAAATTTATCTCGACACGGACAGGCTCATTCCTGCAGGCACTTAGCTAGTAGTGGTCCGACAAAAGGATATCATTATACTCTTTTATCTTTTCTTTTTCACTTTAGATCAGTAAGACCCATTCGCTGGTTTAATTAACTAATTAATATGATTAAATTTGAATATTGAACATTTAAGCTTCAGAGTCCAAAGTACGTCAGCTCCCAATTTAGAAAAGAATTATGTGGTCGATCAACAAATAAAGAGTAATACTATATACCATGCCACTATCTGGCATTGAGTACTGCTACATACTATACGTACCCACTGAGCTTATGTAGCAGTCCATAAGCCTTTTTTAAAAATAAAAAAAAAAGAAAAAAAGAAAAATAGCTAATGAGCACTGTCACAACAACATGAGATATTGGTATAATATAAAATATGGCCTTTTTCTTTTTTTCTTTTAACAATGTCACATTAATGTAATAAAATATGATATGGTATATAACATTACTCACAAATAAAACATGGTCTACCGGCAAAATTCCCATAGATGGGCACAGAAGTTGTGATAGGTTATATCAGCAATCTAGCATGACCGTGAGTAAAACAGATTAAAAGAAGCATTTTCAATTTTTCTTTATAAAAAAAATAATAATAATAAAATCTCGACGAGAGAGAGAGAGAGAGAGAGTACTCTTTCCCAGTATAGCAGAGGTAGTTTGGCATATATCAGCAAAGCTGACAGGAAGCAAAAGGATAGATCTCATCTATAAATGGAGAAATAGAGGGGAACAATTATTACAAATTCGAGAGTGTTTCAACATATATTCGTATTTCATAACGAACTTATCAAGAACCAAGTCAATCATTATAATTGTCACAACATGACTTTGTATCTAATCCCCATATAAGGTACAGTCTGATGCCTCTCCTTGGAGTCTCTTGATTCCTTCTCTTTTTCACGATAAACCCTAGACAAAAAGTGAGGGAACAATAAGAACTTCAAATTCCTATGACGAATTGGAAGCTTGTTCCCAATATTAAACTAAAACAAGAAAGAGAGACATGGAGACAGTTAATATAAATGGAAGAACATTGTGGGACAGATCCTTTTCATTTCGAAAAGGTATGGAGAAAAGAAAAAGAGAAAAACACAACAAACTTCAAAAATTGGAGAGATGGACACTGATTTGCCTATCGAAATTGCAGATTCTTTCGTGGTTATTTGGAAGCAAGAGGGAATGCTATACTGGGTATGCTAAGCTTTTGAAGGGTGGCCATGATTTATTCAAGATGTAGGAAATGGCCATATAAAGACTATATGAACACAGAAGATAAAAGCGACTGTGTGCTAGACCTGAACCGTGGAACATTGGTAACTTGGAAATGAAACCTCTTTTTCGAGGACTTCCACAAAAAAAATGATGTTTTGGCTCGTGAAATTTGATCAAAAGGAGTAATAAAAAAGGAATGGCTCGCTGTTTCTTAGTTTGAAGAAGTACGAGCCTCTGTGCTGCCATTTGAAGAGCCAGAACCCTGAGCTGAGGGTTGTACAGTCAAATGAGGAACAGATCCACTCTTTGAAAATGTTGAACCAACCGATCCGCTAGAAGTGCTCATTGACAAAGACATTCTGGATGAAACAGAGTCCTTGCTGGATCCTGAAATAAGTTCAGGTCGCAACTCTGAGGACGAAGATGATGGTGCAAGGGTACCAATTGAAGATCCCACAGGATAGGGTGCAACTGGCATATCAGAGAGGGAAGATGCAGATGGACTGTAGCTCAATGTTCCCATTGGGTGATCAAATTTGCACGCAGGCCCAAACTTGCATACTCCACGTTGTGCATAGTGAGTGCAGGGTGGTGCACCCTGATTAGCAAATAACAATATCAGAACAACTAACCAATAAGATTGCAACAGGAAATTGAGATATTGGTTGATTAATGAGTATTAAATTCTTGATATCAAACGTATGAATGAGAGAAATAAAATAAAGGGCAGAAAGACAAAACATTTGAGGTATGAAGAAATAATGTAAAGCATGGGGAAAGGTTGACAAAAGAAACAACCAATGATAGCATTAATAATAAACTAAACCATAGAAGGTTAATAAGCAGTAAATGTTATTTTGAAGAAAAAAAAAACACACACAAATATGAAAGTCCCAAACGGTTCAGCTAGTAAAGTCTTTTAGCATCATACTAAAGACCTAGGATCAAATTCCACCTTCATTAGGGATGGTGTGTTAAGGAATGGGAGGGGGCTACCTTCCACATTGTAACCCACAGGCTATCACCCAAAAATAAAGAAAAAGAAACAGCAACATGCATATACACACACAATCGCATATATAAATATACACTCTGGACAGGGTTTCCAGCTAATACTTTGGTAGATAAGTCAGCAAGAAACCAATGGAGTGAGAACGGATACTTTGACACTGTACAAGCGTTCATGCTAGTACTTTGGTAGATGAACATATGCAACTGATGAAGAGACCAACTTCATAACCCAAATGCATTTTTTTTTCATATGTAATTGAAATATAATTAAAAGCGCACAGCGCAACCCAGTACCCAAATGCATAGAAAATGCACTTCAGTTATACTTCACCACAATTTAACATTAGCACTCCATCATAATCCATTTTCTTGGAGATATAATGCAAGCTTGTTTCACATTTTACCAATCTAAGTAGCTGTTTACATGATCAGCAGCAGAGCACATACATTTGAGTGGAGGCAACCTGCCCCACTGAAATTTTTAGAAAACTCAGGGATTGCTCAAAATTTTAGAAAAAAAGAAAAAGAAAAAAAAGAGTATTTATCTAATTGCACCCACTAGAATAAGGTATCAAGTTAAGGATTTGTTATCTAAATATATGTTTTTTTTTTAAAAAAAATAAAAAATTGTAATTAATTGAAGAGTACTCTTCTTTCTTTCTTTTTTCATTTTTTTCTCAATTAATCAAACCATCGTAGTTTTGTCAGCTGGGAGGCCTATTGTAGATCAAGGGGGAACTTCACAGTAGAAATAGAGCTGGCTAGCTGGAAAGAGCAACTGTTTCAGGATGAGCAGATATGTGGACAATCACGCTTAAAGACATTTACATGTGTTAAAAGGCACCAAAAGATATTTTAGCTTCTGTCATCTTGGACTATAGTTCACAAGGGGGAAGATATTAATAAAGAAGCACACAGTTGAATGAGAACTGACTAGCAGAAAAGAAGAGCTTCTTCAGGATGAGCAAATGAGTCAACAATGAAGAAAGCTGAAATTGAAAGAGGACTGCTGCTATAATGAGAAATTTTAAAGTGGATAAATGTTACCTCACGGAAGGACAAAATTAGGAGTTGAGAGTAGACAAGAGAACCTATGAGTAGCCTCAATGAGTTATAAAAGAAGGGAAAGCATGCTGAAATAATTTTATCACATATTTACATGTGAAGAAAATATATGGCAAACATCATTGACACCATGAACAAGATTTACGGATGGAAGGTCCAAAAGAGCCACCAACACACATTTAGCAGAAAAGATAACAGAATTTGATATTGTAATGGAAATGACAACTCTACAGTCTGCTCCTTTCCGCTAAAACCTTTCTTAGTAACCAGTATGCCTCCTATCTCCCCGAAATAAGCAGTACAAGATAATACGGACCAAACATTGATGATTCCTGCTAAGTAGATAACATGTAGCAAAAATCATCTAGATTTAATGATTTCAAATTTTCATCGTTGATCATGTTAACGATACACAAGTTGTTAGTAAATGCATTTAATCAGGGTGAATTTTATATGGTTGACATTATATGTCTAGTCCCCATAATATTTACTAGATATTGATGTGGCAAGATGAGAGTGAGTGCTGAGGCTTAAGAAATAAGAAGTATTAAATCAACCATAGAGGTGCCAAGCCCATGACCCTAAACAGAGAGGACAGGAAAAACAGGGCGTGGACTGCTGCCCAACCAATTGGTTTTGGTCTTTGACAGGAAAGCTGTGAAAGAGATTTAAATATTCTTTTAAATGGTTTCATGAACGTTTGCTATTGATTTTTTAAGTTCTTCCCCATCATAGCTTCCCACAGTATGAAGTATACCCAATAAGCTTACTTATCAAAAAAAAAAAGTATACCCAATAAGCTACCTCATTCATTTCGGCAGCTGCATGTCACATGCGACTCTTTTGATGTGATCGAGTACTTGAAGTAGTACAGTGAACCTATTTTACATTTCCTATATCACTCAGAATAAGACAATACTCAAATTATCAGTCTTCAGCTTCCACTGAAAACAATCAACTGCAAGCAGTTTGCTCATCAATTCCTACATGTATCTTTCATGTGTAATGAATTAGTGTTTTTCAGTAGGACAAACCCGCATCCATAACCTTAGAGTCCTTACACCACAGATTCTTAACACTCTTCAGTCCCAAGGAAAATAAGATGATGTCAGCTAATCGCGATGTAAATTAGGGTACTAAGTTTAGTTCCTCATATCTCAAATATTCACTTAACCAAAACTAAGGTAGCAGTCCAGTAATGTACGCTTTTTCTTCTCTAGAACTTGGAAATATGTGGATTAATGTGTGTGTGTGGGAAAACCACAAAAGTTACCTTAAACATCACAGTTTCATAGATTATCCACAAGTGAAGAAAGTGAAATTACTGATTTATGATGGACACAACAAGGATTCCTGAAAATAAAGCCAGAATATAATAATAATATAGTTGCTAAAAAAAATTAGAATGTTTCTTCAACATTCATTAGCCAACAGGCCCAACACGAGTAAACTGGTCCATATTGGTGAAAAACAAGTAATATCACATTCCAGTACAAATAATCTTTGACACGCCAATCTTTAATAGAGTCAAAAGGAAAACATAAGGTAGCATCTAACATCAACTCTCAACAAAATAACCTGAGAAAAAATAATGTTGTCAACTACAATGTAGTAAAGTAAAAAAGGATTAAGTTGAATTCACATAAACCATCTTCCCTAGCTATCAATTGTATTCATGATGTTAACCCCCAGCTTCCTAATTTTCCTAAAAACACTAATGACTGGGACAATGACACAAAAAGTGGGATTAATCCCTCCCTGCCAACTCTTATGACAGGGACAATGACACAAAAAAGTGGGAGAAGGGCATTACTTGACAAGAACAAAGGCAAGAGCACTAGCCTCATAGCTTAATATGAGAGGAACAAAAAAGACTAGACGGAGCCATTCTTAGCATCCTAACACTGGCACATAATCTCTTATGCCACACACCTCATGCAGACATATATAGACCAAAGTTTCTGCAATAAAAATTCATTCACTCCCAATCCATGATAGTGATCTGCACTTTCTCAGAGAATCTGTCCAATTAATATGCCTATGTGGCTTAATATCTCAAAGGAATACAATAAAGACAAAACCCGTTAGGTTAAAAAGACACCCTTCCATCATATATTATTGTCCAAAAATGTAGTGGTAATATCAAATCATTACTTTGTCAATCTGTAGTGGTTACAGCAAAAAGGGAAGAGCATATTCTCCTTATTGCATCATATCCCAAAAGTTAACAGAAAACAATGACTTGATACGCAAACCATAGGAATGAACAGCAAAGAAAGGATATCTATACCATCCCTTTGTGCCTAAGTAAAGCTTTGCAACAGATAAGGATCTAAACCAAACTTATCCTATTTTTGTTCATAGAAAGAATATCCATATCAAACTTTAACTGTGGGGTTTGTCTACAAGATAGCTGATGATCAACATGCATAACATGTCCTGAATGAATCACTGGTTGGGCAGATTTTGGATGAACTCCAAAGTTTCTCATCAACTATAAAATGGAGCCCACCAAAACTGGATTTTAAGGTAGGAAGACAAAGAAAAAGCCATAGGTTCAAAGTTTTAAAATAAATAAATAATAGGTAAAACTGAATTTGACTTGGGAAACAGCAGATAAAGTTAAAACAGGCAAAACATTCAATAATGCTAAGTGAAAACAAAGCAAGCAGATGCTTACAGGACGCAGAGGAAGACCACTGGGGCTAAGAACAACATTCGTTTTTGGTGCAATCAATTCAGCTGGATGATGATATTTACATGAGGAACCAAATTTACAATCCCCTGTTCTCATGTAATATTGACATTCTGGTTGGCCAGGTCTTTCTGGAAATGAGTGTTCCTTCTGGCTACTGCTTGAAGGACGAGCAGAAGAAGGTAAAGGTTGATAATTTCCAGTATAGGCATGTGGGGGCAGGTGTGTTATCCCATAAAACTGCCCAGCGGACTGAGTACTAGGAGAGGGTACTGGGCTTATCGGTGCCTGCACCAAGTGGCTAACAGCTTCAATAAAATGCATATAGTTTGGCAGAATAGTAAAGTATGGAAGTTTCACCTACCGGGTAAGGACTCCAACCCGGAAAGGGAACCATGCTTGGTGGAAGCATCACAGGACCATAAGGAGTTTGAACATATGAACCCGGTGGCAGAGGAGGTCTTGCAACGACTATCCCATACTGTTGTGGAGGAACAGATGAAGGCGGCAAATCTGAATATAATGTAGGTGCAGGCACAGCTGCAACTTGTTGCGCTAACGACACTGCTGGAACTTGTATGCCAGCTGGCTGTGGATGATGGAATTTACATGTTGCACCAAACTTGCACTGCCCAGTTTTTACATAGTAGGAACACTCTTTTTCACCCTGTTATTCATAAAATTCATGTTTAGATTGAACTTAAGTGCACATTAAGAAAATGTGATTCCAATATGATACAAAAATTTGAAAAAATAAAAGACATAAATGTAAAGGAATACAAACCGGACGTAATGGGTATCCATAATAATTTAGTGACACAGAGGTAACAGATTCTTCTCCCTGCCGAGGATGGTGGTATTTACAGGAAGCACCAAATTTACATGCCCCCGTCCTTATATAATACTGCAAATTGAGCAAAAGGAGCATAGTTGATACAATGGGAACCCAATATAGCATAAACCAAACAGAGCAAAAAATCAACAATGCTTTAAACACAAACGCCAACAATCCACGATTATAAACAAGTGAATGTACAGACATTGTCCAATATCAACCATTTGGCATAAATTCAAGCTTCAAAATCAACGAGAACAACCAAATTCGTACCTGGCACACAGGCTGGCCCACTCGCTCGGGGTACTCCCCTCCACCAGGTCTTGCAGCTCCTATAACCTGAGCAGTACACTTCCATCAAAATCCAATAACAAAAAGCGAACATTTAATCACCATATCAACCCTATAGATCTCATTCATTTAACTTCAAACAATCACAAATTCCTCCACATTTACTAAGAAATTCAATAACTCCATATCAACTACACTAGCCAAAACGCTCGAGTTTCAAAAACCCATGACCAAATCCAAACATAAGACCAAGATCAAACCAAATTCGACCCCAAAAAAACCCAATGATCACATCGAAAACCAATCAAAACCTTCCAATTAAGCCCTAAACTTGAGCGAAACGAAAGGGAATTCGATGAAATTACCGCGCCACGGTCACGGGGATGATTGAACCGACACCGCGAGCCGTACCCACAAAACCCGGTTCGCAAATAGTAGATACAGTCGGCCTCGTCTGGCCGTTCCGGGTACGATTCCGCACCTCCCAATCCCAGCTGCCACATAGGCTCTACATTCCGCAAAAAACCACAATGAAAGATCAAAAACCCAATATAGCTCTCACACATTAGCGAATCGCAATCGCCAAACGCATGGGATTTCGAACAAAACGACAATGGAATCGAAATGCAGAGTCTCTGCGCTTACCTTCGAGCCCGGTTTCTGGTCCCTGAGGTGTCCATTCCGGCGACGGATCGGACTGCGAGCCTTCGGTTATAGCCCGACCGTACCGGTCCATTGTACGCACTCCGGTCACTGATTGTACAGTAACCCGAGGATTTGTTCTAGAATGTTTCTCTGTACAAGGAATGAGAGACTCCGATCAAATGGGGAAATAGACAGAGACACGAGAGAGAGATAGAGAAAGAGCTCGGTCTTTGGATTTCTGGGTTTCGCTCTTTCTCTCCCTCTCTCTCTCACTGTCACAGACACAAACACAAACACACACACACACATACACTTACACTCACACCCAACACACCGTCACTGTGTCTTCCTTCTTTTAGTTTTGGCTTTGGTTTTGGTTTGGTTGTCTTGGTTTGGAATTGGGTCTCTCTCTCTCTCTCTCTCTTTTATTTTTCAAAGCGTGTTTGTTTTTTCCCATCTTTCTTTCTATGCCATTCCTTGTGTGTGAGAGGATCTTTCTCTATGGGTCCGGCGGTTTTACAAACGCGCCAAACGCATAGAAAGAAAGCTTTTACCTAAAATAATTATAAATTCCCTGAAAATATTTTTAATTTATTTGATTATAAATTAGTTAATTAATTCGGATGGCGTGTCGAACGACAGGAATGCCCTTGCGTTCCAGCAGCTCGTGGGCTGAGCGAGACATGACAAGGCTGTCCTTTCGCTCATAGTTCTTACAAAAAGGTAATGATGATGGGATTTTAATTAATCAAACTTGGTCACCTGACTGCAAAGAGGTGAAAAAGGTAGGGGCTGCTAAGCTTTCTCAACGTGGCAGGATTTTCCTTGAAAAATGGTAAACGTTTTTATAGAGATTAAGAATGATTGGGGACCCGTTTCCCTTTGCATGGTTTTTTATTCCACTTTTTGGTTCTAATAAATCACCCTTTGTCTTGAGACTTTCAACTCGATCAGGTCCACTGCTTTTCCCATCAAATTCCTTCAAAAATAGTTGCTACTAGCCTCCCTAGCATATGATTTTATGGTTGAGGGTATGCTTGTCATGAGCTTGTGACTATCAAAGTGTTTAGGGTAGTAAAACGTTTTGTACGAAAAAAAAATAAAAAATGGTCACATCATTCTCAAATTAGTGGGTTGGAGGGTTAAAATGGTGGTTTTAACGGCTCCCAAAATGATAATACACTATTAAAATGTAAATTTTGTTCAAATAAAACCCTTGATTTTTTTGGATGTTTTCAGCAAGATTAGGAGTTTCTCTATAAGTTTGGTTCAATTTCCAAACCCAATGTTTTGTTTGTTTTTAATTATATCATTAGGGTCAGCAACTTTACCTGTTAAATTCACCAACAACAAAGATGGCAATGAGCATTTGCAGAATATAATACAACACATATTTGAATGGAGAATGACAACTTCTCAAATGTTAAATCATGACCTTAATTTGCTTTCTCAAGTTAATTACACCATCATCTTGATTTGGCTCTTTCATTGTACTCCTATTTATTTTATTAGGTTGATGTGGTAGTGTCCAACAATCTTTAAATCAGTCATTGTTTAAAAATAAAAAATAAATAAATGAAACGGTTAATGAGCAATGTCACATCAGTCTAATAAAATAGAGATCAGATAAGAGTATAATATAGAATAATTCTATTTAGTAGATTCACGTATAACTGATATACAACTAAATGGCGTGGCAGTAAAAATCACTCTTTAAATTAGTACTTGTAAAAAAAAAAAAAAATCAAGTATTAATGCAAGACATTATTTTTACTATTATATTACCCAGTTGTACGACAGTATACATGAGCTGCTAAATAAGATTACAATGTACATATAACCCGTTTATTTTCATAGAATAATGCTATGAACTATTTTTTTTTGTCTTTTTTTTATCTTCTTAAAGTTGACGTGACTTTTTAAATTATTATTATATCAAAATTTAATATCAATAGTAATTTTAAAGCCCATAACCATCTTAACTGAACGATATGGCAATAAAAATTAATCAAATCAATATGGCAAAAAAATTAATTATTAAATCAGTAAAACGGTGTAGGATAAAAGCCCCTAAGGCCTAAGGGACTTCAAAATAAAAACTTTTTGGGCCAGCCAATCAGAGCTCGAAACGTACGCTTCATACCTCTGGCTATGGGATTTTTTTTGTCAGCACAAATATAATCCCACGCGTAATTTGTAGCGCGTGACTAGCTGCCACAAGTCCTTATTATCTTCGTCAGTCGTCCTGTTAGGAAAACAAGTAAAAGTAGGTCTAAGTCGTAGTAAGAGAGCGTGGGGAATGCATTAGTCTGACTATGTGACGAAAATGGTAAGCATCAAGTGGGGTAGTTTCTAACTAAAACCAACGGCTTAGTTCCTATACTCGCAGAATGGACGGCCAAGATGTGTTTAATGTCAGCATTTAGTATTAGTGCGAAAGTAGGATGTTGTGCAGTAGGTAAGAAGTCCACAGATCCATAATTGTTCCGGGCACCAGGTAAAACGTGTGACCGGGTGTAGGCGGTTGGTGGACCGTGTGAATCAGTGAATGTGATGTAGGGAACCGGATTGAGAAGTCATCCGGTGGAAAGTGAGCTTGTTTGACTTGGACAAGCCTTGGCCACAAGTGGCACTTTCTAAGATTTGCTGCCATTGGTCTGTTTCGGACTGTAGTAACTGTATCTTATCGACCACAATGTCGGCGAGTTATTTTGTGGATTTTGTGCATCAGAGTTTTAGAGTATTCTTCTTACACTCGCTAAAATAATCTTTTTTTTCTTTTTCTTTTTCTTTTTCTTTTTTAAACTAATCAGTTGAAATGGTTCAAAATGAATTTAGTCGGCTTGCTAATTTGATGAGCGAATAATATTTACCAATAATAATGAGTACTATTTATTCACTAAAATAATTTAAAAAAAAAAAAGTACACATAATTCCTTCAAACTATCACCTTATTGTCAATGTTCCTCCAAACTACTAATTGTATTAATGTCTCAAAAAATTCTATGTCCACCTAATGACAAAAATATCCTTCATAAAATTATTAAATTTAAAATAAAAAACAAAAATTGGTTTTTTTTTTGTTTTAAAAAAACAAAAAAAAAATTGTTTTAAATTTTCGGTTATTTTATTAAAAAAAATTTGTTTCTTTTTATTTTAAAAGAAAAAAATCATTTTTTTTTTTAGTTTTTAGTTATTATCTTTTAGTTTTAATTTTTTTTTTTCGAATTTATAAAGATATTTTTGTCTTATTGGAAAAAATTTAAGATAATTGTTAGTCTTAAGGGATACATTAACATTTTTTGATAGTTTGGGAAGGGATATTGACATAATTGATAATTTGGGAGGGACATTAACAATGAAGTTGTAATTTTAGGGGAATATGTGTATTTTTCTCATAAAAAAAAACTATTAAAATTTTCTCTCTTCCTTATTTTTATTTATCTCTCATACATTACACACAACCTCATTTTTTAAAAAGATTTTTTAAATGGAAAAGAAATTGTAAATAGTTAAAATAGTGAGGGTGTTGAGTGGGCTTTAAAAAATTTGATGGTTAAAATAGAGAAAAATAATTTTTAGCTATTTTGGTTGGTGAAATTTAGTGCGACTATTAAAAATGCTTTAAGAGTATCCCCTCTTATTCCCAAATCTCCAAATGTGATACGGCTTTTATAATTACTCTTGGATCAAAATTCAATGAAAAATTATATTTTTAAACTTATATATCTTTTGTACGTCTCATTTTTAAATCTACCTTTAAATTTATGGGACTCACAAGGGGCTCTACAAATTCAGTAATTGATTTTACAAATTCAATAATTGATTTAAAACTTAGTTGTATATAAATGTTAAAAAAAAAAAAAAAAAAAAAAAAA
The DNA here is from genome assembly GCF_958979055.1 of Alnus glutinosa. NCBI lineage: Eukaryota > Viridiplantae > Streptophyta > Magnoliopsida > Fagales > Betulaceae > Alnus > Alnus glutinosa. The sequence goes on from NC_084886.1 coordinate 37,863,913, forward strand.
AAAAAAAAGTCACATTTAGAGATAAAAAGAGAATATAAGTTTGGCATATAACATTAAAATATATTATTGTACATACACTTATATTTGGTGTGAAACTACACACATGGAATGGATTTTATAATTCAACACTAAAAAATAAAATTATTCTGATTAGTAAAAAAAATGATAAAACTACAATCCCATCACAACTTCTTCACAACCCCCACTCATAATGGTGTGAGGCCCATGTGTATGGGTCACACACCATTATAAGCGGGGTTCTGATAAAGTTGTAGGGGTTGTGAGCCGATCATGGCCCGATTAGTAATGCTACAGACAACTTTTCTTTCCGTAAAGCATCTGGAATTGATGCGTGCACGCGTGGTTTCAAATTTTAGGATTCATTTTGGATTTTCCCCCTTCTCCCCCGGCTTCCACCGACGCCCGCCCGCCCGCCCGCAGCACCAGCTCGAAATATAGAGACACCCACCGAACGCCACCCTACCAGCTCGAAATCCGGCGCTCGGGCACCGTACGCCACCCACGCCCCGCACGCTGCTCTCTCTTTCTCTCTCTCTCTCTCTCTCTCTCCCCACCATCTGCCTCCGCCCACCCGCGGCATCTGCTCGAAATCAGGCGCTCGGCCACCGAACGCCACCCACGGCACCAGGTCAGAGGCTCGCGGACCATACGTTGTGTACCCGTAAGAAGAAGAAGGTATGTTTACATGTTTACGTGTGATATAATTCCCTAAATGGCTTTGCTTTGATTTTTGTTTTGATTTGGGTTTGGGTTTGCTTTGGTATTTGTTTTCATTTGGGTTTGGGTTTGTCTGTTTATCTATTTGTTTTCATTTGGGTTTGGTATTTGATTTCAGCACTCCCATCAAACCACACGGCAGTGATTTGTTCTCATTGTGGTTTGGGACTGTTGGTTACTTTGTATTTGCAGGTTCTGTAATTATTCTCAGGATCACAGACAGTGACTATAAATGGAATTATTAATACAGAGATTTTTTTCCTTTTGTTTTTTCATTTCTTTTCTTGCCAAAACATATAGATCCAAACCATCCAGCCCAGGTGAAGGATTTCTGTCAAACATATTGTGGTTAGTGTTAAGAATAATGATCAATCTCAATCTCAAGGAAGTCACATTTACTCTACTACTAGAAGTCCTACTTCTAGTCCTAAAGGAAGTCACGCTGGGAGTCTTCTAGTTCTATTGGGAGTCTTACTTCTAATTCTATTGGAAGTACTCCAAGTCATACAGACCAAGATAGATTGGAGTTTAATGATTCTTAGTTCAACGTGTATAGGTTGTTTTAGTTCAATGTGTATTGGTTCTTCGACATCACCGTGCATAAGAACTTAAAGTTTGTTTAGTATTGGCTTTGTAAATTACTATAAATACAGTGGAATAGAGTGGTCAATTTATATTGGCCAATTTTCCCATTGCACACTTTCTTACAGTTAGTGCTAACTACACTTGTGATGGTGAGATAAAAAAATGAAAATATTACGTGATTCTCTCCTGTCATAAAAATTAAGTCAATCTTGTATGTATTTAGACAAAATTCTTGTCACAATTAAATCTTGTATGGTTCAAGTAATGACATTTCTTCCCACAGTTAAATCTTGGATTAGAGGAAATAAAGGAATGTATGTTAATGATTTTCTCATTTAAGTGTTGGTTGAATTTAGCTGATAATGTAATTGGGTGATTTTTTCTTGTGCTGGACAGCTTCTTTCTTCCTTTTGATTGTGTGTGAAAAAAATTCACCATCACCTTCTATATATCTGAAGCAGAATGAAATAAATTTAGAAAAAAACTTAACTAGGGATGTGAAGATTTACCTAAATTCACCATCACCTTCTATATGTGAAATAAAAGAGATTCACTATGGAGATATGGATGTGAAGACTTTCCTAAATTCACCATCACCTTCTACGACATTTCTTTTTAAATTTTTGTCTTTTTTATGGATGATTCAAGTGAGAAAGGTAGCTTTAGGCAAACTAAGTTCTGAATTTCATAGAGAAGTGGTTTTTTTAGTGCATTTTGAAATGGGTCACCGTGTTGGTTTCTGAAATGGGGAGGGATTGTTTTTGGCAGAATTCAGTTTGACATTTGGTTGAACATTTTGATGCTCATGATAATGTTTCTTGAGCTTCCCCGCCCCCCATTTATGCTACCTGTTTTTGTTTTATGTTATCTTCTTAATGCCATGCTTATTTTGTTATCTTCAATTATCCAATCATCTTATTCCAGGTCATCCGAGAGGCTGGTGGGAGCAAGTGTAAGCTCATCTTTCGTCTCATTTTTTGTTTTGCAACAAGTGTCGGGCTTGTTGGTTTAGGTTGCGGTCCTTTCTTTGTGTCCGTCCTGTCAAACTGAAAGAAAGCAAGTCGTGTAGGCCTACTAGAAGCCAGTTTTTGTATAGCAGGGATCTTGGAAGACAAATATATACTGCTCTTCCAATAGTAGATGCAGCGGTGCGGGCATCACCCAACAAATTATTTGTAATGACTGTTGATTGCCGTAACTGTAGCGTGTTTGTGTCTGGATGTTACTATTGTATAGAGAATGACAGAATACTTGGATTATTGCTTTTGAATGGAATCATTCACATTGTAACTTGCAAGAGATTATGGTTTTTTCCTATCTTGGAGAACCTGAGAGTTCTTTCAAATGGCTTGGAGTGTCTTTTCATATTGACTAGGTGAGGTTGGATTGAAGTTGGATTGTCTGTCAAAGATGGATACAAAGTTTTTAGTGAAAATTTTCCTTATAACTCCTAATTTTTTTAGCACTTTTACAATTAAGTAATTAAACATTAAAAAAATAGAAATACTTGGTTATACACTTCCTTCTCACCTTTGTCTATGTGGACCAATAATGTAAGAGATAGTAGAGAGAATGTAGTGGGACCTTGATTTTTTTAACAACATTATTGGTCCACGTAAATAAAGGTGGGATAGGAATGGGATGAGAGTGTACAACCAAGCATTCTCTTAAAAAAATGTTAATTTAGAGTATCCATCTTTCAATTTCAATTATCCGTTAGAATTTACCGTTAATTTTTGTCAAAATTTTAAAAATACTCGTGTTTTTTTTTAAAAAAAAAAAAAATACAAATTTTTTAAAAGATTCCGGCATGAGTATTTTTGTAAATTTCGTTAAATTTTGTCCAACACTTAAATTGTTGCAATTTTTTTTAATTTTTTTTGTAAAAAACAAATAAGGGGTATTTTTAGAATTTTGATAGGATTTAACGAAAAAAAATTTACTAGAGAGTTGAAATTGAAAAATTGATACATTTTAAAGTTTGAATACTTAATTGTAAAAGTGATGAAATATGAAAGGTTATAAGTGAAGTTTTCTCAAATTTTTAATTTCTTTTTGTGCTTTAGTATGATACGAATATGGTTTGAAGTTGCATTGTCTAGTATAAAATGTTTAATCGGTGCATGGTTGTATCTCAGAGCTAAATATTTGGCTCTATTCATCATTGATCATTGGGAAAGTATCATATGAAGGCACTTAGGCACGTGTTGGAGGAAACATAACTGCAAAGGCATACATTTATACCAGTATATACCACTCAATTCAAAAGATTAAAACAGCTCTAGCCAATGTATAGATTAAATTTCATAATCAAACTGTGTAAGAAAGTCCACCATTGCTCCATTTAGTTTCCAATTAAATAACAATTGGAAATGATTGATTCCATCAGTAGAGAAATTTGGGTGTAAGAGCATTCACAGTAGTTGCCCTAAAATTGTTTTCTTCCCTATATGTAAGGAAAATCTCTTAAAAAAAACTATAAAAATGAGCCTACAGTAGCTTATATTAAAAGAGAGAGAGAGAAGAAGAAGAAGAAGAAGGATATTCTCGACCGGTATGCAAAAGTTCTGTTTCGTGGAGCTTTCACTTTTGTTTGTCTTTTTGCACTTCTTAGTTTGTTTGACATTTATTTGATGAATGAACAAATTTATACTTGTTGCACTCATGGATTCACAAGAGAGGTTGCAAGAGTACAATGAAACTCTTAACCAAAGCTTCACTATGCTCTTACAAGGGGGGCACCAATACTACAATGAAACTCCACCCCAACCTAAAATAAAATCTTCTACTAAAAAAACAAGCCTCTCTATTGAAAAAGACATTTTACTAATAAAGATTTGGGTCAATACTGGCATTGATCCAATTCAAGGGAATGATCAAAAAGCCTATAAATTTTGGGATAAAATTTTGGAAAACTATAAAGAGAACAAGAAAGAAACCATTGTAGAATGTACTGCTCATTCTTTATCAAATCAGTGGCCTTCAATCCAAAAGTTCACCAACAAATTATGTGGGTACTTAGCGCAAGTTGAATCGAGGAATCAAAATGGACATAGTGAGCAAGACAATGTATAAATAATTTGTTGCTGGTGATGTAAATTAACCATTAATTTGATTCAAGATTCTAATTATTTTCAATTTATGTAATTTATTTTTTTTCAGATCAACGAGGCAAAGGCTATGTACCGGGAATTCAATAACAATATCGTATTTCAATTTGAACATTGTTGAAAACATTGTTGAAATGGAAGACGGTGATTCAATTAAAATTGAAAAGGAAATCTGTTGGTACAAGTTATTCTTCTCCTCAAGACAATATACATTTAGGGGAAGACAATGAGGGTGAAATGCAGTTGTAGACTTGGAAAGTCTTCTTGGCAAGAAGGCCGAGAGAGAGAGAGACAGAGACAGAGACAGAGAGAGAGAGAGAGAGAGAGAGAGAGAGAGATCGTGATGCAGGTTTTGAATGGGTTGACGGAAGTGAAGAAGATATCGCATGAGGAGAGAAAGAAAGAGATTGATACGACAAAAAAAGAAATCATTGGAATTGAGAAACAAAAGCTTCAGGTTGAACTTAGGAAAGAGGAAAGGAAACAAAAGAAAGAAAAAATTGAGAAACAAAAGCTTGAGGTTGAACTTAAGAAAGAGGAAAGGGAACAAGAGAAAGAAAAAATTGAGAAACAAAAGCTTAAGGTTGAACTTAAGAAAGAGGAAATGGAACAAAAGAAATAATAAATTGAAAAACAAAAGCTTGAGGTTTAACATAGGAAAGAGGAAAAGAAACATAAGAAAGAATAACTTGAAAAAGTAAAGCTTGAGGTTGAACTTAGAAAAGAAGCAAGGGAACAAAAGAAAGAAGAAAGGGAAATTATGATGATGTATACAAGCCACTTGTCTAAAGTGCAACTTGAATATATTTAATCTCTCCAAGTGGAAATCATTGAGAAGCGTATGAGTAAATAGTCATTGGTATTTAATCAAGTTAAATTCAATCTTTAAAACTTAATAGCATAACTGTTTGCAGTCCCCGGCAACGGTGCCAAAAATTGATGTGATCTTTTGTTTACCAAAATATATCAATAATAAATAACCAATCGCAATAGTACGAATCCTTAAAAGATAGGGCTATATTGAGGGTATCGATCCTCAAGGACTGCAGGGGTATTACTATCAAGTTTTTCAAGATTAAATATAACTTAATTAAAAATATGTTTGATTTTTGTTTTCTAAAAATAAATGCATAAAAGTAAAAGACATAAATTTAAAGAGAGTAGGGATGAGATAAAGAATAGGGGATTGATTTCATCACTCACCACATAACAATGGTCAATCATAAATTAACAAGGAAAATTCATATTATGCATGATATAGGGCTCGTCTCACTCGAGTAATCAAGAAATTACCTCTAAAGAATAAGTATAATCCATCTTTGGTTGGCATGGACCGTCCACCTAACCACTAAGATGCGGTACGACCCGTCTTTCCTAGGTATGGATTAGCTACGTTTTTAATAGGATACACACAATCAATGGAAAAGTATAACCCATCTTCGGTTGGTACAAACTGTCTACCTAAATTACACTAAACTAGGGTGTAGTACAATCTGTCTTTCCTAGGCATGGTTTATCTAACCCTCTTGATCATATGTCAATTAAAACCGTTGTATAACAATCATTCATATAATCACAGAAAATATGAAGGATTGAGTTCAATCTATATAAAAGACTTTCTAAAACAAGATAAGAAACTCATAATGATTGAATATAAACATTAAGATCAATTCTCACAGTTATACAATCATCATGCATATAGAAAATTCCAAATTAAAATACAATAAAACCATTGTTACTTGGAAAGGGCTACATCAACACCCTGTTAGGAATTTAGCCGCTCATCGTGGTGCTGGGATGGCCTCCTGCCATATTCTTCTCCTCTTCAACTTGTCAAGCCCCCAAAAAGAATTTTCTGTCTAAAGTTAAGCACAAACACACCTTCTCTTGAAGCTTAGGGGTCTATTTATAAGGAGCACACAAGTCCTAGAAGCCCTTGGAATTCTAGAAAAATCGTCTCTTGAGTCTTCTTAGTTCAAGTAAGAGATTGAAACTTCAATCCAAATAGGAAAAGGATTCCAAATTCGTCCAGAATTGTGGTCTTTTATTGCGGAAAAATTTTAGCATAGTAAACGTCAGAATTAGGGAAAAACTATTTCTGACATATTTGTTAAATTTTTTATTAGCTTTCCAACTCCACTAATTTTATTGTAATCCGATATCTGAGCAAAAAGTTATGATCAAAACACTGAGAAATATGCAAAATTCAAATTTGAACCCAATCCGATTTTGACTCTTAGCGAAAAAATTTCGATTTAATCCTTCACTTGATTTGATTAAACTTAACCACATCATATAGGTCTTCTATTATGATTGATTAAGCTTAAACATATCTTCTATGTCTTCTCAAAATGTGTTTTAAGCCCAAAATTAATGAAATTAATTGCATTTTTATTTAAAACCTGAAAACATTAAAACAACACAAAATCAAACAAATAACAATGCTAAGGAATTAACATATATAAGTTAAGGGGCTTGAATGTGTAACATTCGACGCTTATCAGCCTACGTATGTGTTTTAAGTGAACTAATCGTGTCATTTTGTATTGTGCAAACATTTTGTGTTCTTTTTGTTCAATGACTGTTTTGCTATTGGGGGGTTGTGTCTTCTTATAAATTGAATAGCATAGACCTCTTTGTTGCACATTGATGAATACTAAGAATACTTGTGTTGTTTACATATATGAAGATCCTTAATTCTTTAGTGGTTGTTTTGCTATTGTGGGGTTGTGTCTTGTTTTTGTTAAATGGTTATTTTGTTATTGGTGGATGTTTTTATTCAATAGTTATCTGAAATAAATAACCGATAAGCTTCATCTTGGCTTGTTTCTCTAGGTTATGGCAAGCTAGTTATTATAGTGATTAATGTTGATTTAGAGATTGACTTGTCTTTTTAACTTTGACATGTAAGCTTCATCTTGGCTTGTTTCTCTATGTTATGGCAAGCTAGTTATTATGGTGATTAATGTTGATTTAGAGATTGACTTGTTTTTTTTAACTTTGTCATGTAAGCTCCATCTTGGCATGTGTGAATCGTTTGTGTAACGCCCCCAAACCGCTAGGGTTAAGTTCGTCCATTTTCTTACACAAAGCTGCAAAGATTCATAAGGTCTGCCAGATAACCTAGCTAATATGCTGGATTAAATAAATTACCAGAAGAAAAAGATAATTTTAAACTCAGAGCTTTAATAAATGTGAAAACGAGTAATTCGAAAAGAATAATTATGTTCGGTACAATAAATGAAAATTCAAAGTAAAACTAAATTTATTGTGCTGGTACACTTGATAAGATAAATGAAATGCAATATCCTAACGCTAGCCTAGATCCCATTCCGGCCGCCTAGGTCACCCTGCTCATAACCTGAAAACAAAATAACATAAGGGTGAGCGAGAAATGTTCAATAAGGGAACCCTCAATCATAAAACGGTTGAGTTAAATTCATTTTCTTCAAAACGATTATTAAACACACTTGAGATCAAAAATTTCCATAATACAAAATATCAATTCGGCATTTTGCGTAAAGCATAGAATTACTAGTTGATAAATAAATCTTCTCATATTTAGAGCCCATATACACTATTACGCCCTGTATACTTAGGGTTGCGCGGTCTTTGTTGTAACCATGGTAGGTAACTGTGGCCGCAGGCCTGCCCCATCAACTAACTAATTAAAGTGCACTTAGCATGACCTAGAGATGGATTACCGCATTCTCAACGTCCTTCACCGGGTGCACTTCAATCTCAAGCAACGGTACCGAACTTAAACCTCTGTGAATCTCTGTGAATATCTCTGGGGCCAAAATAATAGTCTCCTCCACACACGTTCCTCATTTATAAAAAAAAAATCTTTCTCATTTTCATAATTATTCTTACTCTTTTCTCTATGCTTGGTAACTCTTGAGGCAATGTGTGGGAGGGTTTTTACACTTCTATTTTCATTACTATCATAAAGTAGTAACTTCCCATCTCGGGAACCAAATAAGCAATTTACTATAATTAGAAAATCCTTTATAACTAAAGTTTTTCTCAAAACCGTTGATTTCAAGAATATCATTTCTACAAACAACTTTCATCTCAAAACTATTTTAAACAATCCTTCATGCAACAATGTAAATTTGAAATACACAATAAGAACAATTATTTGTAAATATGCTAGAATCAATAGATAAAATAATATGACATAAAACAATTTTAGAAGGGGTATAAGATCCCTTACATCTCTGAACGCAGTACGCTGATGAAATATTTTAATAGCTAGCTAATCACCTGATACAAGTTTAAATAAATTAATACCTCATGCTAGTCACTATACGACACACTGAAATCACTAAAATTCATCTTACCAGCTTACTGAGAATGGATTCCCTAGGTATATTTAACGACATTACTCGAATAATACTTAAATCATTAAATGAGCACTAACACATTTTCTTTTATTGATATTAAAAATACGGTTCAATAAAGGCGATTGTCATAAGAAAGAATTCCTACCAAAGTCATAAAATTTTGATAATTTCAAGTATCACAAAACTATACGTCTATTCAAAATAATTTATTAAAAGGCTCAATAATTTTTAAGTAATTTTCCAGAACTTTTGAAACACACGGAATTAAAACTATCTTTATTTCTCGGTGGGTCATAATTAAAATAATTAAAATTTAATACAGTTAGGACAGGGATGGATTTATTATGGGGTCGTTAGGACAAAGGAGTAGAGGGAAAATATTAAAAAGAAAGGACAAAAGTAGTTCAGGACTATACATGTCTCACTGTGGAAGAATTTATGGTAACCCAAATCTGTACAGAGAAGTAAAAACAAAACAAAACAACAAAGGGTAATTTCTCAAAATAGTATTTGGTTGTATTGTAAAGGATGAGAATTCGACAATTCAGCAAGCCTGAAGTGGTTTCGGCTAGACCAGGGAGAGAAAATAAAATGTATAAACAATGGTCCAACGTCTCTCAATGGTTGTTGGTGGCACTAGGTAAAAAAAAAAAAAAAAAAAAAAAAAAAAAAAAAAAAAAAAAAGAAGAAAACTAATATTATATATATATATATATGTTGACTCTCGTGACTAGTTAAAAAAATTCCCATGTGATGTAATGCTATGGTACATAGGAGAAAAGAGGGAAGAAAAAAAAATATTCAAATCAATTGCAGGTTCTGGTACAACAGTGTTCAGAAAAGAGAAGAAAGGAAATAGGGAAAGGACGATGCAGGTGATATCAATATAGGAAATTGAAAGAAAATGAGAGAAATAATGCATTCATACTACTGTTAACCAAGGAGACAAAAATATAAAATAGACAAAAAGATTACATTGTCTGTAGAAAATCGAAATTCCTAGCAAGAGAGGGAGAGAGAGGTGCGACTAGCTTGTAATAAAATATTCTGAGGTGTGGGAACGGTGACGGCTAAAATACTTATTTATAGGAGTGGGGTTTCACTCTATAGCTGCTAGGGTTTTATGTATTAAAAACATGTATTTTAATAGTAATAATAAAATCAGATATGTAATATTTAAAATATCAAATCTGGTCTTTCTTTTTTTTTTTTTATTATTTTCTTTTACATGTAAGACTAAATTGGGTTTTAAATATTAGAGAAAATTATAGTTTAGCCCCCCAAATTACCACCTGTTTTGCACTTAGCCCCACAAACTGCCAACACTTCGACTCCGGCCTACCAAACTACCAAAACCTTTGAAAAATGCCCCATTTGACGAAATATCTCCATATTACCCTTGCCACGTGTCATTTTTCAATAAAAAAAATAAAAAATAAAAATAAAAACTAAAAAAACTAAATTTTTATTTTTATTTTTTAAAAAAAAAAAGAAAAGAAAAGAAAATATGGGGTGGCTGCCGAGCCACCCCGGCCTCTGGGAGTGGCCGTGCGCCACCCCTAGAGTCCTAGGGGTGGCTTTCGGGCCACCCCAAATGGACTTCGGGGTGGCCTGTAAGCCACCCCTAGTAGGGTTGATAATTTTTGACACGACCCGCGAACCCGACACGAACACGACACGGAAAAATAGGGTTTGGGTTTATCATAATCGGGTTCGGGTCAACCCGATTATGACCCGGTTAAATCGTGTCTGACGGGTCAACCCGCGGGTTGACCCGCCAGACACGATAAGACCCGATTAAAAAAAAAAAAAAGGCAAAAGGCAACCCTAGCTGCAGAATCGCAGATGCCCGCAATCCACATATTTTCTTTTCCCTTCAGTGCCTTCACCTTCTTCACGCGGCAATCGGTATGCCTGTCGCCTATTTGCTCCAAGCCTCCAAGAGACTGTCCAGTCCAGTGTCCTCGACTCCTCTGTCCAGACTCCTTCATGATTTACCTTGCCCCGGGGATCTGAGCTTCGAGATTTGAGTGTTAGGGATTTGAGCGCCGAGATCTAAGCTTCGCCTTCGGGATCTTGCATTCTTGTTGTTGGAGACCATTAGCGGCAGGCACGCCACCGACGTGAACTACAGCCCACCCTTGGTGGTCGACTGGAAGCCTGGAAGGTGCCGTTAATCAAGCACGGCAAATTCGTCGAAATCTGCGACGGCCAGATCGGTTCTCAGATCCAACTATCCAAGCCCAGTCGATCCTGCTCTACCTCATGTCCTCCGTGACTTCGTCCGCGTGGCCTGTGGGATGAGACGGTGCCGGTGAGCAGAGAGCAGTGGCCAGTGAGTAGGCGTTAACAAAGTTGCAAAACGTGTTCGTCGGGTTCGTGTCGTGTAACCCGATTCGTTATTGGGTCGTGTTCGGGTTTGCAGTTCTGACCCGATTATGTAATCGGGTCAGTCGGGTCGACACGAACCCGACCCGCTGACCCGAATTGCCAACCCTAACCCCTAGGGCTCAGGGTGGCCTGGGAGCCACCCCCAAAGGTGGCCGGCGCCACCTCTGGGGTGGCTAGCAGGCCACCCCGACCTCTGGGGGTGGCCGTGCGCCACCCCTAGGGCTCTAGGGGTGGCACGCGGCCACTCCTAGAGGCCGGGGAGGCTCGGTAGCCACCCCATATTTTCTTTTCTTTTTTTTAAAAAAAAATTTAAAAAAAAAAAAATTTATTTTTTTTAGTTTTTAGTTTTTTTTTTTATTATTGAAAAATGACACGTGGCAAGGATAATATGGAGATATTTCGCCAAATGGGGCCTTTGTCAAAGGTTTTGGTAGTTTGGTAGGCCGGAGTCGGAATGTTGGCAGTTTGTGGAGCTAAGCGCAAAACGGGTGGTAATTTGAGGGGCTAAACTATAATTTTCCCTAAATATTAAATATAAAAGTGGAATTCAAATTGATATACAATTTAAAAACAAGTATTTAATAAAATATAGAAGTGGTTATTTAATAATAAAAAAAAATGCATATATAAAATCAGGTGTTTATTATTCTCATCTAGTCATCCATTCTCATAGGTAATAGAAGACCATTCTACCCTCGAAAGGGAGTCAGGGTTATTACAGGTTGTGTGAAAGAGTCGTGAGCACAAATACACTCCCCTTTGTGACGGATGCACCTTGGCATCACACTATAGCATCCAGGGATAATTGAACCCATTCTGCAACAATGATTTAAGTAGAAAAATAAAACATAAGAAAAGTTTCTAAATCATGAATACTCAATTCTTATAGACTTATTAAGTAATGTGTATTAGGTACATTATAGTGTGTGTGTGTGTGTGTGTGTGTGTGTATATATATATATATATAAAGCATATTAGGTAGATCAAATCATCAAGAACCACCCTGAAAGCAAGTCTAAGATGAATTATGAAACATCCCCATTGATAGTTCGAAAAAGAAAGTTTGACCCATTATAGTAGGTTCAAGAACCATGGTCATATAATGATGGATCACATTCTTCCTAGAAGTTAAGTACACAGTTTGCCACTGAGATTAGTCATCTGTAGGTCATATGAAATAGCAAAGAGAACCTTTTACACATGCGAAGGTCATCCTAAGGATCACATTTGTTATAAACCGCATTCATAGCAAAATTTGACAGTCATTGCATAGCATATGACTTGAATCTAAGGTCCGAGATTGACTACACGTTTAGACAAACTATGAAAATGGGTTACTCTAATTCAAAATCAACAACTTTGAAGAACATGAAATAAGAAAAAGTAACAAATTTTACGCATGTTCATCAGTATACTTCTAGCTTTCGCTAATATTGATCCATATTAGCACTTGTACCTCCTTGTGTACCTTTCTGGACTTAGGGGGATGACATAATAAAAATATATTGGATACTAAAAATAAAAAGTTACAATTTAATAAGCATAGTGTGATCATATGAAATCTAAATCAAAAGTTCTTATGATTGGCTGTGAATTTGCTATAAATGCTTGACAAGGTGTGATTGGAGTTGAGAATGGGTTTCTCGGTCTCTAATATAGTGATGATTTTGTATGAAGTCCAGTGCTTCATCTGTATGCTCGTGTGACAGTGGTTCGAGGGGAATGTTATTGATTTGTTCATAATCGAAGTCATCTACTACAAGGTATAAATCTCACTCATTTTCTACAATCATGTTATGTAATATTATGCATGACATCATAATCTCGTTAAGCATTTTAGGATGGTGTAAACGTGCAAGTCCATGTACAATACTAAATCGTGCTTGAAGCACTCCAAATGCTCGCTTTACATCATTTCTTGCTGACTCTTGAGTTGCAGTAAAAAAATAAATTTTCCCATTTATTTCCTTGTGGAGCATAAATTGTTTTTACGAATGTTGCCAATGAAGGATATATACCATTGGCAAGATAATATCCCATCGTATAATTGTGACCATTGACTAAGTAGTTGACTGGAGGTGCATGCCCTGCAACTAGATTGGTAAATACAGAAGACAGTTCCAACACATTGATGTCATTGTGAGACCCTAATAACCCAAAAAATGCATGCCAGATCCAAAAATTATAGGATGCCACAACTTCGAAAATAATGGTTGGTTCATGAATATGACCAGAATTTATACATTTCCAAGCATTTGAATAATTCTTCAACTTCCAATGCATGCAATCGATGTTTCCCAGCATCCCTGGAAATCCACAGCTTTCGCCAATTGCTAGCAATCTAGCAACTTCATCCTCGTTTGGCGACCTCAAGTACTGGATGAAAAAAAAAATTGAAATTACTGCTTTAACAAATAGTTTAAAACTATCCATTACTGTCACGCCCCCATTTTGGAATATAAGGGGAAACGCAAACTAAGTGAGGCTATGTAAAAAAATAAAGACAAAGAGTCCCAAGACACGAGTAATAGAACTAATCATACTATCATCATTAGCAGTATCAAAAATGTTACACTGGGGTTAACAGTTTATTACATCTCAAAAGTAAGGAGAAATTATAAAAGCTAACAATCATAATTTCTAGATAACCTCCTAACTACTTAAAGGACGGTAATGTGTACAGTTGCCATAACAAAATAAAACTGTACTACTTTAATCTTTTAGCTCTACAGTCCATGTTAACGGTGGAGTCCCCAAGAACTAAACTGCTACTATTTACAGATGACTACATCTTCTGCTAATCAACTGAGCAGTGGGTCCAAGTTTCCCACTAATACGACCATATCTGTGGATCGCTAATAACAAGGAGTCCCACTGGAACTCCCCCTCTCATGACAATGATATAAACCTTCATCTGAAAAGGTTATAAGGAAAATGGGTGAGTTCGACAATTCAGTAAGGAAATCACAAGCAAGTAAATATAATATTTTTTTTTTCAGAATTCTAAAATGAGTACTAAATAATGAATAAGATACATTCATATCTAAAATGCGTGGTGATGCATGAATCATTTATACAGTGTGAAAGTTTTATCCGCCACTAGCCCATCTCCGCAATTTAACCGTGAGCGGCGCATGTTACGTTTGGCACATCCAAAAGGACCGATCCCGAGGGATCTAATCGCTCATCCTGTCGTCATAGGGGAGAGCTGACGGGTTAGGAACTTCCTTAGGTGAAGACCCCCCGACCGATAGCCCACACTTTTGGTGTGGTTGTCATGCTACCCATATGAATCCGGATCAAAATATGATGCAGCCGTGGGGCAAAACTGTGTAATATATGCACATATAATTACGACAATGCCATCATTTTTCGTTCACATGGAGCACATGCAACATATATGATATGGTGTACCATTATAATTATACATGATCTCATGAAATTTCAACTTCAATATTGTAATTAGAATAAATAATATATCATAATTTAAAAAGAACAATTAATGTATAAATGTAAATAAGGGTTTTAGAAGAAAAATCCCCGACTTTTTCTTTTGAAAAAGTTTTATTAAAATTTTGCCGGGGTTTTAAGGCTGTGTTTCCCTTACCTGAATTTTCTGAGCAAACTTTTAAATACTTCTTCCTAGATTAAATCATAAAAATTCATTTAGAAATCAATTAAAAGATAATTAAATTTTTATCCTATTCAAAAAAATTCAACAATTACACATCTCAAAATGGCTTCTTAGATAAAAGTAACGAACATCTATGTTATAAGCATAAGAGTATATGTTAGATAATAGCAAAAATACTATTACAGATAATTATATCATTTACTAGCTAGATCAAGTACCAATCTACCTAGCTTTATAAATTATAACTTTCCACGAAGAGATAAAGAAAACAAACTATCACATTTTACAAAACATTAGCAATCCAACATCTGTTCTTGAGCAGAAACTTCAAAATTCATAATCCTTCATTAAGGACAATAATTATCAAGTTATAGTACAGCATATCAAATTTCTAAATAATAACACATAACAAAGAGTATCATGCCTTCAAACACATTCTGTAAGAATAATTATTGTCACTCAGAATCACCTAAACAATCAGCAATTTTAATCAAGGAAAAATACCCATACTGCTACAAGAAGTAACCCACTCAATAACCCAACAACACCATTCGGCTTCCTTCCCAAAGGAAAAACCAAAAATTTTAATCACATAGACTCTCAATCCAACCAACCCATCATCAACAAGAAATTCAAAAACACCAATAGACCCATCAGAAAAATCATTCAGCTAACTCAGAGAAATTCCCATAAATTACAAACGTAGACTCTTTATTTGTCAAAACAGAACCCATAGTGTGTATCGAAAAACAAGAAAAAAAATATCCTCCATACCCAAATCAGTCAGCCCATAGGATTTGCCCCCAAATCCTTTCAAAAATCAACCTAAAATGGAAAAGAACTAAGATTTTCACTTACCCATAAAGAAAATAAGCTTCCTACTTTATGGGTACCAGACAAATTGTCGGAAAAACCCCATCTTCTACGTCGCCGGAAAACGCTCTCTGGTGAAGTCGCCGACGCGGGGCCGTGGCCTGCCGATCCGGCGGCGTCGTTCTCCTAGTCCGGTGGCCAGCCCACCGGCTGGTTCTTCTCCCTCCCCCATTCACTCGACCTCTTCCTCATCTCTCTTGTCTCTCTTTGGTTCGGTTGGTATGGGAAGAAGAGAAACAAAACAGAGAAGGAAGAAAGAAAAAGAAGAAGAAGAAGAGAAAAAAAAACAAATTGAAAGAAAAGAAAATAAGTAGATGTAAAACACATCCGGTCTTGACTTATGTATGTGTGTGGTGTTCTAACCCAAAGTATATACATAAATATCAGTAAAGGTAATTTAGACTAAAAAGGGTATACAAATTTTAAGAAGGCAAAGAAGAAGATACCTGCTGCTGATTTACTAAGGAAAGAGTTTACTATCTTCAGTTTGTCAAGTGGAAAGGTGAAGAAGAAGTGAGGCCACAGTGTATTTAAATCAGAACACAGGGGTGAACGTGGCTTGAAGAAGAAGGCTCAATTAACTTGTAGGCCACACAAATTAAGGACATCCAGAAATAAAAGAGAAAAAAAAAATATATAAAGCCAACTCACTTGCCACACATTCCTCTATTCTGCAAGCTCTTTTTTTTTTTTTCTTTTTTTTTTCTCTAAAATATAAAGACATTTTAGAGTAACCATGTCTTTTCTCTCTTAGAGTTTTTATTGTAAACCACAGTCTTTCATTATCCAATCGTTCTTTTGTCATAGCAAAAGCTGAAATTATTTCCAACTCATCATCTGAGGAAGAGTCATATAGAAGGTTATCGAGTTTAAGAATATAATCTATAGAGAGAAAGTAAAGAATAAATGAAAGAGGAATTTGGGTTAAGATTGATGATGTAACGACCCACCCCCAATGACACAATATTGTCCGCTTTTGGCTCCCCAAACCAGACTTCCCAAGAGGTCGCCCATCCTGGGATTGCTCTCACAGAAGCACGCTTAACTGCGGAGTTCTGATAGGTTCATGACCATCACGGCTTTAAAACGCGTTGTGTCATAAATGGTACATTTATACATATAAGCACATCTTCATTCCCAGACGATGCCAAACCAGACTTCCCGGGAGGTCGCCCATCCTAGGATTGCTCTCGCAGAAGCACGCTTAACTGCGGAGTTCTGATAGGTTCATGACCATCACCGCTTTGAAACACGTTGTGTCATAAAGGGTACATTTATACATATAAGCACATCCTCATTCCCAGACGATGTGGTACGTCACAGATGAAAATTAGAAAGAATGGTTCTATGTCTAACTGCCAACAATAAGAATGACCGAAGTATGACATTGAATGGATTGGTTGTGTTGTTTGAATCATATTGATGTAAAGTTTTGGAATGTATATATGCATGTATTCCCCTAAGGTACGAAAGAAATGCATGTGTACATAGCCAGAATGTTATGTCAAACATCTTTATGTGATACCATATTTGGGAGTGTGCGTATATCAGGATTCCCCAAAAGTATGGATGACTCATATGCGCATACGGTCGAAACGTAGTGTCACCCATTGCTTTGATACTCGTGTATTCTTGCAATTCCCCAAAAGAATGGAAAGCTTGCCTATGGGAATGTCTAAGTCACACATTTTATTTATTTATATTGTTTGTAAACCAATTATCATTGTTTACTTTATCGGCTAAGAAACCTTTTTAAAAACTACCATTTCACAGTTAGTCATTATTGTAAACATATGGTAAAAATGAAAAGGTTGGCTCATTGCGAAACTAGTGAGTACTATATTGCTGAGACCTCAGTTTTACAGCTGAGGTGGTGAACTCATACTTTCACCTGTGCGGATGTGGTTAACCCCACAACCATGCAGATATTGATGCTTTGGCTGCAGGTTTAGCGGAAGTAAAAGATGACCCCGTAACTCTGTATTTGAGGTACTACGACTGAGGCATATCGCTAGAGTCGTAGTTGTGTGGACTTGGACGTCCCATTTTGGTAGTCTTTTGTTGATTGGCTCGTGTCCTACGTGACACTTGTATTTTGTAGAGCCAATCTTTTAGTATGTAATTAAAGTATTATGTTTTAGAAGCCTTAAACAGATAGACTTATGTATGGCTCTTTTGTGATTAACATTTATATTTATAGATGTGCTTTCCGCTATTCTGATTATGTTGTATATGTTCTGCTGCATAGATGTGACTCTGTATATCAGGTACATATTATGGGATGTATACCGTATGTTGGCTGAGCGACAAGTAGTCGTACCACTGTGATGACTCATTTGTATGTTTTCAAAAAACAAGAAAAAAAAAAAAAAAAAAAAAAAAAAAAAAAAAAAAAGTGTCTTTACATCTAGTGTGATTTACATTAACTTTGTAAGTAATCTATCCTCTCATCTTTCAAGCTATCATTTATGTTATACTTTATCTTGTATGTCATATTTTACTTAGGTATTTAAAACGATGTAATGTCATGCTTAAACCTAGATGAAATGTTTTGCTTAAGTAGTATAAATCTTTGTTTAAACCATGGAAATGTGACTATACTATTTTACTAGGCAACTTAATCCATACAATGCTAAATTTCTTTTTATACCATAAAAACACATGTTAAGAATACCTCATAAAAGCATGTGTTATAACCAAACCTATGTACCTTATTATGCATTATTTTCTTAAATCACATTTACCTTATCTTAAAATGACCAATAGTTTTGTAAATAGTCAAGTGTATGAACATATGAACGCCACATTGCTCTAATGAAAACTTCATGATAACCCTTTAATAACGTTTTTCATAAAAATGGCATAGGATCCCATACCAAAAGTTCATAGTCGTGTAATGATATGAAAAGTGATTTTAAAAATGAATAATGAGTATAAATTTTAGACTAGGTCATAAACTTTTATAACAAAAAAAAAAAAAAATCTTATATAATGGTTCTTTTGAATGGTAATATATTTCTAAACATTAACACTTAGAGTGATGTTAAAACTATTTTAAGGAAATATGTTATTTCTCATATATGACATCAAGAAAGCCTTTGATTTAAATAAAAAAAAAAAATGTAAGTCCATGGTATGTTTGAGTGGGTGATTGATCCAAAAACTTGTTAAGTGAATAGCTTTAGATGTGTTTTGAGCTAATGGGCCAAGTAGGTTAAGTGAAGAGTGCTAGTTTAGACTCATTTAGTAAGTTATGGGCCTTAGTGCTTAACCTAGTTAAAAATATATCCAAATGGGCCATTCTTGACCCAAGCTTCCATAAAAACAATTTTGAGATTCTTTTGAAAGAAAAAGATTTATAAATTTTCTAAGTGAAATTTCAAAATTGACCCCACTTGGATTCATTTATTCAAAGAACACAAACATATTAATAAAATAAGTGAGGTTAAATGAAATATATTTTTAGAAATAATAACTTAATTTCGAACATAATAGTCAAGTGTATGAACATATGAACGCCACATTGCTCTAATGAAAACTTCATGATGACCCTTTAATAACGTTTTTCATAAAAATGGCATAGGATCCCATACCAAAAGTTCATAGTCGTGTAATGATGTGAAAAGTGATTTTAAAAATGAATAATGAGTATAAATTTTAGACTAGGTCATAAACTTTTATAACAAAAAAAAAATCTTATATAATGGTTCTTTTGAATGGTAATATATTTCTAAACATTAACACTTAGAGTGATGTTAAAACTATTTTAAGGAAATATGTTATTTCTCATATATGACATCAAGAAAGCCTTTGATTTAAATAAAAAAAAAAAAAAAATGTAAGTCCATGGTATGTTTGAGTGGGTGATTGATCCAAAAACTTGTTAAGTGAATAGCTTTAGATGTGTTTTGAGCTAATGGGCCAAGTAAGTTAAGTGAAGAGTGCTAGTTTAGACTCATTTAGTAAGTTATGGGCCTTAGTGCTTAACCTAGTTAAAAAGATATCCAAATGGGCCATTCTTGACCCAAGCTTCCATAAAAACAATTTTGAGATTCTTTTGAAAGAAAAAGATTTATAAATTTTCTAAGTGAAATTTCAAAATTGACCCCACTTGGATTCATTTATTCAAAGAACACAAACATATTAATAAAATAAGTGAGGTTAAATGAAATATATTTTTAGAAATAATAACTTAATTTCGAACCTTGTCCAAAAAAAAAAAAAATCTCTTTTAATAGGGGCGGAAGGTCAGGAAAGTTGTGTAAGGGAGGACGTACTCCTAATTAGGATCTGTGAATATCTAGCTCTGGACTAACAAAGATGAACCTTATTGTTCAGATCTTAGCAAATTCTCGCTTACCTTTACCGCAATAGCGAGGTAGGTGATACTCCTTACCCCTTCCAAATGCATTTCAATTCTAAAAATTATTTTACTTTCGTATTATACATGTTATGATGGATTACTTTAAAAGTTTAATTATCATGCAAATTAATGTTTCATTATTACCTTAAATATTTTAATGACATGTACTTGTTATGGCATTTATCACAATTTGTCAACGCTTTATGTTTCCTTTTTAAATGTCATCTTATGATTTAAAAGCTCATGGCATCATAATAATTTATAACTAAGTTGTTATCCAAAAGTAAGTACAAATGCTTAGAATTGAAATGATGATTTCAAATGAGGAAGCTTATATTTTAGTAATTTTTCACAAATGAAGAAAAGTTTCCTTTTATGGAAAGTTTCTAAATAAGGAGAGTTTTCATTTAATGAAACTTTCCCAATAAGGAAAGTTTTACGTAAAGAAGTGGTATCATTTTCACATGCTAAGTTATATAATTATTGAAAGTTTAAGGAAATAAAGAATAAACATGTGTAAGGTGGAACCACATTATGTAAAGGAAGGTTTTAAGATGTTTGGCTTAAGGAAAAGTTAATAGTACGGTACCGGACTAAGATGGAGTGCACCACACTGAAGTTACAGTTACGTGAATGTGTGTCCATCATTAAGTTGCCATGCTGAGTGTACCAAGAAGTTAATTAGCTAACCAGGGCATATCCGCGGCCACGGTGTTGCCAGATCCTTGAAGGTTGGATCTCACAACCCCATGCATATGGGGCATAATTGTATGCAAGGCCATATGGGTAAAACAATAAAGGATATGATGTTTAAATTATTAAGAAGTTTACATTTTGTTTCAGTGTTACACGTTTTTCTTATGATGACTACTTTTTACTTATGTTGCTATTTGTCTCCCCTTAACCAACCGTTTTAATTCGGGTGTGAAGTATTACTTACTGAGCCTTTCGTTCAACCCTTGCTTTTTTCCACTTTTCAGGTTGAGGCAAATGGGTAGGTGACCGAAATGCCTAGGCTTTTGGGGGTCATCATATCATCCATTATGTTACTTTTATTGCAAATTTTATGTTAGTGAGTGCATTGGACACAGAAAAAAAAAAAAAATACTCACTTAACTTATTAAGTTGTGTTATTATGTACTATTTATGAGAAGAACTTATGCTTCAACAAAAATATTATTTTCTCATAGCATGTATGGCAGTAGTTTACAAGGCTTTAGTGTCCTAATTAGTAACCTTGCACCTCCAAGGCTTTAAGGCTAACAGATTAGGCCCTCTGGTTTGCGCGTTACAGTTGGTATCAAAGCTTAAAGTTTAGGATTTTGTAGACTCTTAGGAACCAGAGCATTCAGATAGGATTAGGAAGGGTTTGGGTTTAGTATTCCGGCCAATTAGAGTCCGCATTGTTTAGTAGATTAGTATCCTCGATCTAACCTATTGCGACTATTCATGTAGATGGTACCTAACACACGTAGCAACAGAACACACGACGAAGCTAAGAGTCCAAACACCAATGAGACAACACACGACCCAATCTGTGAGTCTGTTCAGGGACCCGATGTACTGGCGGCTTTTGTAGAACAAATAGCAAGTCTGATTGGGGCCAATCACCATGAAAATCGAAATGCTGGTTATAACAGCAAAGAGGATGGTTGTATGTTTGAAAAGTTCAACCGGCAACAATCCCCCATTTTTGAAGGTCAGCCTGACTCAATAGCTGCGGAGAATTGGCTACGTCAAATAGAGAAGCTTATGGAAGTAATGAACTGCACTAATAAGCAGAAGGTGCGCAATGCAACCTTTAAACTAGCAGCAGAGGCCGAAAGGTGGTGGGTGGCGAAGAAGGAACACATGCAACAACAGCTCGAAGAGGTAGCCTTAATTCAGTGGGAAGACTTTAATAAGGAATTTCTGGACCGATTCTTCCCACAATCGATCCGACTAGCGAAAGCCAAGAATTTACAGATCTCTCACAGGGGTCTATGACTGTGGAACAATACATTTTCTAAGTTTATAGAATTATTGTGATTTGCCCTATATCTCATCGCGACAGAGGAACTTAAGGCTTGAAAGTTCGAGAAAGGCCTTCACCCACGAATCTTAGACCGTGTCGCAAGATTCAAACTAAACAACCTTGCTAATCTTATCAGTAAGGCATCGGTGGTTGAGCGGACTTGGAAAACAAATGCAGAGTTCTACAACCAACAGAAGAAGAGGACGGCACCTCATGGCAACCGAACAAGTGGACAACACAATTACCCAATCAAAAGAAGGAATAACCACCAGGTCTGGCGTAACCCAACACCTCAAGGAGCTCAAGGAGGAAACGGACCACACCCCAATTGCTCGAAGTACCAAAAACCCCATTATGGAGCTTGCTTGCAAGGACAAGGTGTTTGCTACAAGTGTCGGAAACCATGAAACATTGCGCGAGAGTGCTGAACACCGAACGTTGGACAGTCCAGACAAGGGAAGCCAAAAGGTCAGAAGATTTTCGCTCCTGCTTGAGTGTATGCAATGAACCAAGGGGACGTTGACGCCATAAATGAGGTGGTCTCAGGCACACTTCTGATCCTCTCCTATGTAGCTACTATTTTATTTGACTCAGGAGCAACACATTCCTTCGTCTTACACTCTATTAGTAAGGTTTGCAACTTATAAGCTGAACCTTAGATGTGAACCTAGCTGTATCAACTCTAGTAGGAAGAATGTTAATCTGTAACTTAGTTGTTAAGTGATGCCCCATTAACATTGAAGGTTACATCATGCTTGCAAATCTCTTAGTCTTTGAGATGCTAGGTTTTGCATAATGTTAGGCATGGATTGGCTGTTAGCAAATCATGCTTGTGTACAGTGCTTTTGAAAGGAAGTAGTGTTCAAACCACCCTCGGGGTCAGAGTTTAAGTTCCGGGGGAATCAAGGTGTTCACCTTTCCAAGCTAGTTTCAACCATGCAAGCTCGTCGTTTGACCAGTAAAGGATGTACGGGTGTTCTTGCTTGCATAACTGAGAAGCAAGAAGTGAAGGTTGAGGATGTCCCTATCGTTCTAGAATTAATTGACATCTTCCCAGAGGAATTACCCGGTCTACCTCCTGATCAGGAAATTGAATTCTCTATCAACCTTCTGCCAAGCACGTCACCTATTTCCAGAACACCCTATCGGATGGCACCTTCAAAATTCTGAGAATTAAAGGAGTAATTACAAGAACTTCTGGACCGCGTTTTTATTCGGCCTAGCGTGTCACCGTGGGGAGCACCTGTTCTGTTTGTCAAAAAGAAGGACGGGACGATGAGACTGTGCATCAACTACTGAGAATTAAATAAGGCTACCATCAAGAACAAGTATCCATTGCCACACATAGATGATATGTTTGACCAGTTGCAAGGATCTCAGGTCTTTTCAAAGATCGATTTACGGTCGAGTCACCACCAAATGAATATTAAGGAGAACGAAGAGCCAAAGTCAACCTTCTGAACTAGGTACGATCACTACTAGCTTCTAGTTATGCCTTTCAGCTTAACTATGCCCCGACAACTTTCATGAACTTGATGAATTGCGTTTTCCATGAGTTCATCAATCAGTGTGTGGTTGTATTTATTGATGACACAATAATCTACTCAAGAAGCCGAGAGGAGCATGAGAAGCACCTACGTACAATACTCAAAATTGTTAGACAGCTCAATTTTTATTTCTTGAAAAAACTACAAAAAAGCCCCACAAACTACCAGCCTTTTTTAAAGTAGCCATCTGAACTGTTAAGTGTAGCACTATGACCACTCAAACTACCAAAGAGTGCAAAAAAGACTACTTTTGTCAAAATGTTCTTATAATACTATTGTCACGTGTTGTATATTTGATTAAAAAATAATAAAAATTAAAACAATTTAAAAATCAAACAAATATTAATAATATTAAAAAATGGTTAAAAAAATAGAAAAAAAAAATAGGAGTGGCTCAGCCTCCCCTATCGTATTGAACCACCCCTAATGAGCAAAATGGGGTTGGCCGAAACGACCTCCAAGAGCTTTAGGGGCCGTTTGGTTTGGGGGTGGGTTCAACCATCCCCAAAGACAAAACCCTAAACTTTTTTTTTTCTTTTTTTTTGCCTTGCGGGGGTGGCTGAACCACCCAGATGGGCCACGAGGGCGGATTCGGCCACCCCCAAAGGCCAAATCCTAAACCTGGCCAAATGGGCCCCCCAAGACTCTAGGGGTTGGTTTTGACCACCCCCATTTTGTTCTTTTGGGGATGGCCAAACCACTCCCAAGGGTCGTGGGAGTGGTTTGGCCACCTCCAGAGTATTATAGGAAAACATGAGTCTTTCTGGCACTTTCTGGTAGTTTGGAGGTCATAATGCTACACTTGGTTGCTTAAGGATTACTTTAAAAACAACTGTAAATTTGGGGGGCTTTTTTTAAATTACTTTCTAGAATTCTAATTTTTTTTTTCCCAAAATTTTGTCTCTAAATGATTTTTACAATTCTATGAGATTATAACACATATTTTTTAAATAATAAATCATATGAGATGGAAAACCAAAATTTGAACAAAAAAAAATTGGGAATTTGTAGCATCGCTGATCTTATAAATAATCTTCCACGATACCCGCCGGAACATGACGGAAAATTGAAAACCTAATACAATACGGCTAGGGGTCTTTTTAACAGAAAGATAGGACTTTTAGTTGGTTGTTTCCGCCTCCAACTTGTCTGGTAGAATTGCTGGTTTTCGTTCATTCACGGCAAAGATTCAAAACGGTAGGTGAGTTTTCTTCTTCTGAACCATCTATGTTGAATTTTCTCTGCAAAACTATTGTCCATGGGACTCAGTATACTACAAGGGCTGCTTCAACAGTCCCCAAATCATTACTATTTGCCAGACACATCTCAACCGCTACAACCCAACAGTCATTTACAGTGTCCTACCTCATAAACTCATGTAGGTTGTCCCCAGAAACTGCTCTTTCAGCTTCCAAGTATGTTAATTTTGAAACCCCAGATAAAGCAGACTTGGTCATTGCCTTTTTCAAGAACCATGGTTTCTCTCAAACCCAAATCTCAAACATTATTGGAAGAGTCCCTTGTGTGCTTTTATCAGATCCTGAGAAAACCATTTTGCCCAAGTTGGAGTTTTTCTACTCCAAAGGCTTTACAGGCCCTGACATTGTTGGAGTCCTATCCAGAAGTCCAGCCATATTGGATCTTAGCCTAGAAAACCATATAGTCCCTTCTTTTGTTTTCTTTAAGAATTTGCTTGGAACCAGTGTGGATACTGTTACTGCTATTAAACGTTTTTCGAGTATTCTATGTAATGATCTTGATACTTATGTGGCCAATATCAATACTCTGCGAGAACATGGAGTGCCTGAAGCGAATATGGTTAAGTTTCTTAAAACCCAGCCTAGAGTTTTCATGATAGATTCAGTTAGGTTTAGTAGGACCGTGGAGGAAGTAAAGGAAATGGGGTTCAATCCTTCAAAGATGAAGTTTGTTGAAGCTGTTTATGCAATGAGTGCTATGAGTAAATCCACGTGGGAGAGGAAGGTCAATGCTTATAAGTGGTGGGGTTTGTCTGAGCCGGAGATTCTTGTAGCTTTTAAGAAGCACCCCTTGTTTATTTTGGCGTCTGAGGATAAGATTGAGAGGGCAATGGATTTCTTTGTCAACAAAATGGGTTGGGAGTCTTCGCTTATTATCGAACGTCCAATACTTGTATTGCTGAGCTTGGAGGAGAGAATTATTCCGAGGACTTCAGTTATTGATGATTTGATGTCAAAAGGTCTGGTTGAGAAGAATATTTACTTGCCTACACTTTTTGAGTATCAGGAGAAGAAGTTCCTGGAGAAGTTTGTGACACCTTATAAGAAGGAATCTTCTGAGCTGTTGAAGCTATACGAGAAGAAAGGGGATCTTGAAGAAATGACAAGAGAATGAGAATGGAATATGTAAGAGGCAAAGAATGACATGAAGCAATTGTAGCCCAAATCATGAATTGAATATTGACTGTTAAGTTATTTGGTCCAGTA
Organism: Alnus glutinosa; assembly: GCF_958979055.1. NCBI lineage: Eukaryota > Viridiplantae > Streptophyta > Magnoliopsida > Fagales > Betulaceae > Alnus > Alnus glutinosa. The sequence continues at coordinate 37,889,979 of NC_084886.1, forward strand.
GAATCATTTGGTGTTAAACTTTCAACAGTTGGGGTCCACGTATGGAAATAAATTTTTTTTTTTTTGATAAGTAAGTAGAAAATTTTATTAGAAAAAACGCAAAGCGCAATCAGGTATACAGGGGGTATACAGGAGAGGCAATTAGGAAGAAGAAGAAGAAAGCAATACAAGGAAATTGCTATAACTAATCTCTAAAGGTGCTAAATACGCAGCCGTCCAGGAGTACAAAGAATGAAGAAAAAAGGAAATGAGCTCCTCTATGGTTCTTTCTTTGTCCTCAAACTGTCTATCGTTGCGTTCCGTCCACAAGCACCACATAAGACAACAAGGAGCCATCTTCCACACTACCGCAGCCGTCCAATTTCTTGTTAAATCTGCTAGTGGTTGTTTCTCTAAGCTTGGAGAAGAGAACTTGTCCAAGCTCTTTTGTTATGTAAATTTCTATTGTTGGGAGATTTGGTCATGATGAATTTTTAGGGTGACTTGTCTGTTAGAGGATCCTGAAAAGTTATTCCTGCAGAATTGCATGAAATGTCATGAGACAGCTCCTTAGCCATCAAAGTTATACAAGTGAAATTGGATCTTTCAATCTAACCAGACAATTGGTAAGAGGGAGAGAGCCTTGGCTGCAGCTCTTGGAAATGTTAACATCATGGATCCAAATGCTATTTTGTTTCCCATATTGTGTTACTTGATCCCATTGTTCTTGAACTTGCTTTACTTCATGTCCTAGAGTGCAACTAATTTAAGTTATGCTATTTGCAATTCTGGATCATCCTTTGTTTCTCATATTGGTTGAGGCATAATTTTAACAGTGTAATATATAATCCATCTAATATGCTTGAATGATTGATTTTTGCTCTGTCTTGAACACTGCTCTGCAACTAATTTCATATGGTTACTCTTGTAGAAGTTCAATGATATGGTTTTGATATTATGAGATTCTTTGTTCAATTCACCTATCCTTATTGTATCACCTTCTCATTCTACATGGAAGCTCTTGTAGGGTCTTGCATTGTGTGCAATCCATTGTAAGCCAGCATTTTGTTGTCTCATGTTCATGAGTGAATTTTCTTAGAATCTATAAAATTGTAACATCTCCTTTGATTTATGGAGCCCTCACTAGCACTAGTTGGGATGGATAGATTGAAACCCCCATTTGGATTGATCCTTATCAAGTTCCTTTTTGTGTGTTGCGTATGCACGCTCCTTTTTGAGTGTGTGCGGCCGGGCTTATGAATTGTATATTGTTAGGAATTGTATTTCTCGATACAAAGTATTTGCCCTCATTTCTTTCTATCGGTGAATTGTCATCATCCAATTGTTATCGACATCAACTCAATAACAATTTTGGATGATGATAAAGGATTATCAAACAACCCTAAAGGATTTTCTGAACTACTTCATTTCCTCATTTACCTGTTGGAGCAAGTCAAAATAGACATAGCAAATCAGCATATAGAAACTTATTAAGTTTATTTCCCCTTTTCATTTTTGCTCCTTGTTCTTCCTTAGGAACAAACCCATTTCTTATTTATGTGTTCTCGGTTTGTTACCATGTCATTTATAATTTGTTGTGCATTCGTGGTTTCCTTGAATTAGTTTTAGGAATAAGGGATACTTAGCTGTTTTGCAGGTATCAGATGCATCTGAACAAAAGTTAGTTTTCGTAGTTTGTGTTATAGATAGGTCTTCTTTCTTTCTTTTCACCAATGCCTTCATGCCCTTCTTTTTTACTTTTGTCGATCAGTCAGGAACATCAGATATTTAGATCTTTTTGGTTAGCAAAGTGCAAACAAATGTCCATTGCAGTTTCCAGTGCTCAATTATCACTTTTGACTCTTGTGTAAATCTCCATAAGTTTGCTGGTTAAATAAAGTACTAGCTTTTATTGCATCATATTCCCTGGGAATAAGTTGTAATTTATTTGCACATTTCAATCTATCCAGTTTTGTAACTCTCACTCTCTCTCTCTGCACTCATCTTTGGTATTTCTTTAGATTCTTTGGCAGATCAGAGATTCCAATTTGACTGACAATCGGAAATAAATTTGTGTCAACTCAACATTGGGCCTCAAGCATGGATAGAGCCTCTATTTTTAGTATGTTTGTTTCTTGTTCCATCTCATTCTTGCTATATTTGTATCATTCTGGCTTGTAATTTTTTTTTGGAGTATGTGTGATTTTATTGACAGAAGAATCTTTATATGTTTTGGGTATATGATTGTGTGTGCCTCGGAGTGTTTTTGCCTTGCGTGCGTCAGGCCAAGTATGCAGAGAACAGAGAGCTAACAGAAAACATGTACACGTGAACAGTAGTGTATACAGTAAAGAGAATACACATCACAATGGAGTCTCACCACTGTGTTTGGAGAAGTCTCATCTCACAAGAATAGAGAAAACTCTATAATTTCAATGCTCTGTTAACATCTTAGTATATGTATCTTTGAGGCTTGAAATGCCTGGGATTTGATGACCAATGTACATAAATTTTGGATGATAAATAATTTCTTTCTGGGATTTATTTTAGATGATGATCAATATGCTGGGATTTCTCTTCTAAAATGTCTTAGTAGAGATGTTTTATTTGGACTTTTCATTTTGTTAGTATGATGTTGGCAGACTTCCTGTCTAATAGTGTCTATATATATATATATATATATATATATATATATATATATATATATATTTTTTTTTTTTTGCAAGGAGTTGCACACACTTCCTGTCAATAGTATGGTTTTATTATTGCCAATGTGATAATTGTCATCTCAACGTAACAAAGCCATACATTTTACCAATGGTGTTGTTTTGGTTGTCTATTTGGCACAACTTAAGTCCTTTTGGGAGCTATTTGTGCTTTGGATTGGCTGTGTAATGCACAACTGATTCAACTGCTTTGCGAACTAATGTAGATTTATTACTTTGTTGTCAAGGATTTCTAAATGTTTATCTGATTTCATTATGCTGATATAATTTCAGAAGAAAAAGGGTCATAAGTATCTGCAGGATATCAATTTTCACGGATGAGTAAATTTAGTATATTTAATTTTATCTCATGCACAGGTGGAGAATCAATATATACAGCTTTGAGTTAGAACAAGTGAACTTGAGTTTAATCATTGCTAGCAATAATGAGACACAACTAATGTTATTTCATATTTGGCGTTGTCCCTCTTGAACTACTACTCAATTGAGAATGTCCTTCCCCAAAACTTTCAATTGGGATAATGTCTCTCCAACCTACCAAAACATTGTCAATGTACTCCCAAGGCCAGCAAAAAGAAATGACCTTACAATTTTTTCAATAACACAAAATACCCTTATCAATTCATATATATATATATATATATTTTAAAAAAATTGTATATATATATATTTTTTAAAAAATTAATTTTTAATTTCTTAAAAAAAAAAAGCACAAATTTTAATTTTCTTTTAATTTGGGCCACCCTTGGTTTTTATGTATTTCTTTTTAGTTTTTTTTAATTATTATTAATATTTTTTTTTATTTTATTAAGGGTATTTTTGTCATTGAGGGGAACATTGACAATTTTTGGTATTTTATTTTATTTTATTTTTTTGGGGGGAGGCATTGTTTAAATTGAAAATTTGGGAGAACATTGTCAATTGGGTGATAGTTTGAAGGGGTATGTGGACTTTACCCAAAACTTTTTTGTGGAAGCACTTTTTCATGAGAAAGAGATGTTGCGCCTTATGTAAGAGAAAATACGCATTGGAGAAAAGCGCTTTGGTTGGAACAAGTGAGAGAGGAAAAAGAACTTATGATGATGAATACAAGCGCCATGGATGAAATTCAACAAGAATATGTTCGCTGACACAACTTGACAATCCTTGAAGGGAAAAATATCACTTTGTTTTTTATTTTTTTTACTTTTGTAGCCACTGGTTTTAGTGCAAGTTTTGTGATATGGAGTTCTATGGTCTATGTTATTGCCCTTATGCACAAAGACATTTTCTTTCCCTCTCTTTTTTTTTTTTTTTTTTTTTTTTTTTTGTACTTCGGTGCACACAGTGCTCAAACATTTTCTGCAATTAATTGTTGGTCTACTTGTTGTTTCAAATTATATCTGTTTCATTGAGGAACTCAAGATGTGAAGCCCCTACATATGTCATGTAATTTGGATGTGTATTTGGTTTTAACATTGCAATAGCTTTATCTAGATCAATATGGATGTGATCTGATCAATTGAAAACTGTGTTTGTATTTCTCTCACCTCTTGGGCAGGAGCAAGTAATAAATAGTAGAAGTTATTAAAAACACATGCTATGGGTGGAAAAGATGACTGAAACTTGCAGGAATGAAATGCAGTAGCTCAAGCCTTTCTGAATTGCCATTTATCTGACTTCACATATTATATTTCTCTGTTCATGTCTAAACTTTACTGTACACATGTATTATAATGAAGACAGAAAAATACTCTGCATTCAACTTTCTTGACAATCCTCTGTTTCACGTCCTCTTGCATAATTAATTGCATTCACGTTCAGAGGCAAAACAAATCAAAATGTCGTATGAAAAAGAAGTATCAATGAAAAACAGAGGAAACGCACCACACGTTTTAGCTCAAGTATTAGCTAAAGACTAACTAATTCACTAGGAATGCTATGCAGCCAATGCTCAAATGCCAAAGTTGGTTAACTAGTGGCCACTAAGTCAAAATTCTAAATTTGGTTGGTAAATCTTTAATAGCCTACATCGAGCTCTAGCTGAGCCTAACTTGTCAAGTATGCAACTTGACTCGAATGACATTCTCAATAAACTCGAGCTTAAGTGCAAGTTCAAGCTCGCCCAAGCTTCAACACACATTTCAAAGTTCTACTTGAGCTCGTCTCATAAACGAACTAATCTTAAAATCTACCACTAGAAGCTGTTAACGGAAAAATGTTTTCAAGACCTTACAAAATAGTTTAGCAAAAAACTGTGATACGACTGGGCACCTATAGGGTATCTTATCTATAATGTTTGGCAAGATTGGAAGATGCTGTCTACATCATATTATATGCACTAGTCAAAGACTGCCAAAACTATTGCTAGATGTTGTTTTCTAAGTCTAGACTTGCTAAATCATCGAAAATCAACTTAAGCTTATTGCTAACCAGCTGCATTTGAGTTTGAGTAATACTATTTAGTAGGCTATTATACGATTGTCATACAATTTGATGATGCAACAGTAAAAATAAGCCTTTAGATAAACACGTATAAATATAAAAAAAAATAAAAAGACTTAATTTTTACCGTCATATCATTTAATTGTGTAACAGTCTACTAAATAGCACTACTCTTTAGCCAAGGCCATCCATCTTTTTTGCGGTAGCCGCCAGTAGTTCGAAGGCCATGATGGCTATAAAGGCTATTCAGTAATCTCACAAAAACAACGAAAATTTTCTGATAGCCCCTATAAGGTTGTGAGGGCCTTTTGACCGTTCATATAGTATTTGATCCTTGGTATAAAGATAACAATAGTTTCTTCAGATTTTGGAAGCCAGATCTGCTCATCCTCCCAATTCTGACTGACACGCGCCACCCAGCCGCCGCTAGATCCGGCCCTGTCGGTCGCCGGTGATCTGCGCGTGGTTCCCACGCGCCAGTGGGCTCTCCGCTGTTTGGTGCGCGTGTGGGCCACGTGCCGCTTTTTTCAGGTCGATCTCGGCGGTTTTCGGTCGTCCGGCGTCGGTTCTCTGTCTGGGTGGCGCTGGTGTTGGCGCGTGTCCCTCACGCGCCGTCGTCCGGCTTCTTGGCCCTTTTGCTCCACTGCCGGCAGCCTGTTTTGGGGGGGTCTCTGCTTCAGTGTCGTATGTTTTTTTTTCTCTTTTCTTGGGTCACAGTTTGCTTGTGTTGGGTTCAATTTTTACGGGAATATTTGTTGGCTAATTGCTAGATCTGGTCTCTTTTATTTAGAAAGTGAGCGTTAATGTAAAAGAGGCTCAAATGACTTTCTTGTAAAAGTTGTATTTCTGCTTAGGCAACTGTTTTTTAAGCCAGATCCTTCTGGTTTAGAGAATTGAGGGTTTGTCCCTTATTTTCAAGTTGTAAGCCTTGGGCTATTCATCAATGATAGATTCTGTTTCTGTTCAAAAAAAAAAACAATAACCATGTTTTTATTACAACAAAAATAATTACCATCAGACTCTCTGACCTAATAACTCCTTACTCTTTATTGTAGAATCACAATTGAGCAAATTTTAATAAATTTGGTTTAGGTGTTGTAAAATTAAATTACAACATAATTCAGATTTAATATGTCTCTTTCTCACAAAAAAAACTTAATTAAATTTAAACTATTGAAAGAATTACTGCACATATATGCTGTAGTTTTTTTTGCCGCACTTAAACCGAATCATTTTTTAATATAATAATCTTTTATGATGCATAAAACATTATATCATATAACAAGAAGAGATAATCCTTGCCCAGATCGCATAACAAAGCACTAAAGAAATTAATTGATAAGCTCAGGAAAAAAAAAAAAAAAAAGTTTGATAAAAAGAAATTAGCCAACCCAAGCATACGGGTCGGATTAATCCCAAACACCACGTGTACGGCTGACGCTATCCCATACCTGGGTCCCTCAAGGACGTTTCACAACCAATAACCACAAAAAACTCCAAAAAACGGAAAACAAATTTAAAAATTTAAAAATTTGACACAAGTATAATTACAAAACTCTATCGGCCTATTATTATTTTAAAGTTTCGCGGTTATGCCCTCGAATTCTTATTCTCAATCTTCTTCTTCTTCGATCATTTCCATCTTCTTCTTCCTCTTCTTCTCCTTCTCCACCACAACTCGGTTCTCGTACGCATGTGCTACTCGATCGGAGGGTGGCTTTACTCTCTCGCCGTGTGCTCGCGAGGTAATGGACGCTGTTTGATCGGTGAGCGCGCATTTGCCGATTGTTTGAATCTTCTTCTACTTCGGGTTGTTAAGGTTGGAATTTCTTACTGTTTGTTGAATCGTTAGGGATTTCGCGTTTGGTTACCGAGAAAATTGAGCGCTAGGAGAGAGATCAAAAGCCTCTGAATTCTATGCATGGGGTTTTGTTAATTTTTCAACGGATCCCAAGCTTAGCCGAAATAGTTGTGTTTGGTTGAGTTTCAGTGAATTGGTTTTCCTTTTGAATTTTGGTTCAAAATTTATCGTTTCTTTTAGTTTTCAGCAATTGTTTCTCAGCAACCTAACGATTTAGGATCAATAATTGCTACTTTACTGTTCATTTATTGCTCAGAAGCTATCTGAGTTTTGATTGGCATGAATTTGCGTTGTCTCTCAATACAGTCAAGGAATCTAAGCTTTTTCTTGGACTTTCTGTTTGGTTGGCGGGAAATCTAACGGAAGGAAAAGCATATAGAGAAATGGGATTGTAAAATTGGAAAGCTTACTTTGCGTAAGCCAAGTAGGTGGAGGATTTTTGTTCTCTCTGATTTAATTGAGTGAAATCTGAAAATCTAATCTCTTTGATGGGTATGGGACGCATATGCTGATCTTGCTTTGGCAAGTCGGTTGTTGTAACCTGGTCACGGGCTAAGGTTATGCCTGCACGTTTAAGCTTAATCTTAATCCCAGTTTACTGGAGGAAGCTTTTTACCGTTTAGATGGCTTTGAATTTCAGTAGATTTGGCTCTGGGAGGAACTGCAAGAGAGGTATTCAAGCGAGGGAAGGAATCAAGGAAACAAGCAATCTGCAGATCTTCTAAAGATACAGTGACACCTCTTGCTTTAAATAATAAAAGTATGAAACAATCACACTTTTCAGTGCTTCTCATTCATGCAACGTGTTAGTGTAGGAATTACTGGTTTTTGGGTTCTGTACATGCAGTTTGGTTCACTGGGAAAATGAGGGAAATACAGATTATATTTATGTCTTTTCTTTTTTGTTTTGTTTCAGTTTTGAATGAAATGCTTTGGTTTTAAATGAAGGAAAAATTACTTTAGAAGACAAGTCAAATCATTTGCTTTGGGCTTGGCTGAGCGGAAAATTTTCTTTTCCTCCCATTTTCAGAGCCTAAAAATTAAATGCTATGTGCAATCCAGCATTAATAGATTGCTTACTGTGTTATCAGCAAAATAAGGATTAACGTTCTTTCCCTTCTTGTTGCTGATCTAATACTTATGAAGACAACCCCAAGGGGTTGGCCCAAGTGGTGAAAGTTTTGGACTTGGTGGCATCTCCATCAAGTCTAAGGTTTGAAGTGGGGCTTGCACAGGTCTGGGGTTTATCTTTCAGGGGTGGGTACACGAAGTGGCCTTGCCTTTGTGGGTTTTCCTGTCATAATTTTTTTTAAAAAAAAGATGTTAGCAGATTTGAAATTAGTTTTATAGCTTATTAGAGATTATAGTAATTAAGCATCTCGCAACTACATTCATCCTGCATAACTGGATGCTACTAACTTCAGAAACATCTCCAATACTTCTTGGATACTCTTGCATACTTTTTCAAGAATTATCATTCTTGCGTATCTCTATCTTTTTGTATTTTTGTTTTGTTTAAGATCTATAATCTTCAATTCCCAAGTTGTGTGTGTGTGTGTTCCTCTGGATCACATTTCTATTTTCTACTCATATTTCTGAAATTTGATTTTTAAAGTTGAATCGAAAAAAATAAAATAAAATATCATTTTCTTGGGGTTTTGTTAACCACTTCAAGTATAACTGTTTGTTCTTAGCCAATAGATTGGAGCAAACCGCTATTTTCGGATTTTATTTTTCTTTGGGGGCATCAGGGGGTGGGGGCGGGGAATTGAGATACTTCTGGTGAACACTGCAAACTTTTCTTTTTTTAACAATGATTATTAATATAAGTTTGTTAGCTTTGGTTTCCATCAATGATATTGCTTTGCTAACCCATTTTCTGCTTCTTGGTATCATGATATGTTATAGACAACTGAGGAAACTCATGGCCCCATCAAGAAAATCGAGAAGTGTGAACAAGCGGTTTTCCTATATTAATGAGGTTGCTTCTAGTAAAGATGGAGAAAATGCTAACAAAAGGCAGCGGGTCAGTCCTGGCTTTGTTCAAAAGGTAATTGTGTTTTAAAGTCGTCATAGTAGATGAGCTTCCCCCACTAGATTTATGCTTAAGTATAGTTTGTGTATAATATGTTGATATCAATGAAATTGGTAAGAATCAACTTGCTGAAAAGTTGGATTCATTTTAATTTATTACCATCTTCCTATTATGTGTAGAAGCGGAAGTTGTCTGACATGTTAGGATCTCAATGGAGCAAGGAAGAGCTTGAGCGCTTTTATGCAGCATATCGTAAGCATGGGAAAGATTGGAAGAAGGTATATACTTCACAATAATAATGCAGTATTCTAATTAAAAATAGTTGACAGGGTTAAATGCTGTTATCTAAATTAAGCTTTCTGCTCTTGGCCAACATTAGATATATACCTAGAGGTATTAGTTGGACTCCGTAGTCAATTTCATGGGAACAACCTTGCAACTTCATGTTTGAAGCTAATTTTTTTTTTTTTTTTTTAAAAAAAAAACTTCATGTTTGAACCTTTTCATTATTCTACTTCAATGCTTAGTTGGAATCATAACCACCTTAATATTTTAGTTATTACATCTTCCGCTTCCTGTTTCTTGTTTCTTTAGGTGGCTGCTGTAGTGCGTAACCGCTCCGTGGATATGGTAGAGGCCCTTTACACTATGAATAAGGTACTAATGGTTTTCCACCTGAACGTACCCAGTAACTCATCCTGATTTCTTTATTTTTTGCTGCTTCTTGTTTATTGACATGTCATTTTTGTGTGTCAAATTTTATATTTAATGTTTATAACAGTTGGCCAAATATTTATTTCACACTCGGAGGGTTGCTTCTCTTGATTTATGTTTATCTTTTAATTGAAATTTTTGTTGTTTCAAAGTGATCAACCCCCCACCCCCTAATTTAATTTTGTTGGGGCACCAGATTTTGATCTTTTGCACATTATGTGACATGAGGAGGAGAATTTTGATTGTCCTGGTTTTTGTTTGTGAAACATGGTGATTTTGGTTTATGTTGTGTTTTCAGGCCTACTTATCTCTTCCAGAGGGTACTGCTTCTGTGGTTGGACTAATAGCTATGATGACTGATCACTATTCTGTACTGGTGAGATTGGATTTCAATTTTAATACACAGCTTTAGACTGTTATATGGATCTTACTTTTTGGAATTCTCATGCCGCTGCTGCTCCAATTGATTTTGCCTTTGATTATTTGTATATTACATTTTTGTTGTTTTATTCTGTTTACAAGTACTTCAAGAGGAAAGGAAACCATACATTTTGTAATGAAAAATTGAGGAACAAAAATAGAAAACAGTAAGTGGTTCACTATTGCTTTTCTTGGGAGAGGGTTTGCTATTTTCCATGCCTTTCACCCACCTTAGTTTGCCTGTTCAAGAGCAGTGCTGTGTATCTTGTGGGATCTTGTCTCTTGTAAGCTCCCTATAATTTTCTATGGTGGCAGTTGTCGATTTTGTTAATCCTTTTGCAGCTTAAATCAGGCTCATCAAGGACGCGGATGATAGAGTATACAAGTGATTTAGATGTTGGCTGTTAGTACAATTTTTTGGATTAGGAGTTACTTGAAATTTGATTACGACTTCTAAAATTCTAAGCTTGGATATACTGAAGGAATTTTATGGCTTCTAATGCATGCATATCATCTGATTATGGATAATAAGACCTGTCATATGTTATTTGCTTAGAGCAAAAAAGGTTGTGGGGATAGCATCATTGGAACTAATTAAATGTTCTGTGAGCTGGCAGGAAGGAAGTGATAGTGAAGAAGAAAGCAATGAGGATGCAGGAGCATCTCGGAAGCCTCAAAAGCGGGCACGGGGAAAAATCCAGAATAACACCTCTAAAGAATTAGTTGGGCAGTTTTCTGACCTTTCACGGTCCCAGTCCTTTGCATCAAGTTATGGCTGCCTGTCAATATTGAAGAAGAGGCGCTCTGGTGGGAATCCTTGTGTTCTCTCTGTGTGTGTGTGTGTGTGTGTGTGTGCATATGGGTAGTTTGGCCGTATGTGTTCAAAATTGAAATTGGAATCTTTGCTGAAATGCTAATTCTTTTAACTTCTTGCTTACCTTTCTCCTTTGTCTTCAGAAGAAGAATATTTTATCCTTTTGGGAGGAGGGGGGTTTCATTTTAAGATTATGTTGATGTTCTCGAGTCTCAACTTTGTTGATGTTGTTTAGGATTTTCTTTTAGGAATTAAGCCCCATGCTGTTAAAAAGAGGACGCCTCGGGTCCCTGTTTCTTACGATAGAGATAATGGAGAGAAGTATTTTTCACCAGCTAGGCACAGTTCAAAACAAAGGGTGGATGCTAAAGATGATGATGTTGCCCACGAGATTGCATTAGTGTTGACAGAGGCTTCACAGAGAGGTGGTTCTCCCCAACTTTCTCGAACACCAAACAGAAAAACAAAAGGTGCCACACTGTCACCTGTTCACAACGGTGAAAAGATGGTAACTTTTTGTTTGACAGTTTCTGTTGCTTTTTCTTTTAGTACTTTAAGGTAATTAGTTAGTCACTGGTGACCCCTTTTGCTTATTAGCATGCTGAAGCAGAGATGAGTTATGCCAAGCTTCGCGTTAGTGAAGTGGATGAGGGTGCTTGTGAATTAAGCTTAGGAAGCACTGAAGCTGATAATGACGATTATGCTAGAGATAAAAGAAATTCAAGAGGTAGAGAAGGTGCTGGTACTGTAGAAGGTCAACAAAAGGTGAAGAGATACAATGGAAGGAAGCCAGAAGTTGAAGAAAGCATAAACAATGATTTGGATGACATAAAGGAAGCCTGTAGTGGGACAGAGGAAGGACAAAAACCTGTTGCTGTCAAAGGAAAGCTTGAAAGTGAAGTTGTTGCCAGGTCTTCTGTCAAGGGTCTGAGGAAGAGAAGTAAAAAAGTTCTTTTTGGAGAAGGTACATTATCAATCGGTTCTTAAGCCAGGCCTTTATTGATCTCAATATTTTTGTTCTTTTTTTCTCTCTTACCCTCTGTAATAACATCTCTTTGTGCTTTTATTGATTGAATTCTAAGTGAGGATTGTACCATTTTCTCCTGCAGCTTGCCCTTTTGTTTTTCCCTTGGCATTTTTTGTTTCTTATTACTATGGTCTTTTGCATCTGTTTTACTAAGTAGACACAATCTGCTTGTATTATTTCCCTAAATACATATTTTATGATTAAAAAGATTGAATATTGAACATTAATTCCTTTTTCTCATTCAAATATAATTCTTAGTCTCCACTTCCTGATTTATTTTGATATCATTTCAGAAGCAAGTTTCTCCTTTTGTCAATAAATCAAGCAATACTAGTAGTAAGGAGACCTACTAGTATCAAATTAGGTTCATGGTATTTTTTTTTCCTTGAATAGTCAACTGAATTCTTTTAAGTTTGCTCGTCCAGAATTCAAACGGATTATGGAAGATTTTGGTGTGAACCCAATAGATACCACATCAAGTAATTGTTATGAACATGGGAAACCTTTTGAGCTGAGCTGACCAAGGTTCATGTGTATTTCCCTTGGTTTTAGTTTCTGCATTGTGGGGCTAAAAGTGATTTTTTTGAAGAATGGTTGGATCCTGAATTTGGAAAATAACTTATCACAAATTTGATTGATATTTGAGAGTTTAAAAATTGGTTAGAGCACATTAGTTATGGGAGATTCTAAGAGGTAATTTTTCTTGTGTATTTACTTCCCTTTTGTTTTTTTTTCCTGAAGCAATATCATCTCCACAATATACTAGATTTTCTAATTAATGCTGTCATCACTATTTTCCTAGGTTTTACCAGGTGTTTAATCAATTTGTTAAAAATAATCCTATGAACCTCCCTCCTCCCCAGGTCCCCAAATTAATTTGTTTTGTTGACCTTTAATTGACCTCTTTCCATTTTTGTTGAAGCATGTTTCTAATTCATTTGTTGTTCTTTACTCTTCTCTTCATGTAGATGAAGGCTCTGCCTTTGATGCCCTGCAAACTTTGGCAGATCTGTCTTTGATGATGCCATATAATGGTAAGAGATCTTTGTTTTGACTAACAATATTTGAATAATAAGCTTTTCTAAAAGTATCATGTGACGACTAATCGCTTACATGAGGTGCTTACTTGCTCTTGACAAATGTAAGAGATCTTATATATTTTGGTTATCCTTGTTAAATGGTGCATACACTTCATTATGTTTTAAACTTATGCAAGTATGAAATCTCAGTGGCAACAACATTACCTGAAATATCAACATATTCAATGCTAGACTATGTGGTACTTCACTGAAGTTGGTTTTAGTAATAATTTTTTTATAAAGAAATGTACAGCTCTGAACAGCAGTAATAAGTATTACTAGTGATGACAAATTGTTAAACCCAGTCAATGAATTGAATGCTTTAAAAGAAATATCAGTTCTTGAAGACAATAAACATTATCTGATCCTAGGAAGCTCTTTGTTTATGCTCTCATGCCAATTAAATGATTGCTTCTATGTAAAAAGTGGTGAGGCTACAGTCTGCTTTAGTAAATTTTATTCACTAAATGCAATTTGCAACTTGTGGGTTACTAGCTAATAAATTGCAAGTGCTCATGGCTTTTCATTGTTTTGCAAGCAGGGTGTGTGCAAGTTCTCCTTCATATTTTTCTAACTTTTGAAATGCAAAAAGCATTAAATCTATCTTGACAGTTCAATTTGTCAAAAGGCTGTCGTTAATGCTCCTTTTAATATTCTTGATATCACAGGAGATTCTGTTTTCAATGATGATGCTTACATAAAAGTAAATTTGCTATACCTGATTCTTCGCTGTCTGTATTTTTCTCTGTACCACTTTTCAATACCTTTGGCTTGTCTTTGTGTAATTTGTTTGTGTGATAGACTTTTGGCTATCCAGAGAATGACAACAGTAAATATTTGAGTTATATAAGCATGTTATGATTTTGTTCTTTAAATATATTCTGTACTATTATTAGCTAATTTCACTGAAGATCTGATTTTCATGTGTTTTCTGTTTGTTGAAAGGGAATCATTTTATTCCTGGAGTCAAAGCCAGTGCTTTGAGAACGGCTAAGCTGGACAAAGGTTTTGCTCACAACATTGGTGCTATTCCTGAAACAAAGGAGGAAACTCACCAATCTAATACTGGAATGCGAAAAAGGAAACAGAAAATTTTACCATTTAAAGTAAGAAAAGATGAAACTTCAATTCATATCAATTTGCTTGTATTTCTATTTATTGGTGATAATCTATTATTTTATTTGGTCTTGACATGAACTTATGACCATATGTAAATTTGTTGTTAGTTGCAGAGTGTTGAAAATGAAGCTCATTCTGATTCTCATCTGAGCGAATCTAAAAAAATTGAGGTGTGTAATTCTTTGCACCCTGAAAGTTTATAAGGTGTGATTACAGAGATTTCATGTTACTGATGATATTTTTTTTCAAAGATATTGAATATCTAATTTTCTAAACAATTATCTTGTAGGATGTTCTTGCACCATAGCACCCATTGTAAATATCATATACACATGGCGTTTTGCCTTGTAGGTTTGAGTTGCACCTAATGTAACTCTTGTCAATGTTACACCCCTCAAGAACTTTTCATTGGATGAGTATTTTGGCAAACCCACTGTTAGATTACATGATCACCTTATACTTTCTATGTTCGCCAAATATAAATATGATAAGATATTAATAACTATTCAATCTACAAAATTTTAATTGTTTTGTTAGTTTTTAAATGTTCACATAATACATGAGCTTACGAATTTGATTGTAAGTGACTTGATTGACATGAAATTTGATGTGCGTCTATAGTACAAAGATAATGATGGGGATTGTAAAAGTGTTAATTCGATTAAAAGTAATTGAGTGGTGAAAGATTCACATAAAGTCTCACCAAGTGTAACTTGAATCAAGCCCTATATATAACTTTTGGTTTTCGACTATGAATATTGTTCACATGTCCAATTCGGAAGTTCTAGTGTACTGACTTCTATGAGGTTGATGTGCATTGGAATCATATATATATTGCTTTCTGGGCTTGGATTGCACCTGAGTTACTCTATAAAGGAGAAAATTATTTTCAAATGGGGATCACACTTGCGTTTGGTCGAGTTTGGCTTGCCTCCAGTTAGATTTTCCTGTGAAAAAAGAACTGGAGTTCTCCTTTAATCATCCCATCTCCAATGTTTATTTTTTCACATGAGATTTCCAATGATTTTTTCAATGGAGGTAAACAAAACTCTTGTTTCAAATTGTTTTAAAAAAGGAGAGCAAATGTTAAAATTGCACTCTATGTTAATATCTATGCTTACAGTAGGTTGAACTAGATATCTATCCTTTCTCCCAAGTCTCTTCATTATTGATTTCTTCTGGTTATGTTACAGAAATCCTTGATTTTCATCTGTGCCTCCCAATATGGTGAATCATTAGTCCTAACATATTAAACTATTAGGAAGTAGGTCAGCATTTAGATCAAGCAAACTAGTAGTGGCCCCCTTCCCTCTCTAGGCTTGTTAGTTGCACCAAATAAACTGCAGGCCTTGCACATGCATGTCGAATGGGAGAAATTACTTAAATGGGGGGTCATCAAGACTTGAGCCAAAGACCTCATATACAACGAGGCTTTGATGCCATGTTGGTGAACCATAAGTTAGAACATCTTAAGCTATTAGGAAGTGGGCCAGTATGTACATTAGGCAAATCGTTAATATGTGTGTGCCCCCACGTGTCATTTTCCTTTAATTCTTTTAAAGTTTGTCATGGAGTACAGACCTAAGTTGAAATTAGTTATCATGTCTCACTTTATCATAAATTGGTCTTTATGGTTATTGCATTTAAATTGTTTTTTTTTTTAATTTTTTATTGTATCTCATGGATATTCTTACTTGGGGAACATTTGGTGTCTGTGTACCCACTGCACTGGTTGTAGGCTATTGCTGAAGTGAAGGTGTCCTTGAGTAAAGGTAAACGCTCTTCTCATAATGCCTCACAACCAAAACCAGGAAAGATGGTGAAACCAACAGAACATATATCTTCAAGTACTGATCGCAGAAGGGAAGGGAAGGATTCAACTCTATCAACTTTAAAGGTTTCATCAGCAGACCAGTTCAAACTACCAACTAAAGTTAGGAGTAGACGGAAGATGGATGTACAGAAACCACTGATACAGAATGATTCAAAGTCTTCTGAAAGTATTTTAAATGAACATCCCAATATACCCATTCCTTCAACTGATGACAGAGCACTTAGTCTTAAGGTCGGATACTTACCATTGTTTATATTGCCGTAAAATTGAGTTTTTTGAATATTTGATTATTTTTATTAATATTTTTTTTGTCAATTACAGGAAAAGCTTTCTAATTGCCTATCTTGGTATCAAGCACGGAGATGGTGCACTTTTGAGTGGTTCTACAGTGCAATTGATTATCCATGGTTTGCAAAAAGGGAGTTCGTGGAGTACTTGGATCACGTTGGATTGGGTCATGTTCCAAGATTAACCTGTGTTGAATGGGGTGTCATAAGGAGGTATTTGACTCTCAACTGGTTCTTTCATTTGATGTTCATGCTATACTCTTTCATACATTCTTGATATAGTGTTTGCTACTTAATTCTTCACTTGTGATTTCTTGTTGCTGCAGTTCACTTGGCAGACCCCGGAGATTTTCTGAGCAATTTCTGAAGGAAGAGAGAGAGAAGCTAAATCAATACCGGGAATCTGTTAGAAGACATTATGCTGAACTTAGTGCTGGTACCAGGGAAGGACTTCCAACTGATTTAGCTCGTCCTTTATCAGTTGGACAACGTGTTATTGCTCTTCATCCGAGGACACGAGAAATTCACGATGGAAGTGTATTAACTGTTGACCATTGTAGGAGTCGAATTCAGTTTGACCGGCCTGATTTAGGGGTTGAATTTGTCCCGGTACTTTTTTCTTCCTCAATGCATTGTTCTAATTTCATATATCTTGTCCGATTACAAGCTTTAAAAATTTTGCACAGTTAAATAGTTTTGTATTTCGTTTATAAGGAAAGTGGATAGAACTAGTGCTTCAAATTTGAAGTTGTTTGATTTAGTGATTTAATTTTTTCCTATGACTTAGTAATAATAGATGGGGTAGAACACACATATTGCATTGCTATCTCAAGTATCCTCCCTTACCCCTCCTGTTACCCTTGTGTTGGTTTGCGGCAATTATTAGAGAAGTTGATGGAATTACCTATCAAAAAAAAATTAGAGAAGTTGATGGTTTAACCTAGGAAAGTGGTTACTAGCATTTTTTTCAAAAAAAAAAATTACCTTTTTAATTTGTATATGTATATTATATGGAATCTTCATGATCTTCATGCCATGAGATCACATAATTAGTGGGTGTTTATAGTTGTAGCAGATTGTTAAGCTACTTGCGAACAACTGACTCAGCACATGGTAGTCAAACCTTTCCTTCTTGTAAGATGTCTTCCGTTATGTTTAAGGAGACTACAAATTTTTGCCAGATTTTTCATTGGTGGATTTTATTTTGATGATGCCGCCCCACAGTTGTGGGGAGGGATTGGGGCCTCTTCAATTTTTTTTTTCTTATATTATTATCTTGATACCCATAACTTTTTGTTCAGTATACAATAGTTGTAGCCTGATTTAGTAATTGCCTATCGTAAAAAATGTTACATGCATTCACATAAATTTTGAATTTCTTATCCAACCATGTATGCTCAGTAGTTAGTCGGGTGCAGGTAGCTGTGAGGTTTTATCCATAACAAAACAGGGACCTTTTGGGCCAGTCAATGTAGACAACGCCTTTTAAAGATCAATTCATTGCCTAACTCCTCTCTGTTTGAATTAATTGTCATTTATAACTAAACATGTGTTGTATGAACTTTTGGATATAAGACGGTAATAGTTTACAGTTCTCTAGGCACTTGAAGATAGTAGCATAAGCATAGGGATGTAGTTGAAGACAAGCGTCCTAGTTTTATTTTGGAAGCTCCTAATGGGATGAATTCAAATAGCATCAATCTGAGAATTCTGGATGGGCTGTAATCAAACTATATGGTTCTTGAAATTCCAGAAGTTGAACACAGTATCCATGTAGCCTATCTGCACATATTCTTTATGTGAGATGCCAAAATTTGGCTCTATCTGTCAGTGCTTTATATGCTTAGAATTGTAATTATGTGCTCGGATTTTTTCGAAGGAAAGTATTACTTGACAATTTTTGCATTATGTGGTTTTTTATGTGATACAAAAAATATCGTATTCTGTAGCTATAGTAACTGAGAGATTGTACATGTCTTTTCTTTCTCAGGTTTGGTATGGATAAGGTCTTACTGTTAACTATTTTATTGAATTCCAACCCTTAAATATGTAAGGCATTCTGTTTATATTGTTCTTCCAAGGATGGAATGGTATAATACCTTTTCTCATCGCAGGATATTGATT
The DNA here is from genome assembly GCF_958979055.1 of Alnus glutinosa. Lineage (NCBI taxonomy): Eukaryota > Viridiplantae > Streptophyta > Magnoliopsida > Fagales > Betulaceae > Alnus > Alnus glutinosa. The sequence continues at coordinate 37,908,422 of NC_084886.1, forward strand.
GCATGCCTTTAAATCCAGTGGAAAATATGCCTGCTTCTCTTACAAGAAACGTCACGGTCAATAAATTATTAGAAAACTTCAATGAGCTCAAGATTAAATTTTCCCCAAATGAGAACCTGGACAATACAGATGGTCCTTATAATTCCAAGTCATCTCATCAGATCAGCAATTTATTAAAGCAGGTAAAAGTCAGTAGTCTCTGGAATTTAAATTTTCTCATTTGCTATGATTGGGTCAATGTCAAGTCCTTTTAACTGCGAAGTGTACATGTATTCTATTATCATTATTTTGTAATTTGAAGGAAAGGGTGGTTTTGTATTTTAAATTGTAGAGTGAATTGCATTTGTCAATGAAAAACGTGTCGGTTTCACTGTTCATTACGAATATCAGTCTTTCGGAGGTCTCCACGTGTCTGTGTGCGCAAATCTTGCAAAGACTATCAGAAATACACTGCTCAAATCCTGTTCGTTCAAAGCTCTTTAATTTTAATCGGATTGTGTTTATGTTGCTCACAATGATGATGCTAAATTTGAGTGTAATTTATCCTGACTATCTGTTGTTGCTTCCCTATGCTTTAACTCTCCAGTGTATAGTGCCTAATTTTCTATTGTTCAGTTTTCTTTTCGGAGTGCCTAAAACTATGGCCTCAAATTTCATAACTCTTGGAAGAATTTGATATGGAAAATGCCTGAAAGCAAATTGATCGTATTATTAAACTTGCGGACACTGTTTTGGTCAGGGCGGGTCACCAAGCTCTAGCGTTCAAGCTAAAGTAAGGCCTAGTGAAATTGCTAAAACCCAACAAATAGCAAATTCTCAGTTTTCACTTCTTGCTCAGATTCAAGCAAAGGAAGCTGATGTACAAGCTCTTTCTGCGTTGACTTGTTCTCTTGAGAAAAAGGTTTTACCACTTATTGACTATTTCTGCATTAATGTTAGATGTTTTTCACTGTTAGATTTTCATATATTTAAATGCAAAGTTGGTGGTAGAAAAGTGAGCTGATGGATCATTTTAAAACTTATAGGAAGCTGTGGTGTTGGAGCTGAAGCGCATGAATGATGCGGTATTTGAAAACCAAAAAGATGGGGATAACTCTCTCAAGGATTCAGAACGTTTTAAGAAGCAATATGCTGCAGTACTCTTACAGTTAAATGAAGTCAATGAGCAGGCATGAACTCTTATTTACTAACTTTCAGATTTAATTTGTTTTCGATCATAATGCACTGCTTTGCTTTGACGATGCGGCAATTGCTTGAGGTTAACGCCTTTCATCGTTAATGCCTCTCATCTGCAGGTTTCTTCTGCTCTGTTTTGCTTGAGGCAACGTAACACGTATCGACAGAGCTCCCCACTTATGTTGTTGAAGCCCACGGCTAGTTTAGGTGACCCTGGTGGTCAGTTGAGCTCTTTCGATTGTTCTACTTGTCATACCCAAGAATCTGGACCTCATGTTGCTGAAATTGTTGAAAGTTCAAGAACAAAAGCTCAAATTATGGTTGATGTGGCTATGCAGGTATGAAATGTCATTTACATAATCCCTGTCCTGGGGTCCTTATGTAATTGCTTGTGATTCTTGTAACTTGGTGTAGTTTCAAGAATTAATTTTCTGATTATTTTTTGCAATCTGTTCCATGTTAAGCCAGAATATCATGTTCTAATATTGTCTTTTGCATTCAAACCATAGAACTCGCTAGCAGAGCACTTGATGGAAGTGCTTCACCTCCATCATACCGAAATTCTCATCACATTGGGGTGTTCCCATGCCCCTTCATCACAATTTTAGACGTGCATAATTGATCCTAAATTCGGAAATTCAATGGAAATGTTTTTTATTGGAGTCCTAGGGAAGCATTCTCTTTGGATAGTAATACTTAACGGGACCTAATTTGGCAATTTTGAGGCAACAAATACCCCCAACAACAGAGTGCTACCGGATGGACAGTAGATGGTTTAGTTTTAGACTGTTTTCTGACAAGCAACTATTTTCTTTATAAGTTCTTGGTTGAGCCACACTGACAGTATACACAGGTTTACAAGGTTAATCCATCATAGTGACCACTTCAGTTCTCTGGTTTTCAGTGCAGTGCTTTTCTCTGACCATTATTTCCCCTTGATTTCAGGCAGTTTCTTGTTTTAAAAAGGGGGGAGCTAACATTGAGACGATTGAGGAGGCTATAGATTTTGTAAATAATCAGCTTTTAGTAGATGAATCTAGCATGTTAGCCAGGAGGGCTTCCACTCCTGCAGATTCTCTTCATGTTACTGAGGCGTCTCAGGATCAGTCAACTGCCTGTACGTCAATTTCATCAGCAACTGATCATGCACCTGATCCTAAGTCAGGCACATTGTCTGACCAAAATGAAGCAAAAATCCCTTCAGAACTTATCGCTAACTGTGTAGCTACTTTGTTCATGATTCAGGTAAATTCTACCATATGTTCCATAATTTTTTTTTTACAATCTGAAACCGTGAGACCAAAAGGTTTGATGTGCTCCAACTTTCTATTGTTTAGTTGTGTTTCCTAATTCGGAATGACCACCCCCCAAACAACCTCTTGCCACGGAACGTCTTTGACATTTTTTCGTGAAAAAAGATTCCCTTTATCAATCTGCTTTTGCTTGAATGTGAAATTCCAGATTTAGACCCCAAGTTGTTATCAATCCAGTTTACCAAACAAAATAATAATTAACAAAGTTATCAACTTTAAAGCCAAACACCATAGATATCAATACCAAAATCAAAGCAAGCAAAAAACAAATCAACACAAAGATTTTGGTAACGAAGTGGAAACCTTTTAAATAACTCTTCAAAAATAAAACCATAGGGGGCCAGCCAACCCCAAAGACATCCACTATAGAATATTTGTGTTACAAATTGTTCTACTTACAAAACCTTTGTAACTCCAAAGACCCAATCTTGTAATCCCGGTAAACGATACTTTACATTCCTCATTGGCTTCAGAACCTTGGCATTCTTCTACACATATCACCTTCATGAACAAACTTCATCCGCTTCAAAACCAGAACTCCTATGGTCGCAAGATATTCTGTGGTTTGATTTGGCAAAAAAGAAATTAGGAGAAGTTTATGATTTGTTTAGGCTTAAGAACAATGATAAACTTCTCTCACAATGAAGGAATAATGCTTCTCTATGTCTGGAAGACGTGGGTTATGAGGCTTATATAAAATGGGAAAAAACATAGATTTTTAGGCGAAGTCGGCTAGGGTTTCACAGTTTTCTCGTTGGTGGGGTTTGTACGCTGTATGACCGTGCTCCAACCAGACTGTTTTGGAACTCTTAATTTTATGTATTGAAGACTTCCGTTCGGACGTGAACCGACCGTCACTCCAACCGAGATGTTTTGGAGCTTCTAATCAACGTCATTGAACACTCTCCTTCAGGCGGCTTCCATCTGAGTTGTTTTGGAACTTCTAATCAACTGCACTAAACACTCGTTCGGACGGCTTCCAACCGAGCTATTTTGTCTAGATTTTTAGACTTCTATTAACTGCTCGTTTTGTCCTAGTAAACATTGGAATTGGAAAATATTCATGAAATACAAAGTTTTAACCCTTTGAATTAGCTTTCTAACGCCACTAAGCTTGCATTCATCTGATGTCAGAATCAAAATATATGGTTATTTTACTCTGACTAAGTCTATGTTGGACAACATACACAAACTTGAATTCTTATGTCTTTGATCAAATTTTACACGGACTTAACCCTAGACCTAAAACTTACAACCAAACATGTTTTGAAACTGAATTTGCTAACACTAAAAACTTAACAGAATGCTTTTTGTGTGAGGGCATCATTGATGGACTTTGGTTACTGTCACTGGTTCTAGTTTCAGTATCAAATGATCATTTTGCGATGATAGGCATTTTGGATATGTCAGTTGTTTGGGCTCGATAGGATCTCCATTCCCCATGAATAAGAATAAGGGGAGGAGCGTGAGTTGTGTGAGTTAGATTTACCTATCAAAATGAAATGAAAAAAAAAAAAAAGAAAAAAAAAAGAAGAAGAAGAAATAAAGGAAGAAGAAGAAGAAGAAGATAAGACATCTTTGATTGAGTTGAATTTACCCATTCAAATTGAAGTGGGGCGAAGGTAGGCATCTTTGGATACGTTCATGATGGGGTAGAGGGGGCTTTTACTTTGGTAACTAGAGCTTGATCAGTGTTACCTGGTAAAACAATCATATCAATTTTTACCTTCACTGTCTGGTGAGAGTCATTTACTGGTGGTTTCTTGGGGATGATCCTACCCCTGACAGTCACATATGAAATATGAGCATGAGATGATGATGACTCTCTTTTGTAAAACCAGTTGCACTTGAAACTTCCTCTGATTTTGAACATTATGGCATGAAAAGCCAGGGGGATTGACAAATTATAACTCTAAAAGGCTCTAACCAAGCACTGGGAGGAATGGTAACAAAGTCATTCTACATTAGAAACAAACAAAATCTCATGCATTTCGAAAGGGCTTACAAAGTCAAGTGGTTTGGGGTTAAATTAATGAGATATATGAGTTGCTTAGTGAAGTCCTTGCTCTTTCTGATATATTGTTATTGTAATGGTTTGTGTTTGACATTAGCAATATTGTTACTAGCCTCATGGTTATATGTTCACTATTATAATGGAAGGTACTTTGTATCCTCTGATTCTAATAATCTTCACTAAAAACAAAAATGCAGAAGTGCACAGAACGTCAGTTTCCACCAGCTGATGTTGCCCAGGTGCTTGATTCTGCTGTAACAAGTATGCAGCCATGTTGTTCACAGAATCTTCCAATTTACGCAGAGATACAGAAATGCATGGGAATTATTAGAAATCAGATATTGGCACTCATACCTACATAGGTACATACTCTTGTTTCTGTCTTGTCTGTAAAATCTGCTCTAAACCACCCAACATTTTGAACGTTTAGTGCAGTGTCTCATCCTTACCCCCTCCTCTTTTCCCTTCACCATCAAGAGGAATCACTACATGTATGAAAATATCTGTAGTGAATTGTGTATAACATCTTGTTTTCTTCTGCTTTTTCGATGTTCATCTAATTTCTTTCTATTTTTTCGTGAGCTTAAATGAGCACTTGGAATGTTGTGCAGCACGCGTTACTGAAGCGCAATATATTTCAATCCGGGTTCATCATTGCCTTGGCGGAGTAAGCTTAAATGCCATAACTATAATTTGATTTGACAGGTCTGCTTGAGGAAGAGAGGAGAGGGAGAGAGTGTTGTGGTATTCGGGGGAGGGGAGCAAGCACTGTTATAATTATAGGATGCAATCGGGTAGTGGAGATACATTGTGTTTTGCTCCTCATTAGTGGTTTGTCCTCCGGCAGCTTCACCTCAGGCCAAACAATCAATCACATTCAGAAAACAAGGTAAAATGCCCACAAAAATTCATTGGGACTCAAATTAAATTCATGGCTGTAAGTAGAGTATGAATCCATTGATGGGTGTCCAACATGCCAGCAATGGGATGTCTACTAACAGTAACAGCTGCCGCATGTCGGTCCCACATTCGACCCGTTATAAGATATCTCTCACACATTACAAGTAATCTGTTACTTATAATGCTGATTTAACATTTGTCTTTGGTTACAACTTGCAAGATAACAAGAAGTTTTTTCTCCAAAATTATGAGGATTTTTCTAATAGCAACTCCAACAAATGTACCACTCTTCCTACATATGGTAATTTCATTTAACACCAACTCAAGCTAACTAACTCGTGGAATCAGTAATGTATTACTGACATTGACTGCCAATGGCCTTTTATATATATATATATTGACACGATAAAATTTCATTAAACTAAAAAGAAGCAAAAATACACAAAGAAGAGATGGGGGGGTTTCAACAAACCTCCCGTTACCGTTAATAATCAAGTCTAGGAAAAGAAATTCCCCATTACAGTTAATACAGTAACAAATGTAGACAACAAAAAACTGAAATTTGGTCAAAAAAATGATCTAATATAATCATTTCTCGACCCATTGATCAAGAAAAGGGTCACAGAAAATTGATGATTTTTAAGCAGTCCAAAGGAGTGGTTGCTTAGAGGGACACATGAGGCAGTGGTAAAGGATCTTGGTTGGTGGGAAAAATTGCACTAACATTAATTGAACTAGAATCGATGTAAAGGAACTCCACTCCGATGTTCGGTGAAAGGTGTTAGGCGGTTGGTGCATAGGGGATATCAATTCTTTGCAAACTCCATAAATGAAACGGGGGGGCTATGGAGAGGCTTAGAGGAGAAGAGAGAAATCAACTTAAAAGCTTTAAATCTACTGCTCAAATGGAAGACTCGACAGCGAGGTGCATGGGACCCAAGGACAGAAGAGGTGTCATGTAGAACACAAGTGAGAGAATAGAGTGCGGGAGGCAAAAAGGAGGCCTTACGCCACCTATATCTTTGAACAATTATTTTTGTTTCTCCTTTGATAATTAGCTGGTATGATTTTTTTTTTGTTATTTTTGCTCCTACTAGCTAGGTCCCCCCTCTTACCCAAACTATCAAAAATTATCAATGTTCCCCACGAATATACCCTTAATAAAATAAAAAATAAAAATAAAAAAAACAGTGAAAAAACCAGGGAATGGAAATTTAAAAAGATTCATCTCTTTAAAGAAAAAGAAAAAAAAAAGTTTTCTTTCTTTTCTTTTTTAATTTATAGGGATATTTTTGTCTTACTGACAAATTTATGGTCATTTTTGTATTTTTGATGGCCTTGAGGGATATTGACAATTTTTTAGTAGTTTGGGAGAGGAATATTGTCCAAATTAAAAATTTGAGAAGGACATTGTCAATCGGATGGCAATTTAAGGAGAGATTTTTGGACATTTCCCATATGAGAAGTGCTACACATCCCAAATTTTTTTCCCAAAATTTGGTTCCCAAATGATGTGTCACAATCTCATGTAATTTATCATTTTGGAAAATATGTCATCATCTCATTGGATGATGACACATCATTTGAGAGCCATTTTGGAGGATAAAAATTTGAGAAGTAGAGCATTTCCCTTCCCATATATATATATATATATATATACACACACACTACTATACTAACTAATACTTAATAGTATATTAACTATTTAGTTAACATATTATCATAGTTAGTATACTAAATATTTATATATATATATATATTAATTATTAACCACCTAATTATGTCAGTATATTACAATACTACTGAACTAGTTAATATTTAATAGTATATTAATTATTAGTATATTAACATGTAGTCATAGTATACTAAATAGTTTAATATGATCACTCCAAAAAAAAAAAATAGTTTAATATGAAAATATATATACTTACTGAAGTTATCTTTAGCTACTTTGAATATATTAACTAATTAGTTAGTATGTTACTCTATTACCTAGCTAGTTAGTGTATATATATATACACGAATTAATGAGTCAAGCCAAGCTTATGCAAAGTATGTCAACAAACATTAATCAACTCGAGCAAAGTTTATACAGATAAATCTCTTTTAATAATCGAACGCGATTTTGTATTCATGAACCGCTCATATATTAAATGAACCAAGTTCGAGTCAAGCTTATTCAAGCTGATCGTGGGTGAATTGGCAAATGGACCAGTTCTTTTACAAACCCCTACACAGGAACAAAAGAGGTTGCCTGGTACAAAATAATTCCATGTCTGCCAAGCAGTAGTAACTCTTGCGACTACAAGCAACATGCAACAACAAAAAGGTATATTGGCTTGTCTTAAATGTCAGTTGCACTTAAACTCCTAAAAAGTCCCCCAAAAATCAGTGGATAAGTGACTGGTTCACACAATCAAAACACCACGGCCGGCTTCCACTTCCCCAGTAACCCCCGGTTTTAAAGTCTCTAATTGACTTTTCAGGTACAACCCATTTTTCATAATTTAGTCCAATCAAAGTCTGGACTTTTGTTTCCGCTTCTTGACCATATAACATCCAGTTTCTTCCGCCATCTGCAGCAGAACAAAATTCTTACTAGGCAACAGGTAAAAAAACAAAAATGCAAACAACCAAGAAACCCAACAGCAAAATAACCTTTCGTTTTTTATTTTTCTTCTTCTCTTTCTTCTTATTCTTCTTCTTCTTGTTCTTAAATTTCTTCAACTCAGAACTTCCCACATTTCCTTCTTCGGAAGAATCCTGCCAAAACTTTTACCCATCTATCAAGTAAGAAATAAAATAATCTCAATAGACACTCGGGGATCACCCTAACCATTAATTTTAACTGGATGGTTTAGATTTAGTCATCTCTAGAGGATCCTTAATTTTTTCTTTATCCATTGTCATCTTACTAAATTATATGATGAGACAACAAAGTCTGAACCATTTATTAAAACTAAAAATAATTATGATTTTAGGAATTATTTTATCCTAAAAATATATAACAAGAACTGAAAGGTGAAAGCACCTCAGGGTCGCCAAAGGAGTCTACATGTAGAATGGTGCTTCCTGAATTCGAAGTACCACCTGATAGAAAATATAAGATAAGGACTTATAATACATTTATTTGAAGACTTGAGTGGTAAATCAAATACACATACATTAGCAAACAATCAAAGCGCTTGCAATGTTCCCGTTCGTTACGATTTTCCGTTAAATCTTAATGAAAGTGGTTTAATGGACATTTTGTACGACCCAAAATAACAAAAATACCCTCCATTATTAATACATAAATATTTCTTTTTTTAAAAAAAAAAAAAGAATAAAAAAACCCACAGCCGCAGGTCGTGGCAGACCCATGCAACCCGAAACTCTTGAAGAATCTTTTTCATTATTCTGTTATGTTTTGAAAGATAGAAATAAAATGACTACAATTTTGGGTATTGACTTAATTTTGTTAGGTATAGGTGTTCTAGTATTCAAGGCTCTTTATTTTGAAGGCATGTATTTTTTTTTATAAGTAATAAACCAATCTTATTAAATATTTTGAAGGCATGTATGATATCCGGACTAGCCCAAGAGAGAAAGAATGAAAGATGTAAGAAAAATTACTAACTTGACCCTTAGCCCGAGTGTTAAATTTGGTTATTTACTAAAGTTTCCCTTTGGAGGAGAGGGATGGATTGTTAGGCCTCGTTTGGTACGGGAAATAGGTATTCCATTAAGAAAATTAATAGTTATTACTTAAAATGGAAGGTGGAATAAAATAGTTATTCTTATTCCTTAGTTTGATGACAACTCGTATATTCTAATTGGAATTGAACCAATGCCCACATTATTTCTCATTTTTTTAAAACTCTTTTTTTTTTAAGGAAAAAAAAAATCGAAAGAATTCAATGGGTGGGGTGATTGGTCAACAGCAAAACTCGGGAGTGGTGTGACCACCCCCAATGCCAATCGAAGGTGGCCACGGTCACTCAGACTCACCCCCAAATGCATCGGGGATGGTGCGACCACCCCCTGGTTCTGCTGTGGGTGTGGCCACAAAATTCAATGTTTCAGTTTTTTTTTTTTTGTTGTTATTTTTTAAGAAAATAACCAACAGAATGGGTTTCTTTTAGAAAACGTTGTTTATTCCTCTAAGAGTAATAGGTATTCCTCTTTGTAAGGGAATAGTTATTCCTAGAAATAGTCCCATGTCAAATAAAACTATAAAAAGAATAGTTATTCCATTACAGGGCCTATTCTACGAGCCAAACAGGCCTTTAGTAGACGATTTGGAAGATATAATTGGAGGGTACGTATGTTTAGGTTCCATTTGTATATTTGGTGGAATATGGCGGAAGGGAGTTTTTTTTCTTTCTTTCTTTCTTTTTTCTAAATTTTGGGTAAGCTATAACTGTATTTTTATAATTTTATGGGACACTGCAAACTGTGTGTTTGAGAGGCGCAGTATAATTTCCAAAAAAAAAAAATCATTGAATTACCGAAAGATATCATCATGTATATGTAGTAAAAAATATTTACCGGAAAGGACGGTGTGTTTGGCATTTTGGACGGCGAGTTCGAGAAGATCGGGGTTGATGGAGGCCAATCCGCTGGGCTCCTTTAGCTTTCTTTCTAGAAATTTCGCCAGTGCCGCGGCCTTGTTCGTCCTCAATGGTCCTCCTGGGTGTGCCAATCTATAACCAAAAATACAATCAACACAGGAAAAAAAAATAATAAATAAATAAAAATTGAAACCCTAAAAGAAGAGGAAGAGGAAGAGGAGGACGAGGACGAGGGGTGAAAGGGTAATTTTTTCGAAGAGTGAACCTGCCTGGGTTGGGAACGAGGAGGTAGGGGTGGTAGGGAAGGGAGGGGTGCGAATTTGCTGCCTCGAAGAGCTCTCCTTTCCTCTTCGCTCAGTTCTTCCATTTCTCTCTCGCCCCCCCCTCCGCCCAAACCTACTCTTTCTCTTTGTTTTGTTTTGTTTCGATGGATCTTCGTCTTCAGTACGTTTTAAAATTAGCGACACGGGCAACGGCGTCGTTTTAGAGGTTGTGTCCAAATTCGAAAATCAAAACGATGTCGTAATCTCATTTTGTGGAAATTGGATACGGTCTCACTAGTCTCTTTCATGAACCATTTAATGTTATTACGATGGTCACCAAACACACACATAATATAGTTAAAGAGTTTGATTATTACACTTTTTTGTGACATTTCAATATGTAAGATCTTAATTAGAGCATTCACATTGGTTTCTTTTAAAATTTTCCCCAAGTTTTTCTATTTTGAAAAACGAGCATCCAATTGGAGATCCATTGGATGGGGCCATGAATAATGAATTGATTCGGGCATATGCAGATTAATGGTGCTATATGTTTGATAGATAAACTTTTTGTCCTTTTTCTCAAAGACAAGATTCAGAGACCATATATATATATATATATATATATATATATATATATATATAAGAAAAATTGATAAAGATAGCAATGACAAATTGACAGGTTAATGAAGCTTCTTAACACAATAACTTTAATCATTCAGTAATCAGTATCCATCCTCCCCGTCTCTTTCACACTTTCTTACTTCATTTGCTTGCAGCATTGGAATATTACAAGCGCCACGCTCCTCCCCATTAAATATGCATCTAAATAATGTAAATGATAAAACAATATGGACAGGGGGGAAAGATGAACAAATTTGGGAGAGAATCAAATCCTCTCAATCTACACCCTCTCTTTCTTTAGCCTAAAATCCTAAAAAAGCAGGCGTTGAAGCAAGAGTCCAATCCAATTGCCAATCGAATTTTTTTATATTTCAGTGAAACGAGATCCAGTCATCGTGTAAACCAATGGAGTCTCTATGGAACGGCTGAGCAGGTGATGGTGCCCACAAACATCATAAATGCTAAAAGATTTTCGCACTAACCCCTCCGCGTTATATCTTCAGTCATTGCCTTGGATATTATTATTAGCCAAGCAAGAACTTGAAAATGTCGCCGAGAGAAACAATGCCTTCCACTCGCTTGCTGCCAGCCTCCACAATGACAAGCCGTCTGACACCTGAAACCCAACATTTTTGAGAGAGCAGTTAATTTCACATAGAAATTTCGAGGGGGAGCCGGCCAAATTTGGTCGTACAAGTAAAAAGGCTAAATGCCAGCCATGATTAGTAGAGAAAAACTCATTTCTAAAGTAGCATATACCCAGCAAATTCCATACTGAAATAGAGTTTATGCAAAGTTCAGATCCTATATGATGTGACTGTTTGTTAGCATGCCAAGAAATCCCGCAAATGACGAACAGTGACTATTTGTCTTCAAAATATATTATGCAACTAAAAAACAAGGTTGAGCAAATAAGTCGGGAATTCATCTCTCCCAAACTTACGCAGGAAATGGAAATCAGGATAACTGTATCCATTTGCTTTGTGGACAGCATTATGCTGTGATTGCATCATTGGAAAGCAAATGCTATCAAACAACATAACTGCTATCCAGAAAATGGATATGCAAAAATAAGAAAGGAAAGAACAGTCCTTTCAACCTATCAAATGCTGAATGCCAATAAACAATAATTCTATTTTGTCTTGCAACTTTGCAAGCAAAACAGTAGAAACTACAAATTGCTATACCATTTCAAATATTTACTTTTTTTCCAAATCCCTATGGAGCCTTATAGACACAACTCGAAATTCTGTACTAAACAAAGGAAGGCATGCTTCACATAGAAAATTAGAAACAAAATAAGCTTTACCTGGATTTGCCAATCGCTCCATCACTTTATGCACTGAATCAGTGCGCAAACACATTTGACATCTTTGACTTCTCAGCTCATAAGAAGAGTACGAGTCTTGTCCCAACTGCAATGCCTAGAGAGAGAGAAAGAGAGAGAGAGAGAGAAAGTACCGAGAGCCAAAATGTAGAACATTATATAACAATGATCCAAGCAGCCAAAAAGAATTAGTTGGAGTTAAGGCTTAAATGAGTTGAAATTTAAATAAAAACCATCAGTAGGGTCTAAAGATAAAGGATATTGCCTGTATGAAGCTAGAAAGCATAGATTATGTACCCAAATTCAAGTACCAGGGAATACAGCTTCGTTGTTGTCAAATGTTATGTCATTGAACCTTAATTACAACCTTACAGTTTGGAGAACATGATTTTTCTCGTAAAGCTTGGTGCTCATAAAAAGTTAAGACTTAAAAAAAATCACTGAAATTCTGGAGCCATTGGCACACTAACTTCCTCGTACTTCAAAAAATAATTGGTCCACTAAAACTTGTATAATATTGACAATGACCACATCGTAACAAGGAATTGACATCCCACCCTGGACTTACCTACAACTGACCACGCAAATAAATGCTAAATACAGAAATTCTAAAAGACCTCTGGGAATGTTATCCTTCATCATAAAATTACATTAGGTCGTATGCCACTGTTCCATGTACAGTCCATATGTCTATTAGCTTATCTAAAGATGTATTCAAAAGAGTGCAGTTGCAAGTCAGAATGTACATATAGCATGGCCACATATGGAATACATTTTTCTCCACAGAATGTACTCAAATTAATAAAGCAAATCAGGAAATTTTTTTCATAAGTATACGCAAATATATTAAAAAAAAAAAGGCACAAAGGCATAACCCAAGTACACCGGAAGTATACAAGAGAAACACCTAAATAGAAGAGAAAACATCTCGAAAAACTTGAAAGCTAGAAATATTAAAATCAAAGACAGCAGCTCAATGGCAAAGTGTCTAAAAGAAAAAAGCCTTTAATTCCACTGATTTCCGCTCACAGTCCTCAAAGTTTCGATCATTTCTTTCCCTCCAAAGACATCACAGCAGGACAGTATCATCTTCTATACTGCATCCTACTAACTTGCCTTCTCCAGCATGCGAAAAGGTCTACCACTTGACTAAGTATAACCCAAGGCAGCCCTACATTGTTGAAGATAGTGTTCCAAAGAGAACTGGCAATCTCACAATAAAGCAGTAGGCGATCCACTGACTCCCCTACCAATCAACCAAAATGATATGCCTCTTCCTAAGGTGGTCCATGGTGAGGATCTTCTCTAATGCCGCCGACCAAGCAAAAAACGCCCCTCAAGGGAACCTTATTCCACCAAATACTCCTCCAATGGAAAAGAATACTATCGTGAGGAACAAGGACATTGTAGTATAATCGAACATCGAACAAACCTCTCTTGAAAGGTACCCAACATAGCCTGTTTTCACCACCCCGTCTCAATCTCAAGGAATACAACAAATTGAAGAACGAAGTAAAGAGATCCGCCTCCCAATCATGAGCTGCTCTAAGAAAGTTAACAATCCTGAGAGGCACTAGAAAGATCCAAATGGTCTGCCACAGCAGCTTCCTTGAATCAGCCCCACACCACACGTCATGCCAGAATCTAATTTTGGAGCTATCAGCCACCTCAAATCTAATATGCCCAGCCCCTCTTGATATTTTTCCAAAGCCGCCCACCATACGACGACCCATGGACCACATTTGAACAGCACCCACTCCACGAGTTGCCATGTTTGGACTACACAACCACCCTCCATAAGGCCTTTCTCATGAATATAGCGCCAAAGCCACTTCCCCAAAAGAGCTCAGTTGAACAAAAGTAAATTTCAAACCTGCAACCCTCCTTCAAAAATTGGAGTACACACCTTAGGCCAATTAACCAAGTGGAATTTGAACCCTTTACCAATGCCAACTCCCAAAAAATCCCGCCATAACTTCTCTATGCAATTAGTAACGGTATCCGAGAGGGGAAAAAGAGACATGAAGTAGGCAGATTAGATAAACTATTTTTAATCAAGGTAACTCTCCCACCCTTTGACAAGCACATCCACTTCCATCCAGCCAAACAGCGTTCTTTCTTCTCAATAATGTCATCTCAAATAAATTTGGCCTTAAACAAAGCTCCCAAGGGAAGGCCAAAGTATTTCATAGGCAAATAAGATACCCTACAACCCAAAATGCTGGCCATACCTTCAACATTAATGCCATTGCCAACGGGGACCAACTCTGATTTAGCTAGATTAATCCTCAAAACCTGAAACTGCTTCAAAGCATAAAAGCAAACAGTGCAAGCTACGAAGATGATCTAGATTTTCCTTGCAAAAAATCAAAGTGTTGTCCGCAAACAAAAGGTGAGAATTGTTGAAGGCACCCCCACCAAGAAGCCTCATAACAGGTCCCCATTCACTAAAGTAGAAATCATTTTACTTAAGGCCTCCATAACAATTAGGCACAGTACGGGAGACAACGGATCTCCTTGTCTCAAGCCACGAGAAATGCTAAAGAAACCCGACGGAGTGCCATTAACCAATACAGAAAAGCGCACTGAAGAGATACAAAATGTTATCTAATTGCACCATATCTCCCCAAATCCGCATCACCTCAACGAATACAATAAAAACTCCCATTTTTTTTTAAAAAAAAAAATACAATAAAAACTCTCAATTGACATGGTTAAAAGCCTTTTTAATATCCAACTTGCACAACACACCTAGTTCCCCAAATCTAATCCTACTATAAAGGCACTTGTTAGCTACGAGAACAAAGTCTAGAATCTACCTATCTTTCATGAAAGCATTCTGAGTCTTGAAAATGATTCTCCAAAACCAATTTCAACTTGTTAGTTAAAACTTTGACAAAAAAAATCTCTGTGCGCTAACGGAGGCGCGTGAGAGCACGTCTTCTTAGGGATTTCCTTTGGTCAGCCATCCACGTTCGGGTTCGGTGCGGGGTTAGAGTTTTCGTGCATCAGGAAGCATTTTTGGGTCGAGCAAGCTAGTCAGACGATGTATCCTGTGTCTGGATGGTTCTCTTCTCTGGCGATTATGTAATTCTTTGTTGGGTAGGTCCTTTGTTTTTGGGTGTTTCTCGATGGAAAAGAGATTTCTACTAGAATCGAAATCTTTTGCCCTCTCAGTGCTGGAGGGGGCTTCAGTGTTGAGGGTGGAGGAGAAGAGAAAAGGTTTCTTAGGTGCAGTCGTCCTGAGCCTCCAGAGTTCCAATTGGCTTGCGACGATAATAGAATCTCTTTTGGGTTTCCCTGAAGATGAAGATTTCATTAAGTCCTACAGGGAAGGGTCTAAGGTCCGAATTATTCGTAAAGGGGGTAATAAAGACGGCCGATTCTTAGAGGCGTCAACATATGTGTCCGGTGGTAGGAGAAGGTTTATTCTGATCCTTGAAGGGTGTGGAGGTTGGGGATGGCATAAGTTTTCCGGCGAGTTGAGGAAGGTTTCAAATTTTCTCTCTACGAAGGTGGGTTGTGGGAGGCTGTCCCCGAAAGCGCTCTTTCAGGGTGGTAAGGAGTAAAGGAAAAAGCCAGGTTCCACCTTTGTCAATCTGGGCCCTTCATTTGCTGCTGTGGGCTTCTCAGGCTGCCGCGAAGGCAACGACCAGTGTAGGTAGTGGGCTTCTCAGGCTGGGGATCCCTGTGGACGAGCCGAGCGCTATTGATATCCTCTCGGTGGTGCAAAGCAGAGATTTCGTAGCTCCAAGATCGGCGGTGGACTGCTCTCTGTTGGAGTTTACTCCTATCAGTTCGCTAGTCACGGGTTTTCTTCCTTGTCCATTGGGTAATCAGCAACCCATAGTTCGTCCCTCTGCTTGAGGTGTGGCAGGTTCAGTCTGTTTCAAGTGGAGAAAAATTTTGAATTTGAATTTGAACCGACGCACATGGAGAAAATTTTTTATCTGTTTCAAGTTGGCTACGGGTCGGGTTTTTGGGAAGCATTTGGGTAGCCTTGCTGGGTTCGGTCTGGGACTCAGGCCCAAAGGCTTTCGGTTGGGTCGACTTATGCCGAAACCTAAATACAAAGCCTCTCATCAGACGAATTGTTCTGAAAGCGCCGGTCTGTCGGACGCCTATAGGAGAAGCTTTCGACCGGAGACATCGGCGGCCAAATTTGTTAAGCCATCTTTGGCGGCCGAACATGTCGAGCCTCCCTCTCCCTTCGAGTCTTCCCCCTTGTCGGTTTCAGATTTGATCCCTCTGGTGACTCTAAATGCTTTTCTGGTTCCAACGACACCAGAGTCTTACTCTGGGATGGTTACGGGTTGGCTTACTGTTGGAGGTTTGGAGGCTGTTTCGTCGGAAATCACAAAAGTTGCAGGTAAGATGACACCAGCTTCCCTTGGATGTTCTATTCGGCAGGAGCATAAGTCGTCGTCAGTCCCTAGGGATATTCCGGTTCTGACCTATTCCGGGGGTGGGTCGACTGTTTTGGGTGAGAAATTCTCTTCGGCTGAGAAGTTGTCTCCAAAGAAGTCGTCGGGCTCTCCTGGGTGTCTTCTTCAACCGGAGACCTCGTCGTCTCCTCCTCTGCCGGAGGCATCATCACCGGCGGTCTCTGGGTTATTTTGGGTTTGTCCTCTTCCAGGGGTGGGCCTAGCTGTCAGCACGTTGATCCAGTCAGAGAAGTGGGCTTAGGTCTGACGGAGATTCAGCCGAAGACTTTGTCGGAGATTTCTTTGGGGTCAGAATCTGGGGTGGATGAGAAGTTGACGTCGGAGTGGGAGTTAGATGTCAGGTAGAAGGTTGCTGGGATTTGGGAGATGTTGTCCCAAGAGTTTGCATGGACAGTGTCTGAGGATCAGGGCTATTACGGATGAAATGATTAAGCGTCAGAAGACTAAGGGCAAAAAGGAGCTGCTGAATCTGCAAAGCTCCGTTAATTATGGCGATTCTAAAACTTCTTCTAAGCGTAGGAAAGGCAAGACCCATTTGTTGTAGGGTTGTATGCCTTGGGGGTTTTTGTGGTTTGTTTCTTTGTTGTAGGGTTGTTTGCCTTGGGGATTTTGTGGTTTGTTTCTCGGGTCCTTGGGTTTACTTTTCCTGTTGTTTTGGTTGTTTGTTGGGTTTTCGGCTTAGTTTTAGTTCTCCTTTGTATACCACCTGTATACTTAGGGGTGCCTTACGCTTCTTTTCTTAATAAAACTTTAATTACCTATCAAAAAAAAAACTTTGACAAAAAATTTGTGAGCTCAACCAACTAAGCTAATAAGTCGAAAATCTTTAATGTCAATGGCCCCTGATTTCTTCAGTATAAGATCAATGCAGGTAGCATTGAGGCATTTTTCAAACATACTTCTAGCATGAAAATCATTGAAAACATTCATTCTGTCTACTTTGAGCACCTCCCAACAAGCTTGGAAGAAAGCCATAGTAAAACCGTAGGGGACTGGGGCCTTGTCACAGTTAAGGGCTCTCACCACCTCAAGAACCTCATCTTCCTCGAATGGTCTCTCCAATAAATCCCCCCCCCCCCCCCCAAATCAAATAAAAAATAAGGCCATCCAACCTAAGTTGCCAGCAGAACCATGCGGTAAACAAGCTATCATAGAACTGTACAATGTGTTCTATGATCACAATCTAATATGAAGAAAGGCTGCCATTAACCACCAGCTAACCATTGAAATTATTTGCACTTGTCACCCTCTTTTAACCATAACGCCCTCGATTTTTGCCTCCAACTCACCTCTTCAAAAAGATTTGACCTCTCCAAATCATTAATCATTGTAGCCTCCTTGTTTTCTCCTCCTCACTTAAACCTCTCTCTTCTTCCAATCCCTCAAGAACCAATAAGTCATCCAAAAGAGGCATTTTCTTTCTCTCAACGTTGCCAAACAGCTCCTCATTCCAAACTCTTAGTTCAACTTTCAAAGCCTTAAGTTTGCGAGCCAGAATATAGCTCGGAGCACCCTGAAAGTGATAAGAGGTTCACCATTGTTTCATCCTATCTACAAAGCCCTCTTATTTTAACCACATATTTTCGAACTTGAAATATCTTCATGCTCCAAGAAGGCCTCCGCAATCGAGAAGAATAGGGAAATTATCTGAACACAATATAGGCAACCTTTTCTGGGTCAAATTAGGGAACTGAGCTTCCCAATCAAGGGTATTAGGTTTTTGTCTTGGCTCATTCAATGTCCAAAACTTGTTCTTACTTATTTTAGGGATTTGGTAGTTGTGTACATAGGTCTACAAGTGAAGATGGTGAAGATTGCTTCAAGAAGACAAGTACAGCAACAAATGTCCAGACATGGAAAATGATGTCCGGACATGAGTACATGTTCCTTATGGTGTCCAGACATGTCAACGAACATGATCATTCTGTAAGAATGATGTCTGGACATGAGGAGCTCCAAGGAGTATGTGCTCGCTGAGCTATCCGGACATGCCTGCAGACATGATCAATCTGGTCTGGAAGATTGATGTTTGGACATGGAAGACACGTGTATGGACATGAGGCGAGTCAGAGAGTTCATGTTCCCTAGCATGTGGGTTGTTGTCCTAACATTGAAAGCGGTTTGGGCATGAAACCCTAATCATGTCTAGACATGGTTTGGGATCTTCATTATGTTGCAGTTTCTATTCCGATGTTGATTTTTATTACATTTTGCATGTTTAAAGACTATTTGTTTCATTGTTAGTGCACATGAGAGAATGTTAGTGTTAGTGTGCGTAAGCTTGATATACATTGTTAGAAGCATTCCTATTACACTTGAGTTTTAGAAATAAGTGGTAATTATGACAGTTCCACCCGTGAGCTATGAGCTCCATATGAACTTACTTAAAGGAATGCATCATGGATCCAACTTTCTCATTTATAAACCCCTCAACCTGGAGCCAAATATTATTCTCGAACTATGATCTCCATATGAACTTACTTAAAGGAATGCATCATGGATCCAACTTTCTCATACCTCTATAAACCCCTCAACCTGGAGCCAAATATTATTCTCGAACTAAACCTATCCTCTAAAGCTCTTCGCTGGCCACAATCAAGTAACCAATATTTAATATGACCAAAAATCATTTTGCACAATAAACATTTCAATGCATATGGAAAAATGTTACTGCTAAATTCCAAAAGAAAATAATAATAATAATAGTAACAATAATAATAATAATAATTTACCTGATCCAAACATGATTGCATAAAAGTAATTATTCATATGCGAAATAATCAATTAACTCTCAAGACAAAGATTGTTAATCAGTGTCATCAATTGGCTTTAGCTGAACTATGGCATTTCCAATACACTAACAAATAGAAACATTACTTTTTTTTCTTTTTTCTTTTTTCTTTTTGTGATAAGTAAGAAAATTTCATTAAACAAGCGTAAGGCGCCCCTAAGTACACAAGAAGTATACACAGGGACAACTCAGCTAGCCCACATAAAAACCCAAAGAAAATCCACAGGAAACTACTAGCCCACATAAAAACCCCAAGAAAATCCACAGGAAACTACAAACCCTCAACTCCCAAAACCCACAAGAGACCCAAAATACAAAAGAAGCCCCCAACAAACACCATCAACCACCCAAAATACAATAGAAACCCCCCAACAAACACCCAAGATACAATAGAACCCCCATAATACAATAAAACCCAAGACCCCCCCTAATACAAGAAAACCCCCAAGATACAATAGAACCCCCATAATACAATGAAACCCAAGACCCCCCCTAATACAATAAAACACCCAAAGAAGAAAACCCCCTAAGCCCAAGAAAACCCACAAAACCCACACAACAACCCGAACAAAGAAAAAACCCGAAATCCAGGAGAAACACCCAAAATCCGAATTACAAAGAAAAAACCCGAGGAAAAAAACCGAGGAAATAGAAACATTACTTGATGGCATATTACTTCACAATAAGTGTATAAGATAGTTGATGGGTTCATTAAAAACTAGTTACAGCTGTTACCTGGTGAATTGTCATTTCATCAAGATTAATATGTGTATAAGCTCTGTCTTTAGCCAAAGCTGTTATATCACTGTCAAAAACATACATAAATAATGAACAAATGTCCCTTGCGGACAAAGAAAAGGAAGCTAAGAACTAATTATAAGCATCTTAAATAAGGCGTTCCATATTCACAAAAATAATGAAATTTATAACATACTAACCTCCGACAATATATATCCAGTAACGAGTCATTGTCATCAACTATTGGTATTGAACTGACTTGAGCTGCAAAAGCAAAGGATGTATACAAATTATAACACAGGCAAAGGTAGCATTTTGGAAATATATAGCTACCGGGACCAAAGGTAGCATGTTGTACAAAAGACTAATGATGCAATACCAACTTCACCAAGGATTGCGTTATTTAATGGAATGAAGAGGTCTACCCCCCATTATGTAGCCCATAGGCCCAATGAGTCTCTACTGGACCAAAAGAAGTACAGCTACCAAAACTTATCTCGTGACTCAATCATATTTCTACTTATCTATCCTATTTACTTAAAGGTAAACTAGACAAATATAATCTCAGAAAACTATTTAATATATGCTTTGGTGATAATCAATTTGTAGTAAAATACTCTAAATGAAACTCTTTTGCACCATCAAACTCAATGACTTATCGCTAGTTGTTGTCCATAGGATCCATATATCATTGCAATCTTTTTTAATAAGTAATAAAATATCATTAAAAGCGCAAAGGTGCAACTCAAATACACTGAAAGTATACAGAAGAAACATCTAGCTAGAAAGAGAGAACAAGTCAAAAAAATCATGAAAACTAAGCACATTAAAATCTAAAGCAACTATCCAATGATTAAAAATTTTGAAAAAAGATACTTTAAGTTCCACCAACGTCCTCTCACTATCTTCAAAACTTCTATAATTTGTTTCCCTCCAAAGACACCACAAAAGGCAGGACAAAACCATCTTCCACACAAACGTGCTCTGAGGATTGCTTCCTAAACCTCTCCAATAGGCAAAAAGGTCTACAACTCTTAGGCATGACCCAAGCTAACCCGACATGGCTAAAAATAGCACTCAATAAGGAACTGGCGATCTCACAATAGAGAAGGGGATGCTCCACATACTCCCCACTCTTCTTACACACAAAACATCAGTCAACCACAATAACACGTTTCCTAAGGTTATCCATGGTAAGGATCTTCCCTAGGGTAACTGTCCAAGCAAAAAACGTCGCTTTCAATGGGACTTTTTTTTTTGATGAATAATAATAAGTTTTTTTTTTCTTTTTTGATAAGTAATTGCAATTTATAAAAATAAGTGCAGAGGGGCGCAACCCTTATATACGGAAGTATACAAGAGAACCCCTAAAAAGGACAAACAGAGAATACTTTTAAAAAGTCCACATAAGTCAAAACATTCAAGCTATAATGGGACGCTATCCAAATATATAACGTATTGAGCAATCGCTTCCGTAACTCCACCATAGATGTCTCTACATCTTCAAAGAGCCGCACATTCCACTCCCTCCAAATACACCACAATAAGCACAGAGGAGCTAACCGCCAAACTTCTTTAGCATGACGATACCCAATCGCCGCCCCCCAACTATTCAACAACTCCAACACCGTTCGTGGCATAACCCACTCTACCCCAAATAAAATAAGAATGTAGCTCCAAAGATCCCGGGCGATTTCGCAGTGAAGCAACAAATGATCAATAGACTCCCCACTCTTCTTACACAAACAAAACCACTCAATCACTATAACATTCATCTTACGCAAGTTATCATGCGTCAATATTTTACCCAAAGCTGCTGACCATACGAAGAATGCAATAATAAGTTTTATTGAAGAAAGAGGAAAATCCTCGTACACGAAGAGTATACAAGAAAACAAGAAAAGTCACAATGAGAAGATGATTAATAGTTTCCTCATCCTTCTTTTTTTTTTTTTTTTTTTTTTATAAGTAAGAAAACTTTATATATAAGCGTAAGGCGCCCCTATGGCCCTATGTACACCGGGAGTATACATAGGAACAGCCAAAGCTAACCCATAAAAAGAAAAACCCAACCAAACCCATAAGGACCAACCCTAAAACCCGCATGCAGCACCCACAACACCCAGAACCATAAGAAACCAAAAGCCAAAAAAAGCCCACCAACATTCACCCAAATCTGCCCAAAAGCACCCAAACCCAACAGAAATACAAACCCAAAAATACAAAAAAAGCCCGAATTACATCTGAAAAGCAAACTCAAAATACAAATTAAACCCCAAAAACAAAAGAAAAGGAAAAAACTACAGTCGGTGGCGCATGGCGGTACTGTTGCTGGCGTGGCGCTAAACCAGCCGGAAAAACTATCGGAAGTCGTGGAATCTGCTGGAAAAGTCGCCGGAGGGGCGCGTGCGCGGCGAAGAGGTCCCCAACACCGAAGATCTAACTCCCAAACTTCAAAAAAAAAACTCGGCCACGCGCGCCGGGACGGCGCGTGGCGTCCACCCGCAACAGCGCCAACGACGGGAAAAGCCGGATCAAGATGGCGAAACCTCCGGTGAAGCATGTGCACTAGTACGAGGACCCAAACACAGTAGATCTACAACCCATGATGTAAAAGAACCAAAACCCACGCACGACAGCGCAGCGGCCAACCACAGAAACAGCATCGACGGAAAAGACAGGAACGAGCCGGAGAAGACCCAACCACCGAGAAGTAAACCCAAGAAAAAGAAAAACCTAAGAACCCAAAGAGGCAGAGGGAAAGAGAAGAAGACGTGAGGAAAGAAGAGAAGAGGAAGGGAGGAGGGAAGAGGGAAGAGGGGAAGAGAAAAGCTCTTCCCTCCTCATCCTTCTTACAAAGGCAACATTGATTAATCAGCTAAAACCCCCGCCTTATAAGATTGTCCACAGTGAGGATTCTACCCAGAGTTGTGGCCCATAAGAAGAAAGCAATGCGCGGAGGGGCTTTCACCTTCTGAGTGCTTTTCTAGGGGAATGAACAAGGCTCTTCACTGCTAGGAGAAGTTAACATAGTGTAGTAGCTTTTTGCTGCTAAACCATGCCAGCTCGAAGTCCACACCATGCTATTTGTTACTCCCAAACGTGGGTTCATAAAGTATAAAAGAGTGAGAAAAGAATCTAGAGATTCAATTTCCCAATCATTAACATCTCGCATGAAACTAAGATTACAAAGGGTGTGGACTGGAGCGATCCATGTACTCTGAAACCAAAGCCTCCTTGTTACGAGCTAAGGCAAAGAATTCAGGAAAAGAACACTTTAGAGCACTACCACCGCACCAATTATCATGCCAGAAACGGATGTGAAGGCCATCCCCAACTTTAAAGGAAATATAATTGGAAAAAGCTCCTCAATTTTTCCTAATATACCTCCAGAGACTAACCCCATAAGAACCTCGCGCTTCCTCAGAGCACCACCCCCCTCTCTGGATCCCATACTTCGAAGCAATCACCTACCTCCATAAATAATCTTGTTCATTCCCGAACCTCCAAAGCCATTTACCAAGCAGAGCTTTGTAAAACAGAGTAAGGTTTTTGACATCTAACCCCCCTTCTTGCAATTGGGGAGCAAACAGTCTTCCAGTTTACCAAATGTAAATTGTGTTCCCCGTCTGGACTGTACCAGAGAAAATCTCTTTGAAGACGCTCAAGTATTTTGGCTATGCCATACTCTCGATGAGAGTAAGATGTCCTCCCTTGGACAAGTAAATCTTCTTCTAACTCGCCAGCCTTTTTTCCATTTTCTCAATTACCTCATCCCAAATGGCTTTAGATTTGAAGGGAGCACCAAGAGGAAGACCCAAGTAATGCAATGGAAGAGAAGAGATATTACAACCGAGGATATTCGCCAGCCCCTCAATGTATGGGACCTCCCCCACTGCAAGTAACTCGGATTTTTGAAGGTTAACCTTTAAACCCGAGATAGCCTCAAAGCACAGGTCCAAATTATGAATTTGATCCACGTCAGCATCACACATAATAAGAGTATCATCCGCGAACAACAAATGTGAAATCTCCAAGGGGGTGTTGTTGAGATTGTCAACTCGAAAGCCAGAAAGAAAGCCCCCCTCCATTGCTCTAGAAAGCATCCTACTGAAGGCATCCATGACTAAAACAAAGAGAAGCGGAAATAGAGGGTCCCCTTGGCGAAGACCCCGAGAGCTACCGAAGAAGCCATGCGAGCTGCCGTTGATCAGGATCGAGAAGCGAGCCATGGAAATACATGCTGAAATCCACTTCCTCCATTTATGGCCAAATCCCATACGTCTCAAAATATAGAAAATGAAGCCCCAATTAACATGATCAGAAGCCTTTTCCAGGTCAAGTTTGCATAAAATCCCAGGAATTCCTTATCTCAATCTGTTGTCCAAACATTCATTAGCTATAAGAAAAGAGTCTAGAATCTGACGCCCCCAAATGAAAGCATTCTGGTTGTTGGAAATAAGGTTTCCCACTATAGGCTGCAATCTATTCGTTATAACTTTTGCCAGGATCTTGTAAATGCTCCCTATCAGGCTAACAAGTTTGAAGTCCCTTGCCTCCAATTGACCAAGCTTCTTCCGAATAAGGGTAATGAAAGTGGCGTTAAGACTCTTCACAAACCTCTCATGCTCATGGAAATTATGAAAGAAATTCATAAGATCAACCTCCATGATAGACCAACATGAACGAAAGAAAGCAATGGTGAAGCCATCTGGACCCGGCGCTTTGTCTACCTCCATACTTAGCAAGGATTGAAAAATATCCTCTTCTTGAAATGGTCTTTCCGGCCAAACCGCTTCGGAAGAATCTAAACAAGGGAACGCCAGACCATCTAAAGAGGGACAAGGAGCTGATTCAGTTAGGAGATTCGAGTAATATAGGGTGATAGATTCTTTGATCAAATCTAACTCAGAAGTGACATTTCCATCAATGCACAAGCTAGAGATAAAATTGTGTCTTCTATGAGAATTAGCAAGACGATGGAAAGGAAGGGGGTGCAATCATGAGGTACAAAAAAGTTATAGAACGATCTAAATCCAACTTCCCCCTCTTGCAATCACTTTCCTGCCTCTAAACTCAAACAAAAGAAACTTCTAGGCTTGCTCCCCTAATTGTGTGCTAGAAAACCACAACTAGCATTAATAACATGACTGTCGCATGCAGAACCTCCCATAAAAGACATATAGCAACAAGTGCAGTAGATATGTGCCAATGGGCAAGGCATCACACTCAATAATTCATCCATTACAGATGTTTCAAGAGAAGGATGACTGAACACTTCAATAAAAGTGCAAGCTCTAATGAGAGAGAAGAAATATCCCTCTCCAAAAGATTAGTGCATGAATACATACATCCTTAACATTCACATAATGTATACAAAAACACACATTATCTATACATACACACACACTAAAGTTATGGCCAAAAACTCAACTCAATAAACAGTATGAATTGGTATGTTGTAGACTATCTTCTTCCCCCTCCCCCTCTTTTCTCTTCCTTCTCTGCACAGGATCCAAGCAAGAATCATACCTTGAACTAACAGATTTAATGCTGAACTAAGAGAAGCACTTGGTCTCAATGTTGCTAACGGCCGCCGGTTTGATTCTCCAATTTTTGGAGCCCATGTGCCCACAGGAATTGTACAAATTGGCAGTTGTAGTATGGGTAATGAGCTTGCATTATGTCTAAAATATCGACAAATACCTGAAAATTACCATCCGTCAGTATAATATCAAACCATGTACCATTAGTTAGCCAGCTAGGTTTACAAAACCATGTATCATTATTTAGGAAGCTAGGTAAAAAGCTTACATTTTAGAATTCCAGAAAGAGAAGCAAGATGTAATAACTGTGGAAATGATCCATCTTCTGAAGATGAATAGATAATGGGAACTGTGGCCACCTCATTTTGCAGGATCTTGAGAGCAACATCTTTCATATTATCGTATGGACCAGCCTGCAATTAACAGACAAAGAAGCCAAAGGACAACAGTCAGACATGCTGAATACTAAACCAATGACCCTCCCTTTCTTAAGCTCAGAAAGGCACAAAGAGATTGCAGACAGGGATTTACTGATTAGAAAAAAAAAAAGTGGCAAGTTTATCAACCGAGGTTAATTTTGCAGGACCACACAGTTGAACTGCAAAAGGGGCCTTTAACATCTCTCATCTCTAAATGCAAATGTACACACACAGCAAACCTAAGTGGTCTATTACATGCCCAGAAAAAATAAATAAATAAGCGGTCCATTTACATGCCAGCGATTTCAACATCCCAGCTGCTATACTTACATGGATGAGATGTCTAGGAAATGCTCTTCCACGACCATCATTTTGTCTGTTGAGATACGCTTTTCCCTCTTTCCAAGCAGATATAGTATGCGTTTCAAGCTCTTCCTCCGTCAGATTTGACGCGTGACTCCCAAGCTAAAAATAAAAGGTGAGTTAGCATGCTTAATAACTGTTGTTTAGTATTTAACTATGCAAATACATGCATACACAACTATATATTTGACTGAAATTTACAAGAAAACGCAAACAACAAGATCTTAGAACACCAATTCCATGAATTATATCAACATCCAATAAAAAATTGCCAGCACCAAAAAAAACAAGAGTTAAATATTTCCAATGCTGCATTTGGCTGTAAATAACACATCTGACAATGATACATTCAGGAACAACATTCCACTAAACCCGTTACTCACAAAAGATAAATAAATAAACAGATAAAAATATATACGCATTCCGCCAAATGTCCACATTAAGGGGCACGTTTTGTGCACGGAATGGTCATTCGGACTCATTCCTTTAGGAATAGGAATAACTATAATGGGAATACAAGGAATTGAAATGGAATGACCATTCATATTCTTTAGTTTGGTAACAACACACGATTCTCTCACCGAAATTGAATCAAAATTCCTAAAATACCCAAAATTTGTAAAAATAATAATAAAAAAATAAAAATAAATAAATAAAAAAACTTCAAAACATTTTTTGGTGGCCGACCACCCGGGCAGAACACGGGGGGTGGCTGTGACCACCCCTAACGACGCTTGGCGGTGGCCAAGCCACCTTCAATGAGCATTGGGGGTGGCCACCCCCAGTGTTCCTAGTGTTTTGTTAGGTGGCTGGCCACCCATAGAATGTTTTGAATTTTTTTAAAAAACAAATTAGGCTTGCAAAACCAAAAAAAAAAAAATATATATATATATATATATATATATATATATATATATACACACACAAAATACAAAATAATGGATTTTTGGAAAACATAGAATGTTTTGAAATTTTTGAAATTTTAGGTTTGCAGAAAAAATAAAAATAAAAAGTACAAAATAATGGATTTTTTGGGAAAACATAGAATGTTTTGAAATTTTAATTTTAGGTTTGCGTAAAAAATACAAAATAATGGATTTTTTTTTGGAAAAAATTGAATGTTTTGATTTTTATTTTTTTTTAATTATAGGCTTGCAGAAAAAGTAAAAAAAAAAAATACAAAATAATAGCTACTCATTGTTTTTAGAGGAATAGTAATCCTCAATTTAGGGGAATAGCCATTAGGCATAGTGTGCAACCAAACAAAGGAATGGCTATTCCACATTCTAGGGATCTGTTCCGCATACTGAACATGCCTTAAGACATCAGGAGCCTTCTAATACTTAGAATTCTTCCTTCAAAATATTACATGGGAAGAAAACCAAGAGAACAACAGCATAAATGAAACAATAAAATGTTCAGGATGACCAAAGGTGCATTTAACACTCCTCTCCTATTGGTTACATACAAAAAAGTTCAGCAACAACTATCTCATAGTATGTCAAAGATTAATAATAAAATAAAAATAAAGCATGGTGACATTTAAGGGGCTTCTCTTACCCAACCCATGGTCCCTAAATATGGTGGATTAGTAGCTTCAAGAATAATGCAGGTAGATTTTTCGGTGAAGAAATTATAAACAAGTTATATAACAAATAGCAATTACAAGAGTTTGCACTTAGAAGACTCACCCGTAGAAAATGTTCACAATTCCTGACACACACATACCTCTCTTAATATTAAAATAAAATCCAATGCACTAAGAACTCCAACAAATTGCCCCCGGGCGAAGTCGCAAAGAGGAGCCATAGGGATTCCCTGGAATTAGGTTGATTCAGAAAGGTGCATATCCAAGCTCTGTATTAGAAAATAAGCTAAAATGCAAGAATGTCGGAAACATGAAAAATACTACATATGTGAAGGCAATGACAAGGTGAATTTCACCCTATAACAGCTTTAAGTAATTAACTGGAACAATTAACTCTACAATAAATAGATTATCAGCAAAATTGCTAGGGTACATAAAGGATGGAACATGGAAGCCCAGGACCCCAAAAATAAATAGATTACTAGTGCAGTTCATTGCTCTTTCCATCATTAAGGCATTGAGCTGTCCAAAAAAATAAAAGAATCAAGAAGACATGATCTGATTAGCTTTTCCGAAGTACTTTAGAATCTCCAAAATGCTATTTAGAAAGCACTTTAGATTCACTTCAGACACATTCATCATTCTCTTCAATATACCAGATAAAGAGGTACATTGTTTCAAAGACAGCAAATGTTTCTTTATAAACTATTCCAAAATATGCAAAATGGAGTTCAACTTAATTCTAACCTCAGGGAAAAAAAATGAAGTAGATACCTGCTCATGCAGCATGTGAAATGCTTGCTTCACGGGTAAATCAACGTCCAAGGCAAAAACCTGTAGCTAGATGCTTTTAAATTAGGAACCAATTCACAATGATCAATATTAGATAGTAAATTATGGGTCTCAAATGAAGGCAAATGGTAAAGCATCCAAACCTTGCCTGACTCAGGAAGTAACTCATAAACAGTGTGAGTAGACAAAAATACAGAAATACGTTGACGGGATGCCTGTAAATCAGCTTCCGATACACTTGGCACCACCTCAGGCAGTGGACCATCTGTAACTCGGGCCTGCATTGTAAATCAGCACCCTAGTCCGCTTATATAACTCTTGAACAGTAAAAACAAAGAAAATTAACAGATAAGTGGAAAGACAAACTACAAGGGCTAAAAGCTGTGTTAAGATGCAACAGGAGTCACAGGACACCAATAGTATACTGTATACCTCATGATGAATAGGATATGACAAGGTAAGAAAAACCAAAAAGTGGTTAACCACAAAACATGCACGTGGGCTTGAATAACTCAAATAATTATTATGCTTGACTAAAAAAGGCTTCCTTTATAGGTTTGAAGATGTGCAGAGATTCGCTTAGAATTAAGACCACTAAAGCTCACACTACTTCCTCAAGTCAAGCCCACAGATAGATAGATGCTTAGACTTTAACGTCACTCCATATTAGAACAAGACAACAAGAAGAGTAACAAGTATCCCCAAAACCATGTTTCAAATAAAAGGTATAATTGACTAACCATACGCCGAAAGGCTTCATTATCAACATCCATGTAATCCGTAGCCAAAAGTAGAGTGTTCACGACACCATATTCGCCAGTCACGTAAGGTTGGGACTCATCATTTCGCCATTGTTCATCAACACAAAATTTGTACTGCATGTTAATGAATCCACACAAAAGCACATTCATACGTCTCCAAGAACAAAAACATCGTCATCATTCTACGCATAATATATTCATGGTAGCACTTTTTGTTCAAATAACAGCAATTTATGAAGCTAACATTTATTTTGACAGATTCAAGCGCTTTTCAGCCCATATATCAGTAGTAAAATTTACCACTCATGAAAAATAAGTCTGAGGTAATTGAAGGAAGTGCTCTAATGAACATCACAGATGTTTATATTTTTTATTAGATTTTTCAGCCACAAACCAACTTCATCCTACTTTATCACCATGCTTGGCAGACTATAGTATCCTATTTTACACCTTTATAAGCAATCTCAATTCCCCATAAATCCATTCCACTTCTATATCGCCGAGACTTCAACCGCTTATGTTTTCAATCTTCCTTTTATAAATAACATAAACACAGACCCGTGTATAATATATCTTAAATATCTAGAGAGCATCAAGCACACATAAGTCTACAAGAGCACCCCGAGAAAGAAGAGACAATGAAAAATCAAAGCCCAAAGTTTAGAACATCTATAAAATCAAAGAAAGACCCCATAAGTCCAAACAAAGGATGAACTGAAACCAATTCAGACAGCACGATTCAAAATCAATGCTTTAACTGTATTTTAAAAGCTTAAATCCATTTAATACTTACAAATACTTAAGCTTCTTGGGAAAACCAAAGGAAATGTAAAACATTCATTATCATTCACTGCCACCAGAATACAACTTTTATCTACTCCAGAACATGTGGTCATTCTAGTCCTCCTTGGTCTTTTCTTCAACGACCATATCAAAAAATAATGTGGCCATCCTTTCATTTCATAAGTTCTAAAGGTCGTCAAGGAGAACATATTCACAAGCCTTGCTCAAATACCAGATACTTGTTCACCTTTGGAGGGGTGCGCACTTATTCTCAACGAGGTGACCAAAGAATTTCCACTTCCCAAAAGACAAAGTTGAAACAACATTAAGATTTCAATGGTTCCCAGAATATCTGCTCTCATATTTCCATAGATCAATCCCCACAATGCCGAAGACTAACCATTATAAAACTGCCTGCCTGACCTTTTTTCCCCCTCCACAAGAAACTGGCAACCTTAATATTCTCTTTTTGGCACAAACATGTTAAATTAATTCCCAAGAGTGCTAAGCTAATTAGGGCCAGAAATCATATACTTTGAGGAAGAGGAGGACAACAATAAATTAAGCAATTAAATGTCTTTCATTTGGGCTTCTCCTTCTCAATCTGCTTCAGCTCCTATGCTCCATAGGTCTCAGTCTCTTAGCCTCAAGCTAACATTCCTCTTCAGCCATTTAGATACCTTATCCTCTCTAGCTTCCCATTGTACTCCGGAGAAGTGCTTTCACACTGACCCAAATCTTTGAGGCAGTTGTCAGTGAAATTCAAATATGTCCCACTATAAATTAGTGCCAAGAAGCTAATACATTCTTGATAATTGAATTCACCACAAACATCATATCATAAACACGAATATTTTGTACGATCATTAAATTTCATGGTGTATTTCCAGCATTCAACTGGGATTCCAAGACTACCAACTGACCTGATGGTATCCGGGCATTAAGCCATAAACAGTCTGAAACACATTATCGCTACCCTCTACCGGCAACATCGGCACAAGCTGAGACCACCTTCACAACAAAAATACTTCCCATTACTTAAAACCAAACAATAATTCAGTTAATTAAACTAATCAAAACAGCATCCAGTAGAACCAAATCAAAAATGAAAAACCAAAAATTTTGAGTCTCACTGTGTGAAAGATCCACATAGATACACACGGCTACCACCATGTCTCCACACAAAGCGCACTGGGATTAACACTGCACCTGGAACTACAGCGGCGGCTTCCGGCATCGAATCCATGTTCGACCCAAATATTCGCCCCGAATTTATGCCTAATTTTCGAAAAAAACCCTCCAAGCAATAAGCTTTGCTACACAGCACAGCCTATTTATTTACTGCATAGCAAATTCAACCAAATTCTAGCGCTGTTGAGCACAAAATCCCTCAATCAAACCCTAAAAATCTAAAAAAAAAAAAAAATCGACCGAAAAAGAAAAAAATATCTTGGAACTAAACAAACTAACCACTGCTTAGAAAGTAGTCGTCGTTCACAAATGTAAGCACAAGAATCAACCATACGAACAAAACCCCTAGACCTATTTTTTCGAGCAAATGGAGCACAAAAACGACGTCGAATTCGAAAATCTCTGCGGAAGCAAAGCGGGCGAGCTTAGCGATTAACGATCGAAACCCTAAATGAGAGAAAAAAAAGAATAACAATAGTAATTAGAAATGGGTGTGAAAAGCGAGAGGGTTTGATGCGATCGAGTCCGATTTGAAACCCTAAAAGACGAAACTTAGAAAGAGATGTTCTGAAAACCAATATTATCCTCCCAAGTGAAAAAAAAAAAAAAAAAAAAAAAAAAAAAAAAATAGAGTTCCACGAAGCTGAGAAAAAATGATTACCACGAGCTGCAACGGCGAGATGTAACTGGTGAAGTTGCAAAAATGTTCCAGCGGGCGTGAGACACCGGTGGAGTTCAATGGTTTTATCCAACACGTGCGGATGCTTGAGTTGAAGCGAAGGAGAGGAACAGATTTACTGTTGTGTTTTTTATTCGCTTTTGTGCTTTAAATGTTAGGAGTATGGTTCTTGGATTCACTAGATTTATTTGCCATATTTGTAATTTAATTTTTGATTAATGATTCACTACACATCTAAATATATAATTTTTCACTCTCTTATTTACGTGACAAGATGGTCCTTCACCTTAATTTATTCCTAAAAAATAAAAAAAACTCAAAAAGTAGTAGAAATCACCTTGCCACATAGGTAAGATGATGAAAAATTGTATATTTGAATGACATTAAATCATAATTCTTAATTTTTTCTTTAATTTATACGAAGTGTGTTGTAAAAAAAATTTACAACTCGAACTCTTAAGAAATGCCATCATCCCTTTAATATAAGAGGAACAATAATTTTTTTATTAACGCTATTAAAAAAAAACATATAAGAAACACATATTAAAAATGAATAACTTCACTTATAACTCTTAATCTTTCATCACTTTTGAAATAATGAATCCAAACTTTAAAAAGTGTCAATTAAATGTATCTATCTTTTAATTTTTTTCAATTTCATTTGAAATATTTTATAACTCATTTGAAAAAATGTATGGGAGTTGACACGAGTTGGATAAATAACTAGTCTCGTTAAAAAAGCATGTGTGACACCTGGCACTTTAAGAGATTAAATTATATGAATTTGGAGAAAAATTCTGTCGTTATTTTAAAAAGATAAATGTTAGAACCCCTTCTAGCATCCTTTTAAGATTCTTCTATACTGATATGACACCCTATTTTTAATAAATAAAGAAAACTAAAACTCAATTTCTCTATCATGTTTTTATTAAAAAATACATGATGTCATATCAACATAGAAAGACCACAAAAAGACACTAGAATGAGCTCCAGCATTTCTCTTTTTAAAAATCTAAAACATACTGATACTAAAATCTCTTTAATTATGGAAAGAAATTAAGTGGGATGTTGGTGAAAAATACAAGCCTTAATTGGACGTTTTTCTTACCCTTTTTTTTTTTGGTTTCTTTAGAGGAAGTTTTCTTACTTGTTAGAAGACATTGGATAGGATCAACTCTGAGCACGTGGGGTCTAATCAAGTTTTATTAAACTGTGTAGACAAATCAGGACATAATTTTCATCACAAACAAATTCATTATGGCTTAAACCCCAAAAGTTTTCACTTTTGAAAGGGACCCAACATTTTATTTCAAAAATAAAAAAGAAAGGGACCCAACCTTAGAATAATATTTATTGTTCATCGTGTGGGCATTACTTTGGTAATATGCTCAAATTCATACCAGAATATTCACTATTAAACCTCAATTTGCAATACAATATTTAATACTTCAAGTTTCACAATATAAAAATGTTTAGAAAGTCGGTTTTGTGGGCATTAAATAAAACTCAAAAATTATAACAAAGCCATTACTCTCCCGTCCTCAACTTTTTCCTATAAACAAAGTCATCCTGTTAAAATAAAAAAATAAAAAAGCACTTAAATCAAATATATACAAGACAAATAAAACATACATAGTTTATAATTAAATAGTAATATTGGACCAAGGAAGAAACCACTTCTCCTAAGCATGTCATGATGATGGAATGCTTTGTTGAGGATGAGTCACACACTTTTGGTCTGATCGTGTGAAAGTTTCGGCGCACATCTGACTTTTGAGCTGAGTTTGTCGATAGTGATTTTGGTAGTCTGGCTTGTCCACTGATGGTCACTCTTCACCATTCATTTGTCATTATCGCATATAAACTACAAAAAAAATAAAAAAAAAAATAAAAAAAAAAAAAAATGAGGTTATTGTTGCCGCTAAAAGTGTTTTTCTCGCAGCTATGGATCAATATCGATTACCTGTTGTTGCTAATGAAGGGGACGCTAATAATTATTAGTGGCGACATTTGAATACCGACGCTAATGATGACCCAACAATGACGACAAATGTTATCACTTATAATATTCGACGCTAATGATCTATCATTAGCGTCGATTCAATAGTCGACGCTAATAAGAGACTATTAGCAGCAATAAAATCTCACCGATAATGCCTTTAAAAAAAAATTAAAAAAAAAAAAACATTATTTGCAACAACTTCCAGCCGACACTATAATATTGTTTGTTTTTTATTTTTTAAATAAAAACCATACCTACGTTTGGCTGCTGAGAAAAAGAATGAAAGTAGAAAAAATCACATGGTTACAAACCAATGAGAGATAATCAAAACCCAGCAAACTACAAAAATTGAACCCAAAACATACAACAACCCAATCATTAATTTCGGCTAACAACAAACAAAAAAAAGTAAAAATATTCATTCTTGAATAGCCATCACAACTAAAACCAAACACACAAAGCTTCACTGAAATCCATCTCAAAACACCATGATCATTTGACCAATTAAACCGGTGATGGAGTTGCTGTGTAACCAGTGGTCGGTGGTACGCTAGTGCTCGGCGGTGCTCATGTTTGATGGTGGGGGGTCAAATATGGTGGAGATGGATGGAAGGATTTTGGAGATTTGGAAATTTGGGGGAAATCTATGGCTATATCAAACGCGTTTTCATGGTCTCTGGAGATGGAATTGTTTTGTTTTGTCACCAGTGCTTGGCGGTTGGGTTGGTGTTGCTGCTCATGGTTGGCGGTGGGCGGCGGTTGGTGAAGGGGGGTGGGAGAGGGAAGATGAAGACTGAGGGAGAGATTTGGGGATTTCGATTTTTTTTAGGTGAAAATGAAATGGGGAGAAATCTGAAATCTAGGAATCAAACGTGTTTCGTTTATTTATTTTATTTTTTTATAGTGTGGCGTGGCCTTGTCAGCCACACCACGTCAGACTGGGCAGACGCTAGGACTACTAGTTTCCACTGTATAGACGAACTCAATTAACTTCAATACAATCACAAATCAATGCTCCCTAAAAAAACCCAAATCAATCACCATAAAAATCCACAAGCCAAAATTTCAATCGAATCAACTCAAGACAAATAATTGAGACCACTATAAATTTTGAGAAGATTTTACCTTTGATTTTCTCTCTCTCTCTCTCTCTCTCTCTCTCTCTCTCTCTCTCTCTCTCTCTCTCTCTCTCTCTCTCTCTCTCTCTCTCTCTCACACACACACACACACACACACACACACACACACACACACACACACAACTCATAAAAGAGTAGGAGAGAAGGAAAGAAAGAACAAGAAAGGGAAGAAGAGGGCAAATGGGAGAGATTATCAGCTACGTTGATGTAGCAACAAGGGGATAAAGGATTTTGAGAAGAAAGTGGAAGGAAGGAAAGAAATAAACAAAGGGGAAAAAAGAGTGTGGGGGAAAAGAAAAGGGGAATCGATAAAAAGGAAGGAGAGGAGAAAGGGGTATAGGCGTGCGTTAGATGAAGACAAAAAGAGAAGAGATAAAAAGAAGAAAAAATTACAATTTAGCCCCCCAAACTACCAGCCGTTTTGCAAGTTGCCTCACGAACTACTAATGCCTGGACTCTGACCCCTCAAACTACCAAAACGTTTCAAAAAGAGTTAATTTTGTTGAAATATGCCTATAATACTCCTGCCACGTGTCATTTTTAAATTAAAATAAATAAATAAATTTTCTTTTTTTAAGAAAAAAAAAACCTAATTTTTTTTATTATTTTTAAAAAAAGAAAAAAAAAATGGGTGTTTGGGGGGTGGCTGCCAGAGTGATTAAAATAAGAAGATGTGCTAAAGAGGTGGATGTGAAGCAAAGTGATTAACAGGACAAGAGACCTTGAAACCAGGGCTCAAGAAGACTTGTGAATCTTGTTCACGTGGCTTACCATGCAATGATATAGAGACGTCCAATTACCGAGAAGGGGGCACCAGCTGGAAGGCATATTGGTTTATTGGGCTTGTTTGACAAAGACATGTACAGAACATAACAGAACAAAGTAGTGGGTTGTTAATTTTGGAATTAGTAAAAAGTGATCATGTGATATAAAATAAAAAGAATTTGTATAAAAAAGTGAAAAGGTTTTGTATTGTAGTGAATTTTTTTATTTGAATAGTAATAAAAAGGGATAACTACACTTCACCCCCCCTGATTTATCCACGGTGTGGCGATTTACCCCCCAATGTACGAAAATTGGTACATGACCCCCCCGAACTTGCCAGCGTGTAACAAAATCGACCTTCCGTCCAGTTGCATGTCTGTTTGGACGAAAAGTGTGTCATGTGCATGGCACGTGACCTTTTAATGCATTTTACCTTCCAAAAATACCCTCGTTTATTTCAGTCTTCTGAAAGCAGCCTTCTGAAAGCACGTGAGCATCAGCAGCAACCCGAGCTGGTCCTCAGTCCCGTCACCGACGTTGCTACAGCACGCGACGCATAGCAAATTCACGAGCGAGAGGAAGATTTTGCCGGCAAGGAAGATTTTGGCGGGACTAAGATTAGCACTGTCAACCCCTACACCGTTGTGGAGAAATCTATCTACAACGCATTGACTGAGGCTTTTATCGCTGAGGCTGCCGCCAGGAACATCACGAGGGTGGCTTCTTGGCGCCATTGGACGTCTGTTTCAGCTCCGACAACATGTTTAACACACGTCTTGGGGTGTCTGTGCCGACCATCTATCTTGTTTTGCAGAACAAGAGTGTTTATTGAAGCATATTCGGTGCCAACTCGATGGTTCAGGTTAGCGAGGATGTGCTGTGCCTTGGAGTTGTTAATGGAGGTGAAAAGCCAAGGACTTCGATTGTGCAGGTTTTTACCTTTGCTATTAATGGAGGTGAAAAGCCAAGGAGTTGTTAATAAACATATGCAGTCTGTCATGTGCAGGTTTTCACCTTTGCTGGACGGACTAGAAGCTGATGCCATGGTTACGTGCATGTGTGGGTAATCTGCAATTACGTGCAATTGTTAATCAGTAAAACAAATTAACAATCAAGAGGAAGAATTGGCCAGTTACGTGCAGTTTTTATAATTATAAATCTTTATGTTTTCTTCCCAGTTAAGTGCCTGGGTTGATAGAACGTGGATTCACGTAGCACATCTCGCCACCATCATGTCTTGAAAACATTGTAACCATGCAAACAACAAAACATACAAAACAAGAGTCTCTGTTCGACTCTGTTTTTCATTGCTGCAACAGAGCTCCAACTCAACATCATCAACCTAGCTTCTTCTTCCTCACATAAAGTCAACAAATATCAACTTCATGTGAAATTATTCTGATTTGGCGTGATCTCAGGCGTGGCTCGGTTGAGCTACCGGAAGGATTTGAGGAGCGAACCAGAGGTCGCAGGGCTGTTTGGACGGGTTGGGCGCCTCAGTTAAGGATATTATAAGTACGTCAAAATATCACGTACTTATTTGACTATATCACGTACTTATTTGACTATAAGTACGTGATATTTTCTAGTTTTTTTGTCGATTTCAGCGATTTCATGTTGTTGGTAACGATATGAAAGGGTTGTAAGTGCTTTTGACGATGAAATGCATGGAGCCTACTCCTAGATCCTCAATTTATTACTCTGCTTTTGGTTGTTTTGAACTCTACTTTGGGTGTTATCATGCTCTGTTTTGTGAATGTCAAACAGAGGACGTGGAAAACATGGATAGAATGCCCTGCAGGGAACTTATATATATATATATATATATATATATATATGTATATATATGAGTGTTCTTTAATATGAACTTCGCGTTTCAGCCAAAACCATGTGTTGATAGTCCTCTAGAGAATTGGCTTCAGGGAAATATGATTGAGAGTATCGCTGTAACATCAGCACTTGCAAAGTAGCATTGCAAGACTAGAGAGTACTAGCACATTAGGACCAACATCCCTTATGAGTTCGTGAATAACCAGTAGAATCTGTAGCTTTCTCTGACGAAGAATCAAAGCAACTAGAGAAAATAAGGTAAGTACAGCTTCTTCAACTCCACGGACCTGATCTGGTTTTTTATTCCACCGATAGTTATTAGACTGCCCATGGAGATTGACGGACCAAGGATTCATAGCTCGGTTTTTGGAAGGGAAGCAGGAAGAGTTGGGTCGACGTGGGCGAGTAGTTGGCGACGGCACGATGCTATTTGCATACAAATTTGCCAGTGGGCTTGACACATCTCGAGCAGGAACAAGACGAATGATTTTTTTTTTTTGTTTCCTTTTCTTTCTACCGATTCACTTCAGCCCACTGCCCATCCCTCAAGAAGCAGACGTTCTACCAAGAAGGAAGATGCATGCTGCGCAGGAGGTTTGAACCGGGTATTTGGTGGGTTTGAACCGAATATAAAGGTTGATGGGGACAGGGGTATTTTGGGAATGATTTTTGCTTAAAACTTCACGTGACTTGCACGTGACCAAATTTCCATCCAAATTGATGGGTGAGTGGACGGAAGGTATAACTTGCCACACGCTGGCAAGTTCGGGGGGGTCATGTACCAATTTTCGTACATTGGGGGGTAAATCGCCACACCGTGGATAAATCAGGGGGTGAAGTGTAGTTATCCCTAATAAAAAATTATTGATGTGATATAAAAAGTGAAAAAAGTGAGAATGTTTTAATGTTGATTGGTGGTAAAAAATATAAAAAAATGAAGGAAAAAAAGTACATGAACAGTAACAGCATTATGCTGTTCTGTTCTGTAACTTATCAAACAAGCCAATTGTTTTAAGCTGTACTTTCCCTAAAATGGTGGGGACCATTAATCCTCATTCCAGAGTGTTCTGGAATAGGGTAGTGGCCTGGACACCTAGTTAAGTAATGGGTTAGTAAGTGTTAGTTGTGGGCTACATTTAAGGAAACTAAGGGGTAATGGGTTAGTGGGTAGAAACCACTAATGGCAGTTACTTAAATGTAGCGAAGGTAGTTTCTATTCATGTATTTAAATACAGTAGCTGATTAATGAAGAGATCATCAATTTGAAGTATAAACATAAAGTTGTGTGCTTGTGTGTGGAGGGATAGCCTCTTGAAGAACTATTTTACTCTTAAGTTACTTACAAAATATCCAGGCTCATAATAAGTGGTATCAGAGTCAGGTTCTTGCGACCATGGCAGAGGGCACACGCGTTTCTCAACTAGCTGAAACACTAACAAAGCTACGAGATGAATGCAAGGCAAAAAATCAAAAGGTGTCTCAGCAGTCAACAAGCATTAAGAATGCCTTCAACAAACATCAGGCAGGAAGTAAGGAGTTCCAAATCAACACCGAAGAGAGTCTTCGCACAATCCTAGACACATTGAAAATAATAGCTCCTGATTATGTTCATTTTAACAAAACTCTTGTGCATGGAGAAACAATTGGAGAGAACAGTACCTTCATCCCATCGGCTACGGAAGGAGGAGGCATTAATGCAAGATCTGTCAACTTAGATTTCCTTAAGTTCGATGGAACCGACCCAACAAATTGGGTCCTCAAGGCTTAACAATTTTTGTCTTTTGGCCAAATTCCAGATAACCAAAGAGTTCATATCACTTACTTCCATATGGAGGGGAAGGCACTGCAATGGTATAATTGGTTGATGGAATCGGATCAATAAAGAGCTAGGAAGAGTTTGTGGTAGCTCTCAAAATTAAGTTTGCTCCTTCAGCCTATGATGACCCAGTGGAAGCCTTCACGAAGCTGCAACAAACTTCGACAGTGGATGGGTATCAATCCCAATATGATGTGTTATCTAATCGAATACCAAGGCTAACAGAGGAATTCCGGGTAAGTAACTTTATTAGTGGGCTTAAAGAGGAGGTGAGAATTATGGTAACTATGCTTAAACTAACAGCCCTACCAACTGTATTTGAGTTGGTTAGGTTGCAAGAACAAGAGGTATTTCGAAGGAACTAAGGTCCAAATTCCAAAATTGGCCTACCAACTCAGCCTACCCTAGTCTCCCTGCCCCACCTCATACTTATAAACCTTTTGCCAGCCGCAATCCAATAAGCAACCCCTTTCCAAATCGAAACACTAGCTTCTCATATCCCAACAATGCTAACCGAAAGCCAAATTTGCCTATTAGGAGGATCTCCCCTAGCCAAATGTAGGAAAGAAGAGAGAAGAGACTTTGCTATTATTGTGATGACAAATATCAACTAGGGCATAGGTGTAACAAACCCAAATTATACCTACTTGAAGGAATGGAATAGGAAGAGAAAGGAGAAATGTTGGAGGAAGGGTTGCTGGGAATTCAACGGGAGCTGATACAAGGAGAAACTGAGGGTGAACTCCTTGGCATATCTCTGCATGCACTAACAGGGGCTCCAACTCGTCGTACCTTGCGATTGATGGACAAAATCGGGTCTCAAGAAGTGGTAGTTCTAATTGACATAGGAAGCACACACAATTTTGTGGATCCAAATGTAGCAAGAAATGCTCATCTACTAGCCAATAGGAAGGGACAACTAACAATAATGGTAGCGAACGGTGCTACCCTTTCTTGCCAAGGTCATTGTAAGGCAGTTTCAATTATTCTACAAGGTTGCCCATTCAATCCTACTATTTATCTCTTAACTCTAAAGGGATGTGATGTGGTTTTAGGAGTGGATTGGTTGAGGTTCCTTAGTCCTATTTTATGGGATTTTGTGGATCTCACCATGAAATTTACTTATCACAACCAAGAAGTAACATTGCACAAGCTGACACCTACTCCTGACTTGCTCAACGCAAGAGATACAATTCCAAAGGCAATAGGAGTTGATTGCAAGGGAGTTTGGGTACAACTAATGGAGGCCAATCCGAATCATCCCAAGACTATACTGCACCCTACTATCCATGAGCTCTTAAAGGAATATGCCGGGATTTTCAAAGAACCGGAAGGCATACCTCCATCGCAGAGCCATGATCACAAGATCGTTCTACAAGATGAAGCGAAACCTACTTGTGTAAGACCCTATCGCTATCTCTACTACCAGAAATAAGAGATTGATAAGCTAGTCCGGGAGATGCAGAATTTCGAAGTCATTCGACCAAGCCAAAGTCCTTACTCATAACCTGTGTTACTAATGAGAAAGGCAGATGGGAGCTGGAGGATGTGTGTGTAGGCTTGGCAATTCGGGTCGGTGGGTCGGGTTCGTGTCGACCCGACTGACCCGATTACACAATAGGGTTCAACACGAACCCGACCCGATTACTAGTCGGGTTGAACTGTGGAACCCGAACATGACCCGCATGCCATCCGTGTTACCCGAACACGACCCAGGTAACACGATTCACTGATTCAGCAATTTCAGGCTTTCAGCTGCTGGGTCTTCCGTCTTCGTTGCCGACTCGCTGTTACCATCAAGCGCTGGGTCTTCCATCTTTCATCGCTGACTCGTTGTTACCATCAAGTGTTGGGTCTTCCGTCTTTGTCGCTGGCGTCTTCGTCGCTGTTACCATCAAGAATCCAAGATTCAAATTTTAGAGTTTCAGACACGAATCTCTCTCTCCGTCCTCATCCTCTCCAGGTCCTTCTTCTTTTTCCTCTTCAGCTCCTCCCTAACCCTTATGGCCATTGCTCTCTTCGACTCCTTCAGCCTCATCAGCCCCAACATGAACTCCGGCACACTCGCCACTCCCACCAGAAACCCCAAGTACAGGGCCGGCAGCTCCGGCTTCTTCACCTGAGGCGTATACGTGTTGACGCACTGCGACTCGATGCGCAATTCGTCCCAGGATTCCCAGAACCTCTGATTCCCATCCAACGATGGCAAAACCGTCCTCAAAACCCTAGAATCTTCGAGAACCACTAGGAGTCCAGGACCGGTTCTGTGTAGCCCATTCTTCACTTGACGCTAAATTTTTTTTTTTCTTCAATGAACCGTGTCAAACACGATTATAAACAGGTCATAATCGGGTTGACTCGATTATGACCCGAACCCGATAATGCTAAACCCAAACCCTATTTTTTCGTGTCGTGTTCGTGCCGAGTTCGTGGGTCGTGTCAAAAATTGCCAACCCTATGTGTGTGGACTATAAAGCACTCAATCGGGATACCATCAAAGATAAATACCTTATTCCAAATATAAATTAATTGCAGCTACATGGGGATGTTATATTGATAAGTTAGATCTTAGATCCGAGTATCACCAAATTAGGATGAGACTTGAGGATGTGCCCAAAACTGCCTTTCGGACACATGAAGGGCACTATGAATTCTTAGTAATGCCCTTCAAACTCACAAATGCACCATTTACCTTTCAATGGTTGATGAATGGGGTGTTTAGACCCTACTTAAGAAAGTTTGTGTTGGTTTTCTTTGATGATATCCTAGTGTACAACATAAATATTAAAGACCATCTTAAGCATTTAAAAGTTGTCCTAGATGCCTTAAAACAAAATTAGTTGTATACTAAAGCCTCAAAATGCTCATTTGGAAGTTTGGAGGTAGATTATTTGAGTCATTTGATTTCAAAAGAGGGAATTAAGGCTGATCTTGCTAAAATTGAAGCCATGATTAATTGGCCAAATCCTGGGACTCCAAAGGCTTTAAAGGGATTTTTAGGACTAACCGGGTATTATCGAATGTTTGTCAAAGGCTATGGGGGAATTGCATCCCCATTGATAGCCATTTTTCAAGAAAAACTCCTTTGGGTGGAATGATCGGGTTGAGGAAGCTTTTAAAAATCTTAAGGATATGATGTCCACACCACCTGTCTTAGGTCTACCCGACTTCACCAAGAAATTTATGATTGAATGTGATGCATCGGGAGGAGAAATAGGGGTTGTATTGATATAGGAGGGGAAACTTTTAGCTTACCTAAGTCAAGGATTAAAGGGCAAAAGTCTGCTTTTATCTACCTATGAAAATGAGCTATTAGCCTTGGTTATGACAATAATAAAAGTGAAGGCACTACATCTTGGGGCAGACCTTTATAGTGCGCACAGACCAGCAGGCTCTAAAATATTTACTGAAGCAAAGGGTGGGCACTGTAACGCCTCGGATTTTAAAACATATTTTAAAATACGTTAAAGAATAAAAATAATTATTTTAGTTGTTTTATAAATATTTTCAATTGATTTGAAAAGCTGTGTTTTAATAAAACTGATTATTTCTGAGTTAATAAAATAGACAGATAATTAATCATTAGATTAATTATCCTATTTTCATAATTACGCAAATATGATTTTGACAATTTATTATTTATTGTAATAATAATAAAAGCATTATTATTCATAATAAAATATATTTATAAACTCAAAACGAATTTAAAATACACTCTAGTGAATTATTAAATTGATAAAGACCCAGTTTTTATAACACAGTCTGTTAAAATTGATTAGCCGTTTTATTCCATTTAAACCTATTTTTAAATCGTTTAAGCAGTCGCACATTATTTTGCTTTCCCACTTGGTTTATTAAAACCTTCCATTCCTATTTATACTAATCGCTGAAGTACCTTCACCAACTCAATCCACTCGACGTCTTCTTTTTCCTTTCTTTTTATTCTTCTTTTATTCCCTCGACAGACAGTCGGCACTTCAAGCATAATAATGCATATATTTATGCAGTGGCCGATTTGGCCGAAAGGCATCAAAATGATAACTTGACAAGCTTGTTTTGTTTATTTTATTTTTATATCATTCCTTTTTCTGTTGTCCGTCTATCATGCTAGAACACTAACCTAGTGGGAGAGATACGAATATGGAATGCTTTGTTTTCATTATTTTATGTTTCTCTCTCTCATCACCTTCTTTCTACTTTTAATTCTTTATTCCTTCTCTCCTTATTCCTTCTTTCTTTAATCCTTCTTACTTCTCTTTTTAAGGCTGACAGAGAGAGAGACCAACAGAACCGGTTTCCTCTTCCTTTCCTTAGCTTATTTCTTCCTTTCTTTTATTCTCCTTTCCTGTTCCTTCTTCTTCTTCTCTTAGACCGAAACCCACCAAGACAATCAGAGAACCATAAACAAATTCAGTAAAAACAAACCCATCAAGGCCCGAGACCCCACGAACTCGGAACCACCGAGACTCGACGAACCCGTGCGTGACCCAGCCGACCCGGCGTCGACCCAGGGGCAACTCCGACGGGTTCTGGCTGTGACCGGCGAACCCAGCAACCCGGATTTCCAAGCATCTCATTCCTTCCGAACAACCGAAGCGTGACCAAACCCAGAACCGGATTCTAGCCAATTCCCCAAATGCGAGACGCCAGTGGACACCAAGAAGACCTGATTTGGGCCATGTTTCCAGTAGGCCAGAAGAACCTACAGATTTATCCAACCCAATCTAATCTGACCTGCAAGCCCAACCCAACAGCAATCCACAAACCGATTTCAGCCCAGACCCGCAAGCCCATCAACCCAGATCCAGCAGCCCAAAACCCATAAGCCCCACAAACTAGTTCTAAACCAGCAACCCACAAGCCCAAAGCCCAGACCGAAGCCATTAAACCCAGCAGTAACCCAGACCCACTGAGCTTGACCCGAACCCGGAACCCCGACCCGCCGGCGACCCGCCGCCGGCAGTTTCTCCGG
Source organism: Alnus glutinosa (assembly GCF_958979055.1). Taxonomy (NCBI): domain Eukaryota; kingdom Viridiplantae; phylum Streptophyta; class Magnoliopsida; order Fagales; family Betulaceae; genus Alnus; species Alnus glutinosa. Next base: position 37,953,212 of record NC_084886.1, read on the forward strand.
CGACTTTCCGGCCACTTTTCCGGCGACTTTTCGGCTATTTTCCCCGGTGACCAAACTCACCGTTTCGCTGGATTTTCGAGTGGAAATCCTTAATGTGAGTTTCTAAGTTTTTAATTAGCCTAAAAGTATATATTTTCATAAAATCAAGTAACTAGTATATTAGAATATAACTTTAATAATTATAGAATTGAATATTCTAATTATAACTTATTTATGTATATTATATTTTGAAAAATATATATATACTCTAAAGTATTGATTATGTTTGATTATTGATAATTAATGAGTGATGTTGTTTAAACTAAGGGCTTGATTAATTATAAAACTCTAGAATTAAAGAACGATTTCATGAGTTTAATCATGTAATGCATTGTTTTAGAAGTTGAGTATTATGGAAATTGAGCATGCTGTATTATTATGATTTCTCAAATATATTGGTTGAAATAATTGTTAATATGTTTTGTTAATTGTTTGGTAATTGGATTGATGTTCCCTAAAAGTGATTAGGTTTTGTTAGAAAAATACATAGGTTTCTTGTTGGTTGATTTCTCTATGCTATAGAGAATGATATTAAGAATTTTAGATTGTACTCGAGTGATTACTTGAGACCTAGATTAGATGTTATTCCAAAGTATTGATTTGCTAATTGATTAAGTAAATATTAAGTTTTAACCATGTTGAGTGTTCATAAATGTAAGTGATTTTCCAATTAATAGATGATCGCTTCTATGTATGTGTCTATGTATAAAAATAGAATTCATGTTGAGGCATGAGTTTCTAGAAAGTAATGATATTGACCTTGTATGCACATGTATATGTGTTTGATGCAGATGATGAATTGAGACAGCACAAAAAGGACTGTAAGTATTTTTGTACTTACTGAGGGTAGCACTGGATTTCAATAATGTCGTGTTTATGTTTTATTTTAATTGGATGCGTGTGACTGATTATTGCATATTGTTAATAATCAACCTATTAATATTGGGCGCAACGTCTCCCAAAGGTTCATGATAGAGTTGAACCTTATGATGATTCTGGTTTATGATGATTCTGGTTTCATAGATGAGACTGTCTAAAGTCTCCTTTTTATGATAGACTTGCTGAACAGTTTATCTTCCATGTCGTTATTAGGTTTTATTTTATGTACTTTCTAGACATCTTATGCTTTATTTTATGGTTTGTAATATGACTACTATTACATAGAACGTGTGCCGTGGTGGCCCTTATGTTATTGCTTTTATGTGTATTTATTTGTAAGACATTTTATTATTATTTTAATGTAAGTTGAGGTATTTAATTTAAAGGCTCTAATGTGTTATTTAATCCAAGCCTGTTGGATAAATTATATTTTCCGCTGCCAATTTATACTCTGATGATGTAGTAATGTCACGTGGAAATCGAAATTTTAACTTACGCCTTTTTGTAAAAGGCGGGGCGTTACAGTATGGTATCAGAGCGGTTTGCTCTGTGGCCTAGTGAACATTCAGAGTCATACTGTAACTTAGGTAAGTTACAGTATGGTGTCAGAGCAGTTGGCTCTGAGGACTATCGGACTTGACCGTAGAAGTCTAAGTGTTAACACAATAGCTATAGGAAAATGAACTTTTTATAAACTCCTTAAAAGCTTTTGTATGAAGTTAAGCAACGTAAGAGAATAGTAACTATCATTAATGGTTAGGATTTTTATGCTTGTGTGAATGTATGCCTTATATGGTTCCTATGACTATATGTTTTCATAGCTATGCAACTTAGGAAACATATTGATATGATCTATTAAAAATTGCATGCCAAATAAAGAATGTACTATGAATATGCGTAAGAATAATATTATTAACCACTGCGTACAGTTAGGACTTGTGTAGCATGATGACTTATTCCTCTATAGATATTGGACGATGCATGTTTGTATATGCTACCTATCCTTGATAAAATAGTACACCACACTACCTTCGATAAATCGATCATACCTTTAAATTTATTTACTTAGTTTTTGTGTATGATCTCTAAGTTATCAGTAGCTTTATAACACTAAGTATGAATACTTTAAAGTTATCGATAAATGTTTGAATTATTATTTGTCTATTGTAGAGTCGAATAGATATGCCTTATTTGAGGTTAACAATTTGGATGTTTTATGTACAGAAGGATTTTACCATGATCATGATCTCAGCATCATGATGATAAGATTCTTAGTTATGGCATTAGGCAGCAGAGTGTCTATGATATACATGAATTTGAGGTATGGAAGTATAATTGATCTTATAATTAGGCTGAATAATACTTAGTATTATTGTGAGACATAATCTTGAAATGCTCTTTGGAGATATAACTTGCATAATCTTGATACTTGATATCTTTACAGATTTATGAATATTAAGTTGATAGATTGATATAACACTTTATTGATGTACTTAGAATTGATAGTTGTCCTATGATCATGATAAGGTTAACCTTGGAATCAAAAGAACATATATTGAGATTTTGAGGTACACCTGATTAACCGTAGAGAGTAAGGAAAAGATAAATCTTAAGGATTAATGATTCATGGCTTGTTGTATTACGAGCATCTATGGTACCTTTTGAAGATAGGTATATAATTAGTAGATCGATGGATCATGTGAATTTTGAGGATATATAAGTATGTCATTTAGATATGTTATGATTAACAAATATCTGTCATCTTGTATATGATATCTTTTGGAGATAGGTGCATAAATTATAGATTGCTAATTTATCGGAATATATATATATTCGATGATCTATAGGGAAGGGAATTGATTAAATAATTTGATGACACTTCGAGATATTGTCTTTTTTATGCATTTGATAAACTCTGGAGAAGTTAGAAATTTATGGATTGATAAATTGTTGAGGTTTTCTAAAGCTCAAGTGAATTGATATAACTGACTTGATCAAAAGATTTGATGATTTTTTGAGAGATTATTTTCCCTATGCATCCGACGAACTTTGGAGAAGTTTGTATATATTTGAGGTCTTTCTAGAGCTTAAGTTAAATAAAATTTTGATCTATTGATTCTCTTAGATATCCCTGCTTGACGGATAAGCTTTTAGCAAATCTGAGTATTGATCGACTGCATAACTAAATTAGAGTAATACTAAGGATTCAATCTAATGATATTTGAGGATGATAGTAATCATGCAGAAATAGAAAGAAGAACATAGTACCATAAGGATTTTACCCTAGTTTAGGATCATAGTTCAAAAAGATTACAGACATATTAGAGAATAAGAACGGTACGTAGAAATTATTGTCTTACAAGATGAACCACTTTAGATTTAAAGAAAAACATAAACTTGCAAACAAGACCTTTTCTGCACCATTCCCGGAGAATACTGGTATGCTCATACCTGCAGGTATTTCATAATACTGCAGTTAGTTATTTATTTTTTTTGTAAATAAAAAAAAAAAAATTTGCTAGATCAAATAGAATACCTGGCTAAACCTCAGGGCGGAAAACCCTAAGATTTTGGACTGCACGCAAGAGATCCTGGTGTTGTCCTTGGAGACGATTGGTGTTCTGCTCCAAGTCAGCATACCTCTTTCCCAAATCATTCGCATAGGAATCTACCACCTTCTTCAGCTTTCTATTTTCTTGCTGTAGAACCCGATTCCTTCGCCTAAAGTCCATATACATTCGCTGCAAAGTCAAATTTTGAGCTTTCAACGCTTGAATTTCGTTCCCTCGAGCTTGCAGACGGCGAGCCATATTGGAAACCGAAGAAGCACCCTGAATACTGAATGCTAAAGAATCATTGATTGCTAAACCGAAGAAGTACCCATGTCACGGCCCCGTTTTGGTATATAAGGGAAACGCGAACTTGAGTGCTAAAAACATGTACATTTACAATATATAGATTTGAAATTCCTATTTTATAATTAATTAATTACAAAGCCATAAACCCCAAAAAGGGATATATTATACAATAGTCGGTCCACAACGATCCATTTCTCTTAGCGAGATATACACCTTTACAAGAAATACCCTTGTCTTACTGTGTCATCTGAAAAAAAAAATTAGGGAGAAAGGGGTGAGTTTGACAACTCAGTAAGGTAAACACAACAAACAAAAGTATGCTATTTTTCAGAAATTCTAAATAAAATTCACATATAATTAGCAGGTAAAGAAAAAGTTAAATAACATATAAATAGATCAAATGCAGCATGGTGCTTGAATCATTTATATAGTGTGTCAGTTTTACCCTCCACCGGCCCACCTCCGCAATTTAACCACGTTTGGCGCACGTTACGTTTGGCACGTCCAAAAGGACCGATCCCGAAGGACCTAATCGCTCATCTTGTCGTCACAGAGAAGAGCCGACGGATTAGGAACTTCCCTAGGTGAAGCCCTCTCGACCGATAGCCCACACTTTTGATGTGGTTGCCACGTTACCCAAATGGATCCGGATCAAAACACGATGCAGCCGTGGGGTAAAACTTTGTGGAATATATGTACATATAATTACGATAATATCATCACTATCCGCTCACATGGAACACATGCAACATATACGATATGATGCACAAATACAACTATACATAATCTCATGAAATCAACATATAGCACATATACATTTTGAGAACCATAGTTTCATTATCTTAATTCACAATTCATACTTTGAAAGCTATAATCATATAATCACATGATTTCCCAATCACATTTGATAATAAGAGTAATATCACGACAGAATTTAAAGTGACAATCAATATAGAGAAATGAGAGAGTTTTAGGAAAATCCCCGACTTTTTCTTTTGAAAAGTTTTATTAAAATTTTGCCGGGATTTTTAGGTAGTGTTTCCTTTACCTGGATTTTCCATTAACGTCAGTGTCGAGCTTTTACCTAAATAAAACACTAGGAGAAATTTAGCGGAGCGTTCTGAAATTTCAGTTTTAAGACTTAAATTAAATTATCCTATATATATATATATATACAAAATTTCTTCCCAAAATTTACAGCATATAAGTATACAGTATTTCTATTCGACTAAAACTTTCCTAGATAAAAATTCAATTTGGCCAAAACCTACCATTTAACCATTCAACCAATATACTCAAAGAAATTGTAATACCGATTTGGTCGCTCTTTTTACTCAAAATTTATCTACAATTCATCAAAATAAAATCTACAATATTTATTATGTTTTCTACTTAATATCCTTCACAACATTCCCCAAATTAAATCTCAAGTCAGCCCTCAATTCACAACCAATTTCCATCAACATAACTCAAGAAAATCATCAAAGAATCACAAATACTCAACACCTCAACCTCAATAAGCACCCAATCAGCACCAATAGAAACTCTAAAATGCTCATTGGTAATTAACAAAAAATCCAAGGATACTACAAATAAAACATCACTCATAAGATTCAATTTTTATTGAAACTCTATCTCTTCTAAACACAAAAGAAGCATGAATACCCAGTACACACAGATTTAACCAGAAATGAAATGGGTATTGATAAGCGTTGAATGTTGCACATTCAAGCCCCTTAACTTATATATGTTAATTCCTTAGCATTGTTATTTGTTTGATTTTGTGTTGATTTATTGTTTTCAGGTTTTAAATAAAGATGCAATTAATTTCATTGATTTTGGGCTTAAAGCACATTTTGAGAAGACCTAGAAGATATGTTTAAGCTTAACCAATCATAATAGAAGACCTATATGATGTGGTTAAGTTTAATCAAATCAAGTGAAGGATTAAATCGGAATTTCTCTACTAAGAGTCAAAATCGGATTGGATTCAAATTTGGATTCTGCATATGTCTCAATGTTTTGATCATAACTTTTGACTCAGATATCGGATTGCAATAAAATTTGTGTTGTTGAAAAGATAATAAACAATTAAAAAAATATCTCAGAAATAGATTTTCCCAAATTCGAACGTTTACTATGCTAAAATTTCCTCGCAATAAAAGACCGCAATTCTTGCCGAATTTGGAATCCTTTTCCTACTTGGATTAAAGTTTCAATCTCCTACTTGGACAAGAAGACTCAAGAGACGATTTTTCTGGAATTTCAAAGGCTTCTAGGACTTTTGTGCTCCCTATAAATAGACCCATAAGCTTCAAGAGAAGGTGTGCTTGGTGCTTGGGCTTGTGCTTAGATTTAGACAAAAAATTCTTCTCGAAAGCCTGACAAGTTGAAGAGGAGAAGAACATGGCAGGAGGCCATCCCAACACTACGATGAGAGGCTGAATTCCTAATAGGGTGTTGATGTAGCCCTTTCCAAGTAACAATGGTTTAATTGTATTTTAGTTTGGGATTTTCTCTATGCATAATGGTTGTATAACTTTGAGAATTGATTTTAATGTTTATATTCAATCATTATGAATTTCTTATCTTGTCTTAGAAAGTCTTTTATATTGATTGAACTCAATCCTTCATATTTTCTGTGATTATGTGAATGATTGTCATACAACGGTTTTAATTGATATATGATCAAGAGGATTAGATAGACCATGCCTAGGAAGATGGATTGTACTACACCCTAGTTTAGTGTAATTTAGGTAGACAGTCCGTGCCAACCGAAGATGGGTTATACTATTCCATTGATTATGTGTATATCATAGTAAAGACGTAGCTAGTCCATGCCTAGGGAAGACGGGTCGTACCGCATCTTAGTGGTTACGTGGATGGTCTGTGCCAACTGAAGATGGATTGTACTTATTCTTTAGAGGTAATTTCTTGACTACTCGAGTGAGACGAGTCCTATATCATGCATAGTATGAATTTCCCTTGTTAATTTATGATTGACCATTATTATGCGGCGAGTGGTGAAATAAATCTCCTATTCTTTATCTCATCCCTACTATCTTTAAATTTATGTCTTTTAATTTTATGTATATATTTTTAGAAAACAAAAACCAAATCAAACATCTTTTTAGTTAAGTTATATTTAATCTCGAAAAACTTGATAGCAATACCTACACAGTCCTTGAGGTTCGACACCCTCAATATAGCCATATCCTATAAGGATTCATACTATTGCGAGTGGTAATTTTATTATTGATATATTTTGGTAAACAAAAGACCACATCAATTTTTGGCGCCGTTGCCGGGGATCGAACCCGGGTCACCCGCGTGACAGGCGGGAATACTTTAATGGTCTTGTCTAAAAATTTATACATCAATGGGTAGTAAAATTTTCTAATGGGGATCAAGGATTTGAATCAGTACTAAAAAAAAACTAGAACACCCATTCGGTTCTGCCATCCAAAAACAAACCCAAAATTCCAAAAACCAACCTAACAAATCAGTATATAAATAAAATCCAAAAATCACCAAACATACACTCACGACTTGTATCACTTCTAGAACACCCCAACAGACCGTTCAACAAGAACACAGCCAACCTACAACCGGCCCAAACAGAACAATCCCCAATAGAAAATCATCAAACACCCACTTTCAATTCTCCATAAATCATCCACAATTTAATCGACTACCTCAAAAAAATAATCTAAATAGAATCACAAGAATTTTCAAAAATCACTTACAAAGGGATTTCCGTTCAACACAGAAAATCCACCGGAGAAATCGTTCCCTGATGACCCACCGAAAAACGCCACTGGCTCGACCGGAATTCGCATCTTAGGCGGCAGATTCGTCTCTGGTACGCCGAAAATTGGGTCTGGGTTCGGCCGAAAATCACTCTACCTCGCCGGAATCGTGTCCTGCTCTGTTGGACGACACCGTTGGCCCGCCGTCGACCCACCGGAATTCGGGCTTCCAGTCTTGGTCTTCTCCCGGGTTCGGTCTCTCTCTCTCTCTCTCCCAGTGACCTCCCTCTCTCTCTCTTGATCTCTCGGATCTCTCTCTCTCTCTTCTCATCTCTCTGTCTCTCCCTGTCGGCATCTCTCTTTCTCCCTCAGTCTCTCGCTCACTCTCTGTTCGTGTCTTGGGCGGAAGAAAGAAAAAATAATAAGGAAAGAAGAAAGAGAAAAGAAGAAGGAAGAAAACTAAGAAAAGAAAGTAGAGTAGAAGAGATAATAAAGAAAAAGAACAACTTGCCGTGCAAGTTGTTGCTTCTCTTTTCTTTTCTTTTTTTTTTTTTTTTTTTTTTTAACTTAACTTACTTAATAAGTTATTATTATTATTATTATTATTATTATTATTTTATCTCTAATAAAAATCTGGGATGTTACAACCCACCCCCTTGGCTATTGCCTCATGAGCCAGGCTCCACACGTGTTCAAGCCGTGGATGACAACCTCAAGAGTAGGGACTTCATGCCAATCCTAATCAAGGAAAACCTAAAAGATGCTCAATAAAAAATGAAGCATTTTGTAGACAGGAAGCGAACTGTAATGTCCCACCTTTTACTAAAAGGCGTAAGTGAAATTTTCAAATTTTCACGTGACATTATTGCATCATCAAAGTTAAGATTTGACAGTGAAATATATTTTTCAACTTAAAGACTTAGGAATATATATACTATAACACGTTGAGTTGACTGAAATACCTCTATACATTTAATGAGTTTATTTAACTAATTACATCATAACATGTGTCATCAATGACACATAAGCATTACATGAAAAACATACAAGAAAAACCTACTAAATACAAACATTTCTAAACATGTTACATACCAAAATAATACAAATATTAATGATTACAAAGAAATATAATCAACTACATTATCATTAGCTCTAAATCTTTAAAGCTAGCATAGTCCAATCCTACACCTTTAGAACCTTTAGAACCCGCACCAACAAAGTATGTGATTGCGGATACTTCCACAATCTCATACTATGAGTAAATCACAGTGAGTAAACCGTCTCCAATAATATGATGCTTATAAATTTATTTAGAAAGGAAAAAGCACAATGTATTATAACTCTATATCTATATGTATTTGCAATTCATGGTCCGTGGTCATGAGTTGAATATAAATATATCTATAAAGTAATGATGCAGTGATAGTCTTAATGCAAGTCTTAAAAGATCATCTTTCTTTCACTCCCCTCGTTGCAGTCTCATGCCTTTTAACGGGTTTCTTGAGCACCAGCTCCTCACACTAATAGCTTATTTGTTCACCTCGGACACTTCCGGTTTTTCAATATTAATCTTTCATAGGACTATACCCACTACTGGTTCTGTCAGCTTTGTTGAATAATTTCATTAATTAAAAATAAAATATGCAAATTCACATGCACAAATAAATAAATAAATCCATAACCATGATACTATTGAAAACCAACGGGTATCACTCTCAGTGAGTAAGAAATCTCACAGTACTTTTGGTGCAATTTCTTAGTTTCTCATCTACATTAAATACATTTATACACATAAAGTGTTAACATCCTTACTATTACATCCATCACAGAGTTTCAACCTATTTAATCTATACGCATGATTTTGATTAAAAAGGAACTTGATATATTTTATCATACTTTTTATCTAACTATCAAACATGACCTTTACTCAAAAATGATTATTTTGAGAATACCAAATAAAATCCTTTAATCCATAATTTAACCGATTACAATCAAATTACTAAGTTACCAATTAAAAACCATTACTTTATAATATTAATAAAATATTAAAATCTTCCTTTTACCAAAATAGAAAGAGACAAAGCTTAAAAACCCAAACTATCAATAATTGAACTTAATAAGAATATCACATGGCTCACACCGAAATCAACCAAAATCAACACACATGCTTAACCGAAAATTATCAAGAAACCCGATCCCTAACTCAAATCAGCCAAGAATTATCAACCCAAAACACCCACAAAATCAAGACCAATCGGCCACTACACAAACCCAAAGAAAACCCATTTCAAAACCCATCAACATATCACTTATCCATTCAACACTGCAAAAAACCAACAAGACAGGGGATCAGTTTTCAACACTAAATGGGTTAGCAATAGTCAACAAAAACAGGGGAAACACACCCAATTATCACAACATAGCACCAATCGGCTAAAGTATTGGTAAAACACGACAAACTTCAAGACTACCCCACTGGAATACCCACACACAGAAAATCGGCTACACGGGTTCAACACTACATGACCCTTCGACCACTAAAACAAAGGAAGAACCTCACAAGCAAAACCACACAAACAGAGGAAATCTAAAACACTCACACCCACTGACCGGAACAGGAGACACGACACATACCACAAAACGGCTATACGGCTTCTACCCAAAAATCACACAAACCATCATCATTCGAACCCACCAAAATCAAGAACTCCTTTGGTTAGCTCAATTGAAACATGGGATCATCAAGTAAACACAAGAAATTAGTTTTTAAAAACACATGGATTCAACCCAGAAATCATCAATTCAAAACACCCAATTAAATCTACAATAGCCTAATAAATCACAAGAAAAATACCTTAAAAATCTCTCAAAGAAACTACCAAAAATCTCATCTGATTTCACCGGAAGTCGCACCTTTAAGATGCCAGAGATCGTCTCTAGTTCGCCTGAAGTCATGGCTCTGTTCGCTGGAATTGCCCATCAGAAAGCCCAGTCTTGACCCGCTAGAAAACCCCACTCTGTCTAGCCAGAAATCGCAGCACCTGGGTCGACGGGTCATGGGTCTCTCTTCCTTTCGACTGCATCTCTCCCTCAACCGATCTCTCTCTCTCATCTCTGATCTCACTCTCTTGGTCTTTCAGTGTTTCGGCTAGAGAAGAGGAAAGACAATGAGAAAAGAAGAAGAAAAGAAGAGAAGGGCGTGTCGGGTGTGTTTTCAACTGAATGGAAGGTTTAGTTTTATAAGCAGAGAAGTGAGAACAAACTTGATCATCAAGTTTGTTTAAAACTTAATTGATTAAGTTTTGTACGAACTTATTGATTAAGTTATAAAATATCTTAAATATTTTATCTGTAAATATTTTCACTTTGGGTCCCTTTTTATTTAATTTGTCTCACTAGAGTTATTATTTTAAACCCGTTTTGAGTATAATTTATTTCATTATTAATATTATTCTCTCAATAATATTATTACACGGATAATATTATTATGCTGAATAATATTATGCCAAATAATATTTATGCACAATAATAAATATTACACATCAATTAATATTATAATAACACCAATCAAACTAGTAATATTATTATACTAATAATATTACTCTAATTTAACTACTGAATATTCGAGTCTGTCTATTTAATTATTTAGTGATATTATTATAAGTCTATTAGTAATCCTTATCCAACTAGAGTTAATAAAACTAATGAATATTTATTTTCATAAATATCGAAGTCATTTTATTTAGTCTTAAATTCTAATTTAAGACATTATATTTTAGGGTTTAAAATCTGGGGCGCTACACGATCCTTCCGAGAGTTCGAAGTGGGCAATTGGGTCTATCTTAGGCTCCAACCCTACAAACAAATGTTGGTGTTCCTCCGGAGGAACTCAAGCTTTCTCCTATGTACTACGGACTCCTCCAAGTGACTCAACGGATAGGCACGGTGGCTTACAAATTGGATCTACCCCCTACGTCCTATATCTACCCGATGTTCCATGTTTCTAATCTGAAGAAGCAGCTTGGAGCTCGCATTAAACCCCACGGTACCCTTCCCCTTTCTCACCCTTGAAGGTACACTCACCCCTGCACTAGAGAAGGTACTTACCCGAAGGTTGAAGAAAAAGGGCAGCTGAGCTGCTGTAGAGGTCCACATTCAGTGGAAAGGAATGCCATTTGATTTCAGAAGAGGGAGTTAAGGCTGATCCTACTAAAATTGAAGCCATGATTAATTGGCCAAGCCCTAGGACCCCAAAGGCTTTAAGGGGATTTTCAGGACTAACTAGGTATTATCGGAAGTTTGTCAAAGGCTATGGGAGAATTGTAGCCCCATTGACAGGCATTTTAAGGAAAAACTCCTTTGGGTGGAATAATCGGGCTGAAGAAGCTTTTAAAAATCTTAAGGTTATGATGTCCACACCACCGGTCTTAGGTCTACCCGACTTCACCAAGTAGTTTGTGATTGAATGTGATGCATCAGGAGGATGAATATGGGATGTATTGATACATGAGGGAAAACCTTTAGCTTACCTAAGTCAAGGGTTAAAGGGTAAAAGTCTGTTTTTGTTTACCTATGAAAATGAGCTATTAACATTGGTTATTGATGAGTGCCAAAAAGTGTATATTTGGACCCCTTAATTTACGTTAGTTAAACTTTTAGCTTTATTACTTTCTAATGTTTTGTTTAGTTTTGGTGATTTTACGTTTTCGCAGGATATAAAGAGAAAAATGGTTATTTTCAAGTGAAAATGCATAAAAGCTGGAGATTTGGAATTGCTGTGAAGTCGATCAATCGAATCTCAAGTTCGATCGATTGAAATTTTCCCGATGTCGATCGATTGAAATTTTCCCGATGTCGATCGATCGATTATAAAATTGATCGATCGAATTTATGCGGAGCTGGAATTTCAGAAACCCTAGCTAACTCTATAAATACCATTCTTTTCTCATTTTGAGAGGAGAGCCGCGGAGGAGGCCGCTTAGGAGTGCCCTAGGGGCCGATTTCACTGTATCTTAGGGTTTTTGGGTCGATTTTGACCTAGAATTTCAATCTTTTGTAAGTTTATTCGTTTTTAATGCATTATTGTAGTTTATTTATGCTTTATTTGTTCATATCTAGCTAATACTTTCATCTTGGGTTAAGGATGAAACTTCACCAGTGAATAGAAACTGAGTTTCATGCTTGTTTATGCTATTTGAGTTTATGGGCTTGATTTCTCATTGTTCTATTTCGATTTTTTAGATTATTTTTAGATATCTCTTGTGATTTCCGGATACAAGTGATGATTTGATATAGTTTCATTAAATTGATGGCTTCGGTTTTCATGTATGTTGGATATTCATTGTGTTTCATTCTATAGATACATTTGATGATTTAGTTAAAACTAGATATCTTTTGTGATTTGTGGAAGAATGGATTCATTGAATGATTTAAACTAATTTTTGAAGTAGAGTAGAGCATACCTAAGATTTGTATGTGAGAAATTCAAATATGTGTGATGAGCATGAGAATAGGTTGCTATGATTTGGTGAGCGTAGATTCCAAAACTCTAGACCCCTTTATTTTCATTAATTTTGTTTATGTTTTATTTGATCAAAAACCCATAAATTTTGAACTAGGTTAAAATATGATTAGTTTGAATAGAGATTAATTTTCGCAACTCAATTCCCTGTGGGATCGACCTCGCACTTGCAAAACGCTATATTGCAAACGATTCGTGCACTTACGAGTATTATAATTTGCACAACAGTTATGGTAGTCAAAAAAGTAGAGGCACTACATCTTGGGGCAGACCTTTATAGTACGCATAGACCGACATGCTCTAAAGTACTTATTAGAGCAAAGGGTGAGCATCCCAGCACAATAGAGTGGGTTTCTAAATTCCTCGGATATGATTTCACAGTGGAGCATGATGAGTGCCAAATATTGCATATATGGACCTCTTAATTTGCATTTGTTAAACTTTTAACTTTGTTATTTTTTAATATTTTTTGTTAGTTTTGGTATTTTTAGTGTATTACAGGACATTGAGAGAAAATGACAATATTTTTGTGGATTAACAAAGGAAATAAATAGTGGTGAGAAGAAAATATAAATAAAGAAAGAAGAAGTGAAATTTGCTGGTGGCTTAGAGGGAAGTGAGAAATCGGGGCTTGACTCATAAAGGAATATTCAAGGCTTGCAAAATCCAGTTGGAAGAGTTTGTCTTGACCCATATGTGGATCGAATAGAATCACATATGCCTTAATAAGGAAACAGGCTTACAGGCAGCATAGTCTCACGAGTAGGAGGCGCCATGCCCATATAGAAATATATTTGGTCTTGACTAGAAGAATATGTGTGCGGTGCAATGGATTTGAAGAAAAGCAGCTGACACATGTGTTTTTCCAAACCTGCAGCGTGTTATTTCCTTCACAAGGCAGCAGCAACTCTTCACGTTATTTCTCTTTATAACTAGAAGCATCGACTTCCAGTTGTGATTTTTTTCTCTTGTAAGACGCACGTGGAGAAAGGCAACACCAAATTCTCTTCATGCTAGGAACTGGACAGCACATATATCCTCCATAACAGGCAGCAGTTGTGCGAGGCAGCATGAGATTGCTTGACAAGATTCTGTCCAAGTTTTCCAGGCACCGAATCCATGCACAAGAGCTGCCAAACATGCACAAGATTCCCTCTCAGCTGGCAGCAAAGAGACATTTTTCTGGAGAGTTGATGCAGCACCGAGTCTTCCTTTCCATACTTGGCAGCACCGACTAGCTTGCTCCTTCCAAAGCTGACAGCATGAGACAATACAAATCCAAGAGGATCCAATTCGTGCGATGCAAGGAGGACCAAAAATAAACACATGTGAGCTGGTAACATTAAAGACACACTTATTCCATAAGAAGCTAGCATGCATGGACGTGGCCCTCCAGTTTATGACCGAGAGACCCACTTATGCCAAAGGAACCCATGCAACGCATGATTTCTTGCCAAAATCGTTTCAGCACCGAATTTCCATATCTGGCAGCAGCTGTTCCCACGCACAATTGCCAACACGGAAGTGAATATGCATACGATTCTTTCTAAAAAACTAAAAGAAGCAGCCAAGGCACGAGTTTCTCTCCAGTTTTGCAGGATCCGAAAACACGTGTTTTCCAAAGCTAGAAGCACCGAATCAAGCACACAATTCTTCCCATACACATGATCTTCTAGGACTGCAGCACTTTAATTCTTTCCAAGACATGTTTCTTTCCTTAATAGGGCTTGACAACACCGACACTTAGCACTACATATATGTGTCTTTGCTTTTGTAAAAAAGGGGAGGTGTGAAGGAGAATTTCAAATTTTCTAGGGGGCAGTTCGTGCATCTTCTTTTCTTTTTGTAAGTATTTAATTTTGATGTTTTTAATTAGAGTTAGTATGTTATTTTTAGCCATGAGAGGCTAAACCCTCAACTAAGGTTGATGATGAAGCCTCACTTATGATTAGTAACAATATTCTCATGTGATATAATATTTTCCAATTTTAAGGTGCTTTTGGGATTGCGATTTCGTAAACAATAAGTAGGATTTTAAACCAAATCGCAGAACATAAACAGTTTGAGAACTGCGTTTTTAAAAATTGTGATTTGAAAACGCAGAAAATTTGCTTTTTCAAATCACATGTAAGATGATGCTTTTTTGAAAACGCATAATTTTAAAGGCTAATTTATGATTTTAAAGGCTAAACTGTGATTTTGCCAAACGCTAAACTGCGTCTTTAAAAATCACTTTTTTCAAATCGTACATTTTAAAATCGTGATTTTAAATCGTAAACCCAAACGAACCCTTAATGAGTTTGATTTTCAATTCTTTTACTTCAATTCAATTTTGTGGAATGATTCTTTCATATATTTTGTGATTCAAGAATACATTTGATGATTTAGGATAGTTCCATAAAATTGATAATGCTTGGTTTTATTTGATTAAAAAAATTTGATATCTCTTGTGATTTATTCTACGGATACAATTGATGTTTTAATTTAAATTTGATATCTTGTTGTGATTTACGGATACACATGATGATTTGATTTAAATTAAATTTCTTTTGTGATTTATGTAAATGATGGATACATGTGATTATTTTGATTAATTATTGGAAGTAAGAAGTAAAACAAACTTAATATTTTATAGTGAGAACTTTGAAAAATATTATTGATCATGAGAATAAGTTGCTATGAATTTGTGAGTGCGGATTCCGAAGCCTTAGTTTTTTCTTTTACTTGATTAAATTCACTTTACTTTTGTTTATGCTTTTTATTTTTAACCAATCTCTCAAACTTCTTGGAATGAGGTTAAGATTAAATTAATTTGGATTTAAATTTTGTTTGCAAAGACGCAATTCCCTGTGAATTTGACCTCGCACTTGCACACACTATATTACAAACGATTCGTTAAAATTTGCACAACAGAGTATATGCGAGGTAAAGGAGATAAGGCTTCAGATGCACTCTCAAGAGTTCAGATGAACAATAATATTACAGATGCATATGCAATCCCAACAAATCAACATACAAGACATGACATGTAGACATGTATTACAGATGCAGAGACAATTTTAACAGATCAACATGCAGGACATGACATGCAGATACAAGCAAGTAATTTAGATTCTGAAGCAGGCACATATGACTCACAAATGTAGGTACAAGCAATAAGTACAATCAAAGCCAACTGGCTGGAAGAGCTCAAGAATACTTATGTGGAAGATCCTTTGCTCCAAAAACTGCTGCTGTAATACCAGGAAGGTGCCTTAGACCCAAAGAAATTCCATCTCCAGAATGGGTTCCTTTTTTACAAAGGATGACTCCATCTAGGTTCCTTGGTGCCAATCCAACAGCAAATCCTGCACCAATTTCACAACAGCCCATTAGTAGGACATATAGGGACTCAGAAGACATACTCTAAGGTGAATAAAGAATTTTATTGGCATGGGGTGCGGAAGGATGTCCGAAAGCACATCCGCGAATGTGACATTTGCTAGAAGAATAAGGCGGAGAATCTCCATCCAGTAGGATTGTTGCATCCCTTACCAATTCCCACCCAGACCTGGGCAGGGGTAAGCATGGATTTCATTGAAGGCTTACCTATCTCGCAGGGGAATAATGTGATTATGGTAGTGATAGACAGATTGAGCAAGTATGCACATTTCATTCCATTAGCTCATCCCTATACAGCCAGGTCTATTGCAAAGCTATTCCTCGACAATATTTTCAAACTCCATGGGTTACCCACATCCATATTCAGCAATTGGGACCGCGTCTTTACCAGCAATTTCTGGAGGTAGCTATTCCGTATAAGTGGTACTGACCTCTTAATGAGCTCAACTTACCACCCACAAACCGACGGTCAATCAAAAGTTATGAACAAGGGTTTGGAAGGATATCTACAGAGTTTTACAGGGCACATGCCTAAGGATTGGATGCAGTGGCTCTCATTGGCTGAATGGGCTTACAATGCTTTGAAAGACTCATCTACAAAGCTCACTCCTTTTGAAGCCGTGTACGGGTACCCACCCCCTTGACTACTGCCTTATGAGCCAGGCTACACACACGTTCAAGCCATGGATGACAACCTCAAGAGTAGGGACTTCATGCTAACCCTAATCAAGGAAAACCTAAAAGATGCTAAATAAAAAATGAAGCATTTTGTAGACAGGAAGCGAACCTTTCGAGAGTTCAAAGTGGGAGATTGGGTTTATCTCATGCTCTAACCCTACAGACAAATGTCGGTGGTCCTCCGGAGGAACTTCAAGCTTTCTCCTAGGTACTACGGGCCTTTCCTAGTGACTCAACAGATAGGCACGGTGGCTTACAAACTAGATCTACCCCTACATCCCAGATCTACATGGTGTTCCATGTTTCTAACCTAAATAAGCAGCTTGGAGCTCGCATCGAACCCCACGGTACCCTTCCCCTTCTCACCCGGCGAAGGTACACTCACCCCTGCACCAGAGAAGGTACTTACCCGAAGGTTGAAGAAGAAGGGCAACCGAGCTGCTGTAGAGGTCCTCATTCAGTGGAAAGGAATGCCGGAGGAAGATGCAACATGGGAAGACTTCGAGACTTTTCAGTTACCTTGACCTTATGGGCAAGGTCTTTTGAAGAAATGGGATGTGTTATGCCCCGGGGTTCCTAAGGTGAAGAAGATGTGCTATAGAGGTGGATGTGAAGCAAAGTCATTAACAGGACAAGAGACCTTGAAACCAAGGCTCAAGAAGACTCGGGAATGTTGTTCACGTGGCTTATCGTGTAATGATCTAGAGACATCCAATTACCGGGAAAGGTGCACTAGCTGGAAGGCATATTGGTTTATTCTTTTAAGTTGTATTTTTCCTAAAATGGTGGAGACCATTAATCCTCTTTCCGGAGTGTTATTGAATAGGGTAGTGGGCTGGACACCAAGTCAAGTAGTGGGTTAGGAAGTGTTAGTTTTGGGTTGCATTTCAAGAGACTAAGGGGTAATGGGTTAGTGGGTAGGAGCCACTAATGGCAATTACCTAAAATGTAGCAACAATAGTTTCTATTCATGTATTTAAATACAATAGCTGATTAATGAAGAGATCATCAATTTGAAGTATAAACATAAAGCTGTGCGCTTGTATGTGGAGGGATAGCCCCTTGAAGTGCTATTTTATTTTTGAGTTACTTACAAAAAAATTCAGGCCTATAACACTAGGGTGGCCACCAAACACCTTTTTTCTTTTTTTTTTTTTTTAAAAAATAATAATAATAATAATAAATAAATAAAATTTTAGTTTTTTTTTAATTGAAAAATGACACGTGGTATGGTTATTATAGTCATATTTTGACAAAATTGGCAATTTTGAAAGAGAAATGCTACATGTACTTAAATTTCTACAAATGAAGCCTTACTAATTGATGTAGAACTTCTTAATTGGAGATGATCAAAACAATTAATAAAAAGAAATGCTATAAGTACCAATGAATAAGCTCCACATCATTTTAGTAAGGCTCCCTTTGTAAAAGTTTATGTATATGTAGTGATAAGCGTCGAATGTTGCACATTCAAGCCCCTTAACTTATATATGTTAATTCCTTAGCATTGTTATTTGTTTGATTTTGTGTTGTTTTAATGTTTTCAGGTTTTAAATAAAGATACAATTAATTCTGTTAATTTTGGGCTTAAAGCACACTTTGAGAAGACTTAGAAGATATGTTTAAGCTTAACCAATCATAATAGAATACCTATATGATGTGGTTAAGTTTAATCAAATCAAGTGAAGGATTAAATCGGAATTTCTCAACAAGAGTCAAAATCAGATTGGATTCAAATTTGGATTCTGCATATGTCTCAGTGTTTGAATCATAACTTTTGCGTCAGACATTGGATTGCAATAAAATTGGTAGCGTTGGAAATCTAATAAAATATTCAACAAATATGTCAGAAATAGACTTTCCCAAATTCGGACGTTTAATATATCAAAATCGCTTCGCAATAAAAGACCGCAATTCTGGCCGAATTTAGAATCCTTTTCCTACTTAGATTAAAGTTTCAATCTTCTACTTGGACAAGAAGACTCAAGAGACGATTTTTCTGGAATTCCAAGGGCTTCTAGGACTTGTGTGCTCCCTATAAATAAACCCCTAAGCTTCAAGAGAATGTGTGCTTGGTGCTTGGGCTTGTGCTTAGATTTAGACAGAAAATTATTCTCGGAGGCCTGACAAGTTGAAGAGGGGAAGAACATGGCAGGAGGCCATCCCAGCACTACGATGAGCGGCTAAATTTCTAATAGGGTGTTGATGTAGCCCTTTCCAAGTAACGATGGTTTAATTGTATTTTAATTTGGGATTTTCTCTATGCATGATGGTTGTATAACTGTGAGAATTGATTTTAATGTTTATATTCAATCATTATGAATTTCTTATCTTGTCTTAGAAAGTCTTTTATATTGATTGAACTCAATCCTTCATATTTTCTGTGATTATGTGAATGATTGTTATACAACGGTTTTAATTGACATATGATCAAGAGGATTAGATAGACCATGCCTAGGGAAGACGGATTGTACTACACCCTAGTTTAGTGTAATTTAGGTAGACAGTCAGTGCCAACCGAAGATGGGTTATACTATTCCATTGATTGTGTGTATATCCTATTAAAGACGTAGCTAGTCCATGCCTAGGGAAGACGGATCGTACCGCATCTTAGTGGTTAGGTGGACGGTCCGTGCCAACCGAAGATGGATTATACTTATTCTTTAGAGGTAATTTCTTGACTACTCGAGTGAGACGAGCCCTATATCATGCATAGTATGAATTTTCCTTATTAATTTACGATTGACCATTGTTATGCGGTAAGTGGTGAAATCAATCCCCTATTCTTTATCTCATCCCTACTATCTTTAAATTTATGTCTTTTACTTTTATGTATTTATTTTAAGAAAACAAAAATCAAATATCTTTTTTAATTAAGTTATTTTTAATCTTGATAAGCTTGATAATAATACCCCTGCAGTCCTTGAGGTTCGACACCCTATCTATAGCCTTATCCTACAAGGATTCGTCCTATTGCGAGTGGTTAATTATTATTGATATATTTTGGTAAACAAAAAACCACATCAATTTTTGGCGCCGTTGCCGGGGACTGCTTAATGGTAGCGTTATTATGTTTTAAAGATTGAATTTAACATAATTCTTTTTTGTTTTTTTTTTTATTTTATTTTAATTTTGGTTTCTTTATTATTATTATTATTTTTAATTTTTTTGCTTTCAATTCTGTTTTTATTTTCTTTTGTTATTTTGTTTTATTTTTCTCAATTTAGTTCATGTGGGGAGGCATTCCAACACCCCATGAACCATGTTCATATTGCTATAGTCCTTATCATCATAAAGATTGTCCTACTGCAGGACAATTTTCTAATTATTCTTATGAGCATATGAACACACAGTTCTCTAGACCGAGGAATGAGCCTTACTGTGATTCCTATGACCCGGCATGGAGTAACCGGTCTGATATCCCATGGCAAGCTCAAGCTCCTGAAAGTTATGCTCCACAATTTCATGAACTGTACCATCAGACATATCCGCAGTTCAATGATCAAGCGGCCTATCCACCATCTAACTTACATCCTCCCCACCAGCAATGGCAATCATCTCCATATTGTGCTAACTTTGAGGATAACTGGCAACCTTCTTCTCAGGCCACACCACCGCCTCAGTTTGATTCGAATTTTCGAGATCAGTTGTTGAAATTTATGAACAAGATGGATCAGATAGTGACCTCTATCAGCCAGACATGGAACACTCGCTCTGAATCCATTGCTAAGATAGATGCTGACGAAGATGAGCCATCTCCCATTGACTGGTCTCCACAACAGCAATCTCAGGCTACACCATCTACTCAGTCAGATTCTGACGTTCAAGTTCAGATGTTGAAACTTATGGGTGAGATCAATCAGAATTTGAAATCTCGGGGTCATACATTGAACTCTCACTCCCAAGCCATTGCCAAGTTAGAGCTTCAGATGGAGCAGATGGCAAAGCAAATAGAAGAAGAAGAGTTTCAAAGACAATCAGAGTCTAATCTTGATAGATACAATGTGATGGATGAGAGTACTTCTTATCATGAGCAAACCATCACCACAATGAATAATGGAGAAGTGGTCGAAATTCAAGGGGAAGAGAAGAAGGAGGAGCAAATTGAGGCCCTACAAGCTCTACATCGGGAAAAAGGCGAGGAAGTGAGCACTGAGGCTCCTTCATCACCCACTCTTATTCTCGAGACGCCATATGAACCCCGAGCCTCTATTGCTTGTGATTTATCAAGAGGTCAGGAGAATAGTTTGTTAGGGATATTAGAAGAGCAAAAAGAGACCATCAAGTTAGAAAACTTCCATGTGTATTCTTCTCATTCTATTCCAGTTCATGATTCCCTTCCGGATGAGAAACTGTTTGAGAATATTCAAAAGAATCTACCTCGATATGCGAACATTTGGAATTACCTTTCTGTAGGTAAAATTTATTCTCTTTGGTCTAAGAGAAGAAAAGATTGGTGCTTCAAATTTAAACTTAAGGGTCAAATAGCACTGAGCGCATCAAGGATGTGGATTCCGTTGGCTTGGCGGATCCCACATATTTCGACTAAATGAGTTAGCATCATAGGTTCGAGCATAGGCCCTGAACGCTCGAGTCCTCTATCAGGTCAGGGTACATGATCTCCTTCCAGGTTTATCTTCTCCATTGTTGCTTCATTTTTGGTTTATATTTTTACAACAACGTGTTCCACTTTACTAGTATTTGGTTGGAGTATCACTCTCTTTTTCAGGACATATGTTTTTACAATCAAGTTTGGGGGTATGATATGCCCCGCATTTGCTCATTCAGGTATTCCTATCCTCTTATTGTTATGTTTAGTTTTATACACACATTGGGGACAATGTGTGATTCAAGTTTGGGGGTATGGAAGAACGAAACACTGTCTAATATTTTGCTATGTTATTCTTGAGCATGCTGTTGATTTTGAATTCTGATTCATATTTCATTGGTGAGCTTAACATGATGAACACATGATCACTTGACTAAGGAATTAAAAAGTTTTGTTATTTTCTTTGGCAGCATGAGATATTACTTGTTTCAATTTGATTTTCACAAGCACATTAGCACGTAGTTTGTGGGGTATGAAATTTGAAATCGGTTATGTCTGTTATCAATATCTTGGATGCAGTTGGGTAACTTATTGGAGGAATAACCTTGGCATAAAAAATAAATGAAAAGAAGAGAAAGAAAAAAAAAAAAAAAAAAGAAAGAAAGAAATAAAAGAATAATAATATTGATTACTTTGAGTTTTTCGCTGAGTAACCGGATCTCTTGCCTCATTAAGCATTGAGTATTCGCGTCAAAAGGTGGAAGTTTACCTTGATTGATAAATGGCTAAGTTTAGCGTCGTAGCCTTTTTGACTCGAGTTAGTAAGTCTTTAGGGTGTTTTACACCTAGTGCCCTAAAACCATCTGGTTTGGGAGTCATTGACCTAACACTCGTTACATGGGTCAATTAGAAAGCTTAAGGGAGCTAAGCATTGCACAGCCTGCATATATAAAAATAATAAAATATATATATGCCTTGGTTGTTTTATCTAATGGGGAGTCCAACGAATTTTGAGTATTGAACCATTCATGATTGAGATTAATTTTGAAACCTCATGACTATGTGTTAAGTTCACTTTACACTAGTTGAATCTTGTGATATCTCATAATGCCATGTTAGTAGCTTAATTTTTAATTCCCTGAAATTGTGAAGATGGAGTTTATTGTGTTAAGCTTGCTAATGAATGAGAACCATTATTTTTATGATGCTGCATTCTTGGGGATAACATGGTAGGAACAATGTTTGTGGGTATCATTTCTGGCAAACCCTCACGAGACTTCACTCGTCCACTACGGAGTCCTAGAGGTTTAAAAGGCTTGTTGCATACGCTAAATGCAATCGTACATCCCACGAAAGAAGGATTTATTCTGTTGTTTTTCAGTTTTATTTCTTGTTTTGTATTGCTAAGGGACTAGCAATATGTAAGTTTGGAGGTGTGATAAGCGTCGAATGTTGCACATTCAAGCCCCTTAACTTATATATGTTAATTCCTTAGCATTGTTATTTGTTTGATTTTGTGTTGTTTTAATGTTTTCAGGTTTTAAATAAAGATACAATTAATTCTGTTAATTTTGGGCTTAAAGCACACTTTGAGAAGACTTAGAAGATATGTTTAAGCTTAACCAATCATAATAGAATACCTATATGATGTGGTTAAGTTTAATCAAATCAAGTGAAGGATTAAATCGGAATTTCTCAACAAGAGTCAAAATCAGATTGGATTCAAATTTGGATTCTGCATATGTCTCAGTGTTTGAATCATAACTTTTGCGTCAGACATTGGATTGCAATAAAATTGGTAGCGTTGGAAAGCTAATAAAATATTCAACAAATATGTCAGAAATAGACTTTCCCAAATTCGGACGTTTAATATATCAAAATCGCTTCGCAATAAAAGACCGCAATTCTGGCCGAATTTGGAATCTTTTTCCTACTTAGATTAAAGTTTCAATCTTCTACTTGGACAAGAAGACTCAAGAGACGATTTTTCTGGAATTCCAAGGGCTTCTAGGACTTGTGTGATCCCTATAAATAAACCCCTAAGCTTCAAGAGAATGTGTGCTTGGTGCTTGGGCTTGTGCTTAGATTTAGACAAAAAATTCTTCTCGGAGGCCTGACAAGTTGAAGAGGGGAAGAACATGGCAGGAGGCCATCCCAGCACTACGATGAGCGGCTAAATTTCTAATAGGGTGTTGATGTAGCCCTTTCCAAGTAACGATGGTTTAATTGTATTTTAATTTGGGATTTTCTCTATGCATGATGGTTGTATAACTGTGAGAATTGATTTTAATGTTTATATTCAATCATTATGAATTTCTTATCTTGTCTTAGAAAGTCTTTTATATTGATTGAACTCAATCCTTCATATTTTCTGTGATTATGTGAATGATTGTTATACAACGGTTTTAATTGACATATGATCAAGAGGATTAGATAGACCATGCCTAGGGAAGACGGATTGTACTACACCCTAGTTTAGTGTAATTTAGGTAGACAGTCAGTGCCAACCGAAGATGGGTTATACTATTCCATTGATTGTGTGTATATCCTATTAAAGACGTAGCTAGTCCATGCCTAGGGAAGACGGATCGTACCGCATCTTAGTGGTTAGGTGGACGGTCCGTGCCAACCGAAGATGGATTATACTTATTCTTTAGAGGTAATTTCTTGACTACTCGAGTGAGACGAGCCCTATATCATGCATAGTATGAATTTTCCTTATTAATTTACGATTGACCATTGTTATGCGGTAAGTGGTGAAATCAATCCCCTATTCTTTATCTCATCCCTACTATCTTTAAATTTATGTCTTTTACTTTTATGTATTTATTTTAAGAAAACAAAAATCAAATATCTTTTTTAATTAAGTTATTTTTAATCTTGATAAGCTTGATAATAATACCCCTGCAGTCCTTGAGGTTCGACACTCTCTCTATAGCCTTATCCTACAAGGATTCGTCCTATTGCGAGTGGTTAATTATTATTGATATATTTTGGTAAACAAAAGACCACATCATGTAGCATTTATCTTTTTGAAGCGTTTTGATAGTTTGGGGGGCCAAAGTCCAAGCGTTAGTAGTTCGTGGGGCTACTTGCAAAACGGTTGGTAGTTTGGGGGGCTAAATTGTAATTTTCCCTAAAAATAATTAGGGCCAGCATAGTGGATGCGTATAAAATAATTGGTGCGAAAGTTTTGAAGCAAGTACCAACAAATTTCAAGGAGTCAAAGGGAACGACCTCGTTTTACTGTTAGTGGTGACCTATAGTTGCCGTAATATTAAGTTATCAGTGTCAACCCCTCTAAGTCGACGTACTAATGAGGTCGACATTTGATAAAAGGGTCAATTGACCCTAAATATACAGAATTAAAACAATAGCCTATTAGAATTTAAAAAAATTAATTAATTTTTTATATTATTAGTAAATTTTTCAATTTTCTATTCTTATTTAATATATTTACACCATTTTTTAATTTTTGATATATATTATTAATTTATTTATCACAAGACAAAATCCAAGAGTTCGATTGAGCGTGTCAAGTTTGATAAATCCATCGATCGTATCATGATTGATCGGGCTAATTCAATAGGATCGATCGGACTAGTGCACAAGGATAATACAAAATATAAAATCGTAGTTCCGCCCATGTAACCACATCTTAAGAATTGTCTTGAAATCTAGGAACGCGACAATGTATAACGATGAAAAAGCATTTTGTGTTCCATATTGATATTTACGCCTTTAGGCTTCAAGTAAAAAGCATTTTGTCAATCAATTATCTATTTCCTTTTTACCCAAAAAGGTCAAAACATTAACAAACGACTTTATTCACAAAACAACACTCACAAAATAAACATCTTAAAAAGGGTTATCAAATACCATTAAATCTCTCCAAAAAGTTTTATGTTATGATAGTTTAGCTCAACTAGACTTTTGCTACCTTTATGATATCATAACCAATACATCATTGGCGATTATATGACCAAGATCATGATATGTGTTAAGTCAATTATTCACAAAACAAAAACTCACAAAAAAACTCAAAACTCCTTTCACATTTGTGTCACATCAAAACACATTTTCAATCGAAACACAAAAACGCATATTGAAAAGGGTTATCAAACACCATTAAATCTCCCCAATACGTTTTATGTTATCATAATTTATCTCAACTAAACGTTTACTACCTTTATGTGACCTTTTATAATGACTTGCTTCGATGGTTTTCGTTGGTTCTTGCATGATCCTTTTTTATAGGGTTATTCATCACACGCCCATTTGATTTAGAGTAGGCCTTATCCTTGAGATTTGGAACACACGATTTGATTATAAGTTATGTCCCATGTAGTACTTAAATGGCCATACAGTGTGGTAATGGTATGAGTGGATTCCATACTTCGTGTATTCGGTAAACTCATGTTGGTAGGTCAATGTTCGAATTAAACAGGTTTGATGTTTCAATCACTTGGGCTTGCTAACTCATAAACCCAATAATATGCATACATGGTCTTGGTCTCGGTCTCGAATTCTCAATGAGCATGATGTTTTCTAACACAATTTTCACCGGCATGAAGCTGTCATAAGTTACCATAGAAAGGTGTTGCTCTAGTAACAAAGGTCACAAAACTTTTTAGAGAATGTTTTTCGTTTTTTAGTTGAAAAAGTGTTATAATGTAACATAAAAGTAAAAATAGTTTCGAGTATTTTTTGTTTGAAATTGTTTGTTAATATTTTAATTTATTTACTAAAAAGTATAGTTTTTTTTTTTTTTTTTTTTTAAAAAAAACGTTATCAAATGAGGGCCATGTTTGAAGGAAAATGTTCCCCTCATGTTTTTTTTTGCTCTAACCAGTAAGTGCTACTACCGTGGTATACTCACGGAGGAAGTGCTAGGCAAACGGTGCCGTTTTCTTAGCTTGGCATTATTGGCAATCACATCCCCACGCGCGATCCATGTATTGAAGTTAGAAGCCATCCAAGAACCAAAGCAATAAACACGTTTTGTGATCCCTGTCTAGCAAAGGTAGCTCAAAAAGTGCTAAAGGGAATAATTTGGATTTAATTTCATCCAAACGCAGAAAAAAAAAAAAAGAAAAGGAAAGAAAAAATAAATAAATAAAAGCCAAAGACCAAAAACACAGCTGTCTCCGCTGTACACATCGAGGACAAAAACCAAGAGAGAGTAAAGTGAGAATTCGATTTCTGTTACAACAGACAATAAGAGTCGGCACTGATCGGCTTGATCAATCTACGCCGTCCGATCCGGGTACCCGATCGTGAAAATTTAAATCAGTAATTTATTGATTTATTCGTCGAAATTTCAATGAGGGTTTGTGATTCGGTGGGGTTAGAGTTGGGTCTGGGAGCTTTGGATTATGGGTTTTGGTGGGTTTTGTGAGGGATTTGGTGATGTTGGATTTCAGGGAAGGAGGTGTGTGAGGGGGTTAGGGTTTTGGGGTTAGGGCTAGGGTTAGGTTAGGGTTTGGGTGGGATTGTGGGGATGGAAGAGAACGCTGAGCTCGAGGAAGGAGAGGCTTGCTATTACAGGGATGACGACGACAAGATCATTGACCCTGACATCTCTCTCTCTTACATCGTAAGGGCTTCTTTGTGTTTCATTGGAGAATTGTTTGATTATTTTTTTTTGTTTTTGGGTTTAATTGATTTTGGTTGTGAAGAAATTGAATTTAGTTTATTTGGAATCTCTTGGTCTGTGATTCAAATTGTGTTGTGGTGTTTGTGTTTTGAATCGTATAAGGGGAAGTAACAAAAGTAACAGTTTTTTTTCGGTCCACAAGAAAGTATAGGAGACAAAGGAAGTTGAATGTTTGAATCTTTAGCTCCTGCTCTATGGGAATCGAAGCCCAAATAAGAGAAGGAATGTTCATCACTCGGGAAGCTGAGTGACATGAAAAAGAAATATAGGTTCTATCAAGAAATCTAGGTTCCTATTTTTGAGGATTTTTTTTTCTTTTCCTGTAAATTTAATATTTTCCCCCATTTTTTCATTAACCTCGTGGACCATAATGGAAGAGCTTCTGCAAACTGCCAGTAAAGTTTAAATTTGATTTGTCCACCTCTAGAAACTCTGTAGATGCTTTGTACAACCATATGTAAAGTGCATATTTATTCATAGTCGTTAGTCGATTATACAATAAATTTATTCTAACCTTGTAGAGAACTCAATGAATATTAGGCGTTATCTCTGGACATCTGGTGATGAGAGTTTTGAACGGGGCCAATTATGTTTGCTACTTTTGCAGATAACCTGTTTTGGCTTGAGAAATATCTGAGGGACCTTTGACCCTTCTAAACAAAAAATTTAATCCCTCAATAAAATTTGAAAAATTGCTTTAGTTAAGTATATCATCTTTTGTTCACTGAAAGAATGAGTAATCGAAGATTGGTTAAATCCATTCCCTTGTTCTCTCAACAACCAAGTTGACCATTAGTGCAAAATTTCCTTAAAACGCGTGAAAGATTTTCGGAAACTCATTAAAGTTTTTAAAACCGTGAGCAACTTGGACATCACTTTCTTTTTAGATGAATATCTGAAAACAGTATGCCAAAGGTATTTTGTAGAATAAATTCTTGAAAAGTAACTTTTCCTGCAATGCTGATAACTTTGCCTTTTTTTTTTTTGATAAGTATGACTTGGCCTATTTTAGATCATTCTGGACATGTCATAGATAAATTTCTTTGATATTTGTTCTAGTTTGTGTATAAATGACACTAGCAAGAGTTTAAAAAGTTTATTTTTCATAAAGGATGAGAAGATCCGAAATGTTCTTGGCCATTTTCAAAAAGATTTTGAAGGCGGGGTTTCTGCCGAGAATTTGGGTAAGTGACCTGCTGTGGGAGTTGTGGATCAGAGAGAACTGCACTCTTTGTGCATTGAAAATAATAATATGGAAATTTGATGATTTTGGCAGGGGCAAAATTTGGTGGCTATGGCTCCTTTTTACCTACCTATGAACGCTCACCTTCTATTTGGTCTCGCCCAAAGACTCCACCAAAAAACTACAATGCTCCCAGATCTCCTAACAATTTACCCATCGAGGTATGTGGATCTCTTTTGTTAACTTTTTGGTCATTTGGTAGGAAAGAGATATATATTGCTGACATCTTGTCAGCTTGGGGAAGCTTAGTTTACTTGAGTACTGTGGGTTATGTTACCATACAGGGTGCCTCTCAGAATTTGAAAGCTCCCTCGAATAAAGCCCCATCTTTGAGGCTCGGGACTGCTTCCTGTAGTGCCCATCCATTGCATAATTCAAGAGTTCCTTCTGCAGATGTTCCCATCAAACAAAATCAAGTTGCTGAGAAGAGTCCCTTGAAAAATGAAAGTTCCAACAGATCAGGCAATCTAACTGACCAAAGAACGCTGAAGGTTCGAATAAAAGTGGGTTGTGATAACTTGGCGAGGAAGAATGCAGCAATTTATAGTGGTCTTGGACTTGATGACTCCCCAAATTCATCATTGGGGAACAGCCCGGAGGAAAGCGGAGGGATGTCACCCATATCTCAAGAGACGACTGATATGTCTCCAACTGGCATCATTCAAGTAATGGTTTGTTCTGCATTTTCTGTGTATTCTCTGTTTCTTTGCCACTTGATGAAACCAAAATGATCTGCTTATATTTGATGTTTATTTACATGTTAAAACAGGCTATGACTTCCTTCCCCATCCCTGGGGGCGTACTGATATCACCTATTCATGACAGCCTGCTTTGCTTGGTGAAAAAAGAAAAACTTTGTAGTGTCAGTAAACCCATGCCACCCCTCAATGGTCGTCAAGAACACTCTGCCATTTTAGTAGATGAGTTATTTTCAATGATGGGGAATAGAAAAGAGTTGAAGGAAAAGAAAACGAAATTAGCAGCAAAAAGTGAAAGGCAGTTGGAAGTGAAGCATGAGAATGGTACATGTTTTGAGGATGACATGTCCTTACAAACAAAGAAAATTTCAGTAAATGAAACCACTGGAGGTAAGGAGTTTTTGTCTGGTGACTTGAAAAGCACTCACGTTTCCAAGTCAGAAAGTGATGTTCGTGACTCTCTCAAAGTGGCTGGTGGGGCATCTGAAGTTTTTAGGGAGGGTAACAAGAATGGTGGAAAGGGTAGATTACGTAGCTCCGACTTAGTGAAAGAGGAAGCTTTGGAGTCAATATATGGTGAGGACTGTAGCAAGAATGAGAAAGGAAACCTGAGGAGTAGTTTAGTGGAAAATGTCCATGGAAACAGAGTGCTAAATCACCACAAGGATGTTTTAATTGACCGTAAAGATGATGACAATTGTCATAAAATCTCTCCCTCCTTGCAGGGTTACTCTGATGGGTCAAAATGTAAGGAAGATCTAAATCCTAAAAAAGAGAAGGTTGGTTGGAAAACTGAAGATGATGAAATTAGTGTTTCATTTAAGACAGAAAGGGTCTCATTTGAAGGAAAAAACAAGTCAAAGGGGGCACAAAGTAATGGCAAGCCAGTTGCTGTTTCAACAAAGGAAAGCCCGAGGTTTGGTGCAAGTGCAGATTTAAATAATAAAAAGAATACTGGTTATGTTGTTGCTGACTGTAATGGTAAAAGTCAAAGGATAAAGTCCCAGAAGGATGATAAGGGCAGGGATAATCATAGAGATTCATTGTTGGTACCGAATTTGGAACAGAAAGATAATCAAATGGATCCAGTGAGGAGGTCTTCTGGTGATAGACCAAAGGATGCTAATCTTGATTCTGTTGGAATGCAACAGAATGCATTCTTAGATAAACGAAAGGGAAGGTTAAGTGGTAAGAAGGTTGAGCAGGATATATCTGGGGCATCTATAAAAGATGCTTCAATTGTGCGTCCTATTACAGAAACTGGACTCACTTCTGAGATGGTGCCGCCAATGGCAGCTCCTGTGCTTATAGAAGAGGATTGGGTACAGTGTGACAGATGTCAGAAGTGGCGGCTTCTACCCTTTGGTACAAAGCCAGAGCACCTCCCTGATAAATGGTTGTGTAGCATGCTAAATTGGCTGTAAGTTTGCTTTCTCCTTTCGGAGTTACACATAGCCCAATAAACCAATGGGCATTACTTCATAAATAATGCTCCAAGTACCATGCTCTTTCTCGTTACCAATTTATTCTGTGTGTGTATAAGAAGTGTACATATTATATATCAGAGCTTCTCATTGTTCTATTCAATATTTTTAACAGGCCTGGTATGAACCACTGCAACATTAGTGAGGAGGAGACAACGAGAGCCCTCAACGCATTGTATCAATTACCAGTTTCTGAGAGTCAGAACAGCTTACAACATCATATCAGTGGAACTGCATTGGGACTATATTCAGGTGATGTCCACCATCTTGACCAGAATCACGAGAATGTCAGTGCCCAAGCCGTTTCTAATAGAGGAAAGAAAAAACATGTTTTAAAGGAAATAGCAAATGCAGGAAACTCGGGTGGCCCCTTTCAGATCTCAAAGTCCACAAAGAACAAGCTACAAGAATCTACAAAAAGGAGCATAAATGGCAAGAACCAGCATCATGCAGAACTAAATCTGATGAAGAAATCTAGTTCTCAACATTTGAGTAAGAAGGGCAACTTGGTTGTGGATAAAGACATGCTTAGTCAGAAAGAAAAGCCAATTAATGGAGGTATGTATTTAAATGTGGAAATAATTTCATACTGCTGTCTGAATTTTTGGGAAAATGGGTAATCATGTGTCTCTTTGTGCTCTTTTGGGGCATCAAATATCTACAGGTGATGCGAAACAAATAAAAGTGAAAAGCAAGAGGGAAGCTGATGAATACGAAGGTGGAACCTCCAAGAAGTCCAAGACAGAGGATATGTCCTATGTTGATAAACATCGGACCTCCAAAATGGACCCTGGTAGGGGGCATATCAGTGCAAGTACTGCTTTGCCAACTAAGGGAAGTGGGGAGGATATGCGGAAATATGATGAATACTGTTTATCTGAGAACACAAGGTTGGATGTAAGGGACAAGGTGCTAGGTTCTGTTAAGAAACTGGGAGACCAAGCTCAGGTCTTGTCTGATGGTGGATCATTGGATATGAGAATGTGTAGTAAAAAGGATGTTTCTTTGAAGAAAAGGAAATTGGAGCTGGAGGACGGCAAGAATGAAATAGAGACATTTCAAAATTCTGCCCATGATGGCAGTGTATATGAGAAAGAGGAAAGTAGTGAGAGTGGATTGAGGAAGGAAAAGAAGTTAAGGGTTTCAAAGACTCAGGTGAAAGAGTCCAACACTAATGATTCTGATGATAAGTCGCACAAAAAAGGTAGGATGTCAGAAATTCTCTTATCAGGCATTAGAGATCATCCAAGTGATACTATGGAAGAAGTCAGGAGAAATGATAAGGAGCAGCAACTCAGAAAACATAAAAAGAAGATTTCATCTCAACCGACTGTGGATGTTGTAGAATCATTAAGAAGGGATTTAGGATCTGGACAGGTTTCAGTGGCAGCCACTTCAAGCTCTTCAAAGGTTTCAGGATCCCGTAAAACTAGAGCCAACGTTGAAGAACTGAAAGGTTCTCCAGTGGAATCAGTTTCCTCTTCTCCCTTGAGGGCCTCTAATTTAGACAAGTTTACATCTGCAGGAGGGTACATTACAGGGAAAGATGATGCTATTCATAGTGGTCTCTCTATGAAGGGTGATTTCAGAAGATACTCGGATGGGGATAATACTGCTGAGATTAATCTGCCTGGGACAGTGATTCATAATTTTTCTGTGCTTGAGTATAGGGATGGAGATGCTATTCACAAGTCCAGTGGTAAAGCCAAGCCTTCTTCTGATGTTGGGAATAGCCGTATACTTAATGGTGATGTTGATATTGTACAGCAAAATGTCCGGTTCCTCAATGATCTGCATGCTCCAGAACATGGCTATAATGAGGATGGGGTGAAGAAGAACCACCATGACAATTCAGTTCTGCAGAAATCTGGTAAGGGTACCACTTCACGACCTAAGGGCAGTAGCAGAAGTTCTGATAGAGATAAAATGAAGGTTTCTGATCCAGTTAATGGTTATACAAAGAAGAACCATAGGAGTGACTCGGTGTGTGACCCCAGTCACCGAGTTCCTGTTCATGAAACAACAGCTAATGCTAAACACAGTTTTCCTAAAAATCCAAACACCAAGTCTGTCATGGATGAGAAGAATCACGTTAGTAGGAGGGATCCTGTAGGACAATGGTCAAGTGGGACTCAAATGGAAATCAAGCTAAAACAAAAAGAGTATGATAGTTTGGATATGAAATCATGCGCTCCATGTAGTAGAAATGTGAAGCTTGCCCCCCAGCTGAGCCTGATTCAGGATTTTGAGGGTGATAATAAAGCTGATCCAACACAAATAGAGCCAAGAAATGGGAAATCAAAGTTGTTCTCACTTTCCGATGGTGAAAGTAAACTAGAAACAGTATCCCAGGGTTGGGGAACTGTACCAGGACCTCAGAAAGGAGATATGTTTGATGGATGTCCTATTGATGCACCTGGTGATGTGTCAAAGGCATTAAAACATTCTGGGACTGTTAATAACAATGGAGTTAACCACAATTTGGGATATCTTGTGCCTGATAGACAAGGGGTCAGAGATCTCAATGCTTCAAGTCCCGTGAGAGTGATCTCCTCCAGCCAGATTGCTACTAACACCCTGAAAGAAGCCAAAGATCTTAGAGACACAGCAGATCGTCTTAAGGTTCCTCTATTGCCCCTTGATAATTGTTTACTTTTTGTTTCTATGCTTGATATTTTGTTGTACGTTATTTTAACTCCTGGTATGGTTTCAATATCTTTCATAGAGCTCTTGCTTTGGTTTTGAAAGTAATGAGGCTTACTTCCAAGCTGCCTTGAAGTTTCTTCATGGAGCGTCACTTCTAGAAACTTGCAATAGTGAGAGTGGCAGACATGGGGAGATGAATCAAATTCAAGCGTACGGCACTGCAGCTAAACTTTGCGAGTAAGTGAAACTTGAAAGTTGTGACTAAAACCTTTGCTGCTCAACTTTCTTATTTTCCTTCTTTTTCCCCACTGCACATTAGGAGTCCAATGTAATTAGACTGTCTCAAAAATCTCGCATTCTCACGTGATTTAGCTTGTAGGCTGTCGTGGATAATTACTATTCAACTTTAAGGAAGTACACCTTTATGATGACTTTACTTTTTTGGTACTTTTGATAAGCAGTTGTTAATTTGATGGTGGAAGGAAGCAATCTTTTTATGATTAAACTTTTACAAGATTCTTCTTGATTACCCTTGTTCAGGATGTCCTGAGTCATCTGCGGCTATTTCTTTTCTCTGTTTTTCTTTGGTATAGGAGTCTCTCCCAAAATATCTTGGAACAGCATTATGGGCTATGAATTGCAAAGTTTTTTGACTTGGGATGTAGACTAATTGAGCCACTTTTACTGGCTTGAGCTTGTTAATTGTTGAGCCAAGCCTGAACAGATCACATTTATAGCAGCTTTGCAAATTATTTATTCATTGTTCAAGCCAAGTCCGAAGAGCTCACATTTTAACAGCTTGTTAGCAGTCTAAACACTGGAGGACGAACCCAGCTGCTTAAGCTTGCTTCAGTTGAGGCTTTTTCTAGATAATTTGTGGGATACTCTGAGCCAAGCTGATCCTGTTTCTGAGCTGGGACACAGCAGCCTATTATTTGGCTTGTCTTGGCCCGGGCATGTGTTAGACAGTGACTGTTATGGTTCCAACAGTTAGTGCTGTGTGATTAATTTCGAATGACTGACCTTAATAGTAGCTTAATTATGTGTCATTGGCTTTTAGAGCTGGTTGCTTTAAGCAGTTTATGTTTTTTCCTTTTTGAGTACAAGTTTACTGTAAAGAAAGACCGGTGCAACACAATAATATGTGTGATCTGTACTGCACTTTGCTATTCTTAAGGTCTAATTTCTGTATCACTCTGCCCTGTATGTGGCTGTATGCTGAACTTTATATTTCAACAGACTTTGTGCCATTCAATATGAAACACGGCAAGAGATGGCTGCTGCTGCTTTGGCCTACAAATGCATGGAGGTGGCATACATGAGGGTGGTTTATCATAAACATTCTAGTATGAACAGAGATTGGCACGAGTTGCAAGCAACATTACAAAAAGTGGTTCCTCAAGGTAATAGAAGAAGGTCATGGTGCAGCTATAAATTTTTTTCTTCTTTTGGAGTTGTCTACAATTCATTGTTCAGATCATGTCTACTCATTCTGTTGCAGTGAATTTGAAATTCTCCTATTCCACCAAAGAATGTCGATTTTCTTATTTTAATGTTGAACACTTCTACGGTCTAGTGTAAAAGATAAGATTAGATTGAATATATCTAAGGGTAACCGGCTCAAGTGTAAAGATGCATTTATGCTTCCGAAAGTGATGTAATTAATAATGTAACTGTTGTTCTTAAATGATTTGTTTAGGTGAATCTCCATCATCTTCCGCTTCGGATGTTGATAACTTAAATAGTCAAGCACCTGTTGATAAGAGTAATTTATCGAAGGGTACTGGTTCTCATGTTGCTGGAAGCCAAGTCAATCTTGCTCGAAACCGCCCAAATTTTGTTCGCCTGCTTGACTTCGTAAGTTCATTTAACCTTAGAAATTTGTTTATTGTTTCGTCAAGGGTGATTTTTATGGCTTTTGTCATCATTTCTTCTGGAGTCTTGATTTCTTGTTGTAACATATTATGAAAATGGAGGGCTCAGGTTCTTTGAGGGCTCTGGGTTTTTGTGGTAATGTTGGGGGTTTCTTCTGTCTTTTGGGTTTTTTTCGGGTGTTCTTCATTTGTTTTCTGCTTTTCTTTTTGTTTTGGTGTCCTTGTATACTCCCTGTATGCTTAGGGGCACCTTACGCTTTTTTAATGCTATTTCTTTTCTTACCTATAAAAAAAAAAGCATATTATGATAATGGAGAGGGATCTTAATGGAGAGAAACATTGGAACCCAAGGAGTCTATACTGGATTGAAGTGTTGGAAAGGTGAATTAGAATGGGCCTGCACTTGTCTTGCAGTATAGGACCAAGAGGATTGTGTAAATGGAGGTTTGGAGTTTAAATAACTGTTTTATTGCATTAAAGGTTTTGGCGTAGGCTGGTCATGTTTTTGAAACTGCAGGAGTAATTTTTATATCATCCAAATCCTATAGTTGGGTTTTCCGTATATGGACATTTAATTCTTGAAAATCCAATTTATGCAGTCTATGGCTGTTGTAGTAGACTTGTGTTGTAGTAGACTCAGTATGCCTGTATTATATTTTCTGAAAATTATGGATAGTTTGCGTTAAGCTTGTTGGATGTCTCACCTTGGACAATAGATTTTCTCTCTTCTGGGCTGGTGGGCATATCTTGACTCTTATGGCTATGCTTGGAATGGAAGGGTAAAAACTACAATTTGATTGTTTTGCAGACACAGGATGTAAATTTTGCAATGGAGGCCTCTAGAAAATCCCATAATGCTTTTGCAGCTGCTAATGTAATCCTCGAAGAGGAACAGAATAGGGATTGCATTACTTCTGTTAAGAGAGTCGTTGATTTCAGCTTCCAAGATGTAGAGGAGCTAGTACGGCTGATTCGGCTTGCAATGGAGGCGATAAGTTGTTCAGGCTTCGGTGGGGCTAGAGACTAAGTAACCCTGTATATATAATGTTTTTTTTGTTTTTTTTTTTTCCCAGTTTTGTTTCCCCTAGTGAGCAGTCATCAAGAAAAGAAAGGGGAAAAAGATGCCTACATATACCTGCCCTTGGAAACCTGCAAAGTGGCAGGTCACCGACTGTTTGTTGCCCCTCTGTACATGTGTACAAATTGAGATTGATTAGCAAATTTTGTGTTGTATTTTTGAATGTTGAGCTAGTTCTTAGATAAGGGCAAGGCATGTCACCCCTAAGTTTCATGGGTTGGGAAAAGAGGCATGGAATTCTTACTAGTTTGGCAACAGAATTCAGAGGTTATGTATTAGTTCAGTTCTATATATTTTTTGGCTCCACTAATTCGGAGCTTGAGGAAAAAAAAGATGTTTACAGAGATTAGAAATCATTTAGGCAACCATTTTGAGGAGGTTGAATACTGATATAGTGACGACTAGTCAATTTTCTGTCAAGGACTCGCTGTTTTTTTAGCATTTACTGATCTTTGATGGAATGGAAATTCAAGTTTTGTGGAAGGTCACCTATATTATTTGTAGAATTCTCAAGCTTGAGCTTTTGTTTTAAATGACCCTGCCAGCTTTCCTGTTAAAGAAACAACACAAATGTGTGGGTATGTAACATTTCATTTCATTTCATTTCATCGTGGCATTATCTGAGGAGCTCCTGTTTCAGTCTTTTTCTTTTCAGTTTATAATGTAAAGGTTAATTCTCTGTAGGTGGATCTAATTATTAGCCACATGAATTAATTTCCACGACCAAGGTTTGCAAAATATCTTATTATTGTAAGATTTATTTGAATATTTACTTATGATTACTCAGTTGGATTGACAGCTGCCTTTATACATGAATTGCAGGGCCGTATTGGTTTGTCTTTGGATAAATTGAGTAAATTGATGATTGGATAAGGACACAAAGTTTGCAGTTCTTGTTAGCAGTTGTTCCGTTTTGATATGTAAGAGGTAAAGCTAGTGAAGGTATATTTTTCTTCTTCATGTTAAATGTGTTATTGTTCTTTGGGATTGAATCAATGTAGATTACCCCAAGAAATAGATTTAAAGGTATTTTTCCCCTCAATACTTTTGTCCATTTCAGTTGGGATGTAGTCTGTGATTTGTTTTCAATTATTTTCTCATCGGTCTTATATTTATCATTTTTTTAAAATTAATCTTCATGTGAGCAAATCTATTCTTCATTCTCTCAAATGTTTTTCCCACTTAATATTCATTTTTAATTGAACCTGAATATCATGTAGTTGCAACTGTGTTTTTTCCTCTGGAACATAAGTTTACAAGCTTTATTTCTTCACCATGATCATGACAGCTCAATTAAGTTTCAGTGACGTACAGTTTTTTTTTTTTTTTTTTTTTTTTTTTTTTTAAAAAAAATGACGTGTTTCAACTTGAGTTATGTTTTGTGTTTTTGTCATATTTATCATCATAGTTTTTGATTTTGTTAAGTTGTAGTTTGTACGATTATCAAGTTTAGGAAATCATATATTGGGATGATTATCAAGTTTAGAATATTACATACTGGGATATGTCAACTATATTTGGATACTGATATTTTACCTATTTATGTCTATAGTGACTGCAAGCAAGTGTTATATTGTGTGTGGCTAACATAAAGAAAATATTCCTCTTTTTTCTCCCTACACGAATTTGGAAGACATATCACTTTGCAAGTTTTTAGTGTCTGGAGATGGCAAATATAACACTTACAAAGGAACTATATATTGGCAGGCATTACATTGCAAGTATGTTCCTGTCATTGCGTTGCTGAGTTCCATGATTAAGGAGATAGGAAATGGTACACTGATGGGGGGAGTATATTGATTGATGTGGATAAGAGCGGGTTGTACCATGTCTATTTTATTCTCTTTTTGTCTTTACTAGAAAAACAAAAATATCTTGAGCTTACCTTTTTATCCCATCATTACTGTGCTTCTGCTCTTCCCTCACCACTGACTTCTAATACTTGTCTCATAAATGCTCTCTCTCTCTCTCCCTCTTAAGTTGATTATATTTTGTTATGGAAATTCTATTCTTAATTTCAACCTATTTTTCCAGTTACACAGAAGTAGCAACTTGGGGAAGTTGGTGAGATGGTCGTGAGTTTCTGCTTGTATTTGTTGGTCTTTTCTATTATTCAGACTAGCAAGTATCTGGAATATGGAGCTGGTCATTCAATATCTTATATTCTTGTTAGAGTAATGCTACTCTTTACATCTATTTATCACACTTATTTTTTCACACCGGTTGACGTAGCGTGTTTTAAGTGGCTTTTCTATTATTATTTTTTAAGTGACTGACATGGAAAAGCCACTTATACTACACTACGTCAACCGATATAAAATGGGTGTGAAAAGTAGTATTACTAGTGTAGACAGTGTCTCATTCAGAATTTTGCGAGGCGACAGAAGCAGTACGAGGAGAAAAAGGAGATTATGGTTTTATGTTCATCTTAGAATTAAATATTATGAATATGTCCTGTGGTGATGGATATAGCTAATACTTCCCTGGTAGCTGGTAGTTCAGCAGAATCTATCTGATGAATATATGATTGTTTAATAGGCAGGATGTTGGTTTAGGTAGGTGAAATGGGTGCAATTGACTTGATGGCAACCAGCTGCAAGCGCTGACGAATAGCATTAACATAAGCTTTTTTCCTATTTCTTCCCCCCCCCCAAATTTATGTATTATTCTTTTCTGTATGGATTGTAATTAGAGCATATAGTTGATATTCATTGGCTCTGCACAAAAACAGAGTATTCTTCTTCCTATGGTTCAGATAATAAAAGAATCAGGTTTTCTGACAGCTATGTATTTATATATATTTTCTTGTTTTCCTTCCGTCCTTTTCCTATCATGGTTTTATTGTGACACCAGGTATTGTTTGCTAAGAAAGTGGGATTGGCCAATTTGATGGATTATGGATTCTCAGAAATCCAATCAATAAAATCTACTCCTATGACACTTTATCCTCGAGATGTTGAGAGGTTTGTTTATGTAAATATTGGAGGATGTCATGTCCAGATGTCCTCGTCTGGGTGAGTCATAATAAATAATAATTTGCAACATTGCTTTCTTGTTTAGTGATGGTTCCTGCTCTCTTATTGACCCAGAAGTAGGGTTATTGAGAGTAATTTGATGGGCTTGCGATCTAAATTACTAATCATGGATGAGTAATTTGATTAGTTATGGATGTTATGCATGGGATTAGGTATCTGCTTGGTGCGTCGATTGTAAAAACACAATATCTGACCTGATACAAAGCTCGAAACTCCATTTTTTTGGTGTGAACAATTTAAAAGTTTAAATTGGGAAAAAGGAAAAAGCAGAGAAGAAAGAGCCGGCTTTGCTGCACTTTATCATTATGGTCCTGTCGAGGCAATTTTAAGAAGTCCTATGTACCGAAGGCTCATGAGGGAGGGAGGGAGGGAGGGATGGAGTGAACAATTTAAAAGTTTAAATTGGGAAAAAGGAAAAAGCAGAGAAGAAAGAGCCGGCTTTGCTGCACTTTATGGTCCTGTCGAGGCAATTTTAAGAAGTCCTATGTACTGAAGGCTCATGAGAGAGGGAGGCTCCTGTTGAGGAGGGAGGGAGGGAGGGAGGGAGGAGTGATTTGGTTCGCAGGATTTTCTGATCAATCTCCTGTTGAGCATCTCAATCTGTTCTTGGCCTGACCGTTATTTGTATTTGTCACATGTGGATGGTGCAACAAAACAAGAAGAAAAAGTAAAAATTGGAGACGCTGCTGCATGTGGGCATAAGCTCGTTCTCTCTACCTTGCCACACACACAAACAGGGAAAAATCTTTGAACTCACAAACCTCTTAAACTGGGTTTTCTTTCTTTCTCTTTGTGTGTGTGTGTATACCATTAGATCAAGATTACACAAGCATTGTCCCGTAATTCCAAGCCATTGCCTGTTCTATATCTAGTACAATTCTAATCTTTTTGGGGGCTTTTCCCACTATTATAAAGTTTTCCAATGTGTTACAATGGACTTTCAGAATATAACAATAGTAATTTGAATTACGTGATATTGGGTGATCATTACCAGAAATCTCTGCAACTGCAAGACCCATTTTTAAAATGATGAAATCTGTTCACGTCTCTCACAACAAAATCCCTCTCAACAATATCACTAATAAGCTTGAAAGCCTCATGACAGTCCCTGCACATTCTCAAGTTCTTCATCACTCTGATTGTCATTCCTTTAGGTATGTTTATCAATCCAAAAGCCAAGGCCAATCTCTCGCTGTGCAGACCCACAATTTGTTCTTTGGCCTCCTCTTCCACATCGACAAACACCAAACCTACACTCCCTCCCACATAGCCTCTTTCCCTCATTCTCCCCTCCAACTCTCTCAACAAACTCGCCACTTCACTCCCCTGTGGACATGAAGCTGCGTCTCCAGCATAGAACACATAAGCTGAATCCTTAATCTCAACCCAACTACAACCAGGTTCCTTATAGACTCCGGTACGCTTCATTTCAGACCTTAGGCTATGAACATTATCCCACTCCCCAGCCAACGCATAAGCATTTGATAATGTAACATATGCCCTTGCCACGTGTTGATTGGATTCTATTAGCTGCTTACTGGCTTCAACTGCAACATCTACCCTACCATGAACCCTACTAGCTGAAAGAAGTGTACCCCACAACAAAGCCCCTTCATCAGATTCTACCTGGATAGATTTTACTAATTGGAAGGCCTTGTCAAGATGACCGGTTCGACCAAGCATATCAACGACACATGTATAGTGCCTGGCATCTGGCACTATCCCATACTTCACATACATGGATTTCAACTGTCCAAGACCTTCGCCAACGAGCCCCGAGTGGCTACAAGCATGTAAGACCCCAACAAAGGTGACGTCGTTGGGTTTTATTCTTCTATCACTCATTTCTTTCAAGAGATTGAGGGACAGCCTCCCAAGTCCGTACTTTGCAGCACCTACAATCATTGAAGTAAACGAAACTACAGAAGGATTTGAAATCCCCCTGAAGACCTTGTCTGAATAACTAATAGACCCACATTTGGCATACATGTCCACAAGTGCACTTGCAACCACATCATTTGCATCATGGCCTCGACGAATCACTGTCCCATGTGTGACTTTCCCAGAAACTAGTCTACCCAAGCTTGCACAAGCGCTAATTACACTAGCCAACATGAAATGATTTGGACGGTCCAACATCAAGCCGCTAAATTCTCTAAAAATTCGGAGAGCGTCATCGCCTCGCGCATTCTGCGCATATGCGGTGATCATTGAAGTCCAAGAAACAACATTCCTACAACTCATCAAGTCAAAAACCTGTCGAGCTTCATCAACGTCATTGCATTTCCCATACATATCAACAAGTGAAGAACAAACAACAAGATTAGATTGAAAACCCAATATTTCGACATGCGTATGAATTCTTCTACCTACTTCAAGATCAGCAAGGACCGAACAAGCATTGATCACAGTTGCAAACGTAAAATCATTAGGCAAGACCGAACTCCAGGGCATTTTCCCAAACAGCCAAAGAGCCATTTTGGGTTCACCTGCATTGACGTACCCCGCCATAAGCGAAGTCCACGACACCACATTGGGTTCAGGCGTTTCATCGAACAACTGGTGCGCATCCTTGATTTCTTGCAGTCTGACATAGCAGTTTATCAAATGGTTGGCGGTGAACGTGTCGTTTAAGAAACCGGACTTCAAAACGTTGGAGTGCGCTAAGGTTGCGGAGATGAAATCGTTACAATTTTTAAGATGTTGAATGAAATAAGCTTTGGTACGAAAACTCATAAAATCAAATACCCGTCGAGCTTCATCAACGCCATTGCATTTCCCATACATATCAAATGGTGAAGAACAAACAACAAGATTAGACTTGATAAGCACGCACGTTTCCTAGTCAGAAGGTGATGTTCGTGACCCTCTCAAAGTGGCTGCCGCCAGCGGTTTTTAAATGTTTGTTTTAAAAAAGTGATTTTTAAAAATGTAATTAATTATTTGAAAATTATAGATTAATCTTTAAAATTTTGCTTTATAAAAAAAAAAACCCACTTGCATGTGATTTGAAAAATCATATATATATATATATAGATATATATTTTTTTTCTTTTTCTTTTTTTTTATGTTTTTTCAAATCATAATTTTTAAAAAATGTAATTTCTATACGATTTGATTTATAATATCACAATTCCAAACACACCGTTTGTGAAAGTTGTCCATGGAAACAGAGTGCTAAATTCCTACAAGAATGTCTTAGGGTCCGTTTGGGTTTTCAATTTTAAAAAGTGCGATTTGAAAATAGCGATTTAAAAATATGCGATTTGAAAAAGTGATTTTTAAAAACGCAGTTAAGCATTTGGCAAAATCGCAGTTTGACCTTTAAAATTGCAGGTTAGCCTTTTAAAATTTTACGTTTTCAAAAAATCACTCAATTGTCTGCGATTTGAAAAAGCAATTTTCTGCGTTTTCAAATCGCAATTCCCAAACGGTTCATTTTCTGCGATTTAGTTTAAAATTACACTTTTATCTACGAAATCGCAATCTCAAATGCAACGCACCCTTAATTCAGTCTTGTAAATTCCCAAAAACGTTGTCGTCTTATTATCTAGAACATTCTAAGCTCTAGAGAATAGAACGTGGGCTTACGCATGAAGTCTCGGTGCATTGTCGGAGGTATGGGCATCAGGTTATGGCAATGGTTTTATGTGGAATTTCTCTGACCCAAAGTTTCATGTCTTTCTTACTACGCAAGCAATATGTATAGTATTTGTTCGCCCGAGTAGGTATAGCATTTTTCTTTTACATGTACATGGGGTTTTGAAAAATCCAATCATCTTAGAGATAGATAGAGAGGTAGGAATTTATCAAACGAACCTCACTCCTTCGTATACGTTAGAAGTCCATTGATGAGGAGCTAGGAAAGCTTGCAATTCCAACAATGATGAATATAAGCGCAATTGAAATTCCCAGAATAGATAAAACCATTCACTATTTCTTGAAGCTCGATCTCTCCTCCAGATGAACCATATAACCAAGAGCAACCATGAATAAGAATAGA
This sequence comes from Alnus glutinosa, assembly GCF_958979055.1. NCBI lineage: Eukaryota > Viridiplantae > Streptophyta > Magnoliopsida > Fagales > Betulaceae > Alnus > Alnus glutinosa. Next base: position 37,996,583 of record NC_084886.1, read on the forward strand.
AGAGTTCACACATTTTTTTTAATAGCATTATAAAAAAAAAATAAAAAATTATGTCTTTCTTACATGCTAAAACACATGACATTTTTAAAAATTGGGTTGGAGAAATCTTTACACCCAATTTGTTGAAAATTTATATCCTTTCAAATGAGTGTGAATTATAATGGCATTACTTATAAAAAAATGCAATATAAAAAAACAGAAATGGAAAAATTGTATAAAAAATTGCGTTATTTGCATACAAGGATTTGAATGATCAACAAATTCGGGCTTACAAGAGCCACTATATTTATTAGATTATTTCTTTTGTACTCTCTTCCAATTTTGTAGTAAACAATGTTAGCTTAACATAATTTTGTAAGATATTGTTAAGATACTAATTACGTGAATGAATATATTTAACAAATCTTTCTTGGATTTTTTGTGTAACTTTTAAGTAAAATAATAACCAAAGTAAGTACTATTTATTTTCTTAATTACTGTTGTAACATCCCAACCTTAGAGTTGATTAACTTAACTCAATCAATAAAAAAAAAAAAAACTTAATTCAATGAAACAAATTCTTTCCGAATGTTCGACATTTCCTCTCAAAGGAATGAAGTTTCCTCCCTAAACGTTCAATATTTTCTATCGACCGATCGATGTGAGTCTTGCATAGAAAATTTTAAAAGTGTTTTAACTTATGTCCTATTTAAGGACCTAAGATGTAAGACCCAGAAATTTAAATATCTTAAATTCATTTATAGAGCTCAATAATAACGTTGAGAAAACAATATCATTAAGAAGTGGTATTTGTTAAGTGACATTAGTTACAAATGACCTTATTGATAGGTGAAAGGACCAGATACAACCCCTCTTAGGTAACAAGCACAATAATATAGTAAATAATGAAATATGAAATATTGTTTAAAACATAAATCACAATAATAACACAATCACAAATCGACACACAAATTTTAGTTACGAAGTGGAAACCACCTCAAAGGTAAAACTATTCCGAGTGTGACGACTAGGGGTGTAAACGAGCTGCTACTTGTGAACTTACTCGAAATTGGTTCGAATAAACTTGACTTGTACTCGAATTGATTATTAAATGAGCTACTCGTGAACATGAAATTATGCTTGATTATTAAACGATGCAAACTTGTATAAACTCGCTTCGACTCGATTAAAACTCGTGAATCCGCATGTATAAGGATCGACTCGTTTATTAAGGCTTGGCTTGTGTGTATGTGTGTGTCTGTGTGTATTAATTTGTTAATATATAACTTATTTTTATAATATTGTATATTAATAAACAATATACTATATGTAAGCATAAATTGAGTAACAAATAACAATGGTCATTGGTCAGTATATATTAATTGGTTATACGTATATAAAATAGTAAAAATGAATAATATCAATACTTTTTTTTTTTTTTTTTAACGAAAGATCTAAGTATTTCATTGATTAAAGATCACAAGTATAAATCTCTTACATCACAAAGCATAAAGCTTTGCCAAATTATAGCCACATGTTATGAGGTTACAGAGTCATAGATACAAACAAAATTCTTACAATAAAGTGTTATTTATGACTTTCATCTTTTGCTAACCCATATACAAAAATAGTTAAAGAACATATCTGCTCTGAGCATACTAAATCTAAGACAATGGTAGCCAAATATCCTAGAAAAATTTATTTAAACCGGCTGTGAGAGATAACCCCTCACACCGAACTATCCAGACCGTGAAGGATAACCCCTTACACCTGACTAACCTTTATCATATAGATCGTCTGTAAGGGCAAATCTATAGAGAAGAAAACTCGTATTCAAAGCAAACATACAACCAATAAACAATAACAACGGCCATAGAGGAGATGAATAGCACAACATGGAGGTAGATGGACAAATGCATAGCACATATGTCAAAATTACTGATCTGGTTGAAGAACACCTACAAACAAGAGAAAAAACCAAAATGGGAGGGGGAGTGTATAAGCAGGGAGTAGAAAGGGAAAGGGAGAGGAGGAGGGAGCAAATTTGCTTTTGTTCCATCCTCCTCCCAGATCCGTTTTCTGAGAGTTTTAATATAATACTTAATTGTTAGTCATATTATATAATGACAATTTAGATACTTAATTATATTATATTATTCATGTAATATAATAGGACTATATGATCATATTATAATATAACATTGTGGCATATGACATGTAATCACTCTATAATGTTATAAGTATTATTATTAATTAGATATCATTACATCACTGTCATCACATGATCCAAGATATAAGATAATATGACAATACTTAGATTGTATGATCATATGATATTAGTATCATTAATATATAGTTAGAAATTGTGAAAATTATGACTTATAATGATTATACTTATCATAGATAATCTCACAAGTCAAATAATATGATATGATTCATAACTAATAGTCATATATATATATGTAAGTATAAATTATAGCCACATAATGTCATTTAAATATACAAATACAAGGATTAAGTATTTAGATACTTTATACTTAGATACACTGATTAAGTATGATTTAAGATTTTAAGTATCTAATAATTATTAATAATACTTAGATACAATGGTTAGGTATGTTAGTATTTTATATTGGCAACATTCTGGTTGACAAAAACACTTTATGTAATGGTTGCTTTTTAACAGGATTATCGGTTATATTCAGAGTCTTTAAGTAATATGGACAGTGTCTCATTTCATGTCATGTGTATGGTCACAAGTTTCTAAGAAGATGTTCATGAAGATTCCATGCAATTTTCAAGTCAGAACAACCGATTCCTGTGCAACCGTCCGGACAGGCCTTTGAAGGCGTTCGGACGCCCTGCAGTGTCTAGAAGCTTCAGCGTTGAAGATGTCCAAACGTTAGAGCAACACTGTTCGGATGCTAGGTCAAGCTTCTCCAAATTCTACACGGAGTTGGATTTTAGAAGTTGACACTATTTGGAAAGTTTTTGCAAGACGTCCGGACGATGTCCAGTATTTCAGAATATTCTAGAGTTCCGTTCGAACGTGAAAAGGATTTTAGCGAAGACCTTCCGAACGCTCGGTCAAGCCGTTCGGACGTGAACCTGATAAAGATAGAATTACGCTGCTTCTGAAAGGATATCGCAGAAAACCGTTCGGACGTGGCTAACTTCCGTCTGGACGCTCGCCAGCTATAGCCCGAATCTCAGCAGTTTTAGGTTTCTTGTAAGCCTATAAATAGAGGGCCCTAGGCTTGTGTTTTGTACAGAATTCGACAGTGAATTCCATAGTGGTTAGAGAGGGTGTTTAGGGAGAATCGAAGATCCGCTAGCTCTTAAGCCGTTACTGGTGTGTGCTCGTTGTTCATGTGAAGTCTATCTTAGGGGTCGGCCCTAAGGTAAATGAATCCATCAAAAACTCATTCAGGTGGAAGATTTGATTGGGAAGCGTTCACGATGGGCTTCATGTCAGAGTTAAATGTATGACTACTGCATAAGGGTATGTGAGTACGAGTGTCTTGTAACTAGCTTTGTTTTTGGATAGTTGATTTCTTGGGTTTGGATGGCCTGGAGTGGTTTTTTCTCTTCACAGAGTTTTCACTTCGTAACAAATATCTTGTCTTCTTTAAATTTCGCATTTAAGATATTTTGCTGCACACAAACACACACTTGGTTAAATTAGAAGTCAATATTTATTTAACAATTAGTATCAGAGCGGGTACACTTGTGTTTGGATTTATTTCCTAAGTGTGATCTATGACTTCTTCTAACATAAATCTTCTTGAGTTCTCTGAAGATGATTTTTATGATTTCTCTAAAGATACTCTTTTGATAGGTAAACTCTTTAAGAAATCCAATAAAGAACTTAAGAAGATTAAGTAAGAAAAAGAGTATTTGATTTTACAATTTTCTGAATCACATGTTTTGATTGAGTCTTTGAAATATGAGAATACCATGCTTTTTGATATTGTTGATGGACTAGAGAATAAATTAAAAGAATCAGAGGATCTCTTGGAAAAATTCTCTAGTAATAATTTGAAAAGCATGCTTTGTATTCATACAGATATTTCTAACAAGCCTGATTTAATTGTTAATGATTTAAGTACTTCTACTTCACATGCTTCTAATTCTGAATTAGATTCTACTGATATTAAGCCTGTGATAGAAGATACAGCTTGTTTAGATAATTCTTGCTTAACTAATCATGTGATGCCTAACTCCAAGGAATCAGGAATACAAGGTAAGTTTATTCCTAAGTGTCATAATTGTGGGAAAATTGGTTATATTAGGCCAAATTATTATTTGTTGAAATCCCACAAGCTTTGAATTAAGCAGGAAGCTCTGAGGAAAAGTGAAGTTGAAGATTCTTCCTCATTAAAATATGTCCCTCCGCATAGGAGACATATAAAAGGTAAGGGTAATATTGTTTGTAAGAATGCTAACCATATTTCTGTAGAGAAAGTCAAGCAACATTCCAACAAAAGAAGCCTGCCTACCTGTCATCACTACGGCATCACTGGTCACATCCGACCCAAATGTCCACATTTTCAGGCTCAAAAGTCGAAGGTTCAGAAGGAGCTGCCAACAAGAGCTACATCAGGCACTCTACCTCTGACTACATTCCAGGCTCCACGGCATCAACAACGACAGCTGGAGTTGGTTCCTGCCAATCAAGTGGCAAATCAAAGAAGAACAAATCAAGGCGCTACAAGAGAAAGTCATAGAAGCCCATTAGCAACCATGGCTATGAAGGGTTACTGAGCCTAATGCAATGTATGCTAAGAAGAATGGACAACATGAACAAGACTTGCAAACAACCACCACGGGTCAAGCAGGTATGGGTCAGAAATAATGAGACCTTTCACCCCTTGAGGCGGAGTGGACTCACCTAGTAAAGGTGCAGTCTCACTATGCCTAGGATTTTGGTTCCTAAATCCTAATGCATACCAGGTATGTTTGCATTGCATTGATTGTCATATCTTATATATCCTATTTTTGTCTTGCATTCTGTTTGAGGAACCACCTTTTCTATCCCTAGATTTTCTCTTGGTTGCTTTGAGAATTTTCTGCAGATACATTCTAGGGATGATAGAGAAAGCATGTCACTGCTTTTCTGTCTTGATATAGTCAAACCTCTCTCCCTGAGGTCAGGTTTGCTCTTATCTTATATGCTTGGACTATATTGTCTTCTTCTCTGTGTAAGCATGTTTTTGTTGTTTTTCTATTTTATTGTTTTCAACAAAAAAATAAAAAAATAAAAATTGGGCGAGAAGATGCAGAATTTTTATTTTTTTGAGAGTTGCTTTTCAGATATTGTATGTGTTTTTGTCTGATATCTCAGTTCATTGTGCATTAATTGAGTATGCTTATATATGATTGAGAGTTTATGTTTGATATCTGCTAAGTTTTCCTGTGCATCTTAATACTAGATAGTTGCTTTTATCATGCGATGAAAAATTGTGTACTATCCAAAGCGCCCTTAAGGTATTTTTTTTTTTTTTTTTTTTTCTGTCCTCTGACTTTTAGCTTCTGAAAATTTTAAATGAGAGATTTTTTTTGCTAAGATGGTCAAATTGACCAACTCGCTAGTTGAACCTAGAACCCATAAATTTTGACATTCTTTCTAGGTTGTAGCACCAAGTGATAAAAAGCATTCAAAACTGAATAAATATGGATAAGTAAAAAGATCCATTGCTTATGCTATAAATCTTTTCTTGAACTTGTCCTTATAGAAACAGTTAGTGACCAAATCATTGTGGAAATAGATGGTCACTAAAGGACGAAGTAAAAGAAAAGTGCTGCAGCTTAAGGGGAGTGTATCAGATGAGGGTGGCTAGGCCCTAGTAAAATAAGGTTTGACTTTTGACTGATCTAACATTGATTTTCTCTCTTATTTAGAAAATTTGGTTGCTTTAAGTCATATCAGTGAACTTCATACCTTATTGAGAAAGCTTTCACACACATACACACACGCATTGCATGAGTTAAGTTTACTATTGAAAAATTTCTATCTGCAGGGAAAATTTTGTGCTTATTGACTCTTAATTCTCAATTATATCTTGGTATATTTTTGAAATGCTATTTGACTGTTTTATTTGTTATTTATACATGCGTGTTCTGAAGCTAACGTTAAGAATTTATTTATTTATTTATTTTTTTGCATATTTGCCTATGTTTTTCAGCTTCTAATGTGAAGCGTCCGGACTGACATGTTCTTGCGTCCAGACGTGCTCAACTCTGTTGATCTCTTATCTGACAGCATGCCGTCCGGACGAGTATGTACCACTTCCGAACTCGAGCTTTTTGCTTTCTCTGCCAAACACACACACATTACTTTTTGCCTGTTCTATCATGTTGTGTTGTGTGTGTTTTCTTTCGAACTGATCCCGAGATTTTGGCATTCTCTGCATATCTTTTCTCATTCCCAGGTATTTCCTTTGACTTTCCTTATTCTCTTAAGCTTTGGTTCTTTTTAGAATATTGGAATCTTTAATTGATTATGATTTGAGAGATTGTGCATGAATATCTTTTTCTGTCTTTACGCTGGATGGATATCTACTTTTGTTTTTCTTTATGCATCCAATTGATAGCCATCATAATACCACATTCTTTTTGAAACTAACAGGATCTAATATTTCATTGTGGTGTTATTTTTGGATAGATTTCTATTTAAATATTTTCAGGAATATGTTATCCAGTGGCTTCCAGCATAGTGTCAGACAGAGGGTTCTTTGGAAAACAGACCAGTGTTGAAATCTTATGTTCCAGAGATCTCAAATTTTAGATGAGCTCATTCCCCTTGCTCATATAGAGTCTTCTGTAATCTTTTCCTCTAAGATCTGCACCAACTAGAGATTCAATGGTGAATCTTCTTATCATCTTGCAGATCACTTGTCTAGATGATTTCTTTTTGCGGATGATCAGTTTCGGGCTAGAAGACTCAAGTGACTGAAAATTTTTAGTTTATGGTTTCTCGGCTTCAGGAGCAAGAAGCTGAAGTGGCTCAAATTCAGGAAATATGATATCTTGAGGTTTTGGTTTTCTCTTGTTGATTTGAGCTTTTGATGAAACACTTTACTATTATTCTTGTTGTTTTGAATTTTAGTAATTGTGGTTTTCTTATACTCTGTTTACCCTTTGTCCTTTTGAGACAAAAAGGGGGAATATTTTTTGTTTTGGACCGGGAATATATTTCTAAACCGATCAAGTGCTTTTTGTCCCATAATGGCCAAAGGGGGAGTTTGTTAGTATTTTATATTGGCAACATTCTGGTTGGCAAAAACACTTTATGTAACAATTGCTTTTTAACAGGATTATCGGTTCTATTCAGAGTCTTCAGGTAATATGGACAGTGTCTCATTTCATGCCATGTGTATGGTCACAAGTTTCTAAGAAGATGTCCATGAAGATTCCATGAAATTTCCAAGTCAGAACAGCCGGTTCCTGTGCAACCATCCGGACGGGCCGTTGAAGGCGTCCGGACGACCCTTAGTGTCTAGAAGCTTTAGCGTTGAAGATGCTCGGACGTCAGAACAACACCGTCCGGACGCTAGGTCAAGGTTCTCCAAATTCTACACGGAGTTGGGTTTTATAAGTCGACACAATTTGGGAAGTTTCTGCAAGACGTCTGGACGACGTGGCAACATGTCTGAATGATGTCCGGTATTTCAGAATATTCCAGAGTTCCGTTCGAACGCGGAAAGGATTTTAGCGAAGACGGTCCGGGCGCTTTGTCAAGCCGTCCGGACGTGAACCTGATAAAGATAGAATTGCACTGTTTCTGAAAGGATATCGCAAAAACCGTCAGAACGCGGCTAACTTCTGTCTGGACGCTTGCCAGCTAGAGCCCGAATCTCCGCAGTTTTAGGTTTCTTGTAAGACTATAAATAGAGGGCTCTAGGCTTGTGTTTTGTACAGAATTCGACAGTGAATTCCATAGTGCTTAGAGAGGGTGTTTAAGGAGAATCGAAGATTCGCTAGCTCTCAAGCCGTTGCCGGTGTGTGCTCGTTGTTCTTGTGAAGTCTATCTTAGGGGTCGGCCATAAGGTAAATGAATCCATCAAAAATCCCTTCAGGTAGAAGATCTGGTTGGGAAGCGTTCACGATGGGCTTCGTGTAAGAGTTAAAGGTATGACTATTGCATAAGGGTATGTGAGTACGAGTGTCTTGTAACTAGCTTTGTTTTTGGATAGTGGATTTCCTGGGTTTGGCTGCCCCGGAATAGTTTTTCTCTTCACAGAGTTTCTACTTCGTAACAAATATCTTGTCTTCTTTAAATTCCGCATTTAAGATATTTTGTTGCACACAAACACACACTTTGTTAAATTAGAAGTCAATATTTATTTAACAAGGTACATAGATTACATACGTAAGTATGAATTCACATTAATCATATGATATAACGACACATTATTTTTTTGGAAGAGGATATAATGACACTTTTGAAACTTAATCATATTATTCATATATAATGACAATATAATTCATATAATTCCAAATTAAGTTATTAGGATTAGAATTACAAATGTGTTTAGTATAATCACAATTTAGGTATTATCATTAGAATTTAGATCCATATGATCTAACTTTTTGTTATATAACCATTAGATATGATCTAAGTATTATCATTAAACTTGAAAAGAATAGTGTTATCATTAGATATATAGGACCATATATATAATAATTATCATTGTTAATGTTTTAACAAAACTCGGGTAAACCTCTTCCATAGGAGGGTCACAGAGATCAAAATCTGCCATTGTTGTGACATGACCCTCCATGCTCTTTGGTCATGTCTGGCTACCATGGATGTTTGGGGGAGTGCTACTTCTTGTTTCCAAAAATGATCATGTGAAGGTACATATCTCAAAATGTTGTTTGAGTATTGCATGTTTCGTTTTGACACGGAAGAACTTGATCTAATGGCAGTGGCTGCCCGACGCATTTGGCTGAGACAGAATGCCCATGTGTTTAAAGGCATCTTTGTTCACCCTAATGAAGTTTACAATGCAACAGTAACATCCCTAGCAGAGTTTAAAAGGTGTAACAAGAAGGAACCAGTCCCTCATAAGCTTAGTTTGATGGAACACAGGAGTCGACCAACATCCTGGACTCCACCCCTGTTGGTGTAATAAAAGTGAATTGGGATGCCTCCCTGAATGTGAAAAAAGGCTGGACTTGCCAGGGTATAATAGCAAGGGACAACAATGGTTTTTGCATGGGGGCTAGAAGTGTAGAGAAGTAGGTGCATGCAGATCCAAAAACAACGGAAGTCATGGCGGCTCTGCAAGCGATGCAATTTATTAAAGAAGTGGAGTTCATGAAAGTTATTTTTTAAGGGAATGCAACTCAAGTAGTGAAGGAAATCAAAGCAGAGCCTCCTTTCTTATCTTGGATTGGCCATTTCTTAGAGAGCATTCACAGTGAAATGAGCAGCTTCAGGTCGGTTAGCTTTTCATCCATTCCACGTGAATGTAACATTGCCACCCATACTCTAGCAAAAGAGGCCTCAAATAATATTTTAGATCTTTGCTGGTTGGAAGAAACTCCTAGAAGTGTTAGTAGCATTGTTCTTAGGGAACAACATTGTCCCTAGATCCTCTCTGTTGGGATCGCTATTTGTTTTGTTTTTCCTCACAATATTGATTGAATGAAGATTTAATTGTTCAAAACATAACATTTATACAGACTATTTTTATACATATTTTTTTTTTATATAATTAAATACTGAATCGGTATATACTTTTATCACATTATTTAAGATCAAATATCAAATGACAATATTTCTGTGTTCGAGAGCATATAATACAATCATTATGTCTAGGGAAAATTACACTTTATCCCCTTGATATATCCACCATATGGCGATTTGACGCTCAATGTTTAAAAATTGGTAGATGACCCCCCTAATGTTAACAATGTGTGTCAACGTAGACCTTCCGTCCAGTTAGTCCGTCTATTTGGAAGGAAAAGAGGTCACGTGCAATAAGGCCTAGCTTTCCAATTTTGCCCCCGTAAAATTAAATTATGCATCCGAGTCCTACCACATTATGTGGAATACCCCAAATTTTATTAGACAATATATTTATAAAACAAATAAAATAAAATATAACTTATTAAGTAAGTAACTTAATCAATAAGTTAAAAAAGAAAAGAAAAAGGAAACAACAACTTGCATGGCAAGTTGTTTTCTCTTTTTATTAATTCTTCTTCTTTTCTTTCTTTTCTTCATCATCTTCCTTCTTCGTTACTTTTTCTTTCTTCTTCTTTCCGAGAGACACAAGGAGAGACGAGAGAGGGAGGGATCGAGGAAAAGAGAGAGATCGAAAAATTGAGAGAGAGAGAGAGAAAGTGGGTTGAGAGCTGAGAGATGAGACCCGAGAGCCAGAGGGAAATCCGGTAGATCAGTGGCGGTTTCTGACGAAACCATAACCCCGAACCCACCAAGCCATGACCCAGTGACTGAGAACCCGTGAAGCCCGACCTTCAATGGCGATGTCCGGCGCGTTTTTCGGTGTTTCTCCGGCCGAACCTCCGAAGACCCACGGCCCGTGCAACCTGTGCGACCCGCAACCCAGAACCCTGCGAACCCGTGACCCGCTGAACCCGAGAGGAAACCCGGTTCTCCATGGGTGTTTTTCGGCGGTTTGGAGGTGTGAATTCCGGCGATTTTTCGGTAGTTTTCCGAGAAAATTCTTAATGTAATTTTCCAATTTCTTGAGTAATTAGTTCACTGTTAGATTGATATTTTGGTTGTTATTTTTAGTTGTTAAATCTGGATTTGGGTTCTGATTTGGGCTGTTTAATTGAGTGTTTTGGTGTTATGACCGATTGGTGATGGAAGCTTTCTTTGTAGTTCTCTTAGAGATTTAGGTTGCATGGAATATTCTGGAGTTGTGAAAATCTTGGGTTCTTGTTGTCCGGTTGGGTATGTGTGATGTTTGAAGTGTTTCCTTGGCAGTGTTATGTAGTGATTGTGTACTGATTTTTGTCCAAACGGTTTTAAGATGTTTTGAAGTTGGATTTCATGTTGGCTTTTGGGGTTTAGCCTGTTGGGCAGTGTTTTGAAATCTAGGTATATTTCCCTGTAGTAGCCGTAATTGTGGGTTTGAGGATTTTTCTGTGTTAGTAAAGCTCTGTTTTAGCTGATTACTGTGATTTCCCTGTTGTTGACCGAATGGGTGGTATAGCTGTGAGATGCTTGTGTTTTGTTGAGGGTATGTGATAGTTGTGAGCTAATTTGGGGATCATCATGTTTTTATAACTGTAAAGTGTTTGATGGCCGGTTGATTTATGGGTGTTTTCTGTTTATGGGTTCTCTTTGGATTGGGTAGAAGTTGGCTCACAGTGGATGTGTTTTAGTGGATTTATTAAGTTATGGCCATGTACTATATTTTGGATTTACTGAGTTCGAGTGAAAGTGAGGTTTTCAAAATTAGTAAAATATGATTTTTGTTGTTGTGAATTGGTGATTGGCAATTGTTGCAATGATAATTTTTTCTTATTTATCTTGCTGGGAAATTTTTATGATAGGCTTTTGGTTAGTGACTGACTTGAGATTTAATTGTGAATATTGTGAAGGATATTATATAGAAAACTGAGTAGATATTGAGGATTTTGGGATAATTATATTATGTTGTAAATTTTGGATAGAGGTTTTGTATATTTATATAGGATAAATTAATTTAAGTCTTAAAACTGAAATTTCAGAACGCTCCGCTAAATTCATCCTTGTGTTTTATCTAGGTAAAAAGTCGATTCTGACGCTAATGGAAAGTCCAAGTAAGGGGATACAACACCGAAAAACCCCCAAGAAGATTTTATTACAAATCTTTTGAAAAAGTGTTGGGGAATTTTACAAAGCATTTGCTTATGTGATTTTTAATGCCAAGCTTTGTTACTCATATGTTATTGTTCAAGAATTTTGTGCATAAATCACAGATATGATTAAGAGCATATTTTAAAGTTATGATTTATGCATAATTATAGTTATAATTAAGAGCATTTCAAAGTTATGGATTATGCATACTTATAGTCATGAAAAAGAGCATTTGAAAGTTAAGATTATAGAGCATTCCGAAGTATATGATTTTATTCAAGAATACAGTGTTGAAAGAAAAGAGGATCTAAAGTTTAAATTCTGCACATGACTACAGTTATGAACGCGGCTCATACAGTTTTAAAGTAAAGTTTACAGTTATTGCAGAGCCTACAGAATTACAGAAAGCGTTCATGTGCAGTAATAATTGTTTAACCCTGAGACACTATTACAGTTAGGATTGGTACCCATAGGGTAGCATGGCAAGCATACCGTAAGTCGGTGTGTGCTACCATCCGAGGTGGGCCTTCACCTAGGGAAGATCCCCAACCCGGTACGGCTCTCCCCTGTGACGACAGGCTGAGTCTATAGGTCTGTGTGACAAAAGCCAACGTGCTCCGCTCACGGGAAACAGCGGTGTAGAGTTTGTAAATGGTTAAACCACATATAAATGATTAAAGGGAAAACAGATAAAAAGAATTTATTAAATCATTATAAATATCATATGTCATTATTTATATTCCTCATTCACTTGTTTTGTTAATTGTTCATATGATTATGCCTCCTGCTTTAAAACAATACATTTCTTATCACGAATCATGTTTTTAACACGGGTTTTCTTATGAATCATAAACAGTCTAGTATGTCATTTCTTAAACAATTTGCATAACTATAATCTCCAACTTATAATCACTCAAAGATCACATATCTTATTCATACTTCTAGACATCATCATAGTTTCAATATATTCAAAAATACTCAAATCATCCAAAATAAATTAAAATCAATCATACAAATTGGTTTAGGTTGTAAAACAATATACATTATAAAATTCACTATATATGAAATTAATTCTTATCAGTGAGTAGAATAAATCTGTCATTATGCATGACTAAAGATTATGGCATAAAGGTTTATAACATGTTTTATTCCCCTAGTGTTGTATTTTCCTTACTGAGTTGTCGAACTCACCCATTTTTCCCTCAACCCTTTTCAGATGACCCAATAAGATGAAGCCATTTCTTGGTATTGGCATAGATCTCGCAAAGAACAATAGATCATTGCGGACCGACCAAATCTTTACTTTGTATAGTATGTTTCTCTTGGAGAACTCAAGGTGTTGTAAAGAATTATTAATAGAAATGTATAATAAAGTAGGAGATTTAAATTTATATGTTGTAAATGCACGCTTCCATTTAAAATGTTTGTTTTTAGCACTCAAGTTCGCGTTTCCCTTATATCTCAAAACGAGGGCGTGACATTATGCACACTCTCCCAAAATCCTCACCCCATTGCTGCCCAAAATTTGTCAACCGGTGAAGGACGGCCAGCCGAAAAATGAGAAAAAATGCCGGAGAAAGGGAGAGCATGCCGGAAAATGAAAAAAAAAAAAAAAAACGCCAGATGCAGGGGGAGAGTGAGATCAATGGGAGGAGCAGAAATCGTTGGTAAAATCTGGACCAACCCCTAAGATCTGTTTAGGTGTGCTAGTGCCACCATACTAATTTGCTCTCTGTATGGCTGTTGTAGAAGGAGAAGGAAGAGAATCCTCTGTTTTCTCTTTCTCTTCTTGTTTTTCCTCTCAATTGTTTGTTTTTCCAATGGTGTTCCTCAAAATCTCAAGTTTGCGAACTGGGTCTTGTACCAGCTTCTAGCCAACTCATGTTGAAGGCCGTAGCATTGCGAGAGCTCATCTCGAAGAAGGGTTTGACACGCTGAGATTCATCGACGAAATGGACGGAGACGATCAGCTGGCCAATGTTCAGTTCCGGATATTCAAGACGAGTTGCTCAACGTTACCCAGGATGATGCCATGAATCTTGCAAAGGCCTATATTGGAAAACAAAGTATCTTGATGAAGTATGCGCGAAAAAAGAGAGAAATATTGGAGAATTGGAAACTGATTCTCATTGATTGAATGAAAGAATACAATGCTTGAGTATTTATTCATCTGAATGTAAGGAAAACTATCTAAATAGATTACATAACAAGATGTGGGAGTGCACCAAGACGTGGAGAGCAGCAGCCGAAACACATTATTTTCTCCAATCAGCACACGACTTCCTCCATGCAGCACCTAGCCATGCGTTAGTTTTTTACAAGGATTCTTTCCAAGACAGGAACCGTGTAGCACCAAACACACAAACGTTGCCTTCTATAATAGGAGAACTGAAAGTTATTCTCCAAGCTAGGATGCAAGACACGATTTTCTTTCCAAGGGAGGCAACGTAGAGATGTAAGGAAGGCTAGAAGCAGACATCAGTTTTGTGTCTAAGTTCCAGACCTGGCGGCATAGCAAAAAGAGACACGTTTTTCTCCTACCGATGCAACGCCGAACACACAAACTTTCCTTACTAAGGAAAGGCTGCACCGAATCAAGATTTCTTGTTCCCTTGCAAACACGTGAATGTGCGGCGCTACACAAAGAAGCAAGGAAAGAACTATTTTTGTCTAAATTTAAAAGAGTAATGATTCATTGCCACCTTTTTATACAACTTTTCACCATCTTGTCTATGTGGCAAGGTAGTCCCTTACTACTTTTTGACTTTTAAAAATGAGTAATGATTCACTACCACCTAAATATACAATTTTTTACCACCTTGTCTATGTGGTAAGGTGGTCCCTCACCTTAATTTATTTTTAAAAAATAAAAAAACTCAAAAAATAGTGGGGGACCACCTTGCCACATAGGCAAGATGGTGAAAAGTTGTATATTTGGGTGACATTGAATCATTATTCTTTAAAAATAAAATAAAGTGAGAGACCACCTTGCTACATAGATAAAGTGCCAAGGTGGTGAAAAGTTGTATAAAAAAGTCGTAATGAATCATTACTCAAACTTAAATATGGACATGCGGCACAAGGGAGCAACACCGATTCTTTCCTTGCACAGAAGCAACACACGTTTTTTCTTTCCTAAGCTGGAAGCACCAAGACACATGTTCCTTTCCATAACGGGCAGGATGTATTGATATATGCGTTATTTCTTGAAGATCGGCAGCACCAATTGGGCACCGAAACAAGAGAGAAGCACGAACGTCTTTCTCTAAGCCTTGAAGCACTGAAAATCCTGGAGAAGCTCATATGTCATGCAGAACATAACAGAAGAAAAAATAAAGTGACAGATTTGTTCATGCATGTGTAATAATCATTGAAAGGCAACGTGCAAAAGATGGTGGAAGGCACAAGCCACGACATTGACACGTAATTCTTGACAATTTACACTTGTCGAAGAAGCTATATAGGCAACTGCCAGGAGCCTGAACTAAGCTGTACAGAACTAAGCTGTACCTCTTCCTCCTGCATACAAGTCTCCTATTCCCTTGGTTGTTTTCCCTGTTCATTGTGGAGATGAAGTTAGAAAGATTATATATAGATGAGACTTGTGGATGTGGTGTCTGAATGAAAACATGTTGTTTGTAAATGATGCTATATATTTGTATGCGCTTACGTTGACGGATGCACCGAAGAACTGCTTCTTTGTCCATGGTTTGGGTGGAGTGTGTGGGTTTTATGTAGAGGTGGCGTCAGGCGTGTGAAAGAGTTTTGGGTTTCCGGTTTCAGGTCTTCTTGATCAACGGCGGAACTGTTGATGATAATCATCTTCTCTTCCTTTGAGTTGATAGTGGGTTCACTGGGCTGGCTTTTGCATACCATGTAAGACATTTTTGAAAGGAAGATTCTTACGTGGGTGTGGAGTGCTTTATACAGGAAAGAGATTAGAGCTGGTGAGGTTATTAATTTATAGAGCGCAGGATTTGGACGCGTGTAGATGCTAAAAACTTGATTGTGAAATGGCTCTGCAAACAACAATTCCCCGTGGAAGATTTTTTTGGCCATTTCGGAGGGCTTAGAGTCGAGAGTCAAGGTGCCATCGGGAAATCAAAAGAGTCGACAGCTACCAGGACCCAATGACAACACTTGCCCGATATGCTTGACGGAGTACTGCACCGATCGAAGAGACGCTGGGCCTTGAATGGGGGAGGGGAAAAATTGGAAAGCTGAGCCTTAAAAGATCTAGGTTGACCCACATTGTTAACATTAGGAGGGTCATCTACCAATTTTTAAACATTGGGCGCCAGATCGCCATATAGTGGATATATCATAGGGGTAAAGTGTAATTTTCCCTTATATCTATATTAACTTATTAAGTATGTAAGTATTAAGATTACTTATTTAGATTAATTAGGTTTCTCAAAAATAGAAGAAAAAAAAATTTAGATTATGAATTGTTGTATCATAATTCATGAAGTATTAAGATTAAATATTAAATTGGAATCTTATAATTATAAAAGATCTTGAAAGATGCGAATATGAGAATGGATTTGACCAAATCCACGAAATAAACCAAGATTTCATTTTACTCATAGTTGCATAATTTCACTAACATTTGAATTTCTAAAATTTTAAGACAAAACCAAAAGAATTTTTTTTTTTTTTTTTTTCCCTTTAATGAAACAATTGAAGTGTAATTTTCTCAAACTTTGCATTAAATTTTCTCTCAAATCTCTCTCAAAATTCCACTATAATCGGCTAGCAAAATTTTTCCCTTAAAAATGTCACAAGCTTAGGGCATTAAAATTCCACTAATTTAAGCCGTTTTTACTAAAATTGCTCTAATTTGAGTCGCTTTTCAAAAAAGGGCTTGAATTAGAGCCGCTTTTTTAAAACGGCTCTAAATAATTTTGAGCCGTTTTTGTAAAAACGGCTTAAATTAGAGCTGTTTTTTAAAAAAGCGGCTCTAACTAGAGCCTTTTTAAAGCGACTCTAATTTGATCCGTTTTAACAAAAATGATTCGAAATGGAGCCGTTTTGATCAAAATGACTCTAATTGCAGCCTTTTAAACAAAAAAAAAAGGTCCCACATAGATCATACCACGTTCCATCACATAGATCGTACCACAATCGATCACATGGTCGTACCATGATTGATCACATTGATCGTAACACGATCGATCACACTAAGATCCTACCACGATCGATCACAGTTAGATCATACCATCATTAATCACATAGATCATTCCACAATTGATCACATAGATTGTACCACGATCAATAACATGATAGTACCACGATCGATCACATAGATCCTACCACAAATCGATCACATGATCATACTACGATCGATCACACATGATTGTACCACGATCCATCACAAAGATTGTACTACGATTGATCACACATGATCATGTAATGGATCGTGGTACGATCATGTGTGATCGATCGTTGTACGATCTATATATCCCCCTCAAACTATCATTCAATTGTCAATATCCTCCCAAACTGCCAATTGTGTTAATGTCCCCTCTCAAACTACCGAAAAATGTCAATGTTCCCCCTGATGACAAAAATATCCTTCATAAAATTATTAAAATAAAAAAAATATAAAATAACAAAAAATATTCAAAAAATAAATAAATAAAAACTGGTTTAATTTAATTTAATTTAATTTTTTTTAATTCAGAACTATGTAGTTAGTATATATGTTAACTAATACGCACACTTATAAATATTAAGTAACATATGTAACATATATTAATAAATTTAGTAAAAAATGTATTAATAAATTTATTAAAAATTAAAAACTTTTGGAGCCGTTTTGGAGAAAATGACTCTAACATCTTTTGGAGGGAGGGGGCGCGTGGGACACGAAATCATGTCCCATGTGCCCCACAAAAAAAAATTTCATCCATTTTTAAACTATCCTGCGCGCCCCCCTAAAAAAAAAAATTCATATGTTTTTGAATTTTGATTTTGATTTTTTGATTTTGATTTTTTTTTTCAGACCCATAAAAACGATCCTATCTCTTTTTGTTTCTTTACTCTCTCTCTCTCTCCTACAGACACTGTCCCCTCAAGAGACCTAGCCGATGGAGTAAGAAGCTGATTTCCGCCGACTCTCTCTCTCTCTCTCTCTCTCTCTCTCTCTCTCTCTCTCTCTCTCTCTCTCTCTCTCTCTCTCTCTCTCTCTCTCTCTCTCTCTCTCTCTCTCCTACCTACAGACATTGTCTCCTCAAGAGACCTAGCCGATGGAGTAAGAAGTTGATTTTCGGCGAACATGAGCAATTTTCAGCGACTGGGCAAGGGGTCGACGACGACAGAACTAGGGGAGGCTTCCGGCGGCTTGAGACATGATTTCCGATTAGTTTCTGCACAACGACTTCCATAGTCGTTAAATAACAGATCATAGAGCCTCAGAAAAATATGTTGCTTTATTTGTGATCTCCCAGTTCATATATGATCTATATTTCCCTTTTTTGTTTTCAATTGTTAGGTAGAAAGTCCTAAAACTTTTTTCCTCTTTTATGATTATGCAGATGCCAAGGGGTGTCCCAGTTGCAGCAATTGAAAAAAATTGTGGTGTTCCGGCCAGTTGTGTATTGTGGGTTGTTGTAATTTTAGTAGCCTATTGGTCTTGATGCTGTGATAAATTTAGATGAGTATTTGTTGGTTTGGTTTGTGACCTTTGTTGATGGGTATTCTGATTTGGGGTTATTTTTGATCAGATGTATATGGTATACTGAAAAGGTCCAAAGGGGTTTTGATATATATATATATATATATATATATATATATATATATATATATATATATATATATATATATATATATATATATATATATATTAATTTCTTTTTATATAGGGTCGTTTTAAGGTCCATAAAACGACTCTAAATAATTTATTTATTTATTTTTATTTTTATTTTTATTTTTGTAAAATTTTTTATTTAGAGTCATTTTAGGGATCCTAAAATGGCTTTAAAAAATTAATGGTTATTTATTTATTTATTTTTTTTTGAAAAATAATGTTTTGAGCCTTAAAATTAATTATTAATTATTAATTTATTAAATTAAATTAATTATTTTTGAGCCTTATTTATTTATTATTAAATTAATTTTTTTGAAAAAAATTAATGTTTTGAGCCTTTTTTTTGAACCATTTTGAGAACGGGTTAACACATTAAGTATTAAAGACTCGAATTTAGCCGTTTGAGAACGGGTTAACACATTAGGTAAAAACGGCTAAATTCGAGTCTTTAATACTTAATGTGTTAACCCGTTCTCAAAATGGTTCAAAAAAAAGGCTCAAAACATTTACAGCCGTTTTAAGACCTTAAAAGGCTCTAAAACAAGGGCTCAAAATACCTCTTTTTTGTGGTGAGTGTAGGGTCAGTAAGTTTTATACGTACAGCTTTGGCTTAATCTCCTGAAATAATCTCTGGTGTATTTACTACGTACTCTCTCTTGCTGAAGGAATCACTACACCTTCCCGTTCCTTTCTCTTACCTTTATTTATTTGTGTGTGCAATGGATGAAAGAAAAGAAAGAAAAGAAAGACTTTTGTTTTGTATCTTGAAAAAGAACACTCAGAAACCAAACAAATGATAGCCAATATAGGAAGATGCGTCGGTGTACTCTTATAGTCAAAGGCTTAGAAACTATTGAATGATTTTGTTGGGACTTTCTTTTCTCACGATTGGTCTTCTTTGATTCATTTGGTTGCGAAGCATTTAATGTAGCCTACCTTTTATTACTCATCTTGTCTGAAGGTGGCATGTGTATTTTGAACTTATCAAAACATTGACAAAGAATGTATATTTTTACAGACAAAACGTGGAGATGAATTAAATGAAGAGAGACGCGTGCTTTATCTTTCATTTTTTCTACTGACAGAAAGTTTATCTATAATAAATGTAAGACCCATCTTCTTTGATAAAACCTTGTAACCATTTTTTTTTTCATCAGCTTTCATGCCGTGAAAGCTAGCCTTATTTCTGCAACATTTACATCTTGGATGTGAATGTTGCAAAGAACCAACATTAAATACATCTCCATGCTTTGTTGACTTCTTTGAATTTTTATTTTTATTTATTTTTTATTCATGTCATTTCTCTTCAATGGAGAGAGCTACAAAGCCAAGACTTCCTTTTCTAATAAGAACTCACGTGAAACTCTCTTCTTCTTCTTTTCTTTCAAACTTTCATGTCTTCAAAGTTAAGCCTTAGCCTTGTTTCCTATATGTTTCCTACACCATTTTCTTTTCTTTTTTTCATAGACACTTTTGTTGACCAAATCAAATGTTTATTTATTAACCTTCTAGTATTATTTTCTAAATTACTTCAAAATATTATCTATTACTAGCTCTAACTACTAGCCACTAACCTTAAACTAATTAACTAACACTTTCCTTGATTAAAATAATTAATTCAAATATTACCATAATAAATACTACTTAAATTTAAATATTACGTTTTCATTAATTATTTATATTCGCAATTATTTTATTTTGGGCGTTACATACTATCTCGGCTATATACACATACATTTCTTCCGAACCTTTGGGGAATACATGTATGCGTACAATCCAAAATTTTACATCTCAACAAGTCAAATCATCATTATAATTCGGTTGCACATGCATACATGATTTTCTAAATCTTTGGGGAACTCATGTTATTTATGAACTCCGAATATGTAACATCCAAACAAGTACAATCAACGTCATAACTCGGTCATACATACATATATGACATTTCAAACATTTGGAGAACTCATGTTATACATGCACTCCAAATACATGACATTTCATAGAATGCGTACATATGCAATCTAGCTGAATATCATTATACATATGTTTCCATGCCATACCAAAAACATATGCATACTAATACGTCTAGCATGAAATCCTTTTCCAAAACATACTATACATCATCATGCTATGCATGCTCTTGTTTTGTTTTCTTGGTTTCTTTGTCTGCAAGGCTACAACCCCAAGACTTGTTTCTGATGCCATGAGACTGGATACTCACTAGTCTTATACTTGCTCTGTCATGGTGATCTTTTAACCATGGTCTTAACATTCAGTGTTCTTGATTTCATTATGCTAGTGCTCCAACACTCTATGTATATATGTGTTCATGCTATTACAGTTGTGCAAATTATCTCATCTCATGCTTTTCATAACTTTTGTCAATACATGCATTTCTTTAATTCCCATCACTCACATAAATCATTATTGAATCCACATGTTCTCAATCATAACTTAAAAATTCATAAATCTCATCAAATCATCACTTTAACATATTAAAAACAATTCACATGCATATATTGTACAAAATACCATTGGCTCGAGATTATCAAATCATAATATTTTCTTGGCATAAAACATAACAAAGTTCTCAATGAATAAAATACTCATTTTGGCTGCTCGGTATTTGGCTTAAAGATGAATTCCAAATTAAAGCCTTGCAATGTACCACTGCATTATTATATTGCATGACACATTAGTACTAACACAATATTTTGAACTCTAAATCCCCACTTAGCTCTTGAATTGCTTAAGAATTAAGACCCATGGAAAAACCCATAAAGTTTTTAGGATTCTATTTGACAACCCATCAATCAACAACACGGTTTAGGGATTTTACCTTGATTCCTCACAAAAAACAAAACCTAATGCTTGGAGATGATCAAGAACACTCCAAAACACACAATACCTATAGAAAATTGAGAGATTGAACTCAAACTCTCACAAATAAATACAAATCTAGGGGAACTTGGATTTTTAGATTTACCTCAAACCATTCGATGAAAACGTAGATTCTACCTCGAGGATCACGTTTTTTAAGTCGGATTTGAGTTTGGAAGCTTCAATAAAATAGGATCTAGAGTTTTGTCTCAACACCCTAGGAGAGAGAAAAAACTTCGTGAGAGAGGAAGAAAACCAGATAAATGGGCTAAAAACTAGCTCAATCAATTTCAATAGAAGCCTGTTTGGACACGCGTAGGTGAAATCGCAGATGTGAATTTTCTATAAGGCCTCTCCGGACACACGTGAAAATCGGGACTTACTGGAAGTCCCATTTGCAGGCCCGTTCAGACATGGCAGAGGATGCAATTCTTTTGCCCAATCCGTCCGGACATGTGTTTTGGTCCGTCCGGATGTACTACTCAGAAACTCACCTTCGAACGTTTTCTAAGTGTTTTTCCCATATTTTACTCAATTTCTCACTCAATTAGTCTAATTCGGGTTTTTAACATTTAATTAATATCTTGAACATTACACCGAGGCAGCCAAACCTATAAGATCACTATAATATAGAAAATTGAAATACATGCAAAGTAAACTTACAACCCATGTAAAATAATTAGACAATATTTATGAACAACAATCTCTCGCTGATCAATCTCTTACGAGTACCTCTCATTACCGACCCACTGGTAGACTTCTTGAAGGTTGAAGGATGTATATGATGTAGTTTGAACAAGAACAAACTTCAAGAGAGAAAGCGACAAAGGCTTAACAAGAAACTCTCTAGGCTCAATAATGGAGAGGCTAAGAAATCCTCACAAGAGGTTATAGGGCTCAAGAATAGTCTATCATTCTTTATCCACAAAATGAACATCCTTAACAATTTATATGCAAAGGGAGAAGGTTCATGCAACATATAAAAATGTGTATTTTTTTTTTTTTACAACCATTTCTCCCCGCTGTGTTGGATGTTGAGATTTCGTCAGCACAATCACTAGGGTCTTGTTGCTAACTTTCTGACAAACCCCAGCAGCGTCAACACGTCCAGGTGACGTTCTAGGTGACAATCTTCAACACGACCTAGGTGACATGAACTGTGAACGGTGTGTCGGAGGTTGGAGATGAAGGATGGTCGGTGCATATGTGGAGAAAGTTGTGGAAATGCATATAATTTAGGCACTAAGTTATAGACAAAACAAGAAGAAAATTAAGAAGAAAAAAAAATAGAGAGAGAAAAGGAAGAAAGAAAAAAAAAAAAAAAAAAAGGAGAGAAAAGGGGTGGAGGAAGAGGGAGGAGGCTGAGCGTCTCCCCCTCCCCAATCGGCAAGTGTAAGGGAGACTCAAGGCATAAAGGCGGAGGAAAATAAATAAATAAACAATATATATATATATATATATATATAGAGAGAGAGAGAGAGAGAGAGAGAGAGAGAGAGAGAGAGAGAGAGAGAGAGAGAGAGAGAGAGAGAGAGAGAGAGAGAGAGAGAGAGAGAGAGAGAGAGAGAGAGAGGTGAAACTTTACGGAAAAGTCTCAAGGACCTTTAGTTTTGTTATTTTCTGATTGTTTTTTGTTAGTTTTTGTGTTTTGGTATTTTACAAATCATTGAGAGAAAACGACAGTTTTAAAGTGAAAAATGGAAAGTTTGGAAGAAAGCACATTTTGAGAAGGCTTAGATGATATGGTTTTAAATCAATGAAATGATTAAATCGAAATTTCTCTAATTAGAGTCAAAATCGGATTGGATTAAATTTCAGGTTTTGCATAAGTTATAGTATTTCAACCATAACTTTCAGCTTAAGTATCAGATTAAGGTGAAATCAGTGGCGTTGGAAAGCTAATTCAAAATTATACAAATCATTGTGAAATAGGATTTTCCTAATTCAAACGTATGCTATGTTATAAGTGCCCCGAAATATAAGAATGCGAATTTCCTTGCTCCTGGCGGCTGTAGACACTTCAAACCCTAGCATTCTTTTCTCTTATTAGGGTTTTAAGGGTTAGATGTGCCATTTTGAAAATATGGCTCCAAACTCTAGCAATTTTTTTTTTTTTTTTTTTAATCTTATTAGGGTTTTGAAGGGTAGAGGTTCCATTTTGAAAATATGGGTTTAACCTAATGTTTTGCTATAAAAATCCCATGATTAGACACATCTTTTTCATCGATCATTGTATATATACAATTTTCTTTTTAGAACATTATTTTAGCTCTCGTCTTGTTCTTTCTTTTGTATGTTTAAACTTCTTTAATATTTCATTTAATTTATTTAAAGTTATTTAGTCTCTATTCTTCTTTCTTTCTTTGTCATTTTACTTTATTTCTTTATGTTTTCATTTCAAGATTGTTCGGTGTTTTTAATCATGAGAGGCTAAAATCCTTAACTAAGGTTGATGATGAAACCTCATTAATGATAACACCTACACTCTTGTCAGGATGTTCATAGATTCAATGTTTTTTTTTTTTGTTTTTTTTTTTGTTTTTGTTTTTATTATGTTATATTCGAGTTCTATTTCAATTTATGGATTTATTTATTTAGATTGAGAATTTTATTTTAAGTGGATATTTGTTGTGTTTCAACCGATGGATGCATTGATTGATATATTTGAGATTGGGATATCCATTGTGATTCGTTTGACAAACGGATACAATGGATGATTTCTACTCTAAGGGATAATCGTTGTGATTTGCTTTTGAGTTGGATTCATCAAATGGTTTCACACTTTATTTAAGAACTTGAATATCAAGCTCATTTGAATCAAATTTATGAATAGAATGGAAGAGTATGGTGTTTGATTTGGTTTGATGAATTCCGATACCTTAGTGTTTTTCTTCTTTGTATTTTATTTTTTACTCATTTTTATTTCTTTGTTCTTAAAAAAATCCAAAATGCAACTCTAGGTTAAAATAGAATTAATTTAAATAGAAATTGATTTTTTTTTTGGTTTGCACACACTTCCCTGTAGATACGATATCGCACTTGCATGCACTATGCTACATACGACTCGTGTGCTTGAGAGTAAAATTTGCACATCAGATATCAATATGATGAATATGTTAAGAAGTATGAAGTTTAAGTTAGAAATTAAGATGACATGTATGTTAGGTATTATGATGTTTATGCTATGCAATATGGTGTCTTAGTCAAAGATATGATGCTTCACGCCGAGTATTATGATGCTGTTTATGTCGAAGATTATATTATTTCATGCTATAATGTATGATGGATTATGTTAAGGATAATATACGAAAAGTAGTTTTATAAGTCACAAATTTTAAAAATTAGATTTTTATTCAATTAAACATGAATAATATGAAGAGAAGACATACCTTTGATGCTTAAACCACAAGGCCAGGTAAATTGATTTGTGCTCTTAGAATTCCTAAGATCTTCTCCTCAATGACTATTCAGTGGCCAGGAGAGTAGGATTTATTTAATTATATAAGAACTTCCTAATTACTAAATATTACATTTGACCTCTCCATAAAATATTCGTGAAGAAATAAAGTCAATTAAAATTAATTTACTCACTTTATTTCTCATATCTCTTGATTCCTTGAGTACCAAATTTAATATTTTGATTATTCTCATTATCTCATACTATTACTATATTAGAATCAAATTCTATAGAGTATATTTTATTTTAGTAACTCCATACTAAAATGCTCATGCATGAGATTCAAAATAATCAATTCCTATTAAATCTATCTTAAGGAGATATTTCGTGCCTCATAAATTTTCAATTCCATCTTGAGGAACAATGTTTCCACAACACACCAACGTAAGCTATACAAGATCTCACTCGTAGATATATCAAAGAAATCAACATTTCATGTTTGAGTCTACAGTTCTCTCAGGATTAAGAATCAATGTTATTAGTAGCTGTGAGTTTAATTATTCAGTTGACAGTAGTTTATAGAATAATAACTCACGATGGTCCAATTCAATGTATTAATAATATACAAATATATTAACGAGAAGTCTCCACTCTTATGATCACGACAAATCATTGCCATTGATATGTTGTAGTCTTATAAGATGAAATGCCCAGTTTCATGCCCAACTGTGAACTAATATTTGTAAGTTATAAGGAACTTGTAATTTGGATCTTTTGTGTATTAATCCCATTAATACACCTAAATTACATACAATGTAACTTAAGGACTAGTATATTAATTAAATGAATATGCAATGCCCAAATGTTCAAGTAGTTCAAAAAATAAAATATATACTTTTATTAAATGAAAATGTCATTCAAATCGGTTTCTAAGGCATTATTCCTGACAATGATGTGATTGTCATTATTGGTGTGGGTGCCATGTGAATTTGTAAGGACGTTATAGTAAAAGATGCTGTCCTCTTAATAGCACTCATTTGGATTAAACCAAATGAGATCATATTTGAGACCAAACCAAATGACTTACAACATCCGATGATTGTCTCCAATTCAAACCTTATTTTGCTAAGTAAACAGCTTTTGACAACATAAAGATATCTTTGTTTCAATGAAAAGCTTGAAAAAAATTTAATGAATATAAATTGAAGGAGAAGTATAATGAAAATTACTATATTGAATATTTGGTAATTTAACCGCTTGAAGATTTCTTTAATAAGCTTTTCTTAAAAGAAAAAATAAATGCAAAGGTAGCTTTGCCAACTTGACATCTATGTGGCATAAAGGACATTAATTAATATGGGAAATAATATATATAAAAAAAAAAACATTCTTATAAGAATTGTTTTTTTTTTTTGTTAAAAAAAAAAGCATTAATTAGTTGATAAAGAAAAACTCAATTTGATTTATTTTCAAAGGAGAAAAGGTGGGAGAAGGCTTTGGGTTGGTCTATCTCTATCAAAATTAAAGTCTCTGAAAAAGAATTCTAAGACTATAATTGTAATTAGAACATAAACAAGCCCAAACATTAAATATTAAAGGAAACGAACATGTTTATTATTCATCTATGTGCTACGGTGATGCCTTACATTAAAACTTACACGTGTATTATATATGGTACAAGTCTACAAGATTTGGAATTTGGAGAGATTTTTTTTGCTTTTATTTATTTATTTTTGTTTTGCTTTAATTTCTGTAAGATAAGAAAGTGAAAAGGAGGACCACAAGCCTGAGGTGCATGACTTTATTTCGTCTAGACGTGCATAAGGGGGCTTTAATTTTCCGACACTATCCAATCCTCTTAACACTTTTTTTTTTTTTTTTTTTTTTAATTTTTTTTTTATTAATAATAGTTAATAATGAATATACATATAATTGCTCTATGTGCTATTTAAACTACAAATAATGTATTGGTCCGATGGCATTGAGTAATCCATGAAAAACTGTTTGGATTGAGATGGAGTCAATTTGGGTTAAACAATAGGGTTAAATACTTCATTGGTATTTGAGTTTTAGGGTTCGTTTGGGTTTGCGATTTCAAAAAGTGCGATTTAAAATAACGATTTTAAAATGTGCGATTTGAAAAAAGTGATTTTTAAAAACGCAGTTAAGCGTTTGGCAAAATCGCAGTTTGGCCTTTAAAATCGCGAATTTACTTTTAAAATTCTGCGTTTTCAAAAAAGCATCATCTTATCTGCGATTTGAAAAAGCAGATTTTCTGAGTTTTCAAATCGCAATTTTTAAAAACGCAGTTCCCAAACGATCAATGTTCTGCGATTTGGTTTAAAATCGCACTTATTGTCTACGAAATCGCAATCCCAAACGTACCCTTAGACTTTTTCTAAATTTAGTACCTGAGTTTTCATTTGTTTCATAGGTGGTACCTGAATTAGAGATAAAAACCTGTTTGGTACCTCTGTTATATTTTCTATCCAAATATTAAAGGTCCGTCAGAGGTTGACACGTACGTGACACTATATAAAAAAATAAAAATTAAAAAAAACTTTAAAAATTAATTAAAAATAATAATTTTTTTAAAAAAAAAAATTGAAAAAAAGAAAAAAAGAAAAAAGAAAAGAAAAAAGAGGGGTCTGCGGTGGCCAACCCCATGTGGGTATATATATGGGTGTGTATATATAAGAATTGATTTTTTGTCCAAAATGCAATGCATCGATCGTACTGCTCGAATTTTTGTGACTTGGAATCTCTCCAACACATTTTTCCATGTTGGACTTCACTTTTTCCCCCCACGCTTCTTGAAAACAATGGGTTTTTACTTTCTAAGATTCTCAAGGACGATTTTCCTACGCTTCTCTTTGGGGGGGGACATCTTTCTATTTCATCCTACACAGTCGGTGCACCTTTTTCTATCATTTTTTTTTTAATAGATGAGAAGAAAGTTACAGATAACTAAAACAATAATAAAAAAAATTACACTATCCATCACAGCAATCCATTCTACGGCCTTGAGGAAGATCATCAAGATGGAAGAAAGTTATCGAAAAAGTAGTTGTCAGTAAAGCTAGTTAGTTGTAGCGGTGCAATCAGAGACCTTTATCTGAGTCTACATGTTATGATCCAAAATATCAATTAATTCCTCCTTCCATATACGTACGCACATGCATTTTCTGGGATAATTTCTAAAACCCCTTTTGAATTTCTATAATAATCGCTTGAGGTTTTTGATAATTTGATGTCCTAATATTTTCATCAGTTTCACTAATTAAGAATTATAGAAAATCTTCGTCAAATCGAACCCAAGTTTAAATAAATTAAACCCAGATATTTCGAAGATTAACCTCTAACATTTTATGTGGGTGACACCATATTCTCTAGCATGCTGTAGGGCTAAGTGGGGGATCAGTAGCACTATTCATACACAAATTAGTTATGCATATATATATATATTAGAGGGTCTTTTTTTGGACTAAAAGATCTACAGAGATACAAAATAGACGGTGTTAGAAAGCGTGGACCCTCAAGGAAGGGGAACGGTAGACAAAGGCATGATGACAGCAACACTATATCTGGTCTCCAGAGGTGGAGACATCTACTTAGCACAATGAAATGGCCCCTACGTCTACCACTCACATAAGTCTGCAACAAGGGACAATTATCAGTACCACTACTGCTAGATTCCCAGCTCTCTTTAAGCATAAAAAATTGAAAAAGAATCACATGTTTCGTTTCATAGCTAGAGATCGATGACTATGTTACACATACAAGAAACAACCCCAATTGTTGTGTAATTAATTGGCTGATTTAATGGCCTTTTATATATGTGTTTCAATCTTGTCCAGACGTTTGACGTTATATATGATGCAGAATGAAAAATAAATAATTGGGTCTTTCATTATTAGTGATTCAATAATGAGTTTGGCATCAAGTCAGTCAAATTAGGGTTAGGTTTTTGTCGTTGTCGATTCAAGCGTTCTCTTGTAGTACTCCAATTAAAACAGATTAAAATTGATGAATAAACATATTTTGTTTCCTCTGTTTGGTGATCGAGATGTCAATCTTTTATCTTTCGTGTTCTTTATCCGTTTGCGTGACAGTTCTTCTTCCAATGCTGCATCGTTTGCATATGGCGTATATATATATATATATAAATATCTTTTTTGGTATTGATCTGTTTGCGTGACAATTCTTCTAATGCTGCGTCTGCGTATATATGGAGTTAGATGTATATGAATTAATTTCATAAAGTGCATAATGTGGGCCACCCACAAATCACACTCAACAAAGTGCTTAGATGTATGTTTCCCTCCCCCTATAAATAGACGAGTTTAAGTCTAGTGTTACCAAGTAGATTTCTTATTGTTAACCTCTAGATTCTGTTTCCATGGCCCCAGTACCACTTTCTCCTCCCATCAAGGTTGGGCACATAGACGATGTCCAAGAACTAAGAAAGGGTAAGCCAACTACGATTCCAGAAAGATTTGTAAGGGATATGACTGAGAGGCCAGAACCAGCCACAGCTCTATCATCTCCTACTGACATTCCCATTATTGATCTCTCCAAGCTTGTAAAAGGAAACAAAGATGAAATTTTGCAACTTGCAACCGCCTGTGAGAAGTGGGGATTCTTTCAGGTACGTACATATACATGCCTTAAAAGAATGGTGATCGTGTTACTTTGTAAGCTAATGTTTTTGTTATTCTGTTAGGTGATTAATCATGAAATTGAGCTGTCTTTGCTTGAGAGCATAGAGAAGGTGTCCAAGGAATTCTTCATGCTACCAGTTGAAGAGAAACTAAAGTACCCAATGGCCCCAGGGACTGTTCAAGGATATGGGCAGGCGTTTGTTTTCTCAGAGGACCAAAAGCTGGATTGGTGTAACATGTTTGCTCTTGGGGTTGAACCCCACTTCATAAGGAACCCAAAGCTATGGCCAACAAAGCCTGCCAAGTTCAGGTAAAAGCTGTGCTGTGCTGTGCTTATTCCTGTAATCTGCAATCTTTTGGTTAATTACTGATCACCTCATATATATTTTTGTCTCTGCAGTGAAACTGTAGATGTTTACTCAAGAGAAGTGAGAAAAGTTTGCGAGAATCTGTTGAAATATATAGCCATGAGCCTAGGCTTGAGACAAGACATCTTTGAAGAGATGTTTGGGGTGGCTGTGCAAGCCATAAGGATGAACTACTACCCACCATGTCCAAGGCCTGACCTTGTTTTAGGTCTGAGTCCACATTCAGATGGAAGTGCTCTCACAGTGTTGCAGCAAGGAAAAGGCAGCTCAGTAGGTCTTCAAATCCTTCAGAATAACAGATGGGTGCCTGTTCAACCCATCCCAACTGCTCTTGTAATCAACATTGGTGACACCATAGAAGTAAGATATATATCTGAAATTTTATATATATGTATATATATAACTTCTTTGTTCAAAGATCAACATATCTTAACTTGATTTTCAAAAATTTCAGGTTCTTACAAATGGGAAATACAAGAGTGTGGAGCATAGAGCAGTGACTCACAAGGAGAAAGACCGACTGTCAATTGTCACGTTTTATGCTCCTAGCTACGAAGTAGAGGTTGGCCCGATGGAAGAATTGGTGGATGAAAACAGCCCATGCAAGTATCGACGATACAATCATGGAGAGTACAGTAAACACTATGTAACAAACAAGTTGGAAGGCAAGAAATCCCTGGATTTTGCCAAGATTCAGGCCTAGAATTAATTCAAACTAAGAAGGCTCCACCTTGGGATGCCCATTATTAGACTTTGTATAAAATATATATATATAAAAAAGTACTATGATCAAGTTTCACTTCCCTACGTGTTGGAAATAGAATATTACCAAATCACTAGTTAGTGGGTATGCATATGATCGATCCAACCGATTGTGGATCACTGGACTGCACTGTTCATGTCTAGCTCATATTTTGTATAAGCTGTCAAATTAATGGATTTAAGCTTAATTTTCTTGTCAAATTGTCTTTGTTGTGAGGACTTGGATGACTTATAATTAGCAGCTGTAAGCAGAGAATCAAACAAGAACCGAACAGAAGCAGATGCCACTTTCACTGTTTCCTCTCTAATATTCCTAATAAGGAAAGAAGCAAACAATCATGTGGGGGCGCCGTGATCGATCCAAACAACACCACCACCCAATATTTTGAAAGAATCAAACAGAAGATGGACAAAATCATGTGTGTTCCATTGCTCTAGGGTAAAGAGCTTTTTGTTAGCGGTGGGAGAGAAAAGAGGCCCGCAAATTATATATGCATGTGTACCTCAGCTTCATACTATACATGTCATCTCTCTGTTACCCACTAGACTAATTGCATCATCATTTAGCTAGTTAATTAATTATGCCTCTGGGCTTTGTTCAACTGAACACATCATTCTGGTTGCATAGGTCATCTTTGACGGATCTGGCTAATTTTTCAACCCAAATTTCACAAAGCTCGTTGCATCGTCAATTCCTTTGCTTACTTGGTCGATCTCTCAAGCACCAAATATCCAAATGGAACTTTAGAGACGGCACTTGTACACGGGTTAGTCAATCTTAAGAAACGGGAGAAGCCTATCTGATGATAGTGTGCTTCACGCCAGCTTAGAAAGGGAATCGGGTTAAAATTCTTGAACCGGGACATGGTAGTTAATGGTAACGTTAGAGAGTTCGGAGACTTCAGTGGGGGCTTTGAGAAGAGTTATTTTTTCTATTTAACAGTCAGCCGAAGGTAGAGTCCAGCAACTGAAAGAGCACTGCACTTTGCGTGATGTCCAATGCACCTCCGATGGCCACCCGGAGTAGCGAGTACCTTCTACCCCGGTCGTACTCATAACCGTATCATCATCAAATTTCACAAAGCTAGCTCATTATATATATTTTAATTTCATAGTGATCCACGACGTAGGTGGTTGCAATTATATATAATAGCTACCGTACCTTTGTTCCCTTTAATTGCTTAGTTTGTTTCTCATGTCATGAATATTGTTTGAGCTCCTTTGTGCTCTACTTATTGCTAGCACTTTAATGTCATTCCGCTTAATTAGAATCATCAAAAACCCATCACAAGTTGCTCACTTAGTGCTTTCCTCACACCAATAATATGAATAAAATCAAATTGCAGGCGATCGACATTCTTTAAATGATTATCTCCACCCCCAATTACTCCATCAGCCCACCGGAAAAAGAATCAGCTTAAATTGTATTAATTAATTAATTTTGGGTACTGAATTGTCGTGTGAACAAAACTAGCTATACAAATTTTAAGTAAAATTTATTGTTAAAAACTAACTTGCAAGGTTAGCTGGGGTCATGACATATAGAGGTCGTCTTCTTTGTGACTCGATCAACTACAAAATCGCAACTCATTTGATTTTATACTTGACGAACTGCATCCAATTCCATATTACTCGACGTGGTGGCCAGTTCTGATATTAAATAATACAAGCTAGATAGATGTAAAACTCATCTTTGAAAGAAGTTACTTCAAAGCTTATAT
This sequence comes from Alnus glutinosa, assembly GCF_958979055.1. Lineage (NCBI taxonomy): Eukaryota > Viridiplantae > Streptophyta > Magnoliopsida > Fagales > Betulaceae > Alnus > Alnus glutinosa. Next base: position 38,028,980 of record NC_084886.1, read on the forward strand.
ATATATACACATAATTAAGATTATAGTACTTATTAACCCATGTGAGGCATTCAAGGTCGTAACGACTAGCATCGATCTAGATAATCCCATAGAAACATTTTAATTTCCAAGCGAACGATCTTACAACTGACGAACGTGGACATGTTAATATGCTATATTCATAAAAAAACAAAACTACTTTGTAAAACAAGCAAAATGGAGTCTAATTCCAACAGTGAAACAACCTTTGTATAATTTGGTGAGGGTAGAACACGTGTTTGACAAACATCTATGCAACACATAACTAGCTAGGCGGCCTTGACTCATTCTACTTTTGAAAAATGACAACCCACTAACTAAAAACCTAGTGCAGTACGTAGTGCTCACGCCAAGGTGTGCTGCATGTTCCTAACTTGCCATTACTGCATTATTATCAGTTGTTGTGGAAATTTCACCACCTTTTCCCCCAAACTATCCTTTTCAAGAACTCGTTTTAGGCTTTGGGGTTGGGGGAGGGGGGAAAGAGGAGGGTGATCTCATCAAATGGGTCCCAAATTCCAAGCTTGAGATCGAAGCTTAAACTGCCCATATATATATATATATATATATATATATATATATATATATGTATATATACCAGCAGACATGCTTAAAGAAATAATTTGTTGAAGACTAAGCAAGCCACAAAAGGCTGAACCATTGGAAGACAGAAAAGCCACAGAAGGCATGGAAGCAAATTAATTGCAATGACAAAGAGAATTGAACCGTTAATTTTGCTCCATTCACTTAATTCCGTATGTGTTTATATAAAACAAATTGGAAATGAATGTTGGCACTTTTGTTTGAATTCAACGCATTATATTCATTGAACCACCTTCGCAAGTTGCGACACTTGTTCACGTTCGATTGTGTGTTAATCCAGCACCAACTTTGAATTACGTTTGATGGCCCCCATAACGAATAAGACTGTTCATGCATGCTACAAAAGACTAAAACTATTCTTTCTTTTGGTGTACGTCTGTTTGTTCAATAAAGACTAAAGTACAGTGCATGCATGAGCTCGAACTTGTTCCTATAAACTGTTTCTGACAATTTTTTTTTTTTTTTTTTTTACAAGGAATAAACATAACTTTCATTAAATAATAAAAAAAAATTACGTTCACTCTAAACTATCACATAACTATTTTTAAATGGTTTCAATTCCTCTAATTGTTTGGTATATGTGGTCGCCCATTAGGGTTGCAAGAAGTGTTACTCTTGCACATTTGACTAATCACATTGTGATTACCTGCCTAAGAACTTATGCCGTGTCAAACGGGTAAGAAAAAGCACTCAAATTTTCATCATCATGACCAAGTTGCAAACTTCCATTTGGGATCGGGTCTCCAAATGATCACTTCCTTGATAGTTTGAGCACCATATGAACATTTACAATCTTAAACAGATCGAGGAGAATTAAACTTTTTTTTATTTATTATTATTTTTCTAAAAAATAGAGATAAATGCAGATATGAAACATATATAAAAAGATATCAAGGAAATAAGACCGTAACGGAAATAAAATCAGAAAATAAAAGAAAATTTAATAGGAAATAAATGAGAAATATTGGGTTTCCTTAACGTCCGGTCCCTAGCCCTTCAAAACAAATATTGTCGATTATTAACGAAACTTGTGTCCTCGATCCCATGGCGGCCACCATTTCCTCATCAATGGTAATATCTCATAACTAATGCCAGTGGAATTAGAAAAAGAATTTTTTTTTTTTTTTTTTTTTTTATAGCTCATTTTATTAAGGGCAACACACAAAAAATAATAAAATAAAATAAAATCAATATTACCCTTCTTAGACATTATATATCTGACCTTCACAATTTGGAGCAAACTTCGGTTTACAGTCAGTTGACTTTGTTGAATACTTGTCAAACTTGAGATCATAACTGGTTGCCATACTGGTCCTTACAAGATGTGGTATAGTACTCCCAACCTTTTTTGTAGGTGTGCTCAGTAGTTGCACAATCTATTTGCCAGCATAAACATGATTGAAAACTGATAGAAAAGTAAATGACTGGGTCCTGCCTGCTATATGCAAGTGGGACATGTAATAACTAATGGGCGCCCATCAGTGGCAGCCCAACTGTACTGTGTAGCGACTAGCTAGTATGGAGCATTTAGACTCTGGATATCTTATACATGTATCGCTCTAGTATCATGATCTACCCTCGGGAAAGAAAATGCTCGAAATTCAGGAGCCATGCAAACTCGTGGAACAACTCTAATTAGTTCCAGTTTTGGTGTAAGAGAGAGACAGAGGTACCAAATTTTTTTTTTTTCCCATTACGTTATTTTTCTAACATCCTTCTTCAGACCAATGAACTGAATATAGTCCGCACTAATCGGTATGGAAATTTTAGATCCAATGATCAAGGTTACATGCAGCGCAGATCTTCATTTTATTTCATCTCCTTGCAGATTTGTTCCCGTCCTTTTTTGAAAAGCCAAAAAGTCGGAAGCCTTATAGTAAGTAACCTAGGAAATAACATTAAGCAAAGAAATTTATAGAAGGGGAAGCATTGAGTAAGGCATAAAACACTACTAGAGGCTAGGGCAATGGGGGGTGGTTTGGGTATGAAGATTGAGAATCAAAATGCAATTAAAGATGCACATTTCTTTTCAGTCATGGGGACGAGGGGCAGTGCAGTGAATTACAAAACAAAAGTTACAGGACGGGATCCAACTGGTGCACTGGACCACTTTATGGAATTAAATTACAATTTCTCCAACATGCGTGCACAATCTACAGTAGTTGTCCATGCCTGGCTTCCAAGGCAAAAAAAAAATGTACAAGCATTCTTAGCTGCTGCTTCTAAGCAATCGCCTAAAGGGACACACCTCACAGCGTGGCATTTGCGTATACTTTTGTTTCCACCAATAACTTATCTTTTGCTATTTGCAGCAGCAATAGCGTCAATGCTGTTATGAGCCTAAAAGGAAGGCTCATAACAAATGCATTGGGTGATAATCAAATCATGCTAGGTACCTGAACAAATTGGGGTTATCTTTGTCTCTTTCCAGATAGTCTCGAGTGATCAGATCTTCAATCCGCTTCTTTATTGCCTTGAAATCAGGCTGCAAATTCACATTCAAGAAAGAGCGGTGAGTTAAAACTGATCAAAAGAAACAGGACATAGATCATATATGAGAGAAGGACAAGTGGCCATTAAAACCTTGAACATGCGACCCAACTGCTCAACACACTCCATGACCAACTGCTGGTGACCTAATACTTTACGGCTCTTCATGATGCGCACAATTGAGGCATCAATAGCATACCGTCTATCCTTGTCAACATCTTCTATTACTTTCTTCTTCTCATCAACAGGAGGAAGAGGAATCTGCAAGTCATACAAAGCAATCAGTAAATTAAACGGGTAAACTAGAACAAGATCTTCAAAAAATATCCGAGTACCTTGATCCTCCTCATTTTGTCAGTGAACTTTGAGTTGAACTCAAAGTAATCAGTAGGAGATATTGTTTTTGTGTTAGGCTCCTTATTCAGAATCTTATACTTGGCACATGACAAGGAGTGGAGCAGTCTAACAACGTCATCATCGGTCAAGTTCAATTCAGTCATGATGTCCGAATAACTCAACCTATCTGAGGAATTGAAAAGTAAGAGGGCCGAAGCCTGTCCCAGAAGAAACCCTCTATATTAGCATAAAGAAATCCATTTGTAGAACAGAAAGAAAATTTTATTAATATATCACCTGAACGGTGGTCACAATCAGTTCCATAGTTTTGGGTTCAAATTTCCCACTGATGTTACAAGTACCCAAGGAGTATATCCATGTAAGTTTTCTGTGCTTTGTTTTTGTTTGATAGAATTCGCGGAAAACTTCAACACACTTTACCTAAGAATAAATAAGAAAGAATGTTAGTGACTTCCTGAAAACAATTAACCATGCACATTTATATAAAATCAACAAAAAAATTCCAAATTACCATCTCGGGTGGAAGGTTGAGGTCAAAAGACTTGTAACTTGGCCAGAAGCCAGTAGTCAGAACAGTAACAGTCAAGTCAATCCCCGGATTTGTTTGTGGATTACTGCTTAGGTACTCCTCAAAGCTGGTCTGATTTTCCCTAGCTAATGTTAAATCTGTAACCTACAAGAAAGAAAACCAATATTAAATGAAAAAGTCTCCACCAGTACCATATTAGATATTGGAATACTGATGAAATATCGGGATACATCAATATAAAAATTGTACTTAATTAACATCTCAGATTTCAATTCACAAAAGATTACAAGGCAACTGACCATTCCCTCCATCTTTGAGGTAAACTGACCACCACATTGCTGCTTAAGCTTTGTCAAAATGCTCCTCTCGTGGTCATCATTTGCACTCTTGTCAAAAAGAAGCCGTCGAGCAAGCTTCTTTCTGCCAGCAATCATGCAACATAATTAATCATCTACAACTTGTCATTTTGAAGTAAACACAAAGCAATCATCAATGTGCTTTCAATTGTTAATATAATTGATGGAAGACAACCAATCATCTGAGAATAAGCTATATATCTATAGAATTCAGCAAACAGCTTGTTGCCACTAATGCAAGTAAAACAATCATCATATTGTGTTTTCAATTTTTAAAATAATCGACGAGGCAACCAATCATCTGAAAATAAGACTGTACCTGTAGAATTCTGCGAACAGATCTTTGTCGCTAATATAAGCAAGCAACTTTACTACCTGCAGGAAGTAAAAACAATCATGAAGTTCTTAAATATGTCTAGTAGAAGTTAAACAAAATAACTCATCAGGAGTAGGAAAGACCTTTTCAAGTGTTTCTTCAATGGCTTCATCACTCAGTTTCTCGCTTCCACCTTTCTTAAGAATGTTATCACAAAAAGTAGCAAGCAGTTCTGCACTTGAGCTTCCAGCAACACCCTTGTTGCAGAAGACCTCAAAAGCCTCCTTGAGTGCCTACAATAATAGAGGGAACATTGAGATGCGGAGGAACATATGAGTCCGATCATGACAAAACTTGAAGCTTCTCTAATACAAACCTTGTGAAAAAGAGTATGGTTTTGGAAACAATCATTCACATATGCTAGGTATTTGTCATGCAGCTCAATCACTTTTCTAACAAAAACCTGACGAGCACACCCTATATCAGTTTCCAATCATTGAACAGTCCAGACAAATTCTAGAAGTACAAGCTTCATAAAGTTACCTGTTCCTGCAAACCAACCACATCCTTCTTCTCCGCCTGTGAAAATAGGAAAAGAAAAACTATAGTGAACATCAAAGCAAAATGAAAAGTTCAAGACTATGGTGTGCATAAAAAGATCAGGGAAAAAAGAAAAGAAAAGAAGAAAGTAGGCTATGCAATGGTCTGCAATAAGTCACTGATCTAAACATTCTAAAGATCATTTTTCTTGCATCAGTCTGCAGTAAGTCACTAATTATAAGATGGAACACAATGTGAATGGTATTTAATGAGAGGCTCAAAGTTTAAGCCTATTGGAAAACACTTTTCAGATTTCAAGTGAGCTTGCAAGGTCAGATTTTTTATTTTTTATTTTTATTATTTTTTTGTTATTGTTCCCAGAAAAATGAGAAAAGGCACTAAGAAAACAAAGCGCTCCTGTCTACTAACAGAATGTGCGTTTCCAGGAAAGATCGAATGTTAACTAATGACATATTGTAATTAACGGCCAGAAAAGAAAGATAGGATGAAAATCCAGTAATAATTGCCCCTAGCACCTTTAAATCCTTCAATCCACTCAGGTTGTTTATTTAGCCATTACTTTTTTTATATGATTAACATCAGTCATCAAAATTAATAATTGCAGAATCTACTAAAAAAATTAATTTCAAAAGATCACACAGCCAATTCACCCATATAGGCTATGATGACCAATGACAATACACTTTATGGACTAATACTTATTATGACCATCAATTAGAACAAATCTGTTCCAAGGGGCTGACAGAGTTTTATAAAGTGGATAAGGCCAAATTTGTACAGGAAAAGCCCAGCCAAACAGTGCGAGCCGACCCCATTTTCGCAGATGTGGAGCAGGCTTCTGCTAAGGTGGATAGGGCTCGAGTTCGAAGCAGGACCAGCTCATTTTTGCAGGTGTCCAAGGCCAAGATTCGCAGAAAGCCCATCAGTCTATAAGTAAAACAGATATGGAACAGGTATCAGCTGGATAAGGGTATCATTTCGAAGCAGGCCCAGGCCCAAATCGTTCTAAAAATAGGCCGAATACATAGCTCCAGTCTTCGCCCCAGGTTCAGCCGACAACAAAACTGGTGAGAAATCCGCGGGTTGGGGAGTCTTCGTCTTCGAGTCAAGGCCCGGGTTCAGTACCTGTTCAGGCGGTTATGAGCTCTGCTCAGTCAAGCGGTGTGATGGTGACTCCGCTGGCAATCATCAAAGGCATGGGAGTTGCCCAAATTTTTTTGGAGTACCTTGTGGGAGGGTCATTGCTCGCCAGAGATCATCCGTGCAAGGAGAAGCTCATGGTTGCATTTTCACAACACTTACCCCTCCCCTCTCCATCAGACACTGCTAGGGATAAGGTAGCGATGGTCCCTCTTAGCACTGGGCTTCCGGATTTCGATATTGGTGGCAAAGTGTGCAGGTCAGGAAAATTGCCAAGCTTGTTTCGGCAAGTCAGGCCTAAGAAAGATAGTGTGTTTGACCCTGTTTTGTCTGAGAAATGACATGATGAGGGCTAAGTTATCTATTGCAGTGTTAGAAAAATTCCAGGCCTCTGGTATGGGCCCTTTAGGAGTCAACTCAACTCCTCCTAGTTCTGAAAGGCCAGTGGTTGTTAGTGGGGGGAAATAGTTTCCAGGCAATTTTTTCTCCTGCTCCATTGCCTTCCTCTCATGAGAAGGTTCGGGAGGGTAGTATTAGTACCGATAAGGGGCAAGTTGTTGTATCCTATGAGACTGTGGGAAGTGCCAGGGGTGTTGTAGAAAGGAGTGTGTAACGACCCCAATTCTAGTCTAGAATATTCCTTGGTAGAGAAGCTTAGAGTGTGCAGGCCCATTAGTGAAGCCTATGTTAATTAAATTAAATGGATCATAAGCTCACTAAGCATGTGTTATAAAATTATTATCTTAAATTTCTCTCAAGAAAAATAAGTAGCTTAACAAACAAGGAATTGAGCTTTATAAAGCTGTTGCACTAACGAACAAGCAAGGGATTGAGCTATGGTAAGCCTAATGTGCTTTAATAAGAAGGCCATGAGTTCGAATCTTCATGGAAGGAAATAAGATTTTTAAGAGCATTTTTATAAAAGGAAAAATTGCACCAAAAACCCTAGGAACCACTACATAGCCGTGGGCCATGTAGTGCCCTTCAAGGGATTTTATTTCAAATATTTTCCTTGATTAATTAAGTGACAAGAGTTAATGGAGGATATTCTAGAAAGAGTAATGTTACTCTTCACACCAATTTCTTACTAACTGACGTGGCGTGTTTTAAGTGGCTTCTCATGTTAACTATTTTAAAAAAAAAAAAATTCCAAAGCAAAGCCATTTCACGTCAACCAGTGTGAAGAGTAGCATTACTCTTCCAGAAACTTGCAATTAGAATAATGTTAATTATGGTCTTACAATTGAATGCTCTTAAAAATTGGAAAGTGTGCTCTTAAAAATGGTAACCCTACTGGCCTTAACAAATACATCCTTTTTCCAACTATTAACCGATGACCTATCTTCTCAATAACACTGTCCCAAATATGCTTGGCCTAATAGGACAAAAGATAGAGCATTAGAGATAGAAGGCTTCTATGGCAGCTATTTTGGTCAAGAGATTCATAGAAGAGACAGCACAATAACGGTGCTAAGATGAAAGCACAACCTACTAAAGGACGTTTACGTGAAGGTGGGATCCATCGTCATTGCCAAGCTAAGTGCACCAAAAAGTTAATCAGCTAGCCCAAAAGGCACATCTGAGGCAATAGGCATTGCCATGGTCGCAAGGACCGCTCAATCCTAGCAAATGGGGCCATATTGTGTTCATAGGCAATAATAAGAAAATGTATAAGTTATACATATGCATATGTTACAGAAGTAACAAACTTGTTTTTAATATGATTTCAAAGAAGAAAATGTTTTAAAGAAAGTGAATTTAACACAACTATTTTCTGGTTGGGGATTTTACTTACTGAGCTTTTTTGCTCACTCTACTATTTTGTTTCTGGTTATAAGACTATAAGTAGCAAGGAATAGGAGGCCGGGATGGGGGATTAGGAGATCATTAGAGATCATGCCATGAAACTCATATTTTATGTTAAATAAGTACTGGAAAGAACGTTCAATAATTATGTTGTTATTTTAGAATTTGACCAAATGTTTCCGCAATAATTAAAATTTTAATTAATGCTAGCTTTTATCATGCATTAACTGCTGCATTAATTTGGTTGCTCTAGTTGACCTTATAATGCCAATGCACCTTTGAGAGACTAAATAGATGAACCTAGCCCTTACAGAGCATCTCTATTGTTGATGCAACACCGCCCTGCTTGGATTTAGAAGTTTTCTTTGAGGTGGAACCCATCCCGTTGAGTTCTTGCCCTCGTCCCTGATGGAGACACAAGTCTTTAGCTTGGGTTTTCTAGAAAGTGAAGGAAATTAGGCATTGTGTGGGAGTATCGTTCCAAGCTAGGTAGTAAAGAAAATAGAGAATTAAAAAGGTTGTCCTACTTCATCAACTATGATTAGAAAGGTGGTCATTCTAGTCGAGGCAGATCCAAGGGGAGGGCAATGCTTGGATTTTTTTATGAAGACTAAGGTATATTATCAGGTTAAATGAAGTTGACAAACGCCTTAGAGTCAGGATTGTACTCAGACAATGGAAGGAAAATATTATTTGTTATCTAAACTAGAGCTCGTTTCCAATACTATTGTGCGTAGCTTGTGGGGATGTTAACACGTGGATTGGTGTTACTCAACTTTTAGAGGGGCCTCTGGTGGTATCTTGATTATATGGAATAGAAGGGTGGTGTAGAAAGTTTTTTTTTTTTTTTTTTGATAAGTAGAGAATTTTATTAAAGCGTAAAGGAGCCCCTAAAGGGTGGTGTAGAAAGTTGAACAGTGTGTGGGGGAATTTGTTGTAGATTGCTCCTTTAGAAACGTTGAAGATGGCTTCTCTTGGGCTTTTGTGGGTGTCTATGGGCCTAATTCTGATTGTGATAGGAGGGGCTTATGGGAGGAACTGGTTGGCTTGATTAGTTGGTGGAACTTGCCGTGGTGCATTGGGGTGACTTCAATGTCGCTTGTTTTCCTAGTGAAAGATTGGGTGAAGCCCATTTTTGTCCTACTGCGGTGGAGTTTTCAAAATTTATTTTTTATCGGGGCCTTATGGATATAACCCCCTCGTAGGATGAAAACTTATGTGGTCTAATAACCGAGATCCCCACTCTTGGTCCAGAATTGATAGATTCCTAATCTTTCCGGAATGGGAAGCCCAATTTTCTTATATGTTTTAGAAGAGGTTGCCTAGACTTTACTCGGACCACTTTTCCATTCTCCTCAATTGTGGAGGCATTCAGAGTGGTAGAAGATATTTGAGAATATGTGGTTAAAGGTGGAAGGCTTTGTGGAGAAAGTGAAACAGTGGTGGTCTTCCTATCATTTTCAAGGCTCCTCGAGCTTCGCTTTGGCTCACAAAATTAAGACTTTGAAAGTTGATTTAAAAGTCAATAAAGAGCAAGAGTTTGGCAATGTGGAGAACCAGAAAAAGAATCTCTTGAAGTTAAGTGTTCTTGATGGTTTGGAGGAAGAGAGAGTGCAATGTGATGAAGAGAAATGAAGCAAAGACATAGTTTTTGGTAATTTTGGGAGGGTAGCCTTGTTGAAGGAGATAAGTTAGAGGCAAAAGTTGAGGGCTCTTTGGCTAAGAGAGGGAGACAAATGCACAAAGTTTTTCCATCGAGTAGCTAGCTTGAATAGAAGAAACAACTTCATTGAGTTGTTGTTGGTCAATGGTTTAGTTTCCTCTAATCATTCTGAGATCAGGGAACACATTGTGTTTTTCTATAACAGATTGTTTACCGACCAGTTTAGTTGGCGGCCCAAGCTTGATGGCCTTGCTTTTGACTCCATTGATGTGGAGGATTCCACTTGGTTAGAGAGACCGTTTGAGGAAATTGAGGTGTTAGAGGTGGTGAAAGGTAAACATAGGGATAAGGCGTCGGACCCTAATGGTTTTTACTATGGCTTTCTTTCAAGTGTGGTGGGATGTGATTAAAGAAGATGTTATGAGGGTGTTCCATGATTTTCATGCTAAAGGTAAGTTTGAAACAAAAGAGACACAAATTTCCTACAAATTGGTTTGTGTGAAACTCCTACAAACCAATCTCTAAAAGCGATGTGTCTTTTGGGCCATTGAAAAAGCATATAAGAAACATATGCTTTTAAAAAAAATATGTACTGTATCCTTAGGAAAGAAAAAAAAACATGTTCTTCTCACATGCAAATGACACGTCACTTTTAGAAGCTAGTTTGTAAAAAAACTCTTAGAAATTTGTCCCAAAAAAAAAAAACCTTAATGCTACTTTTATTGCACTCATTACAAAGAAGCCCGAGGCGTTATAAGTTAAAGACTTTAGACCTATCAATTTAGTGAGTGGGGTTTATAAGATGATTGCCAAAGTCCTAGCCAATAGGTTGAAAAGGGTTGTAGAAAAGATTATTTTGAAGCCCAAAAATGCGTTTGTCAAAGGTAGGCAAATTTTAGACTCCATTCTTATAGCTAATGAGAGATTGGCAAATTTTAGACTCCATTCTTATAGCTAATGAGAGATTGGATAGCAGGATCAGATCTGGTGTTCCAGGTTTGCTTTTCAAAATAGATATTGAAAATACCTACGATCATGTTCATTGGGAGTTACTTTTGTACTTGTTGAGGAGATGTGGTTTTGGGGAGAAATGATGTAATTGGATAGCGCATTGTATTTCTTTAGTGCGCTTTTTTGTCTTGGTGAATGGTTCTCCTTTTGGATTCTTCAGTAGCTCCCATGGTCTGACGTAGGGAGATCTTTTTGATAAGTATTTTTTTTTTTTGATAAGTAGACATAGGGAGATCTTCTATCTCCTTTACTCTTTGTCATTGTAATGGAGGCTCTTAGTAAAATGATACTTGCTACTATAGATGGGGGCTTTCTTTTAGGCTTTTCTATGGGGTCTAGGAACTCTGATATGCTTCACATCTCTCATCTTTTGTTTGCAGATGACACCTTTATTTTATGCGGAGCTAATCCAAATCACATTCGTTATCTCTGTGCCTTATTCTTATGGTTTGAAGTTGTATTCGATTTGAAAATTAATCTGGCCAAGTCATAATTGGTTCCTGTGGATAATGTCCATAATGTTGATGGGTTGAATAGTATTCTGGGTTGTGGGGAGTCTTCTTTGCCTTTGAAGTATCTTGGCCTCTCATTGAGAGCTTCTTTTAAGGCCAAATCAATTTGGGATGATGTTATTGAGAAGACTGAGCACGGATTGGCAGGTTAAAAAATGATGTACCTGTCTAAGGGTGGAAGGATTACCTCAATCAAGGGTACACTCTCCATTTTTGCCTATGTATTTTGTCTCTCTTTTCCCTTCCCGCTGGAATTGTCAATTGCATAGAAAAGCCAATGGGATTTCTTATGGGGTGAGCTAGGTGATGAGTTCAAATTTCACTTGATTAGTTGGTCCAAAATTTGTTCCCTGATTTTTTAGGGAGGGTTGGGGATCTAGAACTTGCTTTTGTTCAACCATGGATGCTCTTTGGGAAAGTAGCTTTGGCGCAATGTGCATGAGAGAAAGGCCTTAAGGCAAGTCGTAGTGGACACTAAGTATGGCAACTCGTGGGGTGGGTGGTGTTCTAGTGAGGTTTATGGACTGTATAGGGTGGGGTTATGGAAAATAACATGAGGGGTTGCAAGGAGTTCTCTAGTCATACCAGGTTTAGAGTGGGTAATGGTTCCAAAATTAGATTTTAGCACGACTTGTGGTGTGGGGATTAGGCACTTAAGGAATCTTTCCCAATTTTATATATTATTGCTCGCGTAAAAGATGCTTCTGTGGCAGATTACTTGGAACCATGAGTACTTGGGTTCTACTCCCCATGTACTCATAAAACAAAGATTCCTTTTACTTATAAAAAAAGAAAAAAGAAGAAGCTATTTTAGTGGTTTTAACCGATGGAATATAACTTTAGTAGAATGGCTCCTAATTGAGAAGTGGATGTCTTTACTTTGTTTTTTAATTTGTTGCATTCTCTAAGATTGATATGGGGAGGTGAAGACAAGCTATGCTAGGTCTCTTCCAAAATAGGGTTGTTTGATGTTAGATCTATCTATAACGTCCTTGTACTGATTAGAGCGCCCATTTTTCATTGGAAGAGTATTTGGTAGCATAATGTTCCCTTGAGAGCGGTGTTTTTGCTTGCACAACCACCCCAGGGAAGATCCTCACCATAGCTAACCTAGGGAACAAGCGTGTCATTGTGGTTGATTGGTGTTGTATGTGCACAAAGAGTTGAGAGATTATGGATCATCTTCTTCTCCATAGTGAGATCATCAGTACTTTCTATCTTCAGTCGTCTTTGGCTAGCTTGGGTTATGCTTAGAAGAGTAGTAGATCTTTTCACTTGTTGAAGATGGGTTGGGAGTTAGTCCTCAGTGTTCAATTGTATGGAAGATGGTTTCACCCCGACTTTTGTGGTGCCTTTGGAGGGGAAAAAATGATAGATGTTTTGAAGACTGGGAGAGGACAGTGGCGGAACTAAAGTCTTTCTTCTTCAAATCTCATCACTGGACAACTGCCTTACATCTTAATTTGCTTAGTTTTCATGAATTTCTCGACTTGTTTTCTATTTCTAGCTAGGTACTTTTTCTTGTATACTCCCTTTGTACATGGGTACGCATTTTGCGCTTTTAATGATATTTCAATTACTTACTAAAAAAAATATCATTCTTTTTTAGTGAAATAAGTGTTGCGTTTTGTCCCTACATGAAAAGGAGTACCAATTCCCTGGCCTGGGAATGACAAGATAATATTCATTCTTCAATTCGTTCAGTGATATAGAAGTGGAAAATGAACCTTTTCGAAAAGTATTGTAAAGAAGATTAAAGAGGAGAAAAAAGTCAAAGCAAAGACCTTCTTGTTGCTTGCTGCATCTTCCGCCAGTTTGACCAAGGCCGTTCCTTCAGCAGTAACATGCTGCATTAGAGAATAGCAGACAAAATCTTAAAGACTTAATGAGATAAAGACACTTAGACCCCCTTTAACTAGAAAAGAAAAGGATGAACACTAAGTTGGAAACAACTAACCTGCTTAAATATGCTGGAAACGGGATCTAATCCTCGAGGTATTTTAGAAAAGAGCCTGAACATTCTTGACAAATCTTCCACCTTAGACATCATTAAGCCGGACAAAAAAAGGTAAGAAAGCAGCAATAGTTGCTTGATTTACAAATACCTTGTGCAAAACCATTTAAATAATAAGGTAATTACCCAGTACCTTGTCATCTCTAAGCAATGCATGGCATCCAGAGTTATCTTTTTCAAGTAGTTGGGTTGCATACACTGACAACAACTCATGTTGAACTTTCTAAAAGAAAGAAAAAAGGAGTCATAACCACAAAGTAACAGCCAGATTTGCACATTTTGTAATAAAACATGGAAAGGGATTGTAAGAATCAATATATATTTAAAAAAAATCGTTCATTAGCCTAATAAACCATGATCCATTAAAATACTACACCAAAAAGCTGGATTATATTAAACAAAAAGGGAAAAATCACATTTAGTTCCAAGCTTTTTATCCGATTTCAATTTAGTCCCTAGGTTTTCAATTTCAACAATTAGGTACTTAGGTTTTCTTCCGGTTTTAAATAGGTCCCTCCGTCAACCTATCATCCAATTAATTAACGATATACCACGTCAAACCAATCAATTAATACCGCGTGGCTCTCATTTAACATGTTATGTGCCAACTATAAGTGCCATGTGGCATTACAAATATACCCTAAATAAAAAAATTAAAACAAAAAATATATATATATATATATATAAACAAAGAGGTGGTCGGCCACCCTTAACTAGCGAAGGGTGGCAGCCCCTCTCCTTTGAGAGGCAATGTCCCTTCACAGGGGGTGGCCGCCTCTCAAAGAGGGGACGCTGCCCCCCACAGGAGGGGCTGCCACCCATTATCTGATGAAGGGTTGCCCCTCTTACCAATTAGGGGTGGCCAACCCACCCATCGCCAAGGGTGGCTGGCCACCTCTCTTTTAAAAAACAAAAAATTAAAAAATTTGTTTTTTTTTTTTAATTTTTTTTTTATGTTATATTTTTAATTGAAAATAATTGTGCCACGTGGCACGTACAGTTGGTATATGGCGTGTCAAATAAAAGCCATGTGACATTAATTGATTAGTTTGACGTGGCGTACCATTAATTAATTTGATAGTGGGTTGACAGAGACTTGTTGTAAACCAAAGGAAAACTTAAGGACTTAATTGTCGAAATTTAAAAGTCAAGGACTAAATTGAAATAGCATAAAAATCTAGGGACTAAATTTGATTTTCCTAAAAAAAGAAAGTACAAACCTCTAGTAGCTTTGGCTCACTACTAGAATGCAAGTAATGAGAAACCCTGTCTTTCTCCCGTTTCAAGCACTCCTCAGCCTGGAATTACCACAACAAAAGTTAGAATTCATTCGGTATGCAGAGAAATTTACTTTGTACCAAATAACATAAACATGTAAAGCTTACTTTCAGCATATAATCTGGACAAGAATCTTCTAAAATCCAGCTAGAAGCTTTCCGAGAATAATAAGCAGCAGTGTCTTTAAGCATCGCTGCTTCGAAGTCATTTTCGTATTGATCCATTTGCCCCATTCCAATCTCAACAAATATATCTAAAACATTCTTCAATAGAGCTCGGTCAATCTGCTCTCCCTCACGTTCTTGATCAATCTGATTTGAAAAAAAAAAATTAAGTAAACTTATTTGGCAACTATATAAGTGTAGTCTATATTTTAGGCAAAAGCGCAAACATACCAGAGAAATTACAGCATCTCTTACTTTTCCATTTAACTCCTGATAGACCTGAAATCAGAATTAAGAAAATGAACACCAAATTGGATTCTCAAAAGAAAAAAAAAAATCGACACCAAATTGGATGGAAGATAGTGTAAAGTTTTAATTTGGAATATGAAGTGATCCGTTCCCAAGAGGCAATGAAATGATCTATACAACATGAAATATGATGGAACCATCATGTCAGGGTTTAGTCATGACATACCAGATCACGGAAGCAAGTAAGTCCAACTTCATTAAGGGGTGGAAGTGACCTCCGAGCGATAAAATATCGATCAAGATAATGGAAGAAACGAGAAAGCCATCTCACCATAACTTTGTGGTTTGCCCACCTTTTCACAAGCTCTCTCAACATAAACTCATCATGCTTCTCCCTTATAGATGGCAATACCTGTACACAACACGAAGCCATCAAAGTCAATTGCATGAGAATTAAATATACTTAAATACATATATTCAACAAATTAGAACTTTTTCTAATTTGTTGTTTGTTATATATACAACAAATTAGAACTAAGACTCCATAAGACAAATCTTGAGCTAAGAAGAGATCCTGACCAATGAAACATCCTACACATCTTGTTAATTTGGCTTTCCCCACAGTTTTCCTCACACCAAATAAATAACTAAAGATGTTGACATATAATACTAATCTCTAAACCCAAACAAACAACAAACCATTAATTTTTCTTTCTCAAAGAAAAGAAAAAGAAAACTTTCTTTATTCTCTAAGATAGTGGTAGCCATAGAGAACCTAATTGATAGCAAACTTCTGAGAATGGTCCAACAAGCAGTAATAAGATTATATGGCAGAGATTGTGTTTCCAATGCTTCCTGATTCCATTTTCAAGAAGGGGGGGGGGGGGAGGGGTGGAAGGCAACAATATATCAACTTAAGCTTTAATAAATATGCAGTGGAGGACATCAACTGATTGACAAGTAAATGTGGAACCTATTGAAAAATAACAAATAGTTCTCCAGTAGAAAACCTTTATATTGAATCCCCTACCTCCCAACTTGATATTCAACAGCAACTAGTTTTAGCCACAGAAACCCACATTTCATATTTCATGCTACACTAACAAATTCAAGTGACTTCAATGCCACAGTTAATGCAATAACACATAAATACATAAAATGCTCCTTACCGTTGAAGTTATGTATTCTTCAAATGACTCCCGGTACTTGTCATAAAGCTGTTGGGAGTAATCATGAGGAGGCTTCTGAGTACACATGTTATAGATGGTTCTGTACACAATAAATCAAGGAAAAAATACAAGATCATAATCATCTCCATCAAACTCAAACTTCGAGGCATACTAGAATTACAACAATAAACAAGTATACGAGCGAAACAGCATAGAAATGGATACGTGTATAGCATCATGTAATCCTCAGAGCTGAACTGCGCCTCCGGCAGCCCTTCTAGAATGTTCTTCAGCTTTGTGATCCCCTTCTGCATGAACTCCCATCCCTGTTCTAAATCGATGGTTTTTCGCTCACTCATCGTCATACCGCCACAGCCTAATTCTTTAACCCAAAACCAGAATCTGCAAAACAATACCCGAATCTTAAATCCCCACTTCCGTCCTAGAGCCACATCATAACAATTTCATAAACATTTACTCCAAGAAAACCAGAGAGCTACTTCTAGCACAACATGGACCCTAATAAGAGCTTTCACATGCATAATTAAAACCTAACATAAACTCTAAATTTAAATCAATGCAAATTTCCCTCTCCTCGGTCCACAAACCTAATGCTATGTTTGGCAGCTGAGGAAACATGGAAATGCTATTGAAAGCTCCATTTACAACTTGAAAAACTCGGAGGAGCTACCGTACGATTCCAAATTTTCACTTCGTTCCTCTTTTCCCACAGTTTCTCAACAGCCAAACGAAGCTCAAGATTCAAAAACCTGCCAAATCAAACTTCAAAAAACATAATACGGAACAAACCAATCACTACAATCGGAGATCGAAAATCAAGCTCAGAACTAACTAACCTTCAACGAAAACCACAAAATTATCAGAAGAAAGAGATCGAGATTTTGTAATTACATATACAAAAGAAAAAATTAAATCCAAAAGACTGAATGAGAGAGAGAGGGACCTGTAATTGAGAAGAACGACGAGAGAAAATTTTAGAAGCGGAGGTGAGTAGAGGAGGAGGAGGACAAGCCGAGCTCCGACAGAGCATCGATGAGGAAAGAGAAAATGTTGAAAAGGAGAGTTGTTGAGGTGTGAGCCGAAGAGAGAGAGAGAGAGAGAGAGAGAGAGGGGTGGGGCTGGGTTTTGTTTGGCTGTGATTTTCGTAAAATAGCTTTTCGGAATGAAAAAATCTTTTCCAAAAAATGATATATATATTTAAACTTTTTCGAAGAAAATTTTACTAATTAATATAAAACTTATTTATTAGACATGATCAAAATAATTAATAAAAAAATATTATGACTATCAATGAATAAACTCTATAAGCTCTCTTTATAAAAATTTAAATAAATGTAGCATTTCTTATCTTTACACTTCACCCTTCACTCCTAAATATAACATGACACTAAAATTTACAAATAAATTTTTACTAGATAATTATTAAATTTTAGATCAAATAATAATTTTTAAAAATTAATACAGTGAATAATTTTGTTTTAATTTTACCTAAACTCAAAATATAGAAAACGTGTGGTGAACTCAAGAACAACTTTAAGTAAGAAAGTTTTTGCATATACAAACGTAATGAATTTATACATTATCTTTGTTAAGTTAAAAACAAAAAATATATTTTTTAAAACAAGATCAAGATTTGTTTGGTGAAAAGGCTTGGCTTTGTTTGTTAAACCTTTTTCTTTTTTCTTTATTTTTTATTAAAATAAAAAATATTAATAAGAGATACAAAGCGTAAAATATTCAAAATTATTTTTACTTTTATGACTTATCAAAAATACTCTTTTAAAAAAAATATTAAGAAAAAAAAATCCTTTTAAAACACATTAACAAACCACAAAACTTCCATGGCCTTCCTTTAGACCGCATGAGGTATCATATCTACTGATAGTAGCAAGAAAAAAATAATTTGTGGAGTAGTAAAAGCGTTGAGGTAACTACTAACAGTCTTATTACAACAATTTGTATTTCTAAGTAAACACATGATGGGAAGGTCTGACTTCTCTCTAGAAGCTCCTCAACCTAACTTCTCACATTTTGTCCCCACCTTGTTCCATCTTTCATCTCCCATACCTTTTACCCAATCATTTTCTCACTACAACCTCGGCAGGCCCACCATCTTGTCCCTCTCACTCACTATGGCTATGGCTTCTGCCAATCTACAGGCACTCATCAAGGCTACTGCTGCACTCAACTGTGAAGATCTGTTTCCCCTTGAGTCGGTGCCTCTTACTGTCCCTCAAGTGGCTGGTTTTCGACTGTTTGGTCGCATCATCTCACCAAACCCACCCTTCGTTGTTACGGTACGTGAATTTCTTCTCCAAGCATGGAAATTTGCTACTCCCTTCACGGTTGATATTCTCCCGAGTGATCGTTTTCTGTTTACTGTCTCTTCTAAGGATTTGGTTGCTAAGATTATGGATAATGGACCTTGGAATGTTAAAGAGGCTTTGATGTTCGTTAAACCATGGCCCCCAGAACTTACTATAGATGAAGTTGACCTGACCTTGGGTGCAAGTTCACGGTCTTCCTTTGCAAAATTTTACTGCGGTGAATGCAATCAAGATAGGGAAATTTATTGGTATTGAAGTTCTCAATGTTGAAAATGGTGATTTGGAGGGTATTATTGCACACCATCATCTTAGAATCCGTATAATGATTAATGTTTTACCGCATTTTAATCCGGGTTTCTTTCTTCCTCGTCTGGATCTTCCCTCTATCTGGATAAGGTTCCAGTATAAGAGGTTGGCTGATTACTGTGTTTATTGTGGTTTGATTGTTCATCGGAAATTCTTTTGCCCTGGTCCTATTCCCCCTAACCAGCAAGAGTTGTTTGCTCATACTCTTAGAGGATATGTTTATTCGGGTTCCAGGATTGCTCCATCTCGCCCTGCTAATTCCCCGGCGATGTCTTTTTCTTCTTCTTTGCTCTGTACAGAGGATCTGGGAAACTTATTTCAGCCTCATTCGACATCCTCTCATAGTGGTCAGCGTTCCTGTTCGCTCCTTATTGAACCTCCTCAGCTTATGCATGGTGTCACGCCTCCAGCTCTTCTGGGTGTTGCTCCTCCTCAAGCTGCTAGCGGTTTCTCTGATCCCTATTTTGCCACGTCTCACCAGTAAGAACAGGACAGGTGTCCCAAAGGCAAGGCTAAAATATCATCTCACTCGGGTCATGCTAATCCGGATCTGGAATCCCAGTCCATGGGTGACTCTGGCCCTTTTTATCCGCCTGGTTTTGGACCATAAACTTTTGGTCTTCCAAACCTTTCTATGGGGCCATCTATCACGAGCCCAATTCTGCATGGACCTACCACTCAGCACAGCCATACGGCCCATTTGCAACTGGCTCAGCAACTAACTGGAGTGATGGGGCATTCATCTTCAGGCTTGACCCTATTTGGCCCGTCTGCCCTCCATTTTTATCAAGGGCCCTCTTCTGCCTCTTCCTGTCGTTTGTGCCTCTTGATCCTTTGCCTCTTCCCAACTCTCTCATCTCTCGGAGCATCCATGTAAGTCTGCCCATTCCCTCTTCTTCTCCTTTGCCTCACATGATGTTTGTTGGTTCAATGGATTCACCCATGCATGCCCCAGTTCAACCTTACACCACCAATTCTCCAAATCTAGTCTACCCCACGGCCCCCCTAACCCACAAATTATCATCTCATTTCTCTAGGTCAACAACTTGTCATCAACCATATCAAAAGAAAGGAAATGCAGCAACCTCTAAAGGAAAATCTCAACTTGAGGATACCTACCCATCTACACTCTCTGAGTTGAGTAAAACCAGTGGACAGAAAAGGATGGCAGTTTTGGAAGTGTCTGATCTTTTTGCTATTCCTTAAAAAAAGCTAGCCACTTCTAGTAGCTACCAGGACAGGATGTTGTTGGCGGCTCACTCACTTTCGGCCTTAAGGAACTCTCCACCGACGCCAACCACACCAGTTTTTCCTACAGCTCCTTTGGTAAAGGATTTTGTACCGTTTTCAGTGACTCATTCTTCTTATGCTGAATCCTCTCCTATGACCAGAGTTGAAACTATGGGCTTTCCAACAGTTCCAATGTCACCTACTTTGGGAAGAAGAGTTTACAAGGCAGCAAAAAAATCACGAAGTGTCACTCAATTGATTTTGATGGATGCAGGTTCTCATGCAGTGGCTACCACTTCTGCACAAATTGAGGCAGCTGGCTTGGCCATGCCCCCTCCAGACATATAATCACTTTGTCCTGGAATTGTAGGAGTTTGGCCCAAGACTCTACAATTTGCAGTCTTAGGGCTCTTATCAGGAAACACAATCCTGATATTTTGTTTTTGTCTAAAACGAAAGCTTTACCTTCGGTTTCAACCCCTATTTTGAGTCAACTGGGGTTTTCTTTAATGGTTCATGCACCTCCCTCTGGTTCTAAGGGAGGTCTTTTGCTTGCTTGGCGAACAGATGTTAATATTGTCAGTTTTTATGTTTCTTGTAATATAATTTGTGTTTAGCACTATTCTGATGATCCTTGTATTAAATGCTTGCTTACTTTTGTTTATAGCCCTCCTTACAAGAATTTATGTGCTGAATTTTGGAATGCAATGGATAATTTTGGGGCTTCTTATAATGATCCATGGTTTTGTATTGGAGACTTTAATGTTATTATCTCACCTGATGATAAATTGGGTGGTCGGCCTTTTGACTCTTATTCTCCCAATCCGTTCATTGATTTTATGGATGGTTATGGAATGATTGATTTAGGGTTCTATGGAAATCCTTATACTTGGTCCAATCACAGACATGGCTTCAGTTTGATTAAGAAGCGTCTTGACAGGGGTATTGCAAATTGCAATTGGATTAATTTTTTCCCATCTTACTCGGTTATTCATCTTCCAGCACACACTTCTGACCACGGTCCTCTTCTTCTTAATTCCAACCTTCCAGTCCACTCGCTTCCTCGGCTTTTAGGTTTGAGGCTTTTTGGACTCGGGATCCTACTTGTGGTATTGTTATTAATGAAGCTTGGTCAACGCTTATTGCAGGTTCTCATTTTTTCTGTTTGACTAAGAAGTTAAAGATTACTAAAGTGGCTATCAAATACTGGAATAAACATTATTTTGGAAATATTAAACGTAAACTGGATAGCACTCTCTCCCTGCTTGACAAGGTTCAACAAGCTTCGCCTTCGGATTCCAATTTGGCTATGGAGCTTCATCTTCAAGAATTATTAGATGAATATTTAAAACAGGAAGAATCTCTCTAGAAAACAAACTCAAGAGAGTTATGGCTCACTTCTTCTGATCTTAATACTAGGTTTATTCATACTAGTACTTTGATTCGTCGGCATCGTAACTCTATTTCTCTTCTCCAGACCCCGAATGGTGGGTGGCTTTTTGACTGTACGGATATTGGAAATTGTTTTGTGACTAACTTCAAACAGTTGTTCACATCTACAAATTCCCTATCCCCTCATGAATTATTGGATCTCTTTCATCCTCTTATCTCGGACTTGGATAACAATAATTTATGTTCTATCCCTGAAGAAGCTGAAATTTTTGAGGCTTTGCTAAGTCTAGGTCGTGAAAAAGCTTCTGGTCCTGATTGGTTTACAGCTTTATTTTATATTACATATTGGGATTGCATAAAATCCAATGTTCTTCAGGCTATTGGGAATTTTTTCACTTCTAATCAACTACTCAGAGAACAGAATCACACGTTCATCGCCTTAATCCCCAAGAGGCTAGGCCCTTCGGCGGTTTACCATTTCCGCCCTATTAGTCTTTGCAACATTATTTACAAGATCATCTCAAAGCTTCTGGCTAATAAGCTTAAGCCGTTATTGTCTAAATTTATTTATCCTTTTCAAACTGCTTTTGTTCTTGGTTGACACATCCAGGATAATTCTATCCTCTCTCATGAGATGCTCCACTCTCTTAAATCGAAACGAGGACGCGGTGGACTTATGGCAATTAATATTGATATGGAGAAAGCGTTTGACAAAATGGAATGGGATTTTCTGCTATCTATCATGGAAAAAACAGGCTTCCATCCTCAGTGGATCAACTGGATTTGCATTTGTATTACTACTTCTTCTTTCTCTGTTCTGTTAAATGGTTCCCCTTTTGGTCCTTTTCGGCCTTCTCGGGGTTTGCGTCAAGGTGACCCTTTATCGCATTTTCTCTTTATTTTGGGTACAGAGGT
Organism: Alnus glutinosa; assembly: GCF_958979055.1. Classification (NCBI taxonomy): domain Eukaryota; kingdom Viridiplantae; phylum Streptophyta; class Magnoliopsida; order Fagales; family Betulaceae; genus Alnus; species Alnus glutinosa. The sequence continues at coordinate 38,051,407 of NC_084886.1, forward strand.
TATTTCAAGACTTCTTCACCAGAATTTGCAGGGTTATAAAATCTCAAGGGGATGTCTTCCACTTAACCATTTATTGTTTGCGGATGACCTGATTATTTTTACTCACGATAATTCTCTCCTGGCAGGTATCATAAAGGATTGTCTTGCCAAATATAATCTTTGGTCTGGCCAGTCGGTGAATGTGGGAAAGTCAAACATTCCGTTCAATCCAAATACTTCCCTTTCCACAAAGGTAAGCATTTTGGATATTCTTCCCTATACTAAAACTCCACCCTTGGCAAAGCATTTGGGTCTTTCTATGTCTCTTGGAAGATCTAAACAGTCTTCTTCTATTCCTTCGTATGCAATGAGCTCCTTTATTTTCCCATATATTCTTTGTCATCGTCTGGACACAGCTTTCAAGAACTTCTTGTGGGGTTTTCCCAAAGGAAAAAATCGTAATCTTACTCTCAAATCATGGAATTCCTTATGTTTGCCTAAGGATCAGGGCGGTATGGGTTTTCGTTTAATGAAAGACATCAACATATCCCTTATCACCAAACTTGGCAGGAAAATTCTTTCAAATCATGATTGTCTTTGGGTGTCTCTTTTCCAAGAAAAATATGTCAAGTATGGTTCTCTTATCTCTTGTCCTTTGGGTTCGAGCTCCTATGTGTGGAATGGTATTAAATCTATAGTTCCCCTGTTGAAATGAGGCTCCTGTTATGTTCCACATGTCTTGAGTTCTCTGGCTATTTGGTTCTCTCTATAGATTCCCACAGTGCCGAATTTTCTTCCTACTCCACGGGTCCCAGGATTGGTTGCTCAACATCCTATAACAGCTTTCAGATTTTATCCATCCTGATTCTCTGACCTGGAATCTGTCTCTTCTACAGTTTTTGTTTGATTCTTCTTCTGTGGCAGAGATTTTACGTATCAAAATTAGAACTCTTTCTGATGCTTTTCTATGGACAGCTTCCTCCTCGAGGTGTTTTACTACAAAATCAGCTCATCATCTTTATACTGCTCAAAGGCCTCTCCAAAACCTTCTCCTGTGTTGCCCACTAGTTGGAAAGGTCTATGGAAACTTAAGCTTAATCATCGACTTAAACTTTTCCTCTGGAAAATGGTTTGGAATATTGTTCCAACAAAGTCTCGTATTTCTTTATCTATACATTCTGGGGTGGATACATCTTGTTCTCTCTGCTCCAATTCTAATGACTCATTGTTTCATTTATTTTTCTCTTGTCCTATTGCAAGAGTCATACGGAGAAATTCTTTCTGGCAATTGGATATTTCAGCATTGCATATTTCATCTATGTCTGACTGGTTGAATATTATATTGCATCCAGAGCTGATTGGTATTCCTATTGTGGATACCCACCTCTTTCATATTTTTGCTATGGTTGCTTGTGATCGGATATGGTTCTCGCGTAATAAGGCTTTTCATGAAGGTTTGATTCCAAATGCTTTATCTGTATCTTCTTCAATTAATCACGTCTCCAAGACTCATTTCTTTGCTTGGTCTAATAAAACCACTTCTATGAAGCAAGTATGGAAGAAGCCTGATCCTGGCTACTTGAAGACTAACTATGACACAACCATTCGTACTAATTTCTCAGCACAATTAGCAATATGTCGTGATTCAAATGGTTTCATTCTCAAGTGTATTACTAAAATTAGTCTACCATGTACGCCCTTGTATGGGGAAGCAACTGCTGCCTTTCTTCCTGCTCAACTCTGCTCTTCAATGCAGCTGTCTCATGTTACTTTTGAAGGTGATTCTCTCACAGTCAACCTTGCCATCAACAATCCGACAATTACTCAAGATTGGCGTATCTTGTCTATCATCTCGGATTTCTTTTCCACCATCTCATCTTCAACTAACTGGTTAGCTGGTTAGTTAGTTCTATTAACCAAAGTGCAAACTTCTGTGCCCACCATGTGGCTAATTGGGCCGTAACGAGATTCTCTTCTAGCTGCATTCCCACCTCTTCTAGTTCTTTGCTTTCTGGAACCATTCCTCCATGTTTTGGAATGGACTCCACCTTCCCTTTTATAGTTCCTTAATTTTATTTTTTATTTTTTTTTGTTTTCTCCTGTTGTACTCATAAAAAAAAAAAAAAAAAACTACTAACAATCTTATGTTAATTAGTTGAAACTTACTCGACGGCAATGAATAAATAAATCTATCTTCAGTTTAATAGTTGGAAATTACTCAACTGCTCTAAAGGAAATTCAGAAGATTAATATCTTTTACAATTGGCAATTATATAAATGGTTATCGCATTAAAAAAAATAAAAATTATTGCTTTATGAGGAAGTATTGTTCGAAGATTAAGAGTGTGTTTGACATTGTGATTTCTTAGACAAAAAAGTATGATTTTAAATCAAATCACAAAAAATGAATCGTTTAGAATTGCGTTTTTAATAAATTGCAATTTGAAAACATAAAAAATTAGCATTTTTAAACCGCAGGTAATGAGGTGTGTTTTTATAAACACACAATTTTAAAAGGATAAACTATAATTTTGTCAAACACTAAACTACATTTTTAAAAATTAATTATTTTTAAATCGCAAACCCAAACGGGCGCTAAATAGTTATAATTATTGCCAATTTGATGTCAATGGTTGTGAGATGTGGAAAATATTAACATATAACCAATGCAGTACTCCTAAGACTTTTTCTCTCTTTATTATGTTCTTTTGCGTGGTTTTCAAAATCAAACATTTTCGAGACATTTACGTTATGGCACATTTGGGTGTTCAATTATTTTTAATTTGAATTTAACCATAATTTAGTGAGTGAATTCCGAGGTAAATAAAGTTGAAAAAGACGTTTGGATAGTTTGACTTTCTAAGATAAAATCTGATTTATTTTTGAAAAGAGATATGATATTTTGTCACCCCAAGATACAACTTTTGATCACCTTACTTATGTGGCAAGGTGGTCTCTAGCTAGCTTTAGGGTTTTTTTTTTCTTAAAAAAAAAAAGAAAAAAAAAAGAGAGAGAAAAGTAAAAGTAAAAGAACCACGCATAGTGCTACGATGACTCTCCTCATTTTGAATGTAAGAAAACACCTCTTGTAGTGATGGAAGAGACTCCTTCCCAAAAATCTGAACCCGCATAGGATCATATTCTGAATTCAATCCACTCAAGAACTCATAAATGCGTTCTTCTTCAATCATCTTCTTAATTTGAGCGGCATCAATAGCGCACATAGGCTGCAAATTCTGATAATGATCTAACTCCTGCCACAAACTACGGAGCTTATGAAAATAAGGGGCTACTAGAGAATCACCTTGCGTGAGGCCATGGATCCGACGCTTCAAGTCATACTTCAGTGCAACATTCCCCACTTTGGAATATGTCTGAGCAGCAGCATCTCAAACTTCTTTGGCCGTATGGAGGAATAAATACCCCTGACTGATTTTTGGTTGCATTGAATATAGTAACCATGACATAACTGTGGAATTTTTTGCTTCCCACTTATCATAAGCAGGATCATTGGGCTGCGGTTCTTGAATTCTGCCATTCAAGTATCTCATCTTCCCTCTGCTCTTAATAAATAAAAGAGCTGATTGTGACCAAGCAAGATAATTGAGCCCATCCAATTTGATAGTTGTGATTTGAAGAATTGGATTTTCACCAAAGGGAGGTCACCACTTGACTCTCTACCCCTTTCGTTTGATTTGACTTCGACGCTTTTGAATTAGACATCCTACCAACTATAGTGCTCCAACACAAATTGTGGACTCATCGTAATCAGATTTTATTTTTTATTTTTTATTTTTGATAAATGGTAGGTCGTTTAGGCATATCTGTAGGTTGCCTGTAGTGCCGAGCTGTAGGTCATACATAATTGAGAAGTCCTGCTGAACAACATGTCATTCTCAACAGTCACTAAACGAGTTGTCGTTCAGTCAGGTATTACAGATGCGTTTGCCATTGCCGGAGGTCCACGCGTCGCCGATCACGTACTCTGGTAGGCCTAAAAACAAAAAAACTCCGGATCAACCCAGAAACTGCTGAATCAGCCAGGATGAACCACCTTGTTCACAATTGATCCATCAAACACCGTGATGGATCAAGTGAACTCACACCACCACTGTTCCACAGAGTACCGACCCAGAGAACACCGGTGGGAACACTAGTACCTTCTTTGAATTAGTCGACCTAGATTATGGGGTGCCGCATCAATTTACACACACAGGGAGAGGTTCGCACAAACGCGAGCAATGAAAAGAAAAGAAAAGGAACATACGAAGTACCAGAAAAACAAACGGAACAAAGAGCCCTAACGTGGCTTTGATACCAAGTAGAATTCTAAGAATTGTAGAGGAAGAAGAGAAATATTCTTATTGCTTGATAATCTCATGTGATTACATTGTTTAAATAAGAGAAACCATACGAACTAATATGGAAAGAAAATAGACAATACAATCAGAATAAAAATCAGAGAATAAAATATGGAAAGATTCGTTATTTTCAACATATGGAAAGATCCGTTTTTTTCAACACATATCTCTTTTGAAAAACCCAAATACCGTAGCAAATAGAATCAAGATTTTTCTTGTTCCCAAACATCCTTGTATCTCAAGAATGTAATGTATGGTAATCTAGATTCCTACATGATATAACCCTAATATTTAGGGATATTATCTAGATAAGAGTAGTAGTAGTGGACAAAGAGTCATTTCTAAGGAGAAGATGAGTGATGGACTTGCAATAAAGCACTCTTAGTCAAGAGGCTATAGGAGTTGGGATAGTATTCTATCCATAGAAGTAGGAGTTGGGATAACTCTATATGTGATAAGAGTCCCATTTCATTTCCAGTTCTTTAAGATTATTTAAAGAAGTCAATAGATGAATAAAAGTACGTTGAATCTTGTTGGAGAAACTATCAAGGGTTAAATACCCTATTAATACTTGAGTTTTAGGTTTTTTTAAATTTAGTGCCTGAGTTTTCATTTGTTTCATAGGTGGTACCTGTGGGTAAAAATCTGTTTGGTACATCTGTTAAATTTTTCGTCCAAATATTAATGGCCCGCCACGTGGCACAAAAAAAAACTTTAAAAATTAATTAAAAATTATAAAATTAAAAAAAAAAAAAGGAAAAAAAGAAGAGGGGTGGCACCCCCTGGCTAAAATAGGGGTGGCCAAGGGGGCCACCACCCTTTTTTATTTATTTATTTTTTTCATTTTTTTTATTTTTAATTAATTTTAAAGATTTTTATTTTTTATTTTTTTTATATAGTACCACGTGGGGGGTTGTTAATATTTGGACAAAAAATTTAACAGAGGTACCAAACGGGTTTTTACTCCTAACTCAAGTACCACTTATGAAACAAATAAAAACTCAGGTACTAAATTTAAAAAAGCCTATAACTCAGGTATCAATAAGGTATTTAACCCAATTATTAATCCTAAACTAGACTAGGCCCATAGTCGAATCGGGGGCCCAACTAGTCGAATCGACCCAACCATGATTAGCTCAGTCAATATCGCCTCGGGTATTTGTTACAATATCACGTGGCAATATGTCTCGGGCTTAAAACTCCCAGGGTGTAAAGTATCTCGGGATCTCTGTACCTTAGTGGAAAACCATCTCGGGATCACCATCCTTCGACATATTGTCAGAGCATGTCAGACCGACTCGGATATATCTCATCGAATTCTACAGGAAGATGTTGCAATGCATTCAAGGGACTATGTTCAAATTTCACGGATTAATTTCTCCATCCAGGACTCTCCATATCATCAAAAGACTTATATCCCCAATATCTCAGGATAGACCCTTATCCCATAAATCAGGGGATAAGGCACCTATTAACATGGAATCGGCTGAAGAGTTGGAGTCCTACCCGACTTGTACTCTATTAAGATAAGTCTGAAGCTTGTGCAATCTGGACTTAGACTCCTAATCCTATTGCATTTAATCACTCCAGTAACTTCAGAACTGTATGCCTATAAATAGGCTGCTACCCCAGGTATAAATGTACATTCTAATCTCTAAGTCTGTATGCCTATAAATAGGCTGCTACCCTAGGTATAAATTTACACTATAATCTCTAAGTTTATGCTGCTCTCAGTATTCCCAAAATTATCCAGTAAAATTGACTTAAGCATCAGAGTGGGCGAGATCCGCACCTCCGACAAGTTGTTTATTATTTTACAAATTGTGAACACAATGGCGAATTACAAGAATTTGGATTCTCTCTATTTAGTGTAAAAGTGAGGGTGTAGTTGTCTTTTCACATCAAAATGTGAAAAGACAACTATGCCCTCACTATTACACTAATCCTCTCCATTGCAAATGGAGGGGATCCTTGTCCAAATTACAAGGTAACACGTAACCATACCGGAAGCTATAGCAACAAATCTTATTATTATCACGTAGTTCTTTGTATTTTGAAGGTCCTAACTCCCTCGAGGGAACCGGGTAACTTTCTCTTTTATTTGTTACTGATTGGTTCACATTAATTGGTATCAGAGCCAGGTTGTCACTTGATTAGCAAGGAATTGTTAACCAAATAGTCTCAATTTCCCTAAAAAGAAACCAAAAATAATATCAATGTATGAATGCAACATAGGAAAGTCTAAGAACAAGAGTTGGGCCTACTACGATTTTTCTCTCTAGAATCTCGACCAACAACACGATTCAGTTTGCCCATTCATTTGAGGGTGGTATGCGGAATTGAAATTACAGCTTGTTTCGTGGAGTTGAAAGAGTTTCGTCCAGAATTGGCTTGTGAAAGCTGAATCCCTCTCTCACACGATAGACCTAGGCATTACATGAAGTTTAAAAATGTTTTCAAAGAAGACTTGAGCCACACTTACCGCCATGTATGGATGTTAGAGGGGCATGAAATGGCCATACTTCGACAATCAGTCCACTACTACAAAAATAATTAATTTTCCTCCTAAGCTTTGCAATCCATCGATAAAATCCATTGAGATATCCTCCCAAATTCTTGTTGAAATGTGTAGTAGTTGTAACAGCCCCTTGGGCGTGAGGCTCTCGACTTTTTGGTGTTGAGATACTTCGCACTCCCTGATATATTGTTTTTATCCTGATTTGCAAACTCCTCCAATAAAAAGTTGACTTTATGTGTTGAAAAGTTTTATGATACCCCTTATGAAATCCTTCATGAATTTGTTCTATAATGGCCGGAATGAGAGTCGAATTTTAAGAAAGGAAAATGTGATCTTTATAGAACAAAACCTTCGATCGTCTTTATACTGTCATAGTCCCAATGCCTCTCCTTCGTTTACCTTCTGGACTAGTTCTTGGAGCTCCACATTACTCTCCACCCCATCCTTCATAACTTCTACCCAATTCAAAATATATGGGGCTTGACAAAGCCATGAGCATCCTGTCATGCTTCTCCTTAATACCTGTTAGAGGTAGTATTTTTTTGTGAGATGACTTCTCCTTCTCACCCTTCTCATGATCCATCCTTAATAATGCATCTACCATAATAAATGAAAAATCAAACCACATGAGTTTGTAAAGCCCTTTATGTTGAGCTGCGGTTGATATTTTTTGGGACCATAGATATTTCAAGCTATGCTGATATGACCTTACCACAAAATGCTGCCCAAGAAGATCAGGACGCCACTTTTGTACCGCCATGACTAAGGCTAGAATTTCTTTTTTGTATATTGATAATAGAAGTTGTTTGCCTTGTAGTGCTTGGCTTAAAAATGCTATTGGCCTCCCTTGCTACAGTACGGTCCCTAAGCCTACCCCCAGAGGCATCGCATTGCACCATTAATTCGTAGAAATTTTTTGGCAAGGGTAGCATAGGTGCTCGAACATTGCTTGTTTAAGGTTTTCAAAAGTTGTATCCCTCATGGCAGTCTTATTGAAATTGTTCTTTTTCAACATACGCGTGAATGGTTCAACAATCTGTAAATAATCTTGGATAAAATGCCTATTCTACCCTATGAGCCCCAAGAATCCAAGCATGGCCTTGAGAGTTTCCGGTTTAGGTAATTTCTCCATAGAATCCACATTCTCGGGGTCAAATCCTACCCCTTCCAACTAGATAATGTGCCCTGAGTATTGGACCTCATGTTGACCATAGTTGCATTTACTCCGCTTCACACAGAGCTATTGCTTTTCCAAAATTTCCATATCCCTTTTCACGTGCCCACAGTGTTGCGTCCAACTTCAACTATATACCAATATGTCATAAAAAAAAAAAATAGCACATATTTACGAAGAAATTCATGGAATACCTCATTCATGAGCGATTGGAATGTTGATGAGCATTTGTCAAGCTGAGAGGCATGACAAGAAATTCATAATGCCCGTGATGTGTGCGGAATGTTGTTTTGTCAATATCTTCTTCCACTACCCAAACTTGATGATATCCAGAACGTAGGTCCAACTTGGTGAAAAATCTTACTCCGTTCAATTCATCCAATAGCTCTTCGATCACTGGTTTCTGAAACTTATCATTGATAGTGATTTTTTTTTAGTTCACAGTAGTCTACGCACATTCTCCAAGTGCCATCTCCTTTCTTGACTAAGAGAACTGAGGACGAGTAGAGGCTGTTGGAGGGTCAAATTATTCCCCTCCCTAACATCTCTTCAACCTGTTTTTCAATCTCTGTTTTTTGGTGGAAATGTTACCAATATATATGACCTCACACTTACTAGGTTGGCTCCTATATGTATAGGAATCTTGTGATCGTGGCTCTTTGGAGGTGGCAGCTTTGTGGATTCCGCAAATATGGACCTACGTTTCTCAATCACTTTCCCATTTCATCACTTCTATTCGCTTCTCGTTCCTTCACTTCTTCAATTCGGGCTTCATTGGTGGCTGTGTGCACGAGACATAACTCCTCCCTCAACTTCTTTATATTCTTTACGCCATGTAGTAGGATGTTGTCTAGCCACTTAAATTGCATTATCAAATTTTCAAAGTCCCATAATATGAAAGAAAAGGGGACTTGAAAGTGAAAGGTTTACCTTGAATTAAAAATGATGAATTACAGTGCTATATATACACAATTCATGAGTGTGTATTTACAGAGAATAACATGTTTTGTGGGATGATTAATTACAGAGAATAATTTATTTCCTTGTAGAATAGACATATTGCCTTTTATAATTTAGCTCCTTTGATGCGTGTGATAATAGCAGACGTCCAGCACTGATTTCCTTTCCTGCATGGTGGAGTACTGGACCTTTCTTTCTTGCAAGGTGGCAAGATCTTCTCTTGCTAGCTGTCTTGGTCCTTTCCTATGATAACCCTAGGCTTCAGCTGTCCTAGCATGATCTTCGTGATTGGCAGTGGTCAAGTTTGGGAAGCTAGGCTCCGCTTGGTTGGTAGTAACTTCATTAGGAAAGCTTGTTGACTGATCGTGATCTTCAGTGCTGATCGTGATCTTCAGTGCTGTCATCAGTGTGATCAATGGATGATTGCTTAACATCCCCCCTCAAGCTAATGGGGGAAGGAAAAATCATTAGCTTGGACTTAAGAGCAGCAAAACGAGAGGAGGACAGCCCTTTAGTGAAAATGTCCGCTACCTGATCTAGAGTAGAAATAAACTTGACAAGAATATCACCATTGAATACCTTTTCACGGATGTAGTGGTAATCTACTTCAATGTGCTTGGTGCAAGCATAGAAGACGGGATTAGACACCAAGGCAAGGGCGTTGACATTGTCACACCACAGAACAAGAACAAAAGGCAGGGAAATTCGTAGCTCTTTAAATAGCATGTGGATCCAAAAGAGCTCAGTAGCAGTGATGGCCATGGATCTATATTCGGCCTCAATACTTGACCGAGAGACCATGGGTTGTTTTTTAGCACTCCATGAGACCAAGCAGTTGCCCAAGAAAATGCCAAAACCGGAGGTAGAGCGACGGTCATCGGGGTTGCTAGCCAAGTCGGAGTCACAAAAGGCTTGGAGTTGGAGAGGCCCCTTTGAATGCCATGATTTGCAGTATTTTTCAAGTAGAGCAGGACACGTTTGGCAGCAGTCCAGTGAGTAGTGGTAGGAGCTTGGAGGTGCTGACATAATTGATTAACAGCAAAAGAAAGATCTGGTCATGTAAGGGTGCAATATTGAAGAGCATCGACAACAAATCTATATTCTGAACGATCAACAAGCCGCTCACCATCAAAGTTAGATAATTTCAAACCTGAAGAGCAAGGAGAACGAGCTGCCTTGGACCTAAGCATACCAGTGCGATGAAGTAAATCTGCAATATATTTAGCTGGGACAGTACGTGTATAGGAGATCCTATATGGGCAGTAATGTCTAAAGGTTCATTAATTGGTGGCTCAACAATAGGTGGAGGAACATTATCAAGAGGAGTCTCAGAATGCTGCAAGGTAATGGGGTTAAGAGTAGCAGTGGTAGGATGAGACAGTGATATATATATTCAGAAGAATTTATTGGGAAAATAAAGGGTACATCAGATGATGCATTTACCTTGGATGGCAGATTCACCCGAGCATAATCCTTCGCAGGGAATGATTGTTCATCAAATACCACATGATGAGATAAAAAAACATGTTCAGTCAAGGGGTCAAGACACCAATAGCCAGCATGGCTGTAGCCAAGGAAAATACAAGCTTTTGAGCGATATTCTAATTTGTGGGCAGTATATGGCCTAAACAAGGGAAAACATTTACAACCAAAGACTCGAAGAGTGGTGTAATATGGAGCCTTGAAAAAGAGTTTCTCATAAGGAGAAGAGTGATCAAGCACAGAAGTTGGTAACCGGTTAATTATATATACTGCAATTAGAAAAGCATCTACCTAGTATTTATTAGACAAACCAAAATATGCAAGAAGTGTGAGGCCAGTTTCAAGAATATGCTGAATTTTCCTTTCAGCCAACCCATTTTGCTGCGACGTATAAGGACAAGTGATGTGTGTTTTAATGAGTACTCGCAAGCGCATGAATCGTTTGCAATATAGTGTGTGCAAGTGCGAGGTCGAATCCACAGGGAAATGGTCAAATATTGGTGTCTTGTTTAATCAACCTTATTTCAACCTAATTCCAAAGGTTTGAGGATTAATTCAAGAACAAAAGACTAAATAAACGAGATGAAATGAAATATGCAAATTAAAAGGAACTAAGGCTAAGGAATCTACCAAACCAAATCCAACAACTCACACTCTTGGTTTCCACTTGAACACCCAAAGAACATTAAGCTTTGGATGTCATTCAAGTGTCTTAACCACAAACTCTAGAACCATTAAATGAATCCAACTCAAAGATAAATCACAAAGAGTACCCATTTGAAATCAAATCATCCAATGTATCCATTCAATGAACAAATCACAATGGATATCATCATTCAAATCGATAAAACAATGTATCCATCGGTTGAAACACATTAAATGTCCTATAACTACTAACAACCACATTCATTGCAAAAGATAAAGCATTTAAATGAATGGAACTTGAACAACAAATATGATATATCATCAAATGTGCAAGTAGTATAACAAGAGTATGAGTGTCATCAATGGAAAGGTTTCATCCTTAACCTTAGTTGAGGTTACTAGCCTTCCATGACTAAGAACACCACAAGAAAATGAAGAACAAACATGGAAGTAAAGGAAAAGTTTTACAAAGAGAAAGTGTCTCAGAACAAAACCTACTGAAATACACTATGAAATGAACGAAATTAAACCTAGCTACTGTTCTCTAAACTCTCTCAACAAGGAGGTATGGCTATGGCTTTTATAGAAGGATATTAGGGCTAGAAAACCATGTAAAATGACTCCTCTAACCCCCTCTAGGGTTCCTCCCTTGCTAGAGACAACCAAGGTCATGCAACCAGCGTGTTCTGCTGCGAAAATCAGAGGGAGAACTGCTTTTTTGTCATGGAGAAACTCCTGATTGGGTGTTCTGGCGCGCTTCTGCAAAAGTAAGTTCTGGAAAATTTCGATCGATCGACTTCTGGCAAAATTCGATCGATCGACTTTTAAGTTCGATCGATCGAGTTCTTCCGAATTTCCGAATTTTCCAAGCAATTCCACATGAATTTTGCCATTCCTCACTTATTAACCTACAAAACATAAAAACACAAAAACTAACCAAAGCATCAGAAAATAACAAGGCTAAAGGTCTAACTTATGTAAATCAAGGGGTCCAAATACACAATATTTGGCACTCATCAACAAGATTTTCTGTGGATAATACCATGTTTAGTAAGAAAATTTTGAAATTGATGGGAGGTATATTCTCATCCACCATCAGATTGGATTTGTCGAATTTTGTAGTTGAATTGGGTTTCAACTAACAATTTAAATTTGACAAAAGAACTATAAGTGTCTGACTTGTGGTGGGGTGGATAAAACCAAGTATACCTGGAAAAATCATCCATGAAAATAACATAGTACTTACAGCCACTTATGGAAGGAATTGGGGAAGTCCATAAATATGTGTGAATTAGTTCAAGAGTTGAAGTAGTTAGTCTAGTGGAGGCAGCAAATGGTAACTTTTTACTTTTGCCCAGCAAACATGAATCACAAACTTGACTTTTATTAGTAGAATCATTGAAAAATGGCAAACTATGTGCCTTTATTACATGACTAGCAGTGACAACAGATGGGTGGCCAAGTCTAGAGTGCCATATTAAAAGAGAAGTCTTTAACCCTAAGAAAGCAACAAAAACATGAGTGATTTTCGATGAACATCTTCGAAACCGCAAAGGATATAGCCCGTTTTCACTCTTGCCTTCCAAGAGGATTGCATGTGTCTGAAGATCCTTCACAAAAAAATGAGATGAGGTGAGTATAAAGTAGCAATATTATCTAAGCAGAATTTTTGGATAGAGATTAAGTTTGTTGCAGCAGTGGGGCAATGTAAAATATTGCAAATTTGAAAAGGAGATTTAGATGAATGAAGGATAGTTGAACTTGTATGCTGAATTCCAAGACCTGATCCATTGCCGACTGCTACGGACTCCTGACCTTGAAAGGGTTGTGGTTGAACGGTCAGATTCTCCAAGTCTCGTGTGATATGTGCATTGGCACCGCTATCAGCAAACCGTTGTTGCTCCTCGACTTGGGTGTTGGTCTGAGCAACCATGGCAGCCAATTGGGATGGAGGATGATGACCTTGATAAGAATAGTCCATCCTGTGGAAGCAATCAAGTGCTTGGTGGCTAGTTTTGCCACAAATTTGGCAAGGAACACGGTTGGAAGAGTTGACAGAAGGCCCATTAGTGGGTGCCTTTGGATGCTGCAGAGATGGACTAGAGTCACCAAAGGTAGCATGACTAAAGCCATTGGGTCCCTCTTTTGGAGGGCCATGTCTAAGAGAAAACCTATTGGATTGGGGGCCCTTCATCTTCTTGTGATAATTTGGAGAACCTTGCTTTCCTTTGTTCATGTATAATGCAAACGGTCTGTCATCAGAGGTGACATGTTGCTATTGATTTAGGAGCATTTCATGACTCAGCAACTGATCTTGGAAATCCGTAAAAGAAAGGGATTTGTCTATGGTAGCCAGAGAGTAAAACGTGACAAATAAGGTAAAAGTGGGATTCAACCCACTGAGAATAAAGGAAATTAGATCTTCCTCATCTATTGGTTTGCCAATGGCAGTTAACTGGTCTGCCCCATTTTTGGCAGTTTTCAGAAATTCAGAACAGGACTTGGAGCCTTGATTGAGACTTTGGAGTTGGCATTTCAAATGAGAAACACGTGAGGGAGATTCAGAAGCAAACCTGATTTTCAAAGCATTCCACACTTGGTTTGAAGTAGTTAAGCCAAACATAGTGTACAAGACTGACTCAGAGAGTAAGGTTTAACCAACCAAGAAGAAATTGATCCTTCTTAACCCATAGAGAGTAGTCAGGGTTAGGAGAGTCTTTGTTTGATTCATCAGTGATAAATGGAGGTGGGCATGGGTTCGAACCATCCACTATGCCCATCATGTCATGACTCTTGAGTATTGGAACTACCAAGTTGAGCCAGACCATATAATTGCTTTCATCTAGCTTGGGAGAGAAGGACGTGGGAAAATTTGGAAGTGAGAAAGCAGGTGAAGCAGTGTTTGAGGATGAGGTCGACATTGAGATAAGATAGCAAAAAAGGAACGAGTAGGGGCGTTGGCCTATATTGGCTTTGATACCATGAAAGAAAAGGGACTTGAAAGTGAAATGTTTTCCTTGAATTAAAAATGATGAATTACAGTGCTATAGATACACAATTCATGAGTGTGTACTTACAGAGAATAACATGTTTTGTGGTATGATTAATTATTGAGAATAATTTATTTCCTTGTAGAATAGGCATTTTGCCTTTTATAATTCAGCTCCTTTGATGCGTGTGATAATAGCAGATGTTCAGCATTGATTTCCTTTCTTGCATGGTGGAGTGCTGGACCTTTCTTTCTTGCAAGGTGGCAAGATCTTCTCTTGCTAGCTGTCTTGGTCCTTTCCCATAATAACCTGAGGCTTCAGCTGTCCTAGCATGATCTTCGTGATTGGCAGTGGTCAGGTTTGGGAAGCTAGGCCCCGTCTGGTTGGTAGTAACTTCATTAGGAAAGCTTGTTGACTGATCGTGATCTTCAGTGCTGTCATCAGCGTGATCAATGGTTGATTGCTTAACATAATATGCATGGGACTCAATACACGAAGCCATTGGGTACCAAGAACCACTTCATACCTTTCTATTGCCAAGATGTAGAAGTCCATATTAAAGCAACATCCTTGCAATTCTACTAGAACTTGTATACATTTACCTGGACTGCGAATCTTGTCTCCTGAAGTTATGATCACATCCATTCCTCCTCCCTCTGGTTGCAGCCCCAATAGCTGGGCTAGGGCGAGAATCAGAAAGTTGTTAGTGCCCTTGGAGTCGTTCAAAACCAAGGATATTCTTCTACCAACCTGGCCATAAACCTTCATAGTCTTAGATGCCACCTTGCCTCTAATGGCGTGTAGTGAGATTTTAGGTAGATCCCATTCGTCATCTTCTTCTTCACTCATTACCATATCTTCATACCCATCTTCTCCTCAACAGACTTCTATCTTAAAAAACCTCTTACACTAATGTCCTAGCCATATTTTTCGTTGCATTTAAAACACAACCATTTCTCTTGCCTCTCTTTTAATTTTGCTGGAGTCAATCTCTCGATGGGAAGGTTTGTTAGGATGTTGGTTGTCGATTGCCCAGTGGTGGTCGTCTAACCTCCTAGATGTTACTTCTTCGGATGGCTATGTTCTAGGCTTCTTATAGCCGAGCTAGACAAATGGCAGATGTCAAAGTGAGAGGTTTTCCTGCCATAACACCAAATTTGATCACCTCTTTCAAGCCACTGATGAAGCAACTAACCTGTTGATTTTAGTGTAAAGTCCCTATCTTGTAGAGCAAGGACTCAAACCGTGCTTGACATTCTCTCACACTTCCATCTTGCTACAACTTGTTCAATTCCCCAAAGGGATCGTAGAATTAGTTAGGGCCAAAGTGAGTAAACAACCCTTCACTGAATTTTGCCCACCCTACATCCCGTCCTTTGCGTAACAGGATTTGAAACCATAACTGTGCTCCTCCTTCCAGATGGAGAAGTGAGAGTTGTCTTCTCATTTTCAAGGGTTCCTTGAAACCTCAAGAACTAATCCACTCGACAAACCCGGCCAAGTGGTCGGATCTTCTTCTCCGTTGAACTGTGGAAAATCATAATTTACATGCCTGTGTGTGACTAGTGGCTGTTGTTCTCTACTATTGGAGTTTTCCCTTTCTGTATCACAATTTTTTCCACGTGAACTCTCTCCATCTTTCTGTTGTGTTTTCCCTTTGGTTAGATAGAAAATAAAAAATCTCTATCATCTGGTCCCTAATCTCTTGTTGCTTTTCGGATAAAGACTTCATCTATTGTTCCACATGACCCATACATTCTTCCATCTCACCTTGTTGTCTTCCTTGCGTGACTGTAAGGTGGCTCAGGGGCAACTAAAGAAGATGTATGACAGTAGGCATGTCGCCAAGTCTGCAAGTGTGCTAGGGACGTGAAGGCGTAATAGATGAACGGAGCTACTGATCCATTGGCATGGTCAACCATCGGTTAAAACCACATGGGAGGATGAAGAGTCCATTAAAGATGGATTTCCTTCTTTTTGCCTTGAGGATAAGGGAAAGGTTAACGGGGGGAAGGGATGATATAAACCTAATATGAATGCACCATACAAAGAAGACGAGTAATAGACCTGCAATAAAGCATTCTCAATTGAGAGCCCGTAGGAGTTAGGATAGTATTCTATCCATAGCCGCCGTATGAGTTGGGATAACTCTATTTGTGATAGAGTTTCATTTTATTTCCAGTTCTTTAAGATTATTTTTATT
Source organism: Alnus glutinosa (assembly GCF_958979055.1). Lineage (NCBI taxonomy): Eukaryota > Viridiplantae > Streptophyta > Magnoliopsida > Fagales > Betulaceae > Alnus > Alnus glutinosa. The sequence continues at coordinate 38,067,719 of NC_084886.1, forward strand.
ATTTAAAGAAGTTAGTAGACGAATGAAAGTACGTTGAATCTTATTATAATCACATAGTTCTCTTAGGGATAGAGCCAGAAGCTCTTATGGGCAAGGGCCAAGGGTTAAAAAAAAAAAAAAAATAGTTGGTAGGGGCCAACAGACTAAATTTTTAGTTTTTACCTTATAATTTTTTTTTACCTTTTTTTTTTTTTTTTGGAATTGAGGAGGGCCCATGACCTATACCGACCCCCTAAATCTGTCCTTGGTTCTCTGTATTTTGAAGGTCTCAGCTCCCTCAAAGCAGACATATAACTTTCTCTTGTATTTGTTACAAATTGGTTCACATCATATGAATGTAATTATTTTCATATTTGGGAATGATTAAGAATATGATAGAATTTATGAGAATTTGAGATTCTCACGTTTGGTTTCTTGCTAGGCATCCTACGGAAATTATCTAGGAAAAAATGTATAAAAAAATCATGAACTAACAGTCGATTTTAAAATAGCCGCCTGAATTTTAAGTGTTCTAATGTGACCCATTAAACTAACAAAGTATGTCAAAAAAATCCACTTTTATCGAAATATTCCTATACATTTATTCTCTTAAGAACTAAAAAAAAAAAATACAAAATCAACCCATGCAATTAATCCTAAATTACAAATTGCTCACTACGGAATAAAAAAATTCAAAAGTCTTCAAGGTATGCAAAAAATAACATTTTAGTCATTATAGTCAAAATACTTGACGAATTCTGTTAGTGTCAATGTCAACACCAATAAAATGATGACATATGCCACTCTTACATATATATATATATATATATATATATATATATAAAACTAAAATTTAAAAAAATGAAAAATATGAAAAAGTAAAATTTTTAATTAGGGTGGCTGCCGGGCCACCCCTTTTCTTCTCGTGTTTTTTTTTTTTTTTTTTTTTTTTTTTTTAAGTTTTTAATTTCTTTAACTCTTTAGCCTTATATAGGAATATTTCAATAAAAGTAACATTTTGTGTACACTTTGGTAGTTTAATGGGTCACATTAGTGTACTTGAAAATTTAGGGAGTTATTCTAAAATTAGTCGTTAATTTAGGAGGTTTTTTTTAAAAATATATTTTTCCCAATTATCTATTATTCTCAAAATATTTTAATTTATTTATTTTTTCCAATTTTTCCTTACGATTTCCACGTTTTACTACCAATAAAAAAAAGAAAGAAAAAAACACGTCTAGACCTTTATCTTTGTTGAAATTATCTTCCTTCTCATTGGCCTTGCTTTCTTATTTGTCAATTTTTTTTTTGTTATATTATAAAATATACAATTGATATTTTCATTGGGAATTTCTATAATGATAAAAAAAAAATCTTTGAATAAAGAGTTCCTATGTAGAATAAGGGCTTTTTGAAATTCTATGTAAAGTGGCTAACAAAAGTCTGAAAAAAAAAAAAATATATATATATATCTACATTGAATTCTCTAAAAGGCTAAAAGCATTAGCAACAAATTCCCTTGGATTTTCTTGAAATTTAGGGAACTAAATTACTTTTTGCTTCTATATTCAAATAAGCTTCACAATAGCTTCCTTTATCATTTTTTTAATACCATTTAAACTTTATTTCAAATAAATGCTACAGGAAATAGAGGAAAGAGATGAAAGAGAAAGCCTTTTTTATATTAAAATAATGTTAAGGGAAGCAAAATGCTACTTGGTTCCCTTGATATTCCATTGGTTTAGAGAACACCAAAGGAGTTTGTTGCAGGGATTTTTTTTAGGAGTTTTTCTTACATTTAGGGAATGTAATGAGATTTAGGGAAGTTGTTGCTAGTGCTTTAAAAGAAACGCGTTATGCATTTCACATATGTTTCTTACCCAAATTCGGAGAAGCATAATGAATGCAAAAAAAAAAATTATGCTTTTTTCTCTCCCTCACTATTTCTCTATCTTGTCTCCCTCTCTCACCGAAGACCTTTTCTCCCACACTTTTTCTCTGTTTCCTTTATCCAAACTCTTCTGGATCTCTATTTCTTTTCTAAAAATCATTTCTTCGTTATCGCTCCTCCTATGAATCTCCATTGTTGTTTCTGCTATTGCACTCAACAAATAGCAATAGAATGTAGAAGCCCTATGCCTATATTTGGTTCGATAGAAGAATCTCTATTAGCAGTAGCATGTAACAACTAGGTCAAATGTGACTCAATCTACCACTGTGGTAGCAAGTAGGGACAAATATTTGTGAATGTTGTCTCCTAAGAGGGTTGGAACTCTCCACTTTCGACCTCAAAGAAACATTACTAATACCCTTCCCTTTATTACCCTCCTTAGGACTGTAATTGTCTACAAGCACATAGGGCTTCAACTTGAAACAATTTGGTTAGATATGATAAAATTTGTCACAATGGTGACAAAGTAGGAACAAATTTCTGAAAAGTTTGTCTCCTATGTGGGAGAACATACCTAGATTTAGATCTAGTCACAGAAAGGTAGTCAACATCAATTTTCTTACCCTTATTGGTGCAAATTCTCTGGTTCAACCTCACATTGATGTCCAGAAAGTGAAGAACAATAAAAAAATAAAAAATAAAAAGGACACAGCAGAATCTCTCTGCAATTTGGTCTCTTTCCAAAAGTGATAATTTTCTCAACCAAAAAATGGCTACTACCTCGTACTCTTTTCTTCCCATTATAAATAGCCACCAACAATTACAGTATAAGAAGCAAACTAGGAAAGAAATAACAATGACTAATGGAAATTAGCAATCTCCTAACAATCCTCTATCAAGCATCCTGAAAATCCTCTATTACCATGATTCAAGGAATATCCTCTATCACCCATGATTCACGGATTAGCAATCTCCTAACAATCCTCTGTCAAGCATCCTGATTTGCATCAATTTCCGGGTCCCCTAAAAAACTTGACTCCGACAAGTTGTGCCGAATGTATTCAGCAAATAAGTCGAGGTGTAGGCGTTGGAGTTCTGAGGCTTGGAACCAAATTGAGTTTGAGTTGGGCCAATTTTTCCACTACATTAGAAATTTGTAACAGCCTCCTTGACGTGTTGTAACAAACTGATGATCAAGGATAGAGGCAATTTCATCTCGAGGAGCGGTGTGAGGGGGAACACGAAGAGTAGGTGTGTTTGGTGCTTTTGGAGTTGTGGCTATAGGCAAGGCAGTTGAATCACCCTTAAACTCGATGATATCTTTGATGTTAAAAACTAGGCTAATACCAAAATCGTGAGGTAAGTCAATGACATACGCGTTGGTGCCCAACTTTTTTATGACTCGAAAGGGTCCGGCGCGGCGAGCATGCAGCTTGGTAAAACTTCCAGGGGGAAATCGTTCCAGTCTTAAGTGGATAAGAACCATATCACCAACCTCAACTTATCTGTCCTTGCGCTTTGCATTAGCGGAATCCGCGTAGGATTCTATGCTAAGGGCAAGGCGCCCCTTGACTTCTTCATGAACGTCCTTCATATAACTAGAGAAATCTAACGCAGCTTCACTTGGTCTAAGAGGTAAAGCGAGCGGATTGAGATCGAGGGGAGTGTAAGGCTAAAACCCATAGACCACTTCAAAAGGTGTGCACCCTATGGACCTGTTAAAGGAATTGTTGATGGCGAATTCCGCTTGGGGAAGAGCGAGGTCCCAGCTGGTGACATGATCGGCAACAAAGCAATGTAATAAATTGCCCAAGCTCTGATTGGTCGCTTTGGTTTGATCGTCGGTTTGGGGATGGAAGGTACTAGAGAACATCAGTTTCATCCCCATTTTAGTCCACAAAGTTTTCCAAAAATAACTTACGAATTTGACGTCGCGGCCAAAAACAATGGTGACTGGAACACCATGTAATCTAATTACTTCCTACAGAAATAATGCAGCAACTTGGGAAGCATCATAGGTCTTGTGGCATGGGGTGCAATGGGACATCTTGGAGAAACGATCCACGACCACCATGATGGAATCGTGCTGCCGACTAGTCTTGGGTAATCCAAGAACAAAATCCATGCTAAGGTGTTGCCACGGCTTGTCTGGAACTGGAGAGGGGTATAGAGCCCTGCGTGGTGCTTGGTGCCTTTGTTTATCTGGCAAATCCGACAACGGTCCACCACCGAATGTACATCTTTACGCATTCGAGGCCAAAAGAACCAGTCATCAACAACAGCATAAGTTTATCATACCTGAAATGCCTGATAAGCCTCCCCCATGGAGCTCGGTGATCACGAACTCACGAAACGATCCACAGGGTATGCACAATCAGGTGCCATAGTGTTAGTATTTTGGCCTCATTATGTGTTTGGACAAAATCACTTAAGTGTAAAGATGCTGTAAACATGGATTCCATTATTCAGAGTCTGCAAGTCAGAAGAAATTCAAGTTCCCTGTCAGCCGTCCGGACGATCAAGCCATCCCGTCCGGACGCCCATCTGTCCACTGTTCCATCCGTCCGGACAACGTGTCATCCCGTCCAGATGCTAGACAGACCAGCATCATCTGTCCGGACGAAGTGTTCATTCCGTCCAGACCCCATACTGTATCGAGAAGTTTCTGTGCCAGCTTGCATCCGTCCGGACGTTTCAGCAGCATGTCTGGACGCCTCCCAGTACTCGATCAGTTTCTGATTCTTTCCAAGTTCCAAGAATGGGAAGATCAATCAACCGTCCGGACGATGAGGTATCCCGTCCGGACGCGAGTCTCCGTAAGGCAAGAATCGCAATTCAAATATGACCGTCCGGACGTCTGACAGCTGTGGTCCGGACACGCGTGCATCAAAGAAGGAAATTGTCGATTCGACTTCAACCATCCGGACGACTGCCTATCATGGTCCGGACGCGCGCATTACTGATATGGAAATTGCGTGTTGAAGAATAGCCGTCCGGATGCTCATCCCCAATGGTCCGGACGCTCGAGAGCCTTATAAGGAAATTACTTGCAGCGGACGTGCGACGGTCCGGACGATGTCCTTAAACATGAAAGATTTCTCCGCGGAAATTTCGGAAAATCTGTTCGCACAGTTGTTTGTCCGGACGGTGCCTAGGTATATTTTTCCTGACGCTCATTTGAGCCACCAGCCTATAAATAGAGGCCCCTGGGCACTGAGAACTGTAGGAATTTGGTGTGAATTCCATTAGAGCTCAGAGAAGTTATCAATCCCTCTGAAGCTGTTTTACAAGTGTGCTGTGCTGTAAATCGAAGTTTATTTTAGAGGTCGGCTCTAAGGTAAGGAGTTCCATTGAAGACCCCTTCAGGTAGGTGAACTTGGTTGGGAAGCATTCGTGTTGGGTTACACGTCAGAGATAAAGGTACGACCACTGCATCGGTACATGTGAGTGTTACTGTCTTGTATCTAGCTATGTCTTCTGAATAGTGGAATTCCTGGGTTTGGCTGCCCCGGAGTGGTTTTTCTCTTAACTGAGTTTCCACTTCATCAACAAAAATATGTGTCAATTTAATTTCCGTTGAGCTTTAATTTTTGTTGAAACTTATGCACACACTTTATTTTTAGAAGTCATTTCAGTTTTTCAATTGGTATCAGAGCTTGGTACACTCTGAGAAGATTAATTTCTTGAGTGTTATTATATTTGACTTCTATATTTTGATATGTCTCAAACTCTTAATTATGTTCCTGCCTTTGATGGTACGAACTATGGCTATTGGAATGCACGTATGTGTTTCTTTTTGAAATCTATTGACTGTTGGGGTATTGTTGAAACTGGTTGGACTAAACCAGAGGATGCAACACCTGAACTAGTCCCTCAAAAGAACGCTCGTCTTTCAAATGATAAAGTCCTCCATGCTCTATGCCAAGCACTTTCTCCATCTGAATTCGCTAAAATTTCAAATTGCGAATCAGCCAAAGCAGCATGGCAAATTTTGGAAACAACATATGAAGGCACAAAACTTGTAAAATCTGCCAAACTTCAAATGTTGATTTCAAAATTTGAAGAAATTAAGATGTTAGAGGAAGAGACATTTGGAGAGTTTTACTCCAAAATAAGTGACCTGAGGAACTCCATGGTGAGTCTTGGGAAACTTATCTCGGATGTAAAACTCATCCGAAAAATTCTCAGATCTTTGCCCGAGCGTTTCAGGATCAAGGTAACGACTATCGAGGAAAGCAAGGATCTTGAAGAGATGAAGATTGAAGAGTTGGTGGGATCTCTTCAAACATATGAGCTGTCTCTGCCCCCAGTTAAGAAATTGAAGACCATTGCCCTAAAGGCTTCCAAGAAGAAGGTAGAAGCCTCCTCTGAAGATGACTCTGAGGATGAAGACAAAGCTGTGGCTATGTTAGCCAAAAATTTCAGAAGACTGATGAAAGATGATCGGTTCAAGAAGAAGTTTTTTGATAAAATGAAGAAATCTCTCAGAGAAGCTGAACCAGAGGAAGACGAGAAGAGAGATCCTAGAGGACCCTGATGTTTTGAATGCTCAGGCATTGGCATATCTGGGCGGAGTGTGGAAATCTCAAAAAGGGCAAGGGGAAGGCATACAATGTGACTCTCAGTGATGAGTCAGAAGAAGATGCTCCAGAGTTTGACAAATTCCTGGCCTTTGTAGCCCCATATATTGAAGAAGAAGACTCATATTACTCGGAGCATAATGACAATGAGGTAGAGCTCAAGGAGGCTTACAAAACACTCTACAAAGAGTTTGAGAAGCTGAGGGAAGGCCGAAAGCAGCACCTGAATAATCTGAACAGTTTGCAGACCGAGAAGAGTTCATTGCTGCTCAAAGTACAAGAGCTCGAGGAGAAGCTACTAGAGACACAGCTCCAGCTAGAGAGAGTCACTGATGAGAAGTTGACTCGTATGTTGTCCATCCAGAAGAGCCCTAATGACAAGACTGGTCTCGGGTATGTAGCCTCCTCTTCTGATATTCCTTCTTCATCAAAGACTGTATTTGTGAAACCTACAGTCCCAGAGCTTCCTCCCGCTGTTGAAGATAAACAGAAGGAAAAGGTCAATGATTATGTTTCAAGCACTCAGCAGCCTTATTCCATCAGAAGACCTCCTATTTGCCATCACTGCGGTCTCAGTGGGCATGTTCGGCCTCAGTGCTCCCTCTTGAACGCTCAAAAGGCCAAAGCCAAGATAGAAGCGCCCAGACAAGCTCATTATGGTGCTAGACCTGTGGCTTAGCATCAGACTCCTTGGCATCAGGCATCCTATCAAGTTCCATGGGGACAAGTATCAAGGCATCAGTATCAAGCCCCTTGGTCTCATGCTCTTCAGCATAAGCGGCCTCAGCAGCGGTTTGTACCAGTCAATTATAGAGGCATTTACAAGAGCAAACCCAAGCATTTGAGAAGGCCTCAAGAGCAATACTCCAGTGAGCCTCCCGTCTAGATGCAAAACATGATGGAGTTGATGATGCAGTCTTGTCAGCAACCACCCACTGGAAGGCAAACTTGGGCTGAGAAGGGCAATTACCCCAGGAAGGGGAACCGACACACCTAGCAGGTTCGGTGTTCATGCCTAGGATTTGGTTCCTAATCCTAAGGCATCAGGTTTGATTGCTTGCACTTTCTATGTTATATTTATGTGCTTGTTATGCAATCTAGGAACTAGCTTGTTGTGCCCCATGTTTCTCTTGAGAGAACTTTGCAGTTATCTATTGGGGAAGACAGAAAAAGCAGGTCGAGTGACTATTTTTCTGTACTGGCATCTTTGAACAGTTACAAGTTTGATCTTACCTTTGCATATGATGTCATTTCCATATTGCATGTTTTGTTTATTTTTTTATAATAATAAAAAAAAAAAAGGTATTTTGGGGAGAATTTGTAGGACTTTTTCTTCTTGGCTTATTAGATATTGTATGTATCTTTACCTGATATCTCAATTCTGTGAGCATTAATTTACTTTGCTTAGATACATTTGAGAGTATATGATTATTTTGGCCAAGTTAGTTTTTCTGGTTGTGCAAAAGTAGGATAGCTCCTTTCCTCATGCAATGAAAAAGTGCATTATCCGAGACTCCCTAAAGGCACATCATTCCTTCTCTGACTATTTGCTTCTAGAAATTCTGAATAAGAGAAGAGGTTTGTGATAAGGTGGTCAAATTGACCATAGGCTAGTTGAACCTAGCATCTATAAATTTCGGCATTTCCTCTAGCTTGAAGCACCATAAGAATTGAGCAGTTATTCGTATGATTTTTGTGCTTTAAAACTGTTTAATCCCTGCTTCTGTACTGAATCTGCAATATGCCTTGCCCTCTATGAGCAAGTAAAAATTTATCTTGTCCTTCATGGTACAAATAAAACAATTCAGTGCTGTATCTCAGGGGGAGTGTATCAGATGAGGATGGCTAGGCCCTAGTAAGAGTGAGGTTTGACTTTTGGCTAATCTATCGCGAATTCTCTCTCTTCTTTAGGAAATCTGGTTGCTCTTGTCATATTTTTTAAACAACCTTGTGGGTTAAGTCTTCACACACACACACGCATTGCATGAGTTGAGTTGCCTATTTGATTTTTCTATTTTCAGGAAAACTATTTGTGCTAAATGAAATCTCAATTCTCATTTATATCTCTGTTTAGTTTCTGAGATGCTCTCTGATTGTGTTATCAGTTGATTATACATGCGTGTTCTAGCACTGACTTGAGGAAATTTGATCTTTGTAAATTTTCCTCAGCTTTTCTGGTGTTTCAGTGTGGAGCGTCCGGACGGTCTACATTAACGTCCGGACAGACTGGTAGTCCGAACGGCTCTCCTTGGAGTCTAGACGGAGATGGAGCCCACATGTCCGGACAGGACCTGACAGAGTCCGGACGCTCGTTGTCATCATCGTTCGAACTGTCTCTTTATATCGTCCGGACGCGCATGACCAATCTGCTCCTTTCCGAGGCAGCGAGCGTCCGGACGTCATCAATCCACCATCCGAACGGGGACCCCACAGAGGCTATAAAAACCCCCGCTCGTCGCATTCTCACTCTACCCCACAAAATCTCACTTTTGGCTGGTTGTGAGCTCCCTCTTTTTGTGAGTTTTTGGCTTTTTGCATTTTTCTCATATTCCAGGTATTGTGTTTCAGCCGTTATCTCTTCAGTTTTTTTTAAAAAAAAACTGTTAGAATGTTATTTATTTTTGGAATATGAGATGCATACATTTGCCATGTTAAAATTTCTTGGACTTAGTTGTGATATTATTATGTATTTATTTTTTTTCAAGTCCTAACAAGAATATTTTTTTTGGAATACTTCTCTTTGGAAAATTCTTGTTGGATCTTTTGCAGAATCATGTCTGCTGGCAGTCCACCCCCCAGGGTTCGTCAGAGGCTTGTGGAAGATAGGGCTGCAATTCAAGCCAAAATTATGGACCGCTCCGTCATTGCTGAGCGGAACGTCCTTCTGGCTGATATCATGGTGCCACTGCTGGACAACATTCTTGAAATCATCCAGACGTACAACTGGGGATATCTCCACAGCTGTGCTTGTCAGGTATACACCAGATTAGTCAAGCTGTTCTACGCCAATCTGGAGGTGGTTCAGAATGATGATCGTGGAGTGGTGCTTCAGTCCTCAGTCGCAGGCCATCTCATCACTGTTGATCCTTAGGTCATCGGCCACACCATCCGAGTCCCAGTGCTCGAGATCTCGGCCAGCCCGTATGATGAGGTGGTGCTTCCTCCATCCCTGGATGATCTCAGGGAATTCTTCCGTGCCGTTCCCCATGGTGAGGAGCGCTCTACTGCAATCCAGATTGGTGCCCTGTCATCCACCCACCGCATGTTGGCCAAGATCATTCAGCAGAACATCTGGCCTGTTGCCCAGCGCAGTGATCTGATCCTGAAACGGGCCCAGTTTGTCTATGCGATCCACCTCTGCTTGCCTTTCTGCCTGTGCAAGCACATTTTGGGGGTTATGATAGAGGCCCATGATGAGAGCACTGCGGGTCTTCCATTTGGTTGCCTCCTCACTCAGATTATTCTTCAGTCGGGCATCAATGTCAATGGTGAACCGAAGATGAAAATCCAGCAGCCCATCAGCAAGCAGACATTGATGAAGTCTAATGCGCAGCTACGGAGAGATGACTCCGATGATGAGGAGCCTCCACCTGCTGCTATGCCAGTCGGCTTTCCAGATATGGCTTCATCCTCATATACTGTGCTGCCTTCTGAGCTAGAGGTCAATTATGCTCAGATTATGGAGGCTCTTGCTGCACTTCAGGGAGGGATGAGCAGCTTGCAGGTGTCTATGTCCTCCATGCAGCAGTCTATGAGTTCCATGCAGTTAGCTGTGCACTCCATCGATAGGCTCGTGGAGTAGAACCAGCTGGACCTTCAAGAGTGCCTGAAGTATCATCATCCTAGCAGCAGTGATGATGAGGATGTTGCAGATGGGATTTTACCCATGCCTGAGGATGTTTGATTCCCTTTTATGTTTGTAGTTTTTTTTTATTATTGTTGTTGTCTTTTGTTATGTTGAGACAATTTCTGCTTTGTTAAAATTTTTTGGATATATATTACTCTGTTTCCCGGGTCCTTCTGAGACCGTTAGGGGGAGTAATTTTTATGACAGTTAGTTTTTATTACTCTGTTCTACCCTTTGTCCCTTTGAGACAAAAAGGGGGAGTAATTTTTATTTTTCGACCGGGAATGTATTTCCAAACCGGTCAAGTGATTTTTGTCCCAGAATGGCCAAAGGGGGAGTTTGTTAGTATTTTGGCCTCATTCTGTGTTTGGACAAAATCACTTAAATGTAAAGATGCTGTAAACAGGGATTCCATTATTTAGAGTCTGCAAGTCAGAAGAAATTCAAGTTCCCTGTCAGTCGTCCGGACGATCGAGCCACCCCGTCCGAACGCCCATCTGTCCACTGTTCCATCCGTCCGGACGACGTGTCATCCAGTCCGGACGCTAGACAGACCAGCATCATCCGTCAGGACGAAGTGTTCATTCCGTCCGGACCCCATACTGTATCGAGAAGTTTCTGTGCCAGCTTGCATTCGTCCGGACGGTTCAGCAGCATGTCCGGACGCCTCCCAGTACTCGATCAGTTTCTGATTTCTTTCCAAGTTCCAAGAAAGGGAAGATCAATCAACCGTCCGGACAATGAGGTATCCCGTCCGGACGCGCGTCTCCGTAAGGCAAGAATCGCAATTCAAATATGATCGTCCGGACGTCTGACAGCTGTGGTCCGGACGCGCGTGCATCAAAGAAGGAAATTGCTTATTCGACTTCAACCGTCCGGACGACTACCTATCATGGTCCGAACGCGCGCATTACCGATATGGAAATTGCGTGTTGAAGAATAGCCGTCCGGACGCTCATCCCCCATGGTCCGGACGCTCGAGAGCCTTATAAGGAAATTACTTGCAGCGGACGTGCGACCGTCTGGACGATGTCCTTAAACATAAAAGATTTCTCCGCGGAAATTTCAGAAAATCTGTTCTCACAATTGTCCGTTCGGATCGCCCATGTCCACCGCCCGGACGGTGCCTAGGTATATTTTGCCTGACACTCATTTGAGCCACCAGCCAATAAATAGAGGCCCCTGGGCACTGAGAACTGTAAGAATTCGGTGTGAATTCCATTAGAGCTCAGAGAAGTTATCAATCCCTCTGAAGCCGTTTTACAAGTGTGTTGTGCTGTAAACCGAAGTCTATCTTAGAGGTCGGCTCTAAGGTAAGGAGGTCCATTGAAGACCCTTTCAGGTAGGTGAACCTGGTTGGGAAGCATTCGTGTTGGGTTACACGTCAGAGATCAAGGTACGACCACTGCATCGGTACATGTGAGTGTTACTGTCTTGTATCTAGCTATGTCTTCTGAATAGTGGAATTCCTGGGTTTGGCTGCCGCGGAGTGGTTTTTCTCTTAACTGAGTTTCTACTTCGTCAACAAAAATCTGTGTCAATTTACTTTCTGCTGTGCTTTAATTTTTGTTGACACTTATCCACACACTTTATTTTTAGAAGTCATTTCAGTTTTTCACATAGAATAAGTAACCCTCTTGCAACAAATATTCACCACCAGATACATTTGCTTTATTGGATAAATTGCTCCAAGGGCTACCAAAATCCACATCTCCGGCGTACTGCATTTGGATACTGCCTAAACCTGTAAAGTAAGTTGATGAAATATGCAACAAATGTGGTCTTCGGCTTAAGGCGTCAACCACTTTATTCTCAGTCCCCGCTTTGTGTTTAATGACAAACACGAATTGCTGCAAATAATCTATCCAGTGTTTGAGAGTTTTGAATTAAAGCATAAAACTCCATATCATATACCGAATACCTTCGACGGACTTCGTTAAGCTTTTCGGTGAAAAAAGCAATGGGATGACCTTCTTGACTTAAAATGCCCCCAATTCCTACATGTGAGGCGTCACAAGCCACTTCAAAGACTTTAGAAAAATCCGACAATTTTAGAACTGGTTCCTGCCCCATCTTTTCTTTAATCTCAGCGAAGGCCTTGGTGGCTGCTACACTCTAAGAGAAACTCTTGGCTTTCAAACACTCGGTGATTGGTGTCATTATAGTGCTGAAGCCCCGAATAAATCTCCAGTAAAATGTGGCCAGCCCGTGGAAACTTCAGACCTCAGAGAAAGTACGAGGTGTGGGCTAGTTCTAGATAGCCTGCACCTTGGCGGGATCGACCTCAACACCTTCGTTAGCAATTATGAAGCCCAGAAAATTGGCTTTCTTCTTCATGAATGAACACTTGCCACGATTGATATAAAGCTGCTCAGCCCTCAAAGTATTCAAAATCTGTCTTAGATGGGCTAGATGGTCCTGTAAACATTGGCTTAAGATTAAAATGTCATCAAAATACACAACGACAAATTTACCTGAAAAAGGTCTGAGAGCTTGGGTCATAACGCGCATGAATGTGCTTGGCACGTTGGTTAATCCAAAAGGTATGACTAGCCATTCGAATAATCTGTCTTTCGTTTTGAAGGTCGTCTTCCACTCGTCACTGGGATGGATACGGATTTGGTGATATCCGCTTCGAAGGTCGATCTTTGAAAAAATGGAGGCGCCACTTAAGAGATCCATCATGTCATCAAACTGAGGGATAGGGAAACGATACTTCATTGTTATCTTATTAATCGCTCGGCTATCTCCGCACATCCTCCAACTACCATCTTTTTTTGGAGTAAGTAGGACCGGGATAATGTAGGGACTAAGGCTCTCTCGGATGAAACCCCTGTCCAAAAGTTGCTGATTTTTTTGGTTAAGTTCTTCATTCTCGTTTGGGCTCATGCGGTAATGTGGTAAGTTGGGCAATGATGACCCGGGGATGAGGTCGATAGCATGCTGCACATCCCGCATAGGAGGAAGATGTTTTGGAATCTCATCGGGCATCATATCCTGAAATTCTTCCAGCAAGGTATTGAGTTCAGTAGGGAAGGAACCATCATCTTGCTTGGCTTCACAACTCACTACTAGTAGCACCATTTTCTCTTCCATGATAGCTCGAGAAAATTGGCGCATGATCAGTACCGGGACAACGTCTTTTGGTGTATCAAATTCTGAAATCTGCAAAGGATGCAAAACAAATTTCTTACCCTTATAAATAAAATAATAAGAATTGGCATACCCATCGTAGAAGGCTTTCCGATCATAAAGCCACAGTTATTCCAATAACACGTGACAAACGGTCATAGGAATTACATCACACCAGGCCTCGTCCATATATTTCTTTCCCAACGAGAACTTCACCAAACACCGATGCTTCATTAGGGCTGAATTTTTCTTCATTGACCCAACTAATTCGATAAGGAGTAGGGTGCTTCTCAAGTTTCAGTCCCAGATGCTCTACCGCTGTCTCAAAAATCACGTCCATGGCGGCGCTCGCTGCCTCGGAAATGAGCGGACAGGTCACGCGCGTCCGGAAGTCTATCCTGATCGTCCGGTCGTTTGGTGCCGCGCGCATCTGGATGTAAACTGATCCCGTCCAGACGACTAAACTCCATCCCCGTCTGGACGCCAAGAAGGACCATTCGGACGCTCCACACTGAAACATCAGAAAACTGAGGAAGATTTACAGAAATCAATTTCTAAAGTCAGTTTCAGAACATGCATGTATAATCTACTGATAACACAATTAAAGAGCATCTCAAAACTAGGCAGAGATATAAAAGAGAGTTGAGAGTACAATCAGCACAAATATTTTCCTGGACATAGAAAATTTAAATAGACAACTCAACTCATGCAATGCGTGTGTGTGTGAAGACTTAAGCCATAAGGTATGGCTTTCAATGACATGTCAAATAGCAACTAGATTTTCTAGACAAGAGAGAAAATCAGTGAAAGATTAATCAAAAGTCAAACCTTATAACTTACTAGGGCCTAGCCACCCTCATCTGATACACTCCAAACGCGCTGCAGCACCTAATTGTTTTACTTGTACCACAAAGGACAAAGTAAAAGTTTTACTTGCACGTAGAGGGCAAGGCATATGGCAAATTTAGCACATAAGCAGTGAATATACAATTTAAAACACATAATTCATATGATTAACTGTTTGATTCTTATGGTGCTGCAACCTAGAAAGAATGCCAGAGTTTTTAGGTTCTAGGTTCAACTAGTATGTGGTCATTTTGGCCATCTCATCAAAGACCTCTTCTCTTATCCAAAATTTTCAGAAACAAAATGTCAGAGAAGGAAAGATGTACCTTTAGGAGAGTCTTGGATAGTGCACATTTTCATCACATGAGGAAAGAAGCTATCCTATTTTTGCATATACAGGAAAACACTTGGCAGATTATAGTCATAAACTCTCAATTATATCTAAGCAAAGTAAATCAATGCAAAAAGAATTGAGATATCAGGTGAAAACACATGCAATATCTGAAATGCCAAGACAAATAAAAATCCTGCAAACTCTCCCCAATTTTTATTTTATTATTAAACACATGCAATATGGAAATAACATCATATGCAAGACAAGATCAAACTTGTAAAAGCTCGATAATGCCAATACAGAAAAACAGTCGCTCGACCTGCTTTTTCTGTCTTCCCCAACAAGTACCTGCAAAATTCTCTCAAGAGAAATAGGGGGCAAAGCAAAAAGCTGGTTCCTAGATTGCCTATATAATATAGCAAGTAAGATACGCAGTCAAACCTGATGCCTTAGGATTAGGAACCGAATCCTAGGCATGAACACCTTCTCCTGCTAGGTGCGTTCATTCCCCCTCATGGTGTGAATGGTCTCATCACTCTTGACCCATACTTGCTTAACCCCTGGAGATGGTTTGCGGGTCATGTCCATGTTGGCCATACTCTTGAGCATACCTTGTATTAGGCTCAGCAATCCTTCATAGCCATGGCTGCCATTGGGCTTCTGCGGCTTTCTCTTGTAGCGCCCAGATTTGTTCTTCTTTGGTTTGCCACTCTGATTGGCAAGAACAAACTTATGCTGATGCCGTGGAGCTTGAAGAGCTGTAGGAGGTAGAGTGCTCCCTGATGTAGCTCTTGTTGGCAGCTTCTTTGGCTTTTGAGCCTGGAGCTGTGGACACTTGAGTCGGATGTGACCGG
Source organism: Alnus glutinosa (assembly GCF_958979055.1). Taxonomy (NCBI): domain Eukaryota; kingdom Viridiplantae; phylum Streptophyta; class Magnoliopsida; order Fagales; family Betulaceae; genus Alnus; species Alnus glutinosa. The sequence goes on from NC_084886.1 coordinate 38,083,182, forward strand.
TGATGCCGCAGTGATGACAGGTGGGCAAGCTTCTTTTGTTTGAATGCTTCTTGACATTCTCTGTAGAATTATAGTCAGCATTCTTACAAATAACATTGCCCTTACCTTTTATATGTCTCCTATGCGGAGGAACATATTTTGATGAGGAAGAATCATCAACTTCACTTTTCCTCATAGCATCCTGCTTAATCCAAGGCTTGTGAGATTTCAACAAATAACAATTTGGCCTAATATAACCAATTTTCCCACAATTATAACAAGTAGGAACAAACTTACCTCGTGTTCCTGATTTCCTTGGGCTTGGGCATCACACAATTAATCAAGCAAGAATTATCCAAACAAGCAGTGTCTACTATCACATGCTTAACAATATTGGAATCTAATTCAAAATCAGAAGCATGTGAAGTAAAAGCACTTAAATCATCAACAATTAAACCAGGCTTGTTTGAAATATCTAAATGAATACACAGCATGCTTTTCAAATTATCACTTGAGAATTTTTTCAAGAGATTTTCAGATTCCTTTAATTTATTCTCAAGTGTATCATTAATGTTAAACAACATGGTATTCTCATATTTCAAAGAGTCAATCAAAGCATGTGATTCAGATAACTGAACAATCAAAGAATCTTTTTCTTGCTTCACCTTTTTGAGCTCTTTTGGAGAAACAATTTTATCTATTTTAGCAAAAACTTTAGAGAACTCAATATCATGATTTTCTTCAGATAACTGAGAAAAATCCATGATAAAAGGTGTAATCAAAAAATAGAAGTCACAAGAGATGAGGATCACACTCTGGAATTAAATTATTTCAACAGAGTGTGCCTGCTCCGATACCAATTGAAAAAATATTGGACTTATAATTTATACAAGTGTGTGAACAGTGTGCAACAAAATATTAAATGCGGAATTAAAGGAGACAAATATTTTGTTGAAGAAGTGGAAACTCAATTAAGAGAAAAACCACTTCGAGGCAGCCAAACCCAGGATATCTACTATTCAGAAGACAAAGCTAGATACAAAGCAGTAACACTCACATACACCTGATGCAGTGGTCGTACCTTGCTATCTAACGTGTAACCCAACACGAACGCCTCCCAACCAGGTCTCCTACCTGAAGGGGTCTTCAATGGAATTCTTTACCTTAGGTCCAACCCCTAAGATAGGCTTCAAAACTAATCAAATCACACACTGGCAAAGCTAGAGAGCTAGCGGATCTTCAATATCTCCCTAAACACCCTCTCTAAGCTGTATGGAATTCACTACCGAATTCTCTATTGAAAGCATGCCTGGAACCCCTTATTTATAGGCTTAGGTTCAAATGGGCGACTGCAGTGAAATATACGGGTGTCGTCCGGACGGTGGACAAGGGTCGTCCGTACAGACAACTGTGCGACCAGAATTTCTGAGATTTTCGCTCAAAATCTTTCTTGTTTGAGAACCGCATTCGGACGGTGAGGCACAGTCATCCGGTCGGTCACACGTCCGCTGCAAGTAATTTCCATATAAGGCTTCGCGTGTCCGGACCAAGGGGATGGCCGTCCAGACGGTTAATCTTGAACAAGTAATTTCCATATCAGATGAGTGCGCGTCCGGACCATGATAGGCAAGAGTCCGGACAGTTGAATTTGAATACGCAATTTCTATATCTGTTGAACGCGCTTCCGGACCAAGCTGACTGTCGTCCGGACGGATGTATTTGAATTGCGATTCTTGCCTTATGTATGAGCGCGTCCGGACGGGAATCCACGTCGTCCAGACGGTTGCATCAACCTTCCCTTATTTGAACTTGGAAAGAAAATTTGAAGCTGATCGATCACTGGACGTCGTCCGGACGGATGCAAGCTGGCACAGAAGCTTCTCGATACAGTGAAGGATCTAGAAGAAAAGACACGTTGTCTGGATGGATGATGCTTGATCTGTCTGGCATCCGGACGGTACGGCACGTCGTCCGGACGGATGGAATAGTGGACAGATAAGCGTCCGGACAGGATGACACGTCGTCCGGACGGCTGACAGGGAACCGATTCTTCTAACTTGTAACCAGTGCAGAATCTCTGAAATACTTCTGAATAGTGGACTCCTTGTGAAGAGCATCTTTACATACAAGTGATTTTGACTTAAACAAAATGAAGCTAATCACAAACTAACACACAGCTAGGTAGATCTGTGGCGCTTAAGTGTTCTTTTTCCTCATCAGAATTTTCCTTCTCCTCAGTTTCTTCAATGGTCTCCAGTAATTCCTTTCTACAGATGAAAGCTATCTTTTTATCTCCAGTAGGACACATGATAGCAAAATGCCCAAAAGCCCTTGCACTTGTAACAACGCTGACCTTCGCCGGTAGCCATTGTTTTTCGCTTTTGATCTCTTACCCCTGTACCCATGTACCCCTTAGTTGTTCATACGACAAGGGTGGTTTTTGGAGTTGGAGGGGGTGCCATACACCCCGGCCTTGGATCCGTTGATGTCATTCTCCTTTCACTCGACACTTCTACGTGCTTCTCAATACACAGTGCTAGTTGATACGCTTCATCCATATTGATTAATTACGCAATCAACATTTCCTTATGCAGATCACTATGCAATCCATTGCGGCCATTGCGGTAACAGGCTAGCATTTGCTGTTCAGTTTCCATGATCCTACTACAGACAGTCAACTAATGGAAGTGGTTTGTGTATTGATCCATAGTTAGCGATCCTTGCCTTAGTTGTAACATTTCCTTGAACATCATTTTCTCATAATCAATGGGCAAATATTTCTCCTTCATCTGTTCCTTCATCTCTTCCCAATTAGAAATTGATGGTTGCCGAGTGCAACGCAATTGTGCCTCCACACTTTCTTACCAATCTCGTGCATGCCCCTTCAACTTCATGCGGACATAATGAACTTTTCGATCCTCCGAGATAGTAAACCAATCGAAATAATCTTCAATGGACGTTAACCAATCTTCAAATGCATTGGGCTCTAGCTTCCCATGAAAATTCGGTACATCCACCTTCATCCTCTTAGTGAGTTCATTAAGAGGCTGATAACCCGCGCCACGCCTACCACTGTTTCGGGGATCTCCTTGATGATGTTGGAACCAAGGGCAACGAGCCTCAAACTCTCTGTCTTCTTTGTCCTCCAAATCCTCTTCTTCCTCCCTACCACTTTCGTCCAGCAACTCTTTCGGAGATGGGCCTCGCCTTCTACTATTTGGAGACCTACGCCCCTCTCGAGCCCGACATTCGTCCATGGCATCCAATCTGTGATTGAGCTGCTCCAAAACAGTAGTGATTTGAGTGATTTGCTGCTGTAGATTGGGTTGTGTGGGATTTGATGGTTCGACATATTGTAAGAATTACCGCTACGGGTTGCAGGCATGGGATGGTTAGTCCTTTAAGAAAAGGTTGTTGAAAGGTAGGTGGGATTGCACAGTTGTCGATAGTAAACAACCGCATGGTTGCTCTGATACCAAGATGGTGCAAACTCTCTGGTTCAACCTTGCGTTGATGTCCAGAAAGTGAAGAACAATAAAAATAAAAAAAAAAGAAAAAAAAAAAAAGAAAGAAGGGGACACAGCAGAATCTCTCTGTAGTTTGGGCTCTCTCCAAAAGTGATCATTTTCTCAGCAAAAAAATGGCTACTACCTTGTTCTCTTTTCTTCCCATTATAAATAGGCACCAATGATTACAATATAAGAAGCAAACTAGGAAACAAATAACAAAATGGGAATACAACTTAAACTAGGAAAGAAATAACAATGACTAATGGAAATTAGCAATCTCCTAACAATCCTTTGTCAAGCATCCTGCAAATCCTCTATTACCATGATTCAAGGAATATCCTCTGTCACCCATGATTCACAGATTAGCAATCTCCTAACAATCCTCTATCAAGCATCTTGTTTTGTATCACTTATTACTTGAAGTATTAGCAAAAACTACTTTCTTATCACCTGTATTTTCTACACATAAATTAGAGGGCACATAAGAACTAGCATTCATAAATCCAATTTCAGATTTATCACCATGACCTTTTTGACAACTCAACACTTTATCCAATTCATCACTGGGAAATTTTATCAATTTATTCTTAGGTTCATTTAATGCATTCTCATGTGATTTGGTTATCTCATTCACCTTAACAATGTCAAGTTACTCTCATTTTGATGTTCAACTTTATTCAAATTTTTGAAAACCTTTTTGGTCAGTTTTCTTAGCCTAGCATAATCATCACATGCTTTATTATGAGAAGTTTGCAAATCATTGGCATCCTCAAAGTCATCCTTAGATGACTACCACATTAGGTAAGGCAGACACACTATATTCACCACCACCTTTCACAGAGGCAATCAAAGTCATGAAATTCTTCTTGTTATCCTTAGACTCACAAGAGTTGTCAAATTTTGACTTTTCACTTAGAGTCATCTTCATGACCTTATCGTTTGCCTTTGCATAGTTTATACATTCAGTCCGATTATGCTTATAGCCCCAACACTCAATGCATTGAAGGCCATGAGAGTGCTCATTCCTCTTTCCTTGGGTGGCTCATTGAGAATCACCCTTGGATGTCTCAGCAAAATTGGAAAGCTTATTTACATTATTCATTTTCTCTAACATGAGGAATTCTCTAAACTCTTCAACATGTAAAGTAAAAGCCTTTCCATCATACAAATCCTTATCAGAGGACTCAATAACCTTATTCCTAGAGGCTATTAAAGCCAAGCTCTACCTCTTTGGTTAAGGTAAGGTAAACTCATACTTTTGAAGAGATCCAACAAGCTCTTTAATTCTAATACTAACCACATTCCTTACCCTTCTACATGGAAGTGACTTTAAGTCTCAACCTATCAGGAAAAGATCTTAAGATTTTTTTACTACCTTGTTGTTATCAATCTTCCCCCTGAGATTGAGAGTCGAGTTCTCAATATCGTTCAAACAAGCATAGAACTCATTGAACATCTCATCGTCACCCATCTTCAAATCTTTAAATCTCGATGTGAGCATCTGAAGCTTAGAGTTTTTCACCCCCTTGGTGCCCTCATAGGTTACCTGAAGGATATCCCATGCCTCTTTGGCACTCTTAACAATAGATATTATCTTAAACTCATTTCATCATCATAAATGTCATTCAAGCCTTTACTATTAGTGTTGCACACACTAATATCGTCCTTGGACATCTCTTTATCTGGACATTTTTATTTGGATGTTTCCATCCAGTTTCAATGCTCTTCCAATTAGCCTCATTTAAGGACATTAAGAATGCTCTCATGCGAAACTTCTAATATACGTAATTATTCCCATAAAAATTAGGGGGAAAACATACAACGACTAAGACAAAGACATCTAAACCTAGGGTCAAGGATCATACAGGAATTTGAAATTCCTACAGAGTTAGTGCCTGCTCTAATACCAAATGAAAAACTGGTACAACAACAAGAGTTGTAATGGTAAACCCAATAAGACCCCAACCAAGTAGCGGAATATCAAGCATGAAAACTACACAATCAGTATAAGATATACAACAATATCAACACATAAACCTTCAACGTTAGTTTAATAAGGCAACAATAGTAATAACCAAATCACCAACAAAAACATAACACATTATTTTTGTTGACGAAGAAGAAAACCCTTGCACCAAGGGAAAAACCTCTCTAGGGTAGCCAAACTTAGGAATCCACTATTAATGAAGACCACACTACAATGTATAATAAACTTACAATACCGGCAACCTTACTATATTGTTTGTAGGACGACCTGTTATTCATGCAGTCTCTACTCCAACAAGTCCCATGTTGGCCAATTTTAATCTAGCCAAATCCTTATCGATCCCCACTGATAGACTATTGTGTGTGCGGTCCTAGGACGTTGTCTCCTTATTGACGTAGTGCAGTAGCAGCACTTTTTTGGCTTCTTTAACCCTCCAATTGATCCACATGATGATCTCTTGGATTACCTTCTTCAAGTGACTTGTGTAGTATCACACCAAGCCCTTGGAACCTGATCTCTCACAAACTCTCCTTGGAGTTTCTCTAAATTTCGTGTGTGTGAAAGATGAGAAACTTTGAAGAGAAAGTAGTCTCTAAATAGAAAACTGCAGTCATATAGCAACTGGGTCTAGACATGACAAGTGCACATTTGGACACAGCTAGGGTTTCGTAACCCTATTTGCCCTGCCTATTTAGACATGTAGTTGTCCCATCCAGACATTCCTCTTCCAGATCTGCCTTGTCCACAATGTCGTCCGAACATCCCTGCGAACGAGATGTTTCTCGAACCCTATCCGTCCGAACATATCATCTGTTCGTCTGGAAACCATTAAACCCAAGAAGGTCCGTTTGCACAGTTGTTCGGACTCTTTAGGTATTGAGTACTTTTTGAAAGGGCCTTTGCATATGGTTGTCCGGATGCCCAACTCTATACTTGTGTTCTTTCAGCAACATCTTCTTCGACTACAGACTTAAGTATGAGTCACTCTTTTATCCCCAAAACATAAAATAAAGTTTTGGACACCGAATGAGCCAATCTAAAACCTAACACAATTGTTTTAACATTCATGGTGGTGGACTTGAGATAGAGGATTTCATGTTTAATGGAATATCGTAGATGACACAGTCTAAGTCTTATTTCAAAACGAATGTTGTTTACTAATTCAAACACTTTTTGGTACTATAATTTATTTCTATTTCTATTTTATTTATTTTTAGTTAAAGTCACCATAAGAACGTTGTAAAATAGGATCTAGTTTATGTGTTGTAGTAAAAACTACAGTACATTTTCTGTAAAAAATTCAAGGGTACAGATTTAATTAAAAAATGTTTTAACGAAACGTTATCGTTTTAATGGTGCCATTCTCCATTAGAGTTTTTATGTTTCCTTCTCTCTCTCTCTCTCTCTCAAAACAGATGTTGTTTAGTAATTCAAACACTTTTTGGTACTGTAATTTATTTCTATTTCTATTTTATTTTTTAGTTAAAGTCACCATAAGAACGTGGTGAAATAGGATCTGGCTTATGTGTTGTAGTAAAAACTAAGGGTAATTACCTTTTCCCCCCATGAACTACCACCCCTTGTCAAGATGCCCCTATGAACTGACAACTCGACCAAAATAGAGCATTCAACTACCATGTTTATAGGTTTTCTCCCATTCCGTTAGAGAGGGATTAAATCTGACGGTCAACACCTCACATGACCGTTACATGCCGTTTTACAAGTTTTTCTTGCTATTTTACCCTCATCTTCATTGTCAGTTCATGGGGGCATGTTGGAAGAAGGTAGTAGTTCTTGGGGGGAAAATGTAATTACCCCAAAAAATTAGAATCTATGCCAACAATTTTTTTTATTTTTTTTGATAAGTAAACGCCAACAATTCTTTTTACAATTCAAATCAATTTCTTCCTATTTTTATCTTAAAAGTTTAAGTTTACGTAATTAAACTTTTATATTTAAATTGTTCTTTTAAACATATATCTGAGCTATGCATGCTTCGCTGAAACCAATTTAATAAAATTTCAAAACACCTTCCCATTTATAGTACAGACAAAAAAGCCTCGTGTCTGGAAATCTGACATGGTGTTAGATGATAAAAGAGGTGGTACCAGTTGTAAAGAGACTACATTCACTTTTTTATCGGGGGTGTTTTTTTTAGTAATGTTTCTTGCACAAATTTCGTACAACTTTTGTACAATTCTAACAACTTTTTTTAAAATCAACCATTGGATATTTAAGGCACACATGTAGGAAAACAGATCCAACGATTGATCATAAAAAATAAAAATTGGTCAGAGTTGTACGAAAGTTGTACAACAATCATTTTTTTGTTTTACTTGAAATAGTATTAAGTAGGCTGATATGAACCTGAAAACATGGCTGGTGTGTGGGTCAAAGGGTCAAGTGTAGAAAAGACGTAGGCCTAAGGCTTGAAATGGGCTGAAAAATATATTGGTTTGACAATGATGCATTAATGAAGTAAGAACAAGTGGGTCACATACATTCTAGCAAGGAGGAAAGAAACACAGTTTATCAGTACCAAAAAATAACCCAACGTGTGTTGGAGTCGCATACTTATCTCCAACACGCACACCAGTCATTCCACACAATGTAGAGAACGACTCAGAGAAGGAGAACCTATGCTTTAATTTGCCACAACATTGCTTAGATTGTGTCGTGTTCATATCAGATTTACGAGTCGTTGCAAAAAGGCTTAGTTGCGTGTTGGGAGCATGTGCAGGGGAAAGGGAAAGCTGTATAACAATCATTTCAAGTGAAAAAAAAAATGATTGTTGTACAACTTTCGTACAAGTCAAACATCTTCTTCTTTTTTTTTTTTTTTTTTTTCTGTTTTTTCTTTTTTTAATGATCAACCATTGGATCTGTTTTTCTACATGTGAGCTTTAAATATCCAATGGTTGATTTTAAAAAAAGTTGTTAGATTTGTATAAAAGTTGTACGAAATTTGTGCAAGAAACATTACTAAAAAAAGAAAAAAAGAAAAAGAAAAAGAGTAACTGATAAACAAAAAATGCATGTAGCCTCTTTACAACTAATACCACCTCTTTTATCATCCAACACCATGGCAGATTTCTGAACACATGAGGCTTTTTTGTCCGTACCATAAATGGGAAGGTGTTTTGGAATTTTATTAAATTGGTTTTGGTGAAGCGTGCATGGCTCAAATATATATTTAAAAGAACAATTTAAATATAAAAGTTTAATTACGTAAACTTAAACCTTTTAAGATAAAATATGAAGAAATTGATTTGAATTGTAGAAAGAATTGTTGGCATTTACTTATCAAAAAAAAAAATTGTTGGCATAGATTTTAATTTTCTGGGGTAATTACCTTTTGCTCCCATGAACTACTACCCTTCTTCCAACATGCCCCCATAAACTGAAAATGAAAATATAGGTAAAATAGGAAGAAAAAGTTGTAAAACGACATGTGACGGTCACGTGAGGTGTTGATTGTCAAATTTAATCCCTCTGACTGACGGAAGGGAGGAAAACCTGTAACGTTGGTAGTTAAATGCTCTATTTTGGTCGAATTGTCAGTTCATAGGGGTATGTTGACAGAGGGTGGTAGTTCATGGGGGGAAAATGTAATTACCCCTAAAAACTACAATACATTTTCTGTAAAAAAAATCAAGGGTACATATTTAACTAAAAAATGTTTTAACCAAACGTTGTTGTTTTAATGGTGCCTTCTCCATTAGAGTTTTTACTTTTCCTTCTCTCTCTCTCTCTCTCTCTCTCTCTCTCTCTCTCTCTCTCTCTCACACACACACACACACACACACATGCACACCCACATAGAGAGAGTGCTCACAAATTCCAGATCATTCCACAACCTTCCAATGGACGCACACCAATTTCTCCTTATAACCTCAACTCCCGCATTCTTCATCTCCATTATTCCACCACTTGTGCTTGCCTAAATCTCTATCACTACAAGGCCTCAATCCTATGGCTTTCGAGGCCAAAGTGTTTGAGATTTCTTCAATGTTTGAAAAGCTAGTGAGGAACATGACCTATCTCTAAGGGCGGAACTAGGAGTTTTCGTGTGAGGGTTCAAATCTGCGTAATTAAATAAACACATAAATGCATATAGTCCATTTATGTGTGTGTGTGTGTGTGTGTGTCCGCGAGTTTATGTATAATAAAAGCATAAAAGTCTTAAACATAATTACTTTGATCATCACTCTCTCGCACAATGACGACAAGCAGCAGAGGAGAAGAAAAGGAATAGAGGAAGGGGCTCTTATGTAGGGGATTTGTCTCTAATATTAAAGTTCTCTCTTTTCCATGTATTTTCATTTATATTTTGTCACATATTTTAATACTATAAGAGGCTAAATTCCCAACTAAGTTTGAGGATGAAGCCTCATTAATGAATTTCAGCAGTTATTTATGAGATTTAATTTTGCCCAAAATAATGTTTAATTGAACAATAAAAATTGTTCTTGTTTCATATCAATTAATAAATAATGAATTTTGGATATGAGTTTAATCAAGCTTTTCTCATGATCTAGGATTATTTTTATTGGTTGAATGCTTGGTTTATATTGTTGATTTTAAAATTAGATATCTATTGTGATTTGTTTTTTACAGATACAATAGATGATTTGATTTTAATTTCTTTTAAAAGCGAAGAAGAACACGCTTTAGATTTTTGTTAAAGATTTTAAAGATGATATTTTCCATGGTAACAAGATTGATTTCTAGATTATCATGTAGAGTATGGGTAAAATCAATGATCAAGAATATATGTGGTCATGAATTAATGAGGTGGATTCCACAACCTTAATTTTTTTTTATTATTATTATTATTTTTTTTTTTATCTTGATAGTTTACTGCTTTTATTATTTATTTTGTTTTGATTAATTGCATGTTCGAATTTATTTTTATTTCTGAACAACCATAATTTTCTTGAATTAGATTAAGATTTATTTAATTTAGATTTGGTTAGTTTTCCTATGATTATAGAAGTCCCTGTGGGTTCGACCTTGCGCTTGCTAAACTATACTTCGGTACGGTTCGTGCGCTTGCGAGTATATTTAAATTTCACAACAAGTTTTTGGCGCCGTTGCCTGGAATTTGGGTAGGAAAACGAATTAGATCCCAAACTGAATTCATTCTTCTACTATTTGTAGTTAGTTTTGTTTTATTTTTTTATTTTTTTTTTTGTATTTTTGTTGAAAAAAAAAAAAGGATTAAAATTTTGGTTTCGAGTAGTGTATGAGAATGTGGGAGCGGGATCACACACATCGTCTTGTTAGAGTTGAACTTTCCACAATGGCAGAAAATGTCGATGATACCAAGACTCAAAGAGAGTTGTTTTCACCCATTACCATTAATCCTCCTTCTTGCATAGTGTTGCCCCCAACCACCGCGGCACACTTTGAGTTGAAGCCCCATATTATTCAACTCCTTCCATCATTCCATGGGTTTGGCCATGAGGATTTGTACCAACATGTGAAGGATTTCCTTAAAATATGCTCTACATTCAGGTTCCAAAAAAAATTCGATGAGTCAGTGCGTCATAGGCTTTTTCCTTTCTCCTTGAAAGAGAAGGAGAAAGCGTGGCTGAATTCTAATGTACCCAGATCCATCATCTCTTGGGATATCCTTGTCACTAAATTTTTGAACAAATTTTTTCCTATGTCAAAGACCAATGCCCTTCATCATGAGATAACTGATTTCGCTCAAGAGGAGCATGAGAAGTTTTATCAGAGTTGGAAAAAATTTAAGGATTTACTTTTGAGATGTCCCCACCATGGATTTGAGACTTGGTGTCTCGTCTAATACTTTTACAACGGTTTGACCCAGTCTAACAGTAATATGATCGAATCTATGAATGGTGGAAGTTTTTTAAGCCTTATAGATAGTGATGCATTTGATTTTCTGGACAAGCTGTCTGAAAGTTCCCAGCAGTGGGATTTTTCTAGTCATAGGGACAAATCCTCTAGTGTCCCTAAGAAAGGAGACCTCTATGAGGTGAAGGAAGAGGCTAACTTGAGGTTGAAAATTGATTCCCTTACTCATAAAGTTGAGACTCTTTCTGTGAGCCAATCAGTGAATTCTACCAACTTTCCTTCGCGCGAAGTTTGTTCTTTGTGTGGTAATCAAATGCATAAGGCCCATAATTGCCCTTCTTTGTCATCTTTTACTGAGAGTTCGATGGAGCAAGTTAATGCTTTTCATCACTTTAGGAAGCAATCTGGAGGCCCATTTTCAGAAACCTACAATCCGGGATGGCGGAATCACCCCAATTTCTCTTGGAGGGAAAATCAACCACTCAATCAAGGAGGGTTTCCTAATCAAGCTAATAACCAATACCCCTAGGATTTCGTGTGCCACCTCAGAATCAACTCTCATCATCTTCTCAATCTACTCCTCAATTTGTGGCATAACCATGGCAAAAATCATCTTTGGAGGAGTCTCTCAAAACCTTCATGCAATCAACACAACAGGCCATTCAAGAAATGAGAGGTTCCACGCAGATGAACACCCAAGCAATTTCAAAACTGGAAAACCAAGTTGGCCAGTTAGAAACCCATGTTGGAGAAAGGGAGAAAGGAAAATTTCCCAGTCAACCTGTACCCAACCCAAAGGGGCAGTATGGTATCAAAAATTCTTCTAGTTCTACCCATGACCAAGAGCATGTTCAATTGATTACAATCCTTAAGTCTGGTAGACAGATTGATAATCAGGTCAAAACTCTAGAGTTTGAGAAGACTAACACCACTCAGAGTTCACAGGTTGATCATCGTCATGATAAGGAGAAGGACAATCTATCTCCTATCTCAATTCCTTGCCCTTTTCAGGATCAAAGTTCTTTCCAGCCCATTGTTGCTAGTCCCACAGTCAGAACTTTTGTGCCGAAAGCTCAATTCCCTCAGAGATTCGCGAGACCCAACAAAGGTGCACAATAGAGAGATATTTTAGAGGTTTCTAAGTAGGTCCATCTCAATATTCCATTCTTTGATGCAATCCAACAAGTGCCTGTTTATGCCAAGTTTTTGAAAGATATTGTTGCAGAAAAGAGGAAGACCAATGTCCCTAAAAAGGCCTTTTTGACAGAGCACGCTAGTTCAATCCTTCAATGCAAATATCTTACCAAATACAAGGACCCTAGATGTCCTACAATTTCATGCAAGATAGGGGATCATGACATTGAGTGAGCTTTGCTATATTTAGGGGCGAGTGTGAATTTATTGCCACATTTAGTCTATGTGTAGTTAGGTTTGGGGGAGTTGAAACCAACTAAGATGACACTTCAATTAGCGGATAGGTCAGTGAAAATACCCAGAGGTATTGTTGAGGATGGTCATATTAAGGTTGATGCATTCTATTTTCTTGTGGATTTTGTAGTCCTTGACACTCAACCTATGCCAAATAGTAATGGCCAAATTCATGTCATTTTGGGTCATCCTTTCTTAGCCATGGCTAATGCTTTGATCAATTGTCGAAATGGTGTTATGAAGATTTCTTTTGGGAATATGACAATTGAACTCAATATCTTTAACATAAGCAAGCAAGCACTAGAAAATGAAGATGTTAATGAGGTTTACATGGCTGAGAGTCTGATTCATGGTACTTTCATACAGTCGAGCTTAGAGGATCCCTTAGAGGCATGTATAGCCCATTTTGGAGGTACTCTTGACATTGAAAAATCAATTGAGGAGGTTAACACATTGCTAGGTACTTTGCTCCTCTTTTTTGCTAACAAGTGGCAACCAAAAGTTGTTTCTCTTCCACTTTCTTCATCGCCTCCACTTCCCTCTACTGTAAAGCCACCAAAGTTGTAATTGAAACCATTACCTGACACTTTCAAGTACATGTTTTTGGATTCCTCTAAAACATTACCTGTCATTGGTTAGGACACTTTAAGAGCATAAGGAAGCTATAGGGTGGACAATTGCTGACATCAAGGGTATTAGTCCCTCTGTGGTTATGCACAAAATTCACTTGGAAGAAAATATTAAAACTTCATGGGAATCACAAAGGTGTTTAGACCTCATCATGCAAGGTGTGGTTAGAGATGAAGTTTTAAAGCTTTTGGATGTAGGTGTCATTTACCTAATTTTAGACAATAGTTGGGTAAGCTCGGTTCAAGTTGTACCAAAGAAGTCTAGCATAACGGTGGTCAAGAATGAGGCTGATGAGTTTGTTCCAACTCCCCTGCAAACGGGATGGAGAGTATGCATTGACTACTGTAACTTGAATTCCATGACAAGAAAAGATCATTTTCGTCTTCCTTTTATAGACCAAATGTTGGAATGGTTAGCTGGTCATACTTATTACTGTTTTCTTGATGGTTATTCCAGTTATAATCGAATCCCCATTGCACCAGAGGATCAAGAAAAGACTACATTCATCTGCCCTTTTGGGACATTTGCCTATCGTCGCATATCATTTGGTTGTGCAGTGCTCCTACTACTTTCCAGTGGTTTATGATCAATATTTTCTCAGATATAGTGGGATTTTTCCGTGAGGTATTTATGAACGATTTTTCTGTATTTGGGTCAACCTTTGAGGAATGTTTGCACCACCTATCCATAGTGCTAGTTCGATGTAAAGAGAAGAAACTTGTTCTTAACTGGGAGAAATGTCATTTCATGGTAAAAAAAAGGGAATTGTTCTTGGGCATGTCATCTCAGAGAATGGTATTGAGGTAGATAAGGCTAAAGTCGATTTAATTTCTAACCTTCCACCTCCACGGACTGTGGAGGACATTAGGTCTTTTTTAGGTCAATCAGTATTCTATCGAAGGTTCATCAAAGACTTCAGCAAGATCTCTAGGCCTTTATGCAACTTGCTTGCTAAAGATGCTCCATTAATGTTTCATGATGTTTGCCTTCATGCTTTTACAAGACTCAAGATTGAGCTGACGTCAGCACCGATCATTCGACCACCCGATTAGAGTGAGCCTTTGACGATTATGTGTGATGTCTCCGATTATGCACTTGGTGCTGTTTTAGGGTAGCAAGTTGGAAAAATTCACTATGTGATTTACTATACCAGCAGAACTCTAAATGATGCTCAAATCAATTATTCCATGACGAAAAATGAATTACTGGCAGTTGTTTTTGCATTGGATAAATTTAGATCTTATTTATTGGGATATAAGGTTGTAGTGTCTTCGAATCATGCTGCATTGAAGTACCTTTTTCCTAAAAGGATTCTAAACCTCGTCTTATCCAATGGATTTTGTTGCTGCAACAATTTGATCTTGAGATTCGAGACAAGAAATGTTCTGAAAATGTGGTAGAAGACCACCTGTTGAGATTGATAGTAAAGTGTGATGATGACTCTTTACCAATTCTTTCAGAATGATGCTTATAATTCTTCCAAAGTGTATAAGGACCAAATGAAAAGAGTTCATGATAAGAACATCTTGAGGAAATCATTTGTAACTGGACAGTAGGTCCTTTATAATTCTCGTTTGCATCTTTTCCTTGTAAAATTACGATCTCGATGGTCTGGTCCTTTCAAGGTTTGCATTGTTTTCCCACATGGGGCTGTAGAGATTGAGAATTCTAATAATGATGTATTTAAAGTCAATGGCCAACGATTGAAACCTTTTTTAGAATTGAAAAGTCCAAAGGTAGAAGAAGCGAATTTGGAAGATCCTATGTATCAGGATTTATTTTTAGATTTGTTGGAAGTCTGGCTTAAAACAGTAAACTTGAGGCTCGTGGGAGACAACCCATTCCATTCCATGTCATTTTCTTTTTATTTTTTCTTCATTTTTTTTCTTGCTCCTTCAATGTGATTCTGACATGTGTTCATGTGCTGAAATGGTTAATTCTTTGTTTATAGGACTCATGTGGTACAAACTCAACCAGATACTATATTTCTTATTTTTATATTTTGTACTTGTTATCAGCATGATTTTCACCTTTTTGATGTAAGAATGGACATATTGAGGACAATGTTTGATTTAGGTTTGGGAGGGATTTTTTTTGGAGTTCGTTTAGCAGACTCTCTCGCACAGTGACAACGAGTAGCAGAGGAAGGGGCTTTTATACGAGGGATTTGTCCCTAATATTCAAGTTCTCTCTTTTCCATGTATTTTCATTTATATTCTACCACATATTTTAATACTATGAAAGACTAAATTCTCAACTAAGGTTGACAACCCTCAATCAGCTTATTGCTAGTCCCTAGCAATTCAAGCGACCTAAAACAGACACACACTCAAGAACAAGAAAAACACTCCAATAATTTTTATTTTTATTTTTCCACTTAGCAACAAGAATTAGTTCAAGGTCATGACACTACAGCTACCGAAGAGATTCCTCATGCCAACAAAGTTCAATGTGAGTGAAAATTTAGGCAACACAAACACACTCTCAGTGTCCAAATAAACATGACTTCAAATTTCCATAAGAAAGTATGTTTTGAATCAAGCCTTACTAATGTTAACACTCAACAATTGAAATCACTCTGAAATAGGTGTAATACTCTCTAGTATATGTGAGTGGAATAATGTAAACAAAATCAAACACCTCACATATAAATCATATGTCAAGCCCTCGTTTTAGGATATAAGGGGATACGTGAACTTGAGTTTATAAAACATCCATATAATTAAAAGCATCTAAAAAAAAAAAACACTCCATATAATTAGAAGCATGCACACATTTTTCCAAAAATAGCACAAGGCTATATTTTATTATATATATATATATATATATATGAAGTAGTTCTTTAGTCGTTACAACATATTTCTAGGAATTTTCAAAAAAAAAAAAAACAGAACATAATATACAATACAAAAGTTAGGTCGGTCCATAACGGTCTAATACTCTTAAGGGAGGAGTCTACGCCATCCATGAAGAAAGGACTCCGGTCTATAGTGTCATCTAAAAAGTTTGCAAGGGAAATGGGTGAGTTCGACAACTCAGTAAGGGACACAACATAATAAATGGCAGTATATATATAAAAATACATGTTGGAATTTAAGCTATAAATAGTATACTCCCTTACAACCAAGATAGAATTCAAGATAAGAATCAGATAGAGAGAATGCAATTAGATCAAATGCACAACAATTCAATGTGTAAGTTTTATCCACCCTTGGCCCAATATCCGCTAATTAACCATGAGCGGCACACATTTGGCTCGTCTCAAAAAACGACTATGAGCCCATCCTGTCGTCATAGGGGAAAGCCGTACCGGGTTGGGAACTTCCCTAGGTGAAGGCCATCCCGGCTGGTAGCACACACCTTCGCGTAACTGTCCTTTGGTGTGTTTGCCATGCTACCCTATGAAACTGTGGAATCCAGGTATCTATGGCATGGTGCAACGGGGGTAAAACTGTGTGCACATGAAACATGTACTATGATATCAACCTTTGCTCATATGTAACCTATGCCTTTGAGAACTATGATTTCATAATCCTTTGTCCATATGGTGCTCATGTAACAAATATAAGCTATGTATGATCATATGAGATTCTAATTACATTATATGATAAGAGTATTATCGTGACGGAAATATAAGTAGTATCAAAGCATGAAAGAGTTTTTAGAAAAATTTTCAACTTTTTCTCTTGAAAAATGTTTTTTTTTTAAAATAAAATTTGTTGGGGTTTATAAGGTTGTGTTCCCTTACCTGGTGCTTTTTGAGTGTGACTAGTACCTCCTTCCTAGTTTGGATCACAAAAATAGATTTAGAGGATATTCTAAAGATAGGGGGTTATAAGTGAAGTTCTAAAAAAAAAATATTGTTTGGAAGTCTGTTTTAAAAAAAAATTACAAGCTTCGCAGCATTTCTAAAAGTGCACGATTTTAAAGATTAAACGAATTTACAAAGAGTTAGCTTAACTGCATTTTTAAAAATTGTGTTTTGAACTCAAACAAATGCTTAATTATGAAATATCTTTTTATCTAATTTTAGAGGTTGTGTGTGGTCTAAACCCTATTTGAATTTGATCTTGTTATGAACCATGATTACCTCTAATCAAAAACCAATATCAAAGCAACAAATTGCCCTAAGGTGAAGAAAAAGTCGTCAATCAATGTTGTAATATAGTTTTCTTTCTACAAATTTGTTATCTAATAGAACTATAGAAGTCATTTTCACTCTTTTAATCTGCATGTTAATAATATTTGCAGTCTTTTCTTCTTCTTGATATTCTTAAACAGGAATTGCGGTGGCGTTTGTATTTACAATCACATCTACTTTTCTTGTCCTTGTGATGAGCATGATATAGAAGACAAACATGTACTTGATCATCATCGATCTATGCCCTAAACATCGGGCTTTTGGAACTCCTATTTTTGAGCTCAGTACTCTACAAATTTGTTGATGGAGGGTACCTTCCTTTGTTATTCGCCTTGACTCTTGTGTCTATTATGTATTTATGGAACTATGGCTACCGCAAGAAGTACATGTACGAGCTGGATAACAAAGTTTCTAAAGAGAAATTGGTTGAGATAGCCTCTGATCCTACCATCCTTCGATTCCCAGGGCTTGGTCTATTATACACTGAGCTTGTCCAAGGCATCTCCCCAATATTCACACATTATGTTGCCAATATTCCAGCTTTGCACTCAGTTCTTGTCTTTGTCTCAATCAAATCATTGCCGATTAGCACGGTCCCTCTGGAGGATCAGTTTCTGTTCCGGCGAGTCGAGCCTCATGGGCTAGGCATTTTCCGATGCGTTGTGAGGTATGGTTATAAGGAGGGAAGAACTGATATATAGGAGTCTTTTAAGGAGATGTTGGTGAATGAGTTGAAGGAATTCATACAAAAAGATGATGAGGAATCAGATGGTAAGGAAGTAGTAGTGGCGAGGAGAATTAACGAAGAAATGGTGCAAAGAGAGGTGGGAATAGTGGATGATGCACTAACATCTGGGGATATTGTTTATCTAATGGGTGAAAATGAGGTGATCATGGCTTCAAAGGGGTCTAGCTTGTTAAAGATATTTGCTGTAAATTAGGCCTCCAATTGGTTGAGTACAGGGACGGAGCCAAACATTTTAATGGGAGGGACCAAAATTTTTTTTTCTTAAGTAGGGGTTAAAGTATATATATATAGATGCAAATCTTAAGTAAATTAAACATAATCCAGTTTTGATATTTTTATTATTCCCTTCAAATTAAAAATCAATAAGCAAAAGTGAAAAGAGTTTTTTGGAAAAAAAAAAAAAAGGGGGGGTAAAGAAAACCGCTGTCCAAAGATTTAGAAAATAAAAAATAAAAAGGTCTCAGCTTCTGTACTAAAATTGAAAAATTTTAGTTAAATGAATTGTGTGCTTCTCGGTCTTCTCGCAAGGCTTTATCTGAATGATATGGCTCTTGAAACTAATATTCTCTTGCTCTTTTTGTTAGAACAGCCCACTCTAACTAACACAATAGCCCACTAACTGTTATACAAAATACACTATATTTTACACAAAACACATTCTGCTAAACGCAACACAAAACAAATGAAACACATATCTTCTAGATTTTTCTAATGCCGTCTAGCTATTTTTGCCTATTTTACATTATTTTTGCCACATTCTTAGGACATCGAGCTTTGTCAAGCGTATGACTCCTCAAATCCACACGTCTTCTTCCAATGCACTGCTTTAATTACTAAACAATTTTCATTTACTTTGAACAAAGCCTCTACAACGTTGTAAAACTCCTTCCATCGTTACCTTCTCAAACATATCCATTGCTACCTGTGAAATATTAAAGGAAAAAAATGTTTGACAATAAAGCTATCGTTCCAAATGAGATGAAACTAATTGAAGAGATGATAAAGGGGAATGGGCTAAGGGGCCAAAAAATTTCTTGCTAGGAGCCAATAGGCGAAAAACCTTTTTTTTTTTTTTTTTTTTACTTTAATTATTATTTTTTTCTTAAGAGTTGAGGAGGGTACCCATCCCCACCCCCCCGGTCATTGGTTGAGTAGATGTATGAGGGAGGCGGATGAAGTTTTCATGATTCCTCGCAACCGACTTCTCAAGGTAGGGATGACTTACGAGGTTTAGTTAGCTTGAGATTTTGGTCGATCGGTTTCATTTGGTGTGATTTTCTTGTACTTGTTTTTGTAATGGAACAAATGTTTGATAATTGATGGGAATCTGTACGGAATAATTCTATTAGTCCATTAAATGTTTATAAAAAAATTATGTACTTAGCTTTTAAAATTACCATTTGATCAAAATCTTCATTTAATCAATTACACATCCAATGGTGATTTTAAAAGCCACCTCATTTTTTTATGAACACTTAATGTACTAATAGAATTACTCATATGTACGTTATATATCTATGCATCAACACTGAATGATAATTATTTTTACTGATCTTAAAAGTACAAAAGCATTAGGATCGATGTACAGAAAGAAAGTGATAGACACCTCACGGCATCAACTCTCTCGAGAGCCCATCAACAATCTGATTAACGGAAGTAGTTTTGTATTATGGATTTCTATTAATGATTAATCTAAATATATAGATAAGAGTTATCTCATGCTATACTAATTATCTGCAAATATATACTTACTGATCAACTGAATCGTTTATAAATACATGAACTCTCCTCAACGGATCATGTAGGTGATCAGGGATATTAATTTTTTTTTCATTCACTGTGTTCTTTCTTTTAGCAACAATTGGTTAAAAAAAAAATCTACTTAACATTTTAGTGATTATGAATAAATTACACTTGGCAAGTAATAAACTGTAATCATATGACAAATCTGATCATAGGAGAGATCCAATATATATATATATATATATATAGAAGCTATATAGGGTTTCTATATAGGTTTTTGATAATTTCCTTATCTAATGTATTTTTTATAGTTGGTTGAGATTGTAATCAAATTAATAGAATTTAGTTACTTGAGTAGCTAGAGTTGTGTAATTGATGTATATGGTTGTTGTGCAAGAAGCATTTTTTATATAAAGAGAAATGATCCCTACACTCATTTCTCACAACAGCCCCACAACAAGCTGACGTAGCTGGTAATATTTTATTACTTTTTTTATTTTGTTTTCTTTTCTTTTCTTTTTGTAAAAAAATAATAAAATACTACCAGTCACGTCAGCTTGTTGTGGGGCTGTTGTGAGAAATGAGTGTAATGATCATTTCTCTTATATAAAAGTAGAAAAAAGACTCTTGTACGGCAGTTGTGTAAGAGTTGTGCACTTTTGTAGATAAATGGGTCCTACCTCATGTGTCTACAGTTGTGCACCAATCAGCTCTCATAAAAGTAAGCTACCTTCTCCACGATACCCTAATTTTTCCTTTTGGAGACCCATCTTGACTTTGAAGTGTTATATATATGACTTTCATATGTATTTTTAATATAATTGTTAACAAATATGACTTTAATCGACTAAATTGATCATTATTTTTAAAGACATATGTAAATACTTTATGAATAAATATCAATTTAAACATACTAAATTAAAAGAAAATTTTAATGTATTAGAAGAGTTGATTATACGCAGGGAGAGAGAAGTCAATGACTAGTATCAATTTTTATCGCTTATGTATTAAAATTTACAAAATTTTCACATTTTTCTGTCTATGTATTCAGAATTACTTTTTTGGTCTATTTAATTCTCCGAAAAAGTTACAACGCGAATGACAGATCAGCCTCCTCCATGCTCTTAATTCTCAAAGTTTGTGGGGGCCCGGCCGATAATTTAGACGATAATTATCAGGTGATTAATTATAATTAACAGGAATACAAAGAGTCACAGTTGTTGTACAACTGGATGTCATTCAAGTTATAAATACGCTTCTATCAATAACTAATTAAGCATAGCTAGATATATACAACAAAGCCCTAGCATAAATCTGTGAGTACGTTCTAGAGCACTGTTTGAGAGTGATGGAGGGTGGTGATATCATAGAAGAAGAAGAAGAAGAACAGCAAGTTCATGATCAGCATGGCAGTAAGAATATTGGGCTCAAAAGTAAGAAGCTTTCTTGGAAAAAGATTGATTCCTTCGATTTGGAGGCAGCCAGAATCACCTCATCAAGTCAAGGCCATGGATCTCCTCAGGTACGACTAAAATCCCATATTTCTTAAACCCCCTCCAACCAACACCTTTTGTGCAGTGACACAGATTCTGATCTCCTCGTGACACATTTTCTGATACAAGAATATTCACCCTACCCATCTCTCATTTTATAAGATGGGTCGAAGAATGTTTTCCGTTCATCATCCTTTCTAGTTGCACCAAACACCGGATATATAATACAGAAAATATTTTCCGTCCAGACAAACGGAACATTAATCGTATATTATTTTGTTTGGTTTCCTAGATTTAATTTATTCAAGGTGGTTTGGGTGGATGCAGGGCGGAGAGTGGGGAATTAGCATAATGAAGCTAGCATTCCAGAGCGTTGGGGTTGTATATGGTGATTTGGGCACCTCACCTTTGTATGTGTTGCCAGGAGTTTTCCCTAATGGGATTAAGCACAATGATGACATTCTTGGAGTGCTGTCTCTTATCTTTTACTCCCTCATGTCAATCACTTTGATCAAGTACGTTTTCATTGTTCTTGCAGCCAACGATAACGGTGATGGTAATCTTCTCGATCTTAATTCTCTCATCCTTGTACAATCTTTATCATTATATATGTTAATGACCATCTTAAGGAAATAATATTTGCTAGTCGTTTATGCTACTGTGTGTTTGTGATGCCATGAGATTAAATTTAGTACTTCTATGCTTTTATTTTATATAAACACACACGTAGGGAAATTATATGTATCTATATTATTTTGCATTTATATAAGTCTGTCTCCCAAACTTATCAAAAAAAAAAAAAAATCATTTCCTATACCAAAGTTCCTGGTTCTACCCTTGGTGGTAGAGTTTGTGTTGTTTTAATAAAATTTATGTACGAGTAGTTTATTTGTATTAAAAGTTCATTCACCTATATATTGTATGTCTTTCTATTTCTCCTATTTATATGGATGACTGATTAATAAAAATGAAACATATAACTACAAAAAAATAAAAATAAAAAATCACTGTTATGAGTCACTTGTTGACATTATTCATTTTGAGTCGTTTGAATAGTATCCGTTAGAAAGTGACTTAAAATATAAAGTTTAGACTCTAAGCCCGTTTGGCAATCTCCTCCCCTCCCCCTTCTATTATATTCATTTTTCCCAAAAAACATCAACTTTAAAACATTCTTAACATTTTTTACTATTTATATTACATCAACACTTTTTTATTACTATTTAAATAAATAAATAAAAGTCACTACAATACAATTTTTTTTTCCACTTTTCCATATAAATTCTTTTATCTTTATATCACATCAATCACATTTTACTATCACTCAACAAAAAATTCCTACCCTAATATGAGGGGAGGAGGTTGCCAAACAGGCCCGATTAAAATCGTTTTATTGGTCAAATAATTCCAATCATTTGAAAAGTGAACGACTCCAAATGGTTGAAATCGTTTGAGTATTTTTGTAAAAACGAATTTATCCCAAACGATATTAAATCCCTTATTTTTTTTTTGTAGTGATAGGGTTTTAACTAAAAGGGTTTTTATTCTGATCTCTCAGAATCTAACGATCTATCCCGTTACGGGACATACTAAAACTTGGAATAAATGATCATCAAACTGTTCATATCGTTGTAGGAGGAACGTTTGCTCTATATTCTCTGATATGCCGCTACGCCAAGGTCAGCTTGACGCCCAACCAGCAGGCTGAAGACAAAGAAGTATCCAACTACCGACTAGATGTGCCAAACCGGCGGCTCAAGAGGGCATCCTTTGTGAAGTCCATGCTTGAGAAGAACCAAACAATAAAATACTCCATCTTGTTCATCACCATGCTTGGCACCTCCATGGTACTTGGAGATGGAATCCTCACACCATGCATATCAGGTACAGCAGATGTGATGATCGATTATACTTGTTTTCAATTTATATATTGATCATCATGCCATTATACTATGTGATGATGAAATAACAAATTTACAATATGATGTTCGATCTGGGTGTATGCATGCATGCATGCAGTATTGTCGGCAGTGGGGGGAGTTAAGGAAGCTGCTACTTCTCTTACTGATAATACGATCATGTGGATTTCTGTGGGCATCTTGATAGTTCTGTTCCAAATTCAGAGGTTTGGGACAGATAAAATAGGCTATAGTTTCGCTCCAGTACTTACAATTTGGTTCCTTTTCATCGCAATCATTGGCTTGTACAACTTTGCGAGGCATGATCCGGGTGTTATCAAGGCAGTCAATCCAATGTACATTGTTCAATATTTCAACAGGAATAAGAAGGATGCGTGGATCTCTCTTGGAGGCGTCATCCTATGCCTGACAGGTGTGTGAAAATAATGGCTACTGTGGTATATATATATACATAGCATCGATCTATCAGTAATATACAACTTATATTTTGGATGGTACTGATCAAACAATATTATCATGATCGATCAGGTTCTGAAGCCTTGTTTGCGGATCTTGGTCACTTCAGCGTCCGCTCAATTCGAATAAGCTCATGCACTCTAGTGTTTCCCTCCATTGTCCTTGCCTACTTTGGTCAAGCTTCCTATCTCCGGAAGCACAATCAGGATGCTAGCAATGCCTTCTATAGTTCAATTCCAAGTACGTTTACTATTTGAAAAGAATAATGATTCAATGCTACTTAAATATACAACTTCTCACCACCTTGTCTATTTTTTGAGTTTTTTTATTTTTTAAAAATAAATTAAGGTGAGGGACCACCTTGCCACATAGACAAGGTGGTGAAAAGTTGTATATTTAGGTGGTAGAGAATCATTACTCATTTGAAAAAACTTCACTTATTATTCTTAATCTTTCACCACTTTTACAATCATACGTATAAAATTTAAAAAGTGTCAATTTAGTGTATCTATTTTTCAATTTTTTTTTTTTAATTTCACTCTTAGTTAGAATTTTGAGTGTGTCAAAATTCTTAAAATGCCCCTAATTTTTTTTAGAAGAAAAAAAAAATTACAAGGCTTTAGGCATGGTCCGGATTTAACGAATTTGAAAAATTACTCATGCCAGATATTTTTGAAAAAGAATTATACGTACTAATGGATGAGTGAAATTAAAAAAATTAAAAGATTGATACACTAAATTGACACTTTATAAAATTGAAACGTATGATATATTGTAAAAGTGATAAATCAGCAGTGATAAGAGTAAAGTTTTCTCTTACTATTTTCTTCTACCGGGCGATGTTGATCTGTCATTTTTCTTTGTATTCATCTGATCATCTTCCCTTATACAATATATATATATATATATAATGCAGAACCGCTATATTGGCCGATGTTTGCTGTGGCTGTAATGTCAGCCATCATCGCTAGTCAGTCATTAATCTCAGCTTCCTTCTCCATCATCCAACAGTCATTAGCACTTGGGTGTTTCCCACGGGTTAAGGTAGTTCACACATCCTCTAAGTACAAAGGACAAGTTTATGTTCCCGAGATCAACACCCTTCTCATGTTGGCTTGTGTGGGTGTCACTCTTGGCTTCAAAAATACTTTGCAGATCGGCAACGCTTACGGTAAATACTTGAAACCTAATATAGACGTATCTTTCTTTTGAAGTAGGACATTAAAGTTAGGTTGATTAACTTAGAGTGCTTTTGGTACTAGGGTTTCGTAGATCAAAAATTGGATTTTAAACTAAATCGCAAAAAATATAGGAAAACTTCACTTATAACCCATAATTTTTTATTACTTTCGAAAAAAAATGTACCAAAACTTTTTTTTTTTTAAATGTCAATTTAATTAGGGTATCCATCTTTCAATTTTTCAGTTTCAACCCCCCGTTAGAATTTTTCGTTAAATCCTTTCAAAATTTCCAATATACCCCTGTGTTTATTTTTAAAAAAAAAATATGAATTTTTTAAAAAGATTTAGGCATGAATATTTTTGTAAATTCCGTTAAATTCTAACCAATACTTAAATCCTATTAATTTTTTTCCTAAAAAAAATGAGAGGTATTTTGAAAATTTTGACATGATTTAACTGAAAATTCTAACGGATTGTTGAAATTGAAGGAAAAAAATAAAAATAAAAAATTGAAAGATGGATACCCTAAATTGACATTTTTTAAAGTTTTAGTATCTTTTTTCAAAAGTGATGAAAGTTTGGATATCTGTTTTTAAAAATTGTGTTTTCAACTCAAACGAACCCTTAATTATGAAATATCTTTTTATCTAATTTTAGAGGTTGAGTGTGGTCTAAACTACTATTTGAATTTGATCTTGTTATGAACCAAGATTACCTCTGATCAAAAGCCAATATCAAAGCAACAAATTCCCTAAAGTGAAGAAAAAATAGTCAATCATTGTTGTAATATAGTTTTCGTTCTACAAATTTGTTATCTAATAGAAGTCATTTAATTATCACTCTTTTAATCTGCATGTTAATAATAGTTGCTGTCTTTTTTTTCTTCTTGATATTCTTCAACAGGAATTGCGGTGTCGTTTGTATTTACAATCACATCTACTTTTCTTATCCTTGTGATGATCATGATATGGAAGACAAACATATACTTGATCATCATCTATGCCCTAACCATCGGGGTTTTGGAACTCCTATTTTTGACCTCAGTACTCTACAAATTTGTTGATGGAGGGTACCTTCCTTTGTTATTCGCCTTGACTCTTGTGTCTATTATGTATTTATGGAACTATGGCTACCGCAAGAAGTACATGTACGAGCTGGATAACAAAGTTTCTAAAGAGAAATTGGTTGAGATAGCCTCTGATCCTACCATCCTTCGGTTCCCAGGGCTTGCTCTATTATACACTGAGCTTGTCCAAGGCATCTCCCCAATATTCACACATTATGTTGCCAATATTCCAGCTTTGCACTCAGTTCTTGTCTTTGTCTCGATCAAATCATTGCCGATTAGCACGGTCCCTCTGGAGGATCGGTTTCTGTTCCGGCGAGTCGAGCCTCATGGGCTAGGCATTTTCCGATGCGTTGTGAGGTATGGTTATAAGGAGGGAAGAACTGATGAGTGGGAGTCTTTTAAGGAGATGTTGGTGAATGAGTTGAAGGAATTCATACAAAAATGTGACGAGGAATCAGACGGTAAGGAAGTAGTGGCGAGGAGAATTAATGAAGAAATGGTGCAAAGAGAGGTGGGAATAGTGGATGATGCACTAACATCTGGGGATATTGTTTATCTAATTGGTGAAAATGAGGTGATGGCTTCAAAGGGGTCTAGCTTGTTCAAGATATTTGCTGTAAATTACGCCTACAATTGGTTGAGAAGATGTGCGAGGCAGGCGGATGAAGTTTTCATGATTCCTCGCAACCGACTTCTCAAGGTAGGGATGACTTATGAGGTCTAGCTAGCTTGAGATTTTGGTCGGTTTCCGTTTAATTCATTTGGTGTGATTTTCTTCTATTTGTTTTTGTAATGGAATGATTAATGGACAACCTTAGCAAACATTAATTCCAGTCATAGAAAGTAGTGAAGCAGTACTATATATATATATATATATATATATATATATATATATAGTTTCTTAGACATCAATATATTTGATAATTGATGGGAATCAGTACGTTATCTATGCATCAACACTGTATGATAATTGTTTTTACTGATCTTAAAAGTACAAAAGCATTAGGATGTACAGAAAGAAAGTGATACCAGACACCTCACGGCATCAACTCGCTCGAGATCCCATCAACAATATTCTGATCAACCGGATAGTTTTGTATTATGGATTTCGATTAATGTAAATATATAGATAAGAGTTATCTCATTCTGTAAGCAAATACTTATTCTGATCAACTGAATCGTCTATAAATACATGAAGTACTCTCCTCAACGGATCATGTAGGTGATCGAGGAATAATATTTTTTTAATTCACTGTACGTGTTCTTTGGTAAAAAAAAAAAAAAATGCTACTCAACATTTTAGTCGTGCCTATTACTTATAGATTTTGAATAATTATACTTGGCAAGTAATAAACTGTTGTTCATCCAAAAAAAGTAATAAACTGTAATCATATGACAAATCTTATAGGACAAATCCGATAGGAGCTATGTAGGGTTAATTTCTATATAGGTTTGATAATTTCCTTATCTAATGTATTTTCATAGTTGGTTTAGATTGTAATCAAATTAATAGGATTGGTTTGCTTTATTTGTAATGACATCATAAAAGACTAAGCACATGAAAGTAGTTCTTAGGGCAATTTTCATTGGTGGACGTAAGTGTCGAATACCGAACAAGTCCAAAATTCTCTTGTCCCATTTTCTCTCTTAATTTCTTCCGCTATTTTCTTTATTTTTCCATTTCATTACAAATTTCTACAAAATAACTTATAAATCTTTATGATATGGTAAACTTGAAACTCATGGAAAAATATGTTCTGTTAGTATGGGGACGACTAGCTAGTACTTTTTGAATATCTAATTCCTCCAATCTTTTCTTCTTTCTTTTTGAATAGCAATCTTTTCTTCTTTCAATATACAGAATTTGATCAGAAAAGTAAATCTACTAGTGAGTGACTCATTACGGCTTATTATAATTATAAAGGATCTAAAACTGCAGGAGCTGTTTTTCCTTCACAAATACATTAATTACCGAATGCCTATGCAGATTCAATTCTGTTATTTTGTTAATTTAACTGTTATTCGTCTAAGAAAAATTGTATTTACTTTGTTTTTCCTTCTTTTCTTAACACTATCATATGAATCTATACAAATGTTCTTCCTCTAGTTCTTTTCTGCAGAATACCTTTAGATGTCTATATATAATTAATATGATGCTTCACATTGCTTACTTTTGACTGAATTTATCATCCTTATAAACCTAAAATTATTAGGAAACAGATTAATAATGTACTTTGTAGAATTAACTAACACATGTTAATTAATTTGATAGAAGTTTTCTACATTTTGATCTTGTTCTTCAAACCGTCTCAATCTAATCCCAGCGTTCGTTTGGCCAACGTACAGATAATTAAACTAATTAAACAGGGTGTACAAATTAAGGATCCTAAGCTCAAATTAAACCAATGAGGAACCTCGTGTTTAGGAACTAGCTTGTAGTACTTTAAGCTAGCCCTAATTCTTTTGTCTTCTCTCTATCTGTTTGTTTGTCTCCACATGTTTAGGAAGATGATCACCTGATACAGTTAATGCATGTCAATTGTCAACATGCCACGTACGGGTCTTTCTAGGCTTTCATTTGACGTCTAGTGTAGTAGCTAGGTGTTTGACCACTGAAAGGTGGTCCTCGACTCACAAAATATTCTGGGTTAAAAAAAAAAAAAAAAAAAAAAAAAAAAAAAAAAACCCTAGAACTTGAATTACTCTAGATCGACGACTAACCCTAGACTTTCATAGTATATATTTGTGTTCTGTGTCAGCGGATTGGATTGGATTAGTCAAGCAATTAGTAATCTAGCTTACATACAAGACAAAGTGTTAGCAAATTCCTATATTATCAATCTTTTTTTCTCAGATCAAATTTCAACGTGATAGTGGTTTACTAACGTTTTGCTCTCCGTCTTGTTGTGGAGGCACTCTAGATTCTAGAAGATTTATTAATAATGCTTCATCGTCAATTAAGCAGGACTTGGCAATTAATATTCCCATTCGTCGGCAAACAAAACCCAACGATTGTGAGGTTTCTCATATATAGAATTGAACCAGAAGAAATATATTGAACCAAGAGATCGAGGCTAACAACAATAAATCGAACCAATTAAAAGGCAGGACACATATATAATGTTGAGATTTGTGTACAAATTTAATTAAAATATGAAAACTGTAGCAAAAGAAATAAAAACAAAGAATTACGAGCAGTTAAATGTTACTTAAACATCTCCCTCCTCTAGGCTGAATAGCCCAATGGGTGCCAGCTCTTTTATGCATGAGCTGCTGGATTTAATTAGGTGATAAAATTCTTGTTTAATTTCCACAAGTTAACCTAGCTACTAGCTAGCTAGTGATCAAGTAATTGTTGTGTACAGCTTCGTTGTTTATGTTAATTTCTCGGTGATGAAATCTGCTTAACCCAAAAAATAAAAAATCCCATTCACTAGGGGAATCTAGGTCAAGTAATTAGACCTCCAAACTTCGTAAATCTGAGATGTATGCAATAAATTAAATTAAAGCACGCAGAATATGAAAAGGCAAATGACCCATATTATATAATCTTCCTGATCGACCATAAGCAAATTAAGGTTAGAAAATAGAAATCATGACAGTGTCTTAAAAAGGGTTTTGGGTGGAGGATGGAGGAGCTACCTATATATATATATATATATATATATATATATATATATATATATATATATATATATATATGGAGTCCTTTCAAGCTAGTTTGAATCACATGAAAAAGGCTAGCTAGGCTCATGCTTATTGATCTCCATGATGATAATCGATCACTCATCAGTGTTCCTAAGCCTGTCTTGATTAGCTCTATCTACTTCTAGCTCCCTATATCTATGCAAATACCTTCTAATAGGGCCGGCATAGTCATCAAAGCCAAGTGTTTCCAGCGCCCAGCAAACATCGTCGCCATTCACAGTCTTTCGCCTTTCCTTCCTACACTTGTCGGACGCCTCACTGGTGACAAAGCTAATGAACTCCGACACGCATTCCTGCATCGTCTCCTTCGATTCCTTGGAGATTTTCGCGTTGGATGGCAGAATTCCCTTCATGATCCGCCCCACGTTGGCTATCGGCAACAGCCGCTCTTGCTCCTTGACGAAATTATCATCGTTCGCAGTACTAGCACCAATAATAACATTATCGTCCATTTCCTGACAAAACATATAAGACTCGGTCCTTGTCGATTAAACCCCCCACCACCTACTTTATATATATATATATATATATATATATATATACACATACACTGATACACATACATGCATGCGTACATGTGTGTATATATTATGCATGCACATGAAAAGATGTGGTCTTCTTTGTTCACTATGGCATGTGGGGCTAGCTCTATATATGCCGAACAGGTCAGCATCATATTCTACCTATTATATTGGAGATATATCGAACAAAATGAACACACGCAGGAATATATACAAATTAAACTCAACTGCATATATGGAAGGCTTATTATAAATGGATGCTGATCGATGCATGGCAAAAGCACCTGGAAATGTGTCATCGCTAATTGGACGAGCCATTGGTAAAGCATGTGCTCATCAGGGTAAGCATGCCTAGAATTTACAATAATCTTTAAATATATATATTTTTTTTTAACTTTATGTGTGACTTTTGCTAATGCATCGTGTCTTGGCATGATTAATCAACCCACCTAGACCTTAAAAAAAAAAAAAAAAAAACAATAAAAGAAAAATAAATAGGTAATTCATTATTTATTAATCACGTACGTTTCACTTTAAGATTGCGTCATTCTATGCGACAGCATTGTATTTCTTTTTATTAGCTTAATTATCAGAAGTTTTTTAGAAATTGAAATCCGTACAGGGCCTAACTGTCAAGATTGCTAGTGCTGCCGCCTTCCACTTCACTCACGTATTGAAAAGTCAGCTTTATGAGTTGGTTTCATCAAATTAATATAACGTTGTACTGGATCAGCGTAGGCCAGATCGGATGCATGTACGGACGATTAATTGTGACCCATGTCTTATATTCACATTATCGTGCATTAATCTTATACCAATACACATTATGTGTGAGATTCATATATAAAAAATTTACATTTATGAGACTCACATGCATGAATCTCACATTTTTTATTTGAATTAAGTTTATAATATACTATAATATTATGGCCAAATTAAATTATTAAGTTTGGCCTCTATTATTTGTTTGTCCTGTGGCCTATTATAAAAAATTTGACTTTAATTTATTATAAAAACCCTAATCTGGACCTTGTTTTTTTGGTGAATTAAATTCTTTATAAAGCACAAACACAAGAATACAACTCTCCGGACAGACTGAAACAAGTCACCTGCATAGGGACAATCCCCTAGTGATCAGGAGCAATTAGCAAAACAAACAAAGCTATGCACAGATAGCAAAAAAAAAAAAAACCACAAAACACACTAAACAATAAACTGTAAAATAGAGCAGGAAACACAACCATAACACTGCTATGCACAGGTAAACAGAGCAAAACGTACAACAAAACACAACCAGCAAAAGACCACATCAATTCAATACCCTTGTATCAGATTTTGTAAGTTCCGATGATGAACCAGGCCGAAATTGTTTCCGGCCAACCAACTTCACAAACCTTTTAGCCAACATCCTAGCTCGAACTTGCCATTTAATCTGTGACACAATAACTTATTCTGAGCGTGGAGTGTTGCAATGCAGCAGGTCGTAATCTCGACCTCTTTAAACAATTATTCCCAAAGATATATTTTACTAATTTGAATAAGTTTGATGTGGAAATCAAACGGGTTTAACCGTTTAAAGTCGATTGATGCTTTCGCAACGTGAAATGAATAATGTTTCTTGCACAAATCTTACATAACTTTTGAATAACTCTAATTATTTTTATTTTTTTTTTATGATCAAATATTGGATTTGTTTTCTTACATGTGGGCCCTAAATATTCAATTATTGATTTAAAAAAAAAATTGTTAGAATTGTGTAAAAGTTATGTTAGAGTTGTGCAAGAAACATTACTCATGTGATCGAAATACATTATGCTTTTCGATCAACGAATGTAACTTAAGGCACAAAACCAATCAAAAAAAAAAAAAGTTATTGTCTTTATGTTTTGGTCTCCGGCCCTTGATAAAAATTTCTGAATCCGCCCCGGGCTCATTGAATTATCTTATGCCCTGTGGAGGCTGAAAGAAATAATGTTGAACTTAGAACTCAGAGGAAAATACATTTGGCCCATTGAACAATTATCACTTTTTCACTTGCACCGCTCTGAGTCCGTTTGATATTGTGTTGGAAAATAGAGTTTTTGAATCTCAAAAAAATGATTTTTTTTATTTTTTATTTTTTAAATAAGCTTCATATTATTTTTGCCATTTTTAGAGTAAAAAGTAAGTTTTTGGAGTTTTTTTTACCAAACAAATATTTTTTTAACTTCTTAACACAATCTCAAACGGTCTCTAAATTTCAAAAAGTGACATTCGGGTATCTCAAATTACCACTCCATTATAAAAAGAATAATGATTCAATGCCACCTAAATATACAACTTTTCACCACCTTGCCTATGTGGCAAGGTGGTCCCCCACTACTTTCTGAATTTTTTTATTTTTTAAAAATAAATTAAAGTGGGGGACACCTTGCCACATAGACAAGGTGGTGAAAAGTTGTATATTTAAGTAGTAGTGAATCATTACTCTTATAAAAATGTCACTTCATTAGCCAAAATTGTTAAAGTAGATGAAAAAGTGGTCCCGTGACCACTTTATTGTATTTCTTTCCAAAATACCCTGACTTTTATCATAAAATACTGTATTCACCCCTGAAAACAAATTACCCTCATAGTTATTGAAAAAGAAATTACATTTAAAATTTAAACTATTTAAAAAACTAGAAAAAGATAATACAAGTGGGTGGTTCAGCCCTCCCTCTTTTCATTTGGGTGATTCAACCACCATTAATTAATTAGTTTCTTATATATATATATAGTTTTTTTACTTTTTTTATTTTTGTTTATGTTTTAATATTTTTGAGTTTTTTTGGAAGAAAAACACCAGTGAGGTCATGACACACATGACCACTTTCCATTTATTTTAACGATTTTTCTCAACGGCGTGGCCTTTTTGCTACAGAGTGGTTGTTTGACTACTTTTAAAGTTTGGTGATGCAAGTAAAAAAGTAGTGATAATTCATGGGCTAAAATGTATTTTCCCCTTGAACTTATTACTTTTTATATTTATTTTTATTTTTCAGAGCATAGAATTTATTACTTCAAATGCTTGAAGTTCCTACTTTGTCTATAAAATTAGTCTATGCAATCGCAACTGATGCCATTTCCAAAAACATAGAAAACAAGAAAAAGCTTAATTCAATAATTAAAAGTGTTTTTACTTTTCATTGCTTTCTGTCTGTTTTTTCAGCAAATAAATAGAGAGTTGGAGCACTAGTAGCAGTTACTCTATATTGGTTCCCTTTCCTATATTTAGAGAAAATTTCATAAAAACATCAAAAAAACCTCCCACAGCAGATGCCCTATATTTAGATTAGGGGGTTGGGAATGAATAGTGATTTCCAATGTATACATATCTACTATTCATTCCCTATGTATTATTTTAATATAAAAAAAGTATAATTAATTGATATAGGGAAGAGAGAAAAAATAGGAAAGAGAGAAAAAGAATAAAATAAGAGTAAAAAAATAATATTTAATTGATATAGGAAAAGGTAAGGGAACCTATTGTGGGGTATTTTTTTATAAGGAAGCAAAAAGTAGTTTTGTTCCCTAAACATAGAGAAAATGGTTGGGAATCTGCTGCTAGTGCTCTTAGAGCACTAGTAGCAGTTACTCTATATTGGTTCCCTTTCCTATATTTAGAAAAAATTTCATAAAAAACATCAAAAAACCTCCCACAGTAGATGCCCTATATTTAGATTAGGGGATTGGGAATGAATAGTGATTCTCAATGTATACATATCTACTATTCATTCCCTATGTATTATTTTAATATAAAAAAAGTATAATTAATTGATATAGGGAAGAGGGAAAAAATAGGAAAGAGAGAAAAAGAATAAAATAAGAGTAAAAAAATAATATTTAATTGATATAGGAAAAAATAAAAGAATCTATTGTAGGGTATTTTTTTATAGGGAAACAAAAAGTAATTTTGTTTCATAAATATAAAAAAAATAGTTGAGAATCTGCTGCTGCTACTCTTATATAAATTATCATTTAATAGATTAAAAAATAAAGAACAAAACGGAAGATAAAATATATTAAAGACTCCTAGCTAATACATTTCTACTATGTACTTCGGACTTCGTGAAAGACCCCAGTCGTCGGCTTGTCGCTAATCTTCTCCCAATGCACAACCTTCAATTAACCCCATACGTAACTGAAAGAATCACATAAAAGATCTACCACAAATAAAAATAAAAATAAAAATAAAAAATCACAAAAAAAGATTAAAATTACGTCTGTCACGCGAAATAACTATTTTATTAGAAGAAAAAAAAATAATTTTTATTAAAAGTGAAGAACAAACATGGGATGGTAGGAGACCCGACTCACGACAGCATAGCTAATCTTATTTTCGACTTGTCTACTCAAAATAAGAGTGAAATGACCGATGATAGGCATGCAGTCTGAGAGTGGAGGCTCTCGCTTTTTCTTCTCGCTAACGATCGGCATTATTTTCTTTCTCATTCCGGCATGATCAAAGAAGCTGTGGCTGACCTGGTCCCCTTTGAAGACAAGACCTTCCTTTTTCTTTGTGTGCTTTTCAGTTTGATAATTGGGTATCAACCCCCTCTGCTCCTCTTTCTTTCCTCGTGCACTGCTTTATTGCGTCGCATTTGGTGCGCTATTGAATAACATTCCTATAAGTGGTCAAACTATCTCCCTTTCTCAAGAAGGTCCTCTACTTTGGTTGGCTAATCGATCTTCCTTTCTTCAAATTGACATGTTGATCACTCTCGTTGTACTTACAATTAAAACCTAATACCTGGGATGACGTTGAACATTGGGCTAGAGATTAGTCATTAGTTTCCTAGCAAGGCAGTCACAGCGCTCGAAAGATTCGACTACCATCTTGGTGAGACAGTCGTTCAACGAACGAGATATATTGCAGCCTATAGGGGCTGAGGGATTAAAAAAAAAAAAAAACTATTATTTTTTTTGTAATAGAATAGTTATTCAAATGTTACTTAGGCTATTTTATTACACCTTCATCCATTTTTAATAAAAATTATTTTTTTTTTCCCTCATAGAATAATCATTCCGAGTACCAAACATATCATAACGGTCATGCATGTGGTAGATAATCAAAACACAGTAATGCATTATGACTCTGTTAATTTCTGCATCAAAAACCAATCAACTTTTTGATTTACCGATAGATCTAAATTTTTTGACTACATATGATCATTCCACCATCCCGTGTAGATTTTTTTTTATTTTTTTTTTTTTAATCACGGTTTTCCAGTTTCACTTATATAGGCAGGTAGTACCTTAGACTGTTCCACATGAAGTGGTAGTCACCAAACGCAAAGGCCCAGCCATGATCTACCAGACTAATCTCCAGTCCAATATCCCACACAACTAAAGATATTGAGCTTTGAGATGAGGGCTCCACCCGAATAACCGGCTCCAAGAAGAAAATAACACCTAAAAAATTTCAAACTCTTGGCCTTTGGGTAATATCCCTAAAAGTTTGGTGATGGTAGAACATTATAGTGGTATGCATGTTCTTTACGCAAACTAGCCTTTTCTGCTCTTAGATTAAATCTAGACCACTTTGATTTCGATCTAAGTGGCCCTTAATACCCGCTTATAAAATAAATAAATAAATAAATAATTGTTGCTCTTTAATATGCCTTGGGGCTGGGGCAAACGAAAGTCTGGTAGAAGAACTTAAAATAAGCCTGGAAATAAACTGTAAACTATAAACAAACCTAGGAATGTGTGCAAGTCTTATGAGAATCTAAATACTCGAATAATAATGGGAAGTACTCTGGGTATCTTGAAGAATATCCTGTTCTCCCTTTCCTTAAGAGGCCTGCTATTATACCAAAGATTCCGCTCTTCCAACTCTCTCCCTCTAAATTATCAATCTTATATATATTCTTGCTTGAATTGCACATCATTTGTAATATGATATTGGAAAAGGGTTACTCAAATTTGCCAACTACCATTTCAAAATATTAATCAAATTATAATTAAATTTTCTTAAAATCATTTATAAAGCACATTATCACAAAATATAAGAAATCAACGTGCACAAGATTTAGTATCTATAAACTCTTTTATAATCCGTTCATTTTATATGAATAATTCATCTTTTTAATATGAAATTAGAGTGTCAAATGTACCATACGGATTGAACTAATTAGGACAAAAAGCCTCAAAGCTTTCATAATAATTTGATTAAGTTGGCACTGCATGCCTAGCTTGTAGGCTTGTACTATGCCAGTATGCCCTTTCTTACGGATAGAAATCTCATACAAACTGGATTATAGAAAAATTCTTTCAATCCGGTCTCTAAAAGCACTATGTGTCCCTTAGCATACGTGAGAACCACATATATCTTTAGAGATATGATCTTTTGTCACCTTAAAACACAATTTTTAACCACCTTTTCAGTATGGTAAAGTAATCCCCTAGCTAGCTTTAGGGGTTTTTTTTTTCTTTAAAAAAAAAAAGAAAAGAAAAGTAAAAGTTATTTTAGGTTGAGCGTGCGTTTGGATTGTGCTCTATTCAATCTATTGCATATATATATATATATATATATAAGACCTTGTTGAAATGCAGCAAGACACAATTATGGAACAGTAGTAGACTCGTAGCTAATAATTTTAGAAATTTCTCGTGTGTCATTTTTGTTTCTCTTAAAAAATGAGGTGTCTTTTAAAATTACTATTTGATTAAAATTTAATAATGATCAATCACAAGTTCAATGGTGATTTTAAAAATCACCTCATTTTTTTAGGGATACAAAAGTGCCATAAAAAGAACTTCTAGCATTACTCGACAGTAGGTTACGTTCCGGTTCATGTAATTATATAATAACTATATATTGGCTCCTTTAAATACCTTTTTTCTTATGAATAAAATTTCAATTAAACAAAACTGAAATGCAAAGAGGGCAGCCACAGAGACCCCAACACTGGGGGTATTTGGTAAGTATTTGTGTTGTGGAGTTTTTGTTAGAGTTGTAGTAAGAAATGATTGATGTGATATAAAAAAATAAAAAAAATAAAAAGAATTGTTTTATATTAAAGTGAAAAGGTTTTGTTTTCTAGATAGTGAATTTTTTTATTTGAATAATAAAAAAAAAATTATTGATGTGATATAAAAAGTGAAAAAAAAAAAAAAAAAAAAAAAAAAAAAAAAAGTTAGAATGTTTTGGATTTGAATTTTTTGAAAAAAGTGAGAAAAATAGAGAGGAGATGAGATGCTTGCCAAACACCCCAGTACTATTACTTCTCCTTTAAATACAGATTATTACTATAAAGTTTTAACCATTGTGGCATATCTAGATATGATTTATTTCTACTTTATGAGCTTAATTAATTATAAAGTATTATAAAGACGATGATGAAAGAAGCTGAAGTGGAGTCGATTGCAAAATAAGTCTCTCCAATAATCATAGTGATGGCCGGGTGTTGATTGAGTCAAACTGATCTTTGATTTATGTTCAGCTAAATATGCATCCAGATTTGGTGTAAAAGTAGAAATTAATGCCAAATTCATATCCAAATTTTTCGATCCCGTCCTCTAATTTTGTTCTCCAAAAGAAAACCAAACTTTTGGAACCTTCGTTGAATGGTAGTGGTTCAGTTACCTCAATAAAATTTTCAAAGTGATTGAACATATATATACTAGGATGAGAGCTCGACTTCTTAAATTAATGAGAATTTTCAATTCTATTAGTACTAACTGTCTTGGGTCCTATTGATGCCTTAATAGGGTTAGGTCACTATCTAGGCTCCTCCTATATGGCTCCCAGCAAACAGGTACTACCCGGTTAAAATAGCTACAAATAGGGGGTGTATATGCAAATGCGGATAAAATTATATGAAATATTCGCAGTTGCACCCGCAAAATGAATATATCATTTTTAGATATCTGCATCTGCATCATGTTTTTACTAATCGCAAATTCATGGTTATTGCGGTTATTATCTGCAATCCACATTTTAGATAATGAGTTTTTTGGACATATTTTAGTCATTTGATCATTCTTTGAGTCTATATTAAAGCATATTTTAAACGATTTTAAAAATAATTTAAGCTGATTTTTAGTGTTTTGGACTTTTTACAGATGCGGGTGGTTAATATCCATCCGTACGTAGACTCTTAGCTACAATTAGTCTCCCCCACTTATCTTTTTGAAAGAAAAAAAAAAAGGGACTTTTTTGAAATATTGTTAACGAAATGATGAGATATTGAAATGGGAAGAGAGTTTGTGCTGTGTTTGCATGTCTATATTCATATATACATACAGAAATAAGTAGTGCATGTTGTCTGATGTTTTGTACGTTGAGAACTTGAGACATATATTTTCAAAGGCTTCAGTAGTAGTCAGTACGTAGATGTTTTGAAATTATCGTAAGTCTCCAAATTAATTGCTGCTGTGGGAAGTGTCCGTTATCTGGTTTACAGAAGCTAGTTGAGCAAAGCGAACAGTTTTTTGAAGTGATGTTCATCAGCCTTTCAAATCTACATGACCATTAATTGGCTATCATTGTCATATGTCTTATATATAGAATATAGTGGGGGCAATAAACAAATACTCGTAAGATTTGGATAAAAAGTAGGAATACAATAATCAAATAAAACTTTATGGTTGTCTTTGGAAGCGTCATATAGCATAAAACATCGTGTATCGGTTAAATCAATGACGGTATGATTATTTTTACCTACTAAATTGAAAAAGTCGGTTACGTTGGTTAATTAATCGATTTTATATTGACAAGAATAAATTTTGATTATTTCAATTAACTCGGTTAGCTTGATGAAGTCGGTTAAATGTCGATTAGTCATGAACTTTTTATATTGGGCCAAGCCTATTTTTATGTGAAAAAATTGGTTATATTTGGGCTCAAATGGTTATTTATTTGGGCTAAACAAATGTTTATTAGATATATTTTTGAGATAAATAAGTGATGCAAAAAACTGAGAGGCAAATCCAGTTAAATTTGTTCGGTTTGATTCACAAACAAAATAAAAATTCTATCATCTACGGAGCTGATATCGAAATAGTTTTTTTATTCCGACTACCAACTGCCAGAAGTTTGTAGGCAGCAATCGAATATTCTACTTAATTACCCCTAGAACAGACAATCAGTTTAGAATAAACATTTCGAGTAATCAATTTCATTTTATCATACTATAAACAAACAATTTTAATCTATTAAAAATTATGGAATGTAAATCCTAAAACTACAAAAGCAATGACAAAAACCAAGCAATCGACTAAACAATTGAAGTACAAATAAATGTGGACTATAAAATTAAATTTTAATATGGCTTGGTTAATTGAGGAAAAGATGAAATATAAATTAATGGAGTCTTCAGTTAATTAGTGGCTTGTTTGGGCCACATACCAAAACCAATTTCTTCTTGTTGTTTAGTTTGTGATCTTATCCACGGCCCTATTCTATTTATTAATCGGTTTGTCTTAAAAGCTCTGAGGCCCAAGCTAGGGCACATCTTCCTCCACTCAGCCCAACAACAACATTTTGGTAGTTTTATCCAACCAACCCATATTATTTTGTACAAAGTACAAACTAGCTTGGGTGAAATTGACCAAAAATTGGGTCAAAATTTTGAGTCTCCTATGAAGAATAACCTTCTATTTGTCTTTTCCAGTATGATTATACTGACAGCAGACTTGCTATTTGGTATATTTGACTCGTCTTCTTTCTTCTTTTTTTTCTATTCTTTTATTTTGAAAATCAACCAAATATGTAGGGCTCGTATGGGTGTGCGATTTTTTTAAAAATATATTCAAAATTGCAAATACGGAGATGATTTATTTTTTAAAATTATATTTAGAT
Organism: Alnus glutinosa; assembly: GCF_958979055.1. Classification (NCBI taxonomy): domain Eukaryota; kingdom Viridiplantae; phylum Streptophyta; class Magnoliopsida; order Fagales; family Betulaceae; genus Alnus; species Alnus glutinosa. Next base: position 38,123,343 of record NC_084886.1, read on the forward strand.
GGTTTAAAAAATCTGTGACAAAATTAAAAAAAAAAATAAAATAAAATTTGAATAGAATTTAAATTTTGAAAAATAATATTGAAAAAGTATTTGAAAAACAAAAACCACCCAAACATGCCCATAGCATCTACAAACCCGCGTGTATCACAATATGTCAATTATTAAGAAAAAAGAAAAACAAAAAGAAAAAAGGAAAAGAAGGGATAGAGACAATTAAGGTCAAAACGAATTCCAGGTTTCTAATTTGGTTGGGGTTGAATGAGGGGACGACTGCGTTGGTGTTTCTGGAACGTCAAATGGAAGTTCAAAGAAAGAGTTTCTGACGCGTTAATGTATATATTAAGAAAAATAATTGGAGTAATTATATATATATATATATTATATATATAACAAAGCTCTAGAATTCGATTTTAATTTTAAATTCTACTCCAAACATTCAACTCCTCTAATGCTAATCTCGTATTTTCCAAATCGTTATAAATATTAATCTTAATCATTTATTTTGTTGCAACTCGCTTATGCAAACTACTATTTTGTTTCGAGTTGCACAAGTCAGATTGGACAATTAAATGTGGTTGGAAAACACGTCACATGCGTGAGGCAAATTAAAGTGAGTCAAAGTTTAAAGGTGCGAGTACAAATCGGGTAATAATTTGGAGGGCAAAATATAATTTTACCTTATAATATACGTATTGCATATATATGACTCTATGTCACGTGAGATTTATGTACGATAGATTCTGTCAATTTTAACAACCCAATTTGATTGGGGGCTACTCAGAACAAAATATTAAGTCGCAATGAGTCATAGATAAGAGATATAAATGTGAATGTGAAAAAAAAAAAAAAAAACTCGTTTAGGGTATAAATTGCAATGATTTTGAAATAATAAAGTGTTACATCTTAAGAATTAATTAAGGGGGTCAGGGACCATTCTCTCAAGTCCCTATCACCGAGGTTTGGGTGTCCAATTGAAACATGCTTCGTCACCAGCGGACAGATATTGATAACTTTTTATCCTTTCCATTATGTTTAGAAAAATAATAAATAAATAAATTCTTTCCATTCATTATGTTTGGAACATCAATATGACCACTTTATGGAATACGTACTACGTACTACTCTCAACTCTCTTTTTCGTTTGTAAAAAAGCAGTTCGAGCTTTAAATTTGAAATATATATATATATATATGACATGCATTTGTTCATTTTTTATTTTATTTGAAATAACAAAAATTTCCTCCAAATAAAAAATAAAAAACTTCATTATTTTTTTTTTCATTCATGCTTAAATATTTTTGAGGTTTGAAATTTGAGCTTACGTGAAATTAATATTCAAAGTCAAGATTGGTCATAAGCTAAACCATATTATTTGATGGACGGGTAATTGGGTTACTCAATTACTTATCTGGTCAGGTAGATTTTATAAATGATCTCTAACAAGCACTTGCCCGAATCATCTACACTTAGAGGAGATAATTGTAAACTATCCTAATTCATTAACAATCCATAAAAGGTTTTCTCATCATTAGTATTAAAATAAGGATTATGATCGTCTACAATTATCTGCCTGAAATGTAGACAATCTCAAGCAATTGATTATGAGAAATTACTTATAGGACCTACCTGACCAGATAAGTGGTTAGTCAGCCTAATTTTTATTTGGTGAGATAAATTTCACAAGTGGTCTCTTACAATCGTCTACCCGAATCATTCATAATTCAGACAAATAATTATAGAAGATCCAAATTCATTGTTTATATATGACTGAAAAAATGTTTTTAAAAATTATTTCTTAGATAACTGCTGCTATAAACAGTGTCAAACACCACGTCTAATGTATAAAAGATAAAACTTTTTTTAAAAATAGATTTTATAAGCGTACACAAAAACAAATTTACAGGTCTTCTTGTTACACACTATGTATACAATTTGCATTTGAGAACAGGATCCATAGAAAAAAGAGAAGAAAAAATAAAAATAATAAAGATTTGATTTGATTTGAGGAGGAAGAAGAAATGAACTTCTTTCTTTTTTTAGTTCAAAGGGACACAATTTTCTTTTAAATTGAATTGGAAAAATTTCACATATCATTTTAAATAAGAAAAATGTTAGATTTACAACACCAACACAACAAAGTACACAACAACCCCTCACATAAGGATGGGCCCCACACCCGGGATTTGATTCTTGTACAACACCAATACAACAATTGCACAACAACCCCTCACATGAGGGTGAGCCCCAGTATGTGGGACTCACCCTCATGTGAGGGATTGTTGTACAGTTGTTGTATTGGTGTTATAAATATAACATTTTCCCCCACACCCTCATGTGATGGTGTAGTGCAGGAATCAATTCTCTTTTAATAAAGTATGTAATTTTCACATGCATTGTGAGCATATGTCAGTTTAACAGACTGAGGTAGAGAAAATTCTTTCAACTCAGTTTGAATGAAAGCTTTGTCCATCTAAAGTAGGGATAGAGATTTTCGCAAATTTTGCTGTCAAAGCAATTCGGACAACAAATATAAGAAAACCCTTATAGGCCCCCAATCTATTTTAGGCAACTCGTCTATTTGTTATGACAGGTGAGCTTCATAGAAACTCTTATATTTACTGTTCAAATTTCTAGCAATTCGAACAACAAATTACTGATGATTCAAATCTCTAAAGTAAACCTTATTCAGCACAAAACCCTATGCAATTAGAGGATTTACTCGAGGTGTTTACCCAACATTAGATCTCTTAAAGATAATAATCACCTATATTGAGCTGCAACTTCTTTTTTGTTCTTGTCTTTTTTGGTTGGCTTGCACCCACAACGTACTCAGTATGAAGAATGTTAATGTTAGAATATGGAGTGTCTTTTTTCTATAAAATGCGCCACAGGGGATTATTTTTTTTGGCTTAGGTTTCAGGCAATTCCTTACATATTCCTTTCACGCACTATCACACCAAGCCACCGAGGTAAACTTTGATCCTCTTTTTTTTTTTTTTTTCTAGCTTGACTAGCTTTACTCTCCCTCTTTTAGGGGTGGGCAAATTATCCGCCTACCGCCTACCGCCTACCGACCGCTTACCGAACCGCCATTAACCGCCTACCGACTTTATCCGACTAATTTTGGTTCGGTAGTCGGTATAAAATTTTATGCCGAAAGTCGAATCGGCAGCCGAACCGAACTGTTTTTTAAGTGGCAACCAAATCGAACCGAATTCTATTCCGACCGATTAACCGAACCGACATAAAACGAAACGACGTCGTTTTAGTAAGAACGAAACGTATGATCATTTTTTTTCCCTTCAAAAAATCAAAACGACGTCGTTTCATTACCCATTTTAACCGAATGTTAACCGAATTAACCGACTTAACCGACCGCCTATTAACCGCTTAACCGACTTAACCGAAATAAATTCACCGACTACATTCCGACAAAAGTCGGTTAACCGACCGAATTAACCGACTTAACCGCCTACCGAACTAACGCCTACCCCTACCCTCTTTGCTTAGGTTCAACTAACTTAGGCATCGGAGTGTTTTCGATGTCTTGAAACCGACAACCTTTTAACGCCTCTTTCATTTTCTTACAAGTGGAGCTTCTTCATGAAAGGTGGCATGCATGAGGTCACAGTTGGTCTTTGATATCAATATATAGATTGAATATAAATTAAATGATTAAATTTATCATATTTACCCATTAAACTTTTAAGATAAATCATGAGTATTTATCGACGTCATGGACCATGGACACCAAGCTTGCAGCCACAAAATGCTCCGGACCAATTAATAATGGCTAATTAATGCGTTTCTTATGTTTCCGCCTTTTTTTTGGGGACTGGAGAGTTATTGGCTCCTTGAGAGTTTTGTGGTCCAATTCATCACAACATGCCTTGAATTAAAATATTCAACAACTCAATAATTCTTTTATTGAAGTATCAATTAATTGCATGCTTTAGCATTCGGGCAATTATTTTATTTACGGAGTGCATAGCCGGCTCAAAAGAGAGAGAAAAGAAAAAAGAAAAGAGGTGTTTGTGAAATGGTACTTCCTTTTTAGAGCATTCCTAGCAGCTTCTCTACAAGGGATCTGTTTCCTAAATTTTAGGAAAAATTTTAAGAAAGTCAAAAAAACCATCCCACAGCAGCTTCCCTACAATTATATGTTCCCTAGAAAGTGAACAGTGCTTCCCAATTCATTGGAAAGCACTGTTCACATCCAATTCAATTGTTTATATTGGGAAGCACTGTTCACTTCTCATTCAATTGTTTATTCTAAAAATATAATATCTCTCTTACTTTATCTCTTTCTTTTCTTACTTTTAATTAAAGTAAAAGTAACAAAATAATATTTTAATGATATAGGGAAAAATGAAGGGAAGCTGCTGTAGGGTGCTTTTTGATAGGGAAGTAAAAAGTAGTTTTATTCCCTATATTTAGGAAAAATGAAGAGGAAGAGAATGGAAGCTGCTAGGAATGCTCTTAGTCTTTCTAGGGTTACGGAAGTTTTTTATTTTTCCTTGGCTTAGATTCAATTGAGTTTTTGTTCTTCTAGTCCTTTTAAGGTTATAGAGTTTTAGGTTTTCTAGTCCTTTTAGGGCTATGGAGCTTTGTGTTTTTTCTTGTTTTTGGTTTATTCGGGCAGAAAGGCTAACACGAGACATCTCGTAGGGAAGCGGTCTCTCTGTCCGTGTTGCCGGCGAAAGTTTAGTTGAGCTTTTTTCTTCTATATCTACTTTTGAGGGTTGATTTATGTTTTTCTGCCGGTTCATGCAAGACATGCGCAGTTTCTCTTTCGACGTCGGCTTGTGTTGAGTGCTTTCTGTAGTTGTTTTTTTCTCTATTTTTTTAGAGTAGTTTTTGAAAGTCTGTCTGTTAAATTTGCATATTTTACTAGACTTTTTATGGCTTGTTAACTAGACCAGCACTCATTTCTTTGTTAGGAATGCTTTATTGTTAAAGAGTGGGTCAAACATCTGTCCTTGTAATATTTGTTTATTTGTAGGTAGCACCCAAGTCAAATTTTTCTGGCTTAGTGTGTAGAGTGTCAATGTGTCTTTATTAATTGTATTTGTCCTCGAGCCTCTTCAGATTAATGCATGGTAGCTCCGATTATTTTGTTAAAAAAAAAAATTGCATGCTTTAGTTTAAATTCTTTAGGGGTAAGAGGCAAGCTCGGTCACTCAACCTATTTCATAATCCAAATTAAATTTTATAAATTTAATATATTATCAATTATTTAAATTATTTAAATAATGTGATATTATGTATCTGGGTAGGACAAGAGCAACACCATTAAGAGATTTTTAAACAAAAACAACACATGGGTATCAAAGTGGGGGATAACTTCACGAAATGGTGTTGAATTATATACCATTTTAAAAAAAATGGTATTGAATTATCAAACGTCTCAAATTAGTGTATTCAAGTTTTCAAACGTCTCACTTAAGGGTACTCCGTTAGGATTTACTGTTAAATCCTGCCAAACTTCCTAAAATACCCTGTGTTTATTTATTTTTTTTTTTTAAAATAATAAAAAATTTCAAAGATTCAGGCATGGCTGCATGGGTATTTTTGTAAATTTCGTCAAATTCTGACCAACATCTAAATCCTACCATTTTTTTTCTTTTTTTTTTGGTAAAAAAATATTGGGTATTTTAAAAATTTTAGCAGGATTTAACAGCAAATCCTAACAGAATATCCTTAAGTGAGACGTTTAGAAATTTGAATACAGTATACTTTCCTCAAAACTGCACGTACTTCAAAATATTTTTATGAAGATATCTCTCAAAGTGATGTATATAAAAATGAAAAATTGGGCCGAAAAGAAGAAGAAGAAATTAATGCCTCATTTACTTTCAAATAATATATGTACTATCAATGCCAAGATAGAAACTAATAATATTCTAAACCTACATAGCTAATTGTCTTGGATTTATGATCTCTGTTTCTATACATCACAGCGAAAAGCGAAAATAATAATAATAATAATAATAAAATAAAAAATTCTCTCTTCCTCCCTACCCTACCCCACCCCCTAATGTTCTCCCTTCTTTCACTATCTCTCTGCCTCTCTTTTGTTTTTTCTTTAGTTTTCTTGCTCCTCTGATTTGGTAAGAAAAGTGCTGATCAGATGTATCAGACTCCGATCCCTCTTGTTTCTCCACCCACGTGCATGCCTCTCCATCTCTCTCGTTGGCTCCTCCTCCCGGCCACCTCCTAATTAACAGGTTCCCCCTCGATCGGCATGTGCTCCTCACGCACCCCCGCCATTTTTGTTGATTTGCGGCATATCTCCACCCCCTCCAGCAAGCATTAATGCACATCAGGATCTCTCTAGCTTTGCGGTGCTTTTTCTTTCGGTGTTTGTGGGATCAAGATCTCTACTACATTTTTGGTAGTAGCAATATTCCCTCTCACCTTCTCCACAAGATTTTCCTCTGGTCTGTGGATAAGAGCTGTTGCATGTGTAATGTTGCTAAGGACAGTGTATTCCTTTGTCTGGTCTGTTTCAAGTTATTTTGTATTTTGTACCCTCAATTGTACGTTTATCTAAAATGTTTAGATGAACGGTAGATATTCAAAAACTTTTTCTCTAGAATTTGGTTCTAACCTGATATGCCATAATCTCATGAAATTTATCAATTTGAAAAGTGTGCCACAGTCTCATAAGATTGCGACACATCACATTAATTAGGTTGGAACCAAATTAATTCTGCAAAAAAAAAAGTGTTGGGATGTCTAGCATTTCTCAAATATTTATGGTGGCATGTACAAATATATTATGGGATTAATATCAAGGACCGACAAAGAGTGAAGAGAGAACATAAGTGGATAGTAAGAGTGTACAACTGATTGCAGTTGCTGTTATTTTATCATAATCGCAACCTTAATTGAGGTACCCGTTTATTTACATTTAAATAACCACAACCGCAAACGAGAGACCGGTTTTATACATTGTTGATTTTTTTTTTTTTTAATCCAATATTAATAACTCAATATTCAATACTAAATAATTAGAAAATAAATAAAAATAATAAATACTATTGGATGTGCATAATTTCATTCACTATTTACTATTCATTCATCTCAATGAGCTCACAATCAAGTCCATAGATTAAATAAAATGATTGCAAAGAAAATCAAACAAACTAACAACATTACAAATCCAAAATCAATCTAAAACCAATTTCCTCTATTATAAATTAAAAAACATTACAAATCCAAAACATTAAAAAACAAAAATCAGAAAATAAGAGAATCTAAAAAAAAAAAAAAAAAAAAAAGAAGAAGAAGAAAGAGAAAGCAGGGTGTTCAAGGACTAGGGAGCAGCCGAGCGGTGAGCCATGTTTTAGAGGGTTATATCTATTTATAGAGAGAGGAGAGAGTAGGAGTGATAAAAAAAGTAAACTCTAAAATAATTAAAGAATGAAATAAACCCCAATACAGAGGGTATTTTAAAAATATTATAACAATCTCATCTATTAAACAAATAAAAATAATGTGTCTACGTACATATTCAAGTCAAAACAACGTCTTTGCCAGATGCGTGTATTTGTTGAATTTTCTACGGACATGATCGATCGAGAGAACAACATAAACCAGGCAACAGGTAAAAACAAAATTAATGGAACCGACCGAGTTCGCTCAGCGCCTACGTTTGTTTCCCTTTGTCTTTTTCCTTCTCGTATTAACGTAAATTTAATTGACTCTCTTTTTTTTTATTATTATATTTGTTGTAATTTAACTCATATTTGTTTTAAAGTACGCAGTTTTTATTACATGCTTTCACGAGAGAAATATAAATTTAATAGAATTAATTAATTAATTGTTTTATTTTTTTCGAATTCAATTTAATTTTGTATTGAAATAAAGGGTCAAAACAAGCAAAAGATTTATTTATCTATAAAAAACTACTTGTCTAGAAATAAATTTAATTATTTCTACAAAAAAAAAAAAAAAAAATTCTCTATATTTTTAATTCCAACTTTGACACGTTAACGAATATGATAATAAGAATTGAAATCATGGAAGTTGTACGCTAATGCATTATTTAGTACGTGATATGGATCAGTTTTGCAACTTAATTATGGAACACATTCAATTCCTTAATTAATTTAATAATAGCCTTTTTTTATTTTTTTATTTGTTTTTTCCCCTCAAATTGGAACAATATAAAATCTGACAAATTAATTTTAACATTATTATATAACAAAAATATTTATTTATTATGAGTTTTGTAATCAAGCCAAGAAGAAGTCCTGCCAAACTTCAATTTAACCCAAACCCTCACGTGGATTAAAAGAGGAGCTTTCCCTATTGAGAATTTTGGGCTAAAAAAATATATTTAATAATATTATTTAACAACTAATTAAATGGAAGCAGTGGTATATCGTATATGGGCTAGATTGGTCATTCAAAATTAAATAAATAAATCCAATTCAAACGACATCGTAACGTGACGCGCTAGAGGCGCGTAATGCCGCCCTCTGCATTAACGTCCCTGAACCTATTACCAGCACGTAGAAAAGCCTACGCTGCGACAATCGCAGTGGGTTCTATAACCTTTTTCATGACAATTCGCACGTGAGTGTCGCAAAAAGTAAACGTGGCGCTATGGGATTGGAGATGGAAACTTTGTTTGGAAGGGCGGCATGTACTAGATCTAGTAGGTTTTATCGCAGTGGAATCCACAGTGCCACGCGTCGTCTTAAGAAGCGCTGTGAACCACCATCCAGTTCCGCGCGTGGGAGAATATCACTTTCGTTCTCTCTCTCTCTCTCTCTCAACTCGTATATTATTATTCTCTCTCTTCTCTCTCTCTCTCTCTCTATCTCTCTGAGTTCGCAGCGACTTCGCTTTCTCGTTCTTTTGGCTTTCTCTTCGGCTTTGGGCTTTGGCGCAAGTCCTCTTCGGATTCATACTTCGTGGCCATGAAAGCCAAGCTCTCTTAGCCCTGGTACAACCCCTCTCTCTCTCTCTCTTTGTCTTGCTCTCTCTCTCTCTCTCTCTCTCTCTCTATATATATATATATATATATATATATACATGTATGTATGTATTTGTATGCGTTTCACGCTTTTACTTTCTCTCTCTAAAGGAGAAAAAGAGAAACGAAAAACCATGTGTGCGTTTGTGTGTGTGTGTTCACGTTTTGTTTGTTTTCTAATCTCTGAGTTGCCAATCGGAGCATAACCATGAAGACCCATTTTCTCAGGTTTGCTTGTTCACGTGGGTTTCAGCGTCTTGCTCTTTAGCCATGTAAGTATAGTAAAATAAGAAGTAAAAAAAAACAATTTCTTTTTCTATTTGTTACTCTCTTTTTTCTGCCTGTTATTTGTGCTTTGCTTGTTGTGTTGTACGAATTAATGTTGTTGTGCTTGGCTCTGGTTGCTTGTTGTGTATGTTAGAAAATAAAACAGGAATTTAATGTACAGAATAAATCAAATACGGTAAATGCCATTCTGAATATATTCTAATTGTGTAAATAAGTCGAATTCTTTTGGATCATATTGGAATTCTCTTTGAAAACGGTGGTTTTTGTTGGTTCGTGTTTGTTGTTCTTTTCTTTTTCTTTTTCTTTTTCTTTTTTTCCCTGGTCTTTATTTTGTTCTCGTTGGTTTTAAAGCTTTCATTGTTGTTGGTTTGGTAGGATTATGCTCGATTTTAATAATTGAGATAAATGTGCTTAATGGGTTCTAATATATTTGTGTGAAGTTATTTGTTTTTGGATTGTGGCGTTGCTTCATTTTTTTTATTTCCAATCAGGGGTTGCTTCGATTTTTTTTGTTTCGGGTTGGAAAGTGGATCTGGGGTTGATTACTGTTTTCTGGGTTTGCATCAATAAACTCAGTTTTTATGTGTTCCATGTGCGTGTTATTTGTTTTTGTTTTTTGAACTTGTTTATAGTTATAGTATGTTGTTGTTTAATTTGGGATGTTTCTGAAAGTTGTACATACTGTTTTGTTTCTGGCGGAATGGAAAAACAAAGTCTTTTATCTATTCTCTCGTGAGTAATTGGAACTGGTACTTGGTGGTTTCTTTTCCGGAAACCTATTGATTGATCTTGTATATCATTTGTGTCGGTTTAAATCTTTGGCATTTTCGTTGTTTGCGCTTTCTGAGGATATGTATAATGATTTAGGTGGTTCTCTCTTGTTTCTTGCCTAAATTTTGGTTTCAATTTCATTGTGGAGACTGGTAATTAAGTTCATCTAACTTTGAGAGTAAATGTTCAGAAACAAGCGTAAATTAAGCTCCGTATGTACCAGATAAGCTATGACATTGTATTTAATTTCCTCTGAGGACTGGTTCAATGGCGTTGACATTTTCATTGACTAAGAAAATTTAAAAAGAAAAAAGAAAGAAAAAAAAAAGGGGAGGGGGGGGGGGGGGGGGGGTAGAAGCCTCTGCATGGTATGGTACATTAATTATCATTTTATTTTCTTTGGCAGATGGATCCAGTTCAAGTTGTTGACCGTGGGGATTGTGTATTGGATACATTTGATGAGCAATCATTATCTCCAGAAAGTTCTGATGCATATGATGTCTTTGGAGAACCGCAGGTATTTCCTCGCGTGGGCGATGAGTTCCAGGTTGAAATTCCACCACAGATTACAGGATCTGACTATCTATGGCTTACAAAGAATCCAGCTGATGCAGAAAAGACAGCTGGTGATCCTCATGATTTTCTAGTGGGATTGGCTTTGACAATAATGTGGATCAATGATGAAGTTGAGAGTATTAAACATGAACCACGGGAAGCTGTTGGTGATTCAACTGAAGTATCCGACAAAGGTGAGTCCCTAAGATCTGAATGCTTCAGGGAGACCCACAATTTTTCCGAAGGTGACAGCTTAGAAGCTAAAGCTGAGCCTACAAATAGTACATTGGAAAATGCGATGGACTTGGGAGAATCAGCAAATGTGGCTATGCAAAAAGAAATGAAGATTGAAATGCAGGATATGGATAAAGGCAAAGGCTACTGTCTAGTTCCTGGTTCCTTGGGTGACTCATGGAGTGATATAGAAGAGGCCAGTTTTATGCTTGGTTTATATATTTTTGGGAAGAACCTTGTTCTGGTGAAGAAATTTATTGGGAGTAAAATGATGGGGGATATACTGTCCTTCTATTATGGAAAATTTTATAGGTCTGACAGATACAATAGATGGTCAGAATGCCGGAAATTAAGAAGCAGAAGATGTATATATGGACAAAGAATTTTTACAGGATTGAGGCAACAGGAATTGTTCTCTCGTTTGCTTCCCCATGTGTCGCAAGAATGCCAACATACTTTAATGGAGGTATATATTTCTGAACCACTTGTACATGTTATTAAAATGATTGATGCTATGATTTTCCAGATGAGGGTGGAGTGGTTTTTAAGAGACAAAATTAAACATGTGCTCAAAAACCTATTTGACTTCGCGAGTAGTTTTCTACAAATTCCACCGGCCCTATTTGTCAGAATCTTTTCCTGGTTGGTTCTTTTAGCCTATGATTGTAAAGCAATAGAAAATAGTAATTAATCTTTATCTGGGTTGTTACAATTTTATAAATAGGCATATTGGCACGCATTAGACTTTTGTTTTTCTTTTAAGTTTTCTCGTTATGTTCCTTTTGTTCATATCTCTGCAGTTTCTTGCAGCTCTAAGAATTCTAACTCTCATTTCCTAAGCTCAATAGAGATATGCTACCACTACTTGTTTTATGGTAGATACGATTGTATGGAAGTGACCAAAGCAATCAACTTGCACTTTTTTATTTGAAGATCTGTGCAATGATCTCCATTTCTCCTGTATATAAACACGATGTCTGTTAACCAAATAGTGTTCAAATTTATGCAAAGAGCTGTCTCTTTAGTAAAAATTTCTTTTGTATTTCACAGATCACCATGTTTGAATATCTGACTAGCTGGTTGTACACATCAAAATTTTCAATGTTCACTTTGCTCAAACTTCAAGTTGCTGCAAAAATCTTATCTTGAGAATTCTTGCAGAATGGACCAACATGATGAAGGCCATTTTAGATCAAGCAAAATTATGCCTGTCATTTGCTCTAAAATCTTTGAACATTTTGTCATTTTTAATATGAACTTCAACCCCCCCCCCTCCAACCCCCCCCCCACCCCCCCCCCCCCCCCCACCCCCCCGCACCCAAAAAAAAAAAAAAAAGAAAGAAAGAAAAGAAAATGATAAAAATTTCAACCAATTGGCAGGTCACAAAGGCATTTGGAGAGGGAAAAATATTACTAGAAGAATATGTATTTACTCTAAAGGCTTCAGTTGGGCTGAATGCTCTTGTAGAGGCAGTTGGAATTGGTAAAGGGAAGCAAGATCTCACAGGCCTTATGGAGCCTCTGAAGCCCGCTCAAGCTGTTCCTGTCCGCCCAGAGATACCGACTGGAAAGGCATGTTCCACACTTACACCCTTGGAAATTGTTAACTTTCTAACAGGAGACTTCCGGCTAAGCAAAGCTAGATCAAATGATCTCTTCTGGGAAGCTGTTTGGCCCCGTTTGCTCGCAAGAGGATGGCATTCTGAGCAGCCTAATAGTAATGGCTTTGCTGCTGGTTCCAGGCATTCTTTGGTCTTTATTATCCCTGGTATTAAGAAGTTTTCAAGAAGGAAACTAGTGAAGGGCAACCACTACTTTGATTCTGTTAGGGATGTCCTGCATAAAGTTGCTTCAGACCCAGGACTTCTTGAGCTTGAAATAGGAGTAGATGATGACTATAGAAGCAAGGAAGAAAATGGATGGACCGATGAAACTAAACTGGACCATGAAGATTTCCCTGACCAGCAACGCTACTGTTATCTCAAGCCACGAACTCCTAATCGCAATACAGATATTTTGAAGTTTACTGTTGTGGATACAAGTTTGGCTGATGGGAAAACAACCAAGGTGAGAGAACTGAGAAGCTTTCCATCTGGAGTTATGAACACTTTCACTGCTGGAAGTGATTCTGAAGAAGATGATGACGATAATTCTGAGGAGTCGGTGGATAGATCTGACTCTGCTAATACCCTGTGCTTCGATAGGGATGAGCCCAAAGCCACAAATAACAATTTTGATGGGGGAATCACTTTTAACTTGACAGGTTTAGAAAATAATGCTTCCAACAAGGGGTTTCCAGTCAATGGCCTGGACGATGCTAATTCACCTTTGAATATCCCTGATTACCGGAAGACCAGTATTTCTAGTGACACACAGCAGAGGAAAGCTACAAAGAGCCAATTGAGGCGGAAAATCAGACCAGACAACAAAAACCATTTACCTCCTCTCACAAAACGACGCCGGAAGTTAAGTGCTTGTGGCCGCACAGAGACAAACCGCAGCAAACTCAACATCTTGGGAGATCCGGCATTAAGACAAGTGAAGGCCAGTGGCTCTGCACAAAACTCTGATTTTAGTGAGAACATTCTTTCTCAAATGGATACGTCTCAGGAGAAGAAATCATCTACCTGTTTGACTAAAGACAGCCCAATCATCAATGGTGAGGGCATTCTAGGTGGCACCTGTTTTGCTGCTGAACATCCTCCTGAAGAACCTCAACCCAGGACGCTGATTGACCTGAACTTACCTATTCCTCCAGATGCTGAAGCTGATGAACCTTTCATGACAGAAAGCAAAGAAAGAGAAGATAAAACGAGCAAGGAACCAGATGATCCCAATGTAGCGAAACCCTCCACTTGTGTGGCTAATTCTGAGCAGCAGTCTAATGTAAATTACCGGAGACACAGCAGTAGGAGCCGACCACCGACCACTAAAGCACTGGAAGCTCTTGCTTTTGGATATCTAGACCCAAAGCAGAAGCGAAAGAGTAGAGACGCCTCTCCACGAGAAACCTCGATGTTAAAACCTTCTCGACGTGCTCGTGGTCAAGTGAGAGCTACTGAGGATTTTGGTACTAGTATGGTGGATTTCAAAGCTGAGGAAAGGGCAAATGGTGTGTGTCATAACAATGGCGACATGTTGACCAAGCTTCAAGTTTGACTCAAGGGAAAAGGGACTCAAATGTCTCTGGTTTCTGAATTCTTTAGCTGCTGAGATGCTGAGTGATTACATGAGAATGGGACTTCCAGCAATTCTTCTTATTTTCATATGCTCTGAAGAATGCTCACTTCTTCCGACTGCAATGGTGACCCCTCATTACGATGAGCTTGCAGTTCTTTCAGTCTTCTAACTGGTTAGGCATCTGTGGCGTCGGTTACAAATTTCACAAATGAAATACCATGCTAATCCACTTTCGAAGAGTCCGTTTACATTGTACAAAGCTTCTGTGGTAGGAGGTACTGAGAATCGGGAAACGAGATGATAATAGAAGATACCTGTCATTTCAACAACAGGAGACAGATTAGAGCTCCATTTTCTCTACACTTCACTTTGCAGTGGCTATGCTAAGTTATTAGTAGCAGCAACCAAAATACATGTCACTATTTCACTGCTCAATTTCTGAGCATTCTGATAAGAGTAATTAATAGTGTTCCTAGGCTCCTCATATTTTATGTGTCCACATTTGATACTTTAAGATGACCTGTAATTTCTGTAATGTCCAATTGGTTGACTAGTTGATGAAGGAAATGGGAAGAGAACTTATGGTTTCTTGCGGTCTTCTCTGCCCACAAATGGAGCACCAGGTTGTTGTTCTTATTTTATTTGGATGTATCCTTTTGGATATCCGATTTCAAGCTGACTACTTCAGTAGTGTATACAGTAAATACGATGAATGAAATCCTTGTTCTCTTTCAGCAAAGACAAACTTCAGAAGAAAGAAACATGAATCCTAGTTCATTTATCCAAAGCTGGCAGTTTCTTGAGAAATGCTAGACATTAATTCAACTTGATTTAATCCTTTATATTAAAACTACTCGTAACCTGCTATGGAAAATCCTTTACATCAACCTATTTGTTTTTTTTTTGGTCCTTCGCATAATATATTTGCTTTAGTGTTTGTGAACATTATTGTAAGTTTTTTAAGTTGGCTAATTCGGTGTTCAAAATAGGTTCAAACTTGTAATTTTTTGAAGAAAAAGTGGATGGCGTTCACGAGAGCGTTTGCTGAAGAGTTCAGACAAGCTACTCAAAGAGATTAGGGATACTGCCATATTAGGGATTCCAATTTGCTTTAGAAGATCTACCTTTCTTAGAATCTATTTAAGGCCTTCCGTGAACAATTTTTAGAGAGACTTAAGAGGCCATATTTTGTGTGCTAAGTGATAAATTCCTTATCCCTATGCCTTCAATTGTTCATCTCTTAGAGCATTCCTTTAAACCATATACATGTTCTAAAATCTTCGACCACCGGAGTTCCGTGTTGCAGAGGCAATCAAGTAGAATATTGGTCGGAGTTCTTGAGCTACTGCGGTAGAAAACAAATTTGTTGTTTGTTTGAATACAAGTCAAATTTAACTACAAAGGTTTTGTAAGTATAAAGTAATTATATTGTTTATCTTCTATAGTCGATTGATTTCTTGGGTTTGACTGTCTTGGAGTAGTTTTACTTTTGAAAAGTTTTTCAAGGGTTTCACATTCTTCACCAAATTATCGTGTTGATTGATTTACTACTTTAATTAATTTTGTGATCGTATATGTGGTGATTATTTTTGAAGTCGTGATATTTTTTCCAAAACATTTATTCACTCCCCACACTTTTTATTCATAGCAACATCATTTCTGAATTGATTGAACAACTCTGACAAGGATTGGAGGATCATATCCACCCTAGACTCTGCATTAATCTCTACACCCAAGGCCTTTAGTTCATTCAAATAAGAGATCATTGTTCAACTCGAACTGAAGTTCCTTCGACCATCTTGGCATTAAGAAAGTTCATCATCGTGTCCTGCCTAGTAGTACCACCTTGGTTACCAAACATCTCCTTTAGACTAAACTACTATGTAGCAGCCAAACTCAGAAAACCAATCACTAAGAAAAATTAAGTTGTACAAGCAAATCATATGCACTTACGACCCTTTATAATGGATTGGACCTTTGTACCATACACGCGTTCCTACTTGCCTCATGCCACAGCAGCTTCAGAACCTTCTAGGCATTTCTTCTTCTTGATCTCCTTTACCAACCCTCTAGTCGAATTTAATTGTTTTTTAACAAAACACACAAAAACCACCATTTAACAAACTCTCTATCAAAAGTTAAATTTAACATTTGTCAGAATCTCTCTTTAAATCTAAAGAGCCAAAAAGTGAATGTTAAATTTTTTTAATATTATTTTTTGCATTGAATGAATTTAATGCTTTTAGTAGTTAACTTTATCAATGATAAATAGTATTTATTTAAGGTAGAAAAACATTTAGAGGGTTTGTTATTTAATAGCTTTAAAAAGTGACTAGATACGATTAGAACCCGAAGAATGGGAGCTCATGGTAGTAGTGGCAAGAAATCTGTGGCTTGGGAGGAACACACTCATTCATGGGGGCCCTACTAACCTTCCGACAACAATAGTAGGTAAAGCCTCAGAATCATGAGCAACCTTCAGGATTACCCATGATTGCCGATGTATTAGGGCAGGAGTTGATACCCTGAGGGATCCTTGCTGGAAAGTCCCTAGTTCAGGCTATTTCAAAGTTAATTGTGATGCGGTTGTGAATATTGCAAAAAGAAATATGGGAATCAATGTGATAGTGCGGGCAAGGTGCTAGCAACCTTATTGGCCTCCCAAAATTATATTATTGAGCCAGCTGTTGCTGAAGCCTCAACAGCTTTGAGGGATGTTGTTTTATGTCGAGAGAGAGCTTGGGTTGCAAAGGGTTGAGCTGGAAGGTGGTGCAGGTGTTGCGGAGGGATGGCATGAATTAGAGTAGGTTTGGTATCCTTATTTGATGATGCTCGTAGTGCTTTGAGTTGTCTACAGAAATGACAGGCTCATCATGTCAAGTGGAGTGGAAATGAAGCGGTCCATCGGCTTGTGAAAGAAGCTCTTTTCACTTTAGTGAGAAACATGTTCTTCCAGATAAAATTCTCTCATGTATTTTTTATGTTATTGCTGTTGAGCTTTGTATTTAAGGGTGCGTTTGGGATTGCGATTTTGTAGAGAAAAAATGCGATTTTAAACCAAATCGCAGAAAATAAACCGTTTGGAAACTGCGTTTTTAAAAAATTACGATTTGAAAATGCAGAAAAGTGCTTATTTAAATCGCAGGCAATAGAGTGTTTTTTTTGAAAACGCAGTATTTTAAAAGGCTAAACTGTGATTTTAAAGGCCAAACTACGATTTTGTCATACGCTTAACTGCATTTTTAAAAATTATTTTTTTAAAACACACTTTTTTTTAAATCGTAAAACCAAACTGACCGTAAATAAGTTATTTATAAGAAGTGCTTAGGCCATCTCTAACAGAAGCTTCATTTTAACCAAAAAGTCAAATTTGACTATTTTTACCACTTTTCCTTCGTCCAACAGAATGGCCATTATAATTTTTTCCTTAACTTCATCAACAGTGAATAGCAACTACTGGCTATTCACTACTCATCTGTTTCTGAATTTTTTATTAATATTTTCTCTCTCTCCCTCTCTATCACTCCACCTCCACCCGCATCCCTCTCCTTCTTTGCTCACCCACTTCCCTCTCCCTCACTTCTCATCTCTATTGGTCTCCATCGAGTCCGCCACTTCGACGCCATCATTGGCCACCAGAGACCTCCGTTTCGGCCTCGGCCATTGCCCAAACCGAAATCAATTGAAACACATATTCTAAAACAACCAAAATCAACCGAAAACAACCAAAATCAACCGAAAACAACCAAAATCAACCGAAAACAATCAAAATCATCACCGCAACCAACCGATGTTTTCTCTCCCTCATCACACGTTTCTCTGGCCACCAGAATCCCGCCCCCAGCTTCGTCGGCGTCCACCCAGTTCCATCCACCGGCGATCGGACCTCTGATCATCCTCTGGGTCTCACAGGTCGCTTGGGTATTCTCCCGATTTCTCTCGATCTCCCACCGTCACTCTCTCTCTCGATCTCCATCTCCGTCTTTTCTAGGTCGCACGGTGAGGATGGTGGTTTGATCTGAGCCTTCCAGAAGGGGCTCCACCTCCTGGGCAAGGATGGCGTTCTCGACGGGTTGGGGTTGGGGAGACCGGAGAGTGAGATGGAGATCGGAGAGTGAAAGAGAAATAAATAAAAGAAAATGATTTAAAAACAATATTTTAATGAAATGAAGAGTAGAATAAAGAGTATTGTTAAAGTGTTTTTAACTGTTAGAGTAATTAAAGTAAATATTTGTAGTTTTTGAGTAGCTACTTTAACTTTAACGGCCGGAGATGGCCTTATATACAAAGGTTATACTCATTAAAGGCTGATATGCGCGTTGGACCGAGAAAGAGGAGCTAGAGACGTGCTCCACAGACCAACGAGCCACGTAGCTCTCCTCCCTGCCCTCACTACATAGCCCCTGCGTGTGTCCTCCACAGCCATCTTCTTCTCCTTCTTCTTCTTCTTCTTCTTCCAAATATTCAAACCCAAAGGTTTCATGATAATAGAAGTTATATAACTAAAGCATCCCTTATATGAAATGGCTCCTTACGGTTAGCGCATAGCTCAGGGCCATTTTGGGTGCGTGTGTGCGCGCGAGAGAGAAAAAATGGGACAGGCATTACGTCGAGCATCTGGCAGAGTACGAACATCTTCCAGTATCGATCCGACGTCGTCCTCCTCAAAATCGAAGAGCGTCATCGATCGGCGGCCCCCTCCCACCGACGAGTTGAAGATCTCGAAGACCGCCGGCGAGCATGTCGCTCTTGATTCAGGTTGGTTTCCGGTTATGCGCGGCTTCTCATTTTGTGCTTAATTTTAGGGTTTGCAGAACTTGAGGGGGTTTCGGCTGTAAATTTTGATTGAGCTTTTAATTTGAAAATTGTGGTAAAAAATTTCGTAGGATGCCTTGCTTTGGTTGAGTTTGAAAGCCCTATGTCTGATTGCCTTCCCGCTCCTCCTAAACAAAAACTATAAACTAGTAAAGAAGTTGAGATTCTAGCCATAGCGTCCATTTCCTATATTTGAAAGAGGACCTCCCTCGTTCTTTTATTTTTTTGTCCATTTATTATTTCTTTTTATAAGCCAAGCCAAGTGTTACGAGAGCGTCAAGCCTTTAATTTTCTGATTGGTCTAATTATCATTTGTTAATAAAAATTTAGTCATTTTCCATTGAAATGTTAGTTCTGTGCTACATTAGCTTTTAGGGATTCTAATTCGTCGCCAAACAATTGAGGTGTGTGTGTGTGTAGTGCTCACCACATTAGAAATGTGGGACTATTTTTTTTAAGCCAATTTCTTTCTTCCTCTTCTTTTTTTTTTTTTTTTTTTCCCGGGCAAAGAAGGTTAAGATTGATGAGTACTTGGAAGTTTTGGTGTGAACTGTGTGATGTATTTTTCTTCTTATTTTTGGCGTGTGCGATTGCATGTGTGGGCGTGTGTGCGTGTGCATCATAACTTGTTCTGTGTTATGATTGTTAGGATTGAGAATGCTGAATTTCAATCTATACTGATTGGTGGTATCATTTCTTCTTAAATTGAGATGGTACCCCAGGAATCAATGCCGACAATCTACTTGAAGAACGGGATCCAAAGTTCGATGCCATGCTTAGTCAAATGTCTGGTAGAATTAAGTCCAAACCTGGAGGGAAACCTGAGATGGGTGAGGTGAGTTACTGCAAGTTGCTGCTCTTCATTACTAACATTTTTGTTTTAGGAACTATAGTCTGCAGTCTTATTTGTCTTCAAATATGGTTAGATTTTGCTTTCAATTCTCAAATTAATCCCACCCTCACCCCGGGCAGCATGCGAAAATGTTGATTAGGTGGTGCAATTTCCTACTATGCAATTTCATATAATATTGAAATGGTAATTGTGAATTGTTGTTTGCGTTACGAAGATTTATTTTTTTTAAGTAATTAAGATATCATTAAAAGCATAAGACACTCTCAAGTACCCATGAAATATACAAGAAAAAACATCTAACTAGAATGAGCAAAAAAAAGAGGAAAATCATGATAACTAATCACCAAAGGAGAAATATAAGCAGTTGTCCAAAAATACAGAATATTGAAGAATAAGGACTTAATCTCTTCCAATGTCTTCTTACAGTCCTCAAAACTTATGTAATTCATTTCGCTCCATAGACACCAAAAAAACTAAGGCACTATCTTCCACACAGCAGCACTCTAGGTGCTGTTGGTAGTCTATCAACAAGCATAAAAGTCGACTACTCGTCTAGGCATAACCCAAGACAGCCTAAATCGATTGAAGAAAACTTTCCAAATGGCATAAGGAACTTCACAATGAAACTCTCCATTCCTTTTACACATGTTGTACTTGCCAACTATAATGACATGCCACTTTCTGAGATTGTCCATAGTAAGTTCCTAGGGCAACTGACTAAGCAAAAAAATGCATTCCTCAAAGAAATCTTAGTCCATCAACAATCTTCAAAGAGAAGCGAAAGCCATCACTACAAACCGTGGCACTGTAGAATGATCTTCCCTTTCCCATCTCACTCTAAACATCCTAAAGAATGAGGCAAAAATATTGACCTCCCAATCATGAGCCACTCTAGTAAAGCTCACGTTTTACTGATTGAAACCACTATAAAGCTCCAAGTAAGTCGCAATAAAAGCATCATTTGCACCAGCAATACCAAATAAATTTGAAAAGGCTTCCTTAAGAGCCATATTCCCACACTACAGATCATGTCAAAATCTAATCTTGGAGCCATCTCCTACCTCAAATCTGGTATGTCTTAAAAACTTCGTCCAACCCCTCCTAATATTCTTCCAAAACTTCATACCAAATGCCCCAAGAGACTCATTAGAACACCACGCTCCCCATGAACTGCCATATCAAGCCTCTCTCTCATGCACATAGCACCAAAGCCATTTTCCTAAGAGAGCACAATTAAACATCAAGAAGTTCCGAAACCCCAAGCTTTACTCAGAGACCAGCGAACATACCTTGGACCAAGTAAACAAGTGATATTTGAACTCTTCCCCGAGCCTACCTCATAAGAAATCACGTTGAAGCTTTTCAATACGATTTGTAACACTTGTAGGGAGAGAAAAGAGGGACATGAAGTACGTAAGTAAATTGGAAAGTGTGCTCTTAATAATGATAACCCTACCACCTTTAGACAAAGACATCTTTTTCCAACTAGCCAATCAATGCTCTATCTTTTCAATAACACCGTCCCAAATATGCTTGGCCTTATAGGAGGCCTCCAATGATAGACCAAAATACTTTAAAAGCATAGGGGAAACCCCACAACCCACAACCCAGAATACTAACCAACCAATCCACATGATCAACATTTCCCACAGGAACCAATTCCGACTTAGCCAAGTTTATCTTCATACCCGAAACAGCTTCAAAGCATCATCAACAAACAGAAGGTGAGAGATATCAATCCCACCAAGATATCCTATCCCCACAGAGAAGCCAGACAACAAACCCCCACTCATTGCAGCAGAAATCATCCTACCCAATGCCTCCATCAAAATGACAAACAACAAAGGAGACAGGGTCCTCTTTTCTGAAGCCATGGAAGCTACTAAAAAAACACGTGAGAGTGCTGTTCCCCAAAATTGAGAATCGCATCGAGGAAATACAATGAGCTATCCAAGAGTATCATTCACCCCAAAATCGCGCCTCCTTAACGTGTACAACTAAAAGTCCTAATTACCATGATCATAAGTTTTTCTAAATCCATTTTACAGATATCACCCGGTTTCCAAATCTTATTTTACTAACAAGGCATTCATTGGCAATATGAACAGGATCTAGGATCTGCCTACCTCAGATGAATGCATTCTGAGACTTTTTAAGCCTGTTTGGTAGAATCTTAGTAATAATTTTGTAAATGCTCCCTAGTAGACTAATTGAGCAAAAGTCATTGGGGTCAACAGCCCTTGTAATCTTCAGAATGGGGGAAATAAACGTAGCATTTAGCTCCTCTCTCAAACTTACCTCTAGCATGCAAGTCATGAAAAACCTTCATGATGTCCTCTTTTGAAACAACCCAGCAAGCTTGGAAGAACGCTGTGGCCCGACGCCTTGTCACCATTCAAAGCTTTCACTACTTCCATCACCTCACCTTCCTCAAAATATCTCTCCAACCAACTAACCTCAACATAACCAATAAAATCAAAAGAAAGACCATCCAACAAAGGCCTCCAACCTATTCGATGTGTAACTTTTAATAAAACTGTACCATGTGCTCATTGATCTCCGGCCGATTTTTAGAAATTGTATCATCAATTAATGAGGAGTTAATGGATTTCTTCCTTATGTTGGATTTAGCCATTTTATTAAAAAAAAATTTGCACTTGTCGCCCTTAACCACAAAACCCTAGATTTCTGCCTCCAATTCACCTCCTCCATGAGAGTGAATCTTTCTAACTCGCTAACAATTCATTTCTTCTTCATTCTCTCCTCAATACCTAAGGCTCTCTCACTTCTTCAATGATATCAAAAACACGTAACTATTCCAAAATGATCTTCTTCCTCTTGACATGGCCAAACACCTCCTCATGACTTTAAATCAACTTTCAAAGCCTAGAGCTTGCTAGCTAAAGTAAAGCTCGAAGAGCCTTGGAAATGATAATAGTCCAACCACTGTTTCACCATGTCTACAAAACCTTAAGATTTTAGTCACATGTTTTCAAATTTGAAGGACCTACTACCCCTTTGAAAGTCACCACAATCGAGGATCAGGAAATGATCCAAACAAAATTCTAGGAAGCCTCATTCGGGACACACAAGGAAACTAGGCTTCCCACGCCGGAGAGACAAGGAATCTATCAATTTTGAACCAAGAGGGTGATTCTCGATTATTGGACCAAGTAAAAGTTCTGCCAACAAGGGGGATGTCCATTAGGCGCTGATAAAAAATTAAGTTAGAGAAATTCCACTATAGCTGGGCACAAACGAGCTTCTCCCAATTTCTTACTGGGGAATCAGGTGACATTAAAATCACTCCTAATGCTCCAAGGTAAGTTCCATCAGCTGAGCATACCAGCCAACTCATCCCAAAGAAGCCTTCTATCCCCATCAGATTTGGGCCATAGACACCCGCAAAAGCCCAGGTGAACAGAATCCATCTCGAGTTCAGTGACTTAGGTAGGCTTAAGACATTCTTTCTTATTCTCTTACTGCGTGTTGTCTTAGATAAAGTCTTCCTCTAAGCTCAGCCCCCCACAAAATTGCTTACCTAATGGGTAATGGCTTTGTTTACTTATTTCATTGGACTAGATCGTATGGTTATGTATATGAAATGACATATTATTAATACATTGTACCTTTATCATTGTTTTGGAAGATTGACATTTGTGTCAAAGAGTTTTGCTTGGTCTAGATTCCAAATTTAGAAGTTGCACCTAATTACAATATTCTTAACTGTCTGCCTGGTGCTCTGTGTTCGTGTCCACTTTGATCCAACTCATGAATTGTATGTAGAAGGTATTTGAGTGCCTCATAGGAATTGGTTAAAATGCTCAGGATATTTAATATGTTAAGTAATTTTACAGGCATTTGTGATGGAAAAGTATAATAGGCCCATGCCAAAACTGCGAAATACAAAACCAGATTCCGGCAGGTATGAGGAAAGGCCCGCCCCTCCAGGAACCCTGAATGTAGCACAGCTGCGCTACATTATCCTCCTGCACCAAGGGAAGGCTGACGACCATGAAGGACCTATGGATATCCAACAGATTGCTGAAAAATTCCGAATTGATGTTGCTCAGGTAGAACGGATTTTGCAGTTCGTATCACTGCCTCCCAGAGGACAGCAGTAAAAGAAAAGAAAAAAAAAAAAAAAAAACACCGTCCTTCACCTTCTCTTACGAAACTAACAGGATTTTCTGTTGAATAAGAGATGGTTCTTATAGGAATTTGAAGGTTTCATGAAGTTTAATCAACCAAAAGATATCCTGATTATAGAGTGTAAATTAGAAAGTTCCAGCTTAATTGATATCTGGGAAATTTTGTATGGTAGTTAAGTTTCATGTGCGCGTGGTGAAGGACATCATAAGCTAAGTTTTTTTTTTTTTTTTTTTTTTTTTTTTTTTTCTTTTAACTTTGTTTGGTCATCTGATATTAACCCACAAAACGAGCATTTGTTGTTTGGATGGACAGTTTCCGAACTCTTTGCATGAGATTATCGAACATCTTTCACAATACATAATGGTGGCGGTTCTTTGATTCAAAGCTATGATTCATAATGAATTGAAGCATTCGTAAATTTTTAGGATTTTACATTTAAGGACTTGTGTTTATCCATAAAACAATATATGTATACATTGGTAATAAGTAATCTGGTCAGTTGAAGTGATGAGAAGTTTCACATCTCCAGTTCCAACATTCCATTCATTTTTCTGTTGTATATATAAAACAATATATGTATACATTGGTAATCAGTATTTGTTCTATGCTTTAAATATATGTATAACCCCAAAAAAGAAAAAAAGATTGAATCGAACTAATCATGCCGATGGCATTCATAATTAACAACATGCATGAATACCATAAATAGTACACTGAAACCTATCAAATCACGAATTGCATCAGCCTACAAAATGACGCTCTATAATGAACGGTCTATGAAGATGACAAAGCTCTATTCATTTGATACAGTAAACAGGGTATATTTCTTAGTGAAGGCATAGGTGACCCACAGCCACATGAGAACATAAATTTACCAATCACAATCTCAAATACAGCCATGAAAGGCTAGGCTTGCTCTGGCCTGTAACTCTTTGCCATCTCGACAAGTATAATTTTATGGCCTATAATTCCCCCATCCTTTACTTCTATGACAACTTTTAAATATCTCTATGGGAAAAGAATTTGATTGGGAAAAAAAAAAATTGGATGAAAGGGGAAAAAAAAAATCAGGTTAGTTTCAAGTCAAAAAATGGGACTCTAACCAGTCTGATGTGTATTCATAAGCTACAAATGTTACAGCACCAGCTGGTGCAGCTTTGACTGTGGATGGCACGATGCCCTTATAAAGACCAGCCCAACCCTCCAACTGCAAGATTTGGCGTACGGCATGAAACATATTTTTATAAGCACGATGCTCAACTCGAGCACCATACCTTGGGTGCCGTTGTAGTCCTTCGATCTGCAATAGCCCAAAACAAGAAAGAGTGTTACATCCAAGTTCGCAAGGAAGGAAAGCCGGATACTACCATTTCAGTATTTTCTTCACTGCCTTTCTATTCTCTATTCTCCTTTGAGATTGCTAGACAGAAATCTTAATTAAATGTAATTAAACTAACTTCGAAATCTTAACAAAGAGCAACAAAAGAAATTAAAAAATATATGAATTTAAGAAGCACGTCCAAAAGGAAAAAGAAAAGACTCCTAAGCCATTAAATGTAGACACAAAAGAGTGACTAAATAAATAAAGTTTTGGTACTGAAGTAACAGTAAAACCAACCTTATCCAGGTGATTGCTGGAAGAATTTGATGGTTCATGTGGTTAGTTTATCATTTAGAAGAAGCTAACAGTACTTGCCCAGGAAAAAACCAAAAAAAACAAAAAACAAAACAAAAAAACACAAAAGAAGCTAAAAGACCTCTCCCAAGGAGGTGTAAACGGACATAGGTACTGGTAAGTGGGAACATACTTTAGAGCTTTTTAATAAACCACGACAACTATCGGCATATTTTGCATGACACACAACTGACTAACTGAGCCTCAGATTTTCTAGCCTAAGGTCAAAACAAATTTGCCAATCCTTAAGTTTCCGTAACTATGCTAGAACAAAGGTTTCAAGAAGGCTAGAGACCCACCTGGAATCTTTTCTTGACCACATCAAGTGGATGGCAGACAAGCTTGGCACATGTCCCAGCCGCCAACCCACAGATGAAAAGCTGAAAGCTTGAAATTCCATCTTCAGTATCACCTGAGCTTGAGTTAGAAGATCTAGAGCTGTTCCAGGCCTACAATGTATAAAGTAAAATGTATCGGGTCAAAAACAACTGGCTACCCTGTCAACTTGTAAGAGTAAAAAGCATGATGGCTCTGTAAGCTGGCCACATTAAGTATCGGATGCCCAAAACATCAGATCTGTAAATGGATGTGTGGATTTGACCTAATATACTAATTATCTAAACATATCAGATGGATTTTTTAACAGTTACAGTCCGGATTCCTCGGTTTTGTCATTCTCAATGAAATTAATTTGTCAAGAGATGGTACAAACAAATACCATAAGATCTATATTTGAGTAAAGACTATCTCAATCGAAACAAGGACCAGACTCTTACCATAGCCCAGCGCTTAAAGGTATCATAGGTGCCAAATTGTAGACCAGCATAAGGAACAATCTCAACCAGGGTTGGTGACAATCCAGCATACAACCCTCGGAAGCCACGAGTTCTAATTATATCAACAAGCGCAGACCTCATGGTTGGATACACCTAAATGAAGGCAGTTATTAATAAACCACTATCATATAAACAAATTCAATGGCCTATTCTCAAATTAGTGTTTGTGCAGAAAGCATCAAAAAGTGGTGAGCATTTGAATGAGACGTGAAGCCATGGGCATTTCCCAGAGTTAACAAAATTAAATACTTCTTTCTAATAAAAGCTCTACTAGTTTTACAAGTGAGAATTTGTCACTTCCATAATCAAGCCCTTGTAGGGGCTGGGGAGAAAGAAAGATCTAGATGATAAGATAAAATAAAATAAAAACACCCACATCAAACTGCCAAGTTGTTGTGTGAACAAACATACATCACGAAAGGCAAGAGGCCCAGTCCAAATATCCTAGTTCAACAACTCCTACACACTGAAAAACCACTGTGCCTCATTTACAACCCGATCTTTGGCAAGCCTTATTTATCCAAATCTTAGAACTAAACCAAATTGCACAAAGCAAGCTAAAACAAAGAACTCAACTGTGAATTATATAAAGCTAATCTTACTTGTACGCAAGGTTTCCTTGTCAAGTGAACTGTTCAAAGCACACAATGTGTTCCGCAAGATTATGTTAAATAACTAAGATAGGATCACCCAAGGCTGTCATCCTGTCAGATCTACCCAAGGCTTGGAGGACCATTTTAATGGCTCCTTTTAGGTTTCCTGAACCTACCTGAGCAGCACTATTTTCAGTCTCTCCTAGATTCCGGGGCCCAAGGCCCCAAACACTATGTCCCGTATCATAGCACTTTCCCTCCAAAATACAATACTGACACTAGGTACATCCACCCATATTTGGGGGATATTACATTAATATTGAAATATCAAAACCCAAAGTAGTCGTAGATAGTAATATTTTCATAAATTCATCTGCCAGCATCGTTTAGAAGTAATAGCTCAAAAGGTAAGATCTGCACATTTGGCACATGCATACAAAGAAGAGTAACGGGTTTAGTAGCATCACATTTGTTACAAAGAGACAGTATATGATCTCACCCAGTACATAAGTTCAAAATCAATTCCCTTGGATTTTCTTTTGTTTTTATTTTTTTCCCGTTTATTGTGTTGAATAAGATCTGAGGAGCAGTTTTTTCAATGGCAAAGCCATCAGCCATGAAGAATGCACAAGATTGATCAGATAAAAACTTGACCAGGATACATCACTTTGTAAGTGCAAGGGTATATGACAAAAAATAGTGGAAGGCATTAATGTTCCATAAATTGCATGACTTCTAAGTGCTCAGAATAGCTCCTCAAAATAGCCATATATGCTGAAGGAAACTCAGTTTGAAACACAACTTGAGATGATTTCATGCTTGTACTCAAATTCTATACCTTTGGTTCACCTTGCGAAGCTAATATGGTTCGTATAAGATCAAAGGGATATGATCCAACAGTAGCTGCACACCCTGCTAACGCCCCACTGACATAGGACAGATAAGGACTCAATTGAATGTGATCCTCTGCATGATGCCAGAAAACAACCAGGCCATGACACGTATGAGAAACAGCAGAGAGCTCGTTTAAAATAATAATAAACTGCCTCCTAAGTAATTATACCTTTAACATCTTTAAACTGCATACAGACTCAACAAAGTTACATGATCAGCACTATAAATAGAAACAGAGACATTTACCCAACAACGTCAAGACAACGGGGAGAAAAGGTGTCTCATGAGATCAAACAAAAAAAAAAACTCCAAACTGAGAAAGTGCATGACCCTATCTTCAATGTATGGCATGACCAATTGGCAACCACAACTAAGATAAATTTAATTAAACTTTTTTTTTTATAAGCAATAATCGGTCTTATTAAAAGCGTAAGACACCCCTAAGTACACCAGAAAATGACCTCTCCTAATCCTCGAAACATTTATTATTTATTTCGCTCCATAAACACCAAAAAAGGCAAATCGGCACCATCTTCCAAATCACAGTACTACTCGGCCTTACAAACGTTCACCAACAAGCCAACAAGTCGATAACATTTCTGGGCATAATTCAAGACAAACTAGAGGGAGTAAAGAGAGCACTCCAAAAAGCGGAAGCCACATCACAGCGAAGAAGAAGGTGATCCACTGATTCCCGACGTCTTTCGCATATGCAGCATCTATCTACCATAATAACTTGCCTCTTCTTGAGATTATCCAAAGTAAGGATCTTGCCTAGGGCCGTTGACCACGCAAAAAAAAAAAAAAAAAAGCCTCTCTTTAAGGAGCCTAAGTCCGCCACACACTCTTCAGAGGGAAGCAACTACCTTCAAAGCCAACCAATGAGCTAAAGAATGACTTGACCTTGAACAAACCTCTTATGGAAGAGACCCACCAAAGCCTATCTTCACTACCTCTTCTCACAATGACTGAGTACTGAGTGCAACACTTGGAAAAAAGAAGCAAAGACATCCACTTCTCAGTCATGCACCTCTCTCGAAAAGCTCACATTCCACTAATTGGAACCACCCAAAATCTCCACATTCTCCACAACAGAAACATCCTTCATCTGACCAATACCAAACAAAGTAGAAAAATTCCTTAAGCATTGTATCCCCGCACCACAGATCATACCAAAACTTAGTCCTAGCCCCATCCCCCACCTCAAATCTAGAGAACCCTGAGAATGTCTCCCATCTTTTCATGATGTTCTTCCACAACCCCACCCCGAAGGCACCTAAAGGATTAAGGGAGCACCACCCACCCCATAAACTACCAAACTTAGAATCCACTACAACTCTCCACCAAGCTTCTCTCTCAATCCCATAACGCCACAACCATTTTCCTAATAGAGCGCAATTAAACATCAACAAATTCCTAGTACCCAGCCCTCCCTCTAAAACTGGGGTACAAACTTTAGACCAACTCACCAAATGATATTTGAATTCCCCAAGCCCACTCCATAAAAAATCCTGTTGAAGCTTCTCAATGCGAACAACAACATTCGCTAGGAGAGGGAAAATGGACAAATAATACGTGGGTATATTGGCGAGGGTACTCTTGATAAGGGTAACTTTACCACCCTTGAAAAGGCATAACCTTTTCCAACTTGCTAACCCATGCTTTATGTTCTCAATAACACCATCCCAAATATGAATAGACTTATAGGAAGCCCCCAACAAAATACCCAAATACTTCACTGGCCAAGTGGCAACCCCACACCCTAAGATTCCGGCTAAACTTTCCACTTGATCTACATAGACCCCACAAGAATTTACTCTGACTTAGCCAAATTCACCTTCAAACCTGAAGCAGCTTCAAATAGAAGGAAAAGACTGCAAAAAACACAACTGAGTAGAACGAGCACTGCAAAAAAATCAAAGTATCATCGGCAAACAGAAGATGTGAGAAAGAAGCATTGCCAACTTTGAAGCCTTCTAGCAAACCCCCACTGGCCATAGCAAAAATCATGCGACTTAGAGCATCCATCACAAAAACAAACAACAAGGGTGAAAGAGGATTCCCTTGTCTTCCCTTGTCTCAACCCACGGAAGCTACTAAAAAAACCATTAGGAGAGTCATTGACTGACACCGAGAACCGCACAGAGGAAATACAATGAGCTATCCACGATGACCATTTTCCCCCAAAGCCACACCTCCTTAGCATACACAAAAGGAAATCCCAATTAACATGATCATGCTTTTTCCATATCCATTTTACAAATTATGCTTGGCTCCCAAGATATTAATCTACTATCAAAGCATTCGTTGGCAATAAGGATCGGATCAAAGATTTGCCTACCCTTGATAAAGGCACTTTGTGATTTGGAAATGACCTCCATAACCGTCTTCAATCTATTTGCTAGAACTTAAGCAATAATTTTGTAAATACCTCCCACAAGACTAATAGGCCGGAAGTCTGAGATCAATAGCACCCAGAATATTCAGAATAAGCAAAATAAATGAAGTGTTAAGGCTCTTTTCAAACAAAACTCCACCATGAAAGTCACGAAACACCTCCATAATGTCCACTCTCAAAACATCCCATCACGCATGGAAGAAAGCCATAGAAAAGCCGTCAGGACCCGACGCCTTATCGTCATTCATAGCTGACACAACCTTCCTAATCTCCTCGAAAGCTCTCTCCAACCAACTAGCCTTCGACTCCAAAATAGAATCGAAGGAAATACCATCCACCATAGGCCTCCACGTACACTGCTCGTTAAAAAGTTTTTGACAAAACTTGACAATGTGCTTGTCGATTTACGGCATCAAAAACCTGAAGATCTTCAAAAAGCTTCCTCTTATTCCTCTCAACATTGCCAAACACCTCTTCATTCCATTTCTTCAAATCCAGTTTCAATGCCTTGTGCTTGCAAGCTAAACCAAAACTAGGCATACCTTGGAACGAATAAGAATCCCACCATTGTTTCACCAGACCCACAAAACCTTTCGCCTTAAGCCACATGTTTTCAAATTTGAAAGAACTGCACCCCTTAGTAACACCACCACAATCAAGAAGGATTGGAAAGTGGTCCAAATAAAGGCGGGGAAGCCTCTTTTGCGAAACCACAAGAAACCAAGCTTCCCAATCTGGGGAGACAAGAAATCAATCAATCCTAGACCAAACAGGAGGATCATGAGAAATCAACCAGGTGAAAGGGCCACCAGAGAGAGGGAGATCCATGAGACCCTGATCAGCAATAAAATCAGAGAACTCTATCATAGCGTAACCAAGCTGTGCCTCACCAGATCTTTCACTAGGAAAAAGAGTAACATTAAAATCTTCCCATATGCACCATGGCAGGTTCTACCAACTGATCATGCCAACCAACTCATCCCAAAGAAGTCTTCTATCACTACCATAACTCGGACCATATATGCTTGCAAAGATCCAGACAAAATGATCCACAACGTTCTTGAACGATATTGCAAGGGTGCAGTCCCCCACACACTCATCTACCTTCTCCACCACCCTTTTATCCCCCACATGATCAGGATGCCCCAGAGACCCCACTGGAATCCAAACAACACCAGTCCACATGATTGCATCCCCATAAGCTGCGCACAATGTTGCGCGACAAACCATGGAGCTTGGTTTCTTGAAAGCAAATAATATCCACCTTCCAATCCCTAAGCAAGTTACTGACCCTTAGACGTTTGCTCCTCTTGTTCAACCCCCTCACGTTTCAGGATAGAATCCTTGGCTTCCTTTTACCACGGCTCGAGCAAGAACCTCTAGCATCGTATTTGACTGAACTCTCCAAATTCTTGACCTCCATTTTACCCTTCGCACCACAACTCTAAAGGGCACCCAAAGCTTCTTTTCGGCGTTCCTCTTCAAGAAAAGTCAAGAGGGCCAACAATTGCAACTTATGCCCGACATACAAGATCCCACAATAGGATAAATCTCATTCGCATGTTGAATATCCTAATCAGAATACCCCGAAAGACCCGCAAGGATGGGGAATAAGTATTTAGAGGAGGTAGCCTACCAAAACCAGCTTCTCCTTCCACCTCTTCCACAATGCACAAGTCCCCCTACTGCCTGCTGCTTCAATAGGTAGGGCACCCTCCTGAACCACAACCAGCTCTGAACACCCGAGAGGCATGCTGGTGGATGCACCCGCAACATGAGGGTGTGCCACCGGCAACCCCAACCCATTCATCCAAAACATAGCTCAGTCCACTACTAATTTCCCCCACCAACAAAAAATCCCATCACCAGCACTCTCGGAATAAGGACCAGGGTACCACATCGCCAAATCTCTAGCCTCAACCATTGGAGGTTGCAAAGCCTCAATCACTGGCTGCATCTGAGAAAAACCTGCATGATCTGCGGCCTAACTCGCACGCACCGGCAGATTTTGGTTCGACCAGACCCTTTTGGGCGAACCAACAGCCACCGTAAACTCGTCGGAAGACCCACCGAATGATTGACCCACCAAAGGAGGATAGACCAAGAGCCCCACCGGAGCACTCACCGAGAGAGAACAACCCGTGGACATCAGCGAGAGACCCACCAGCAAACAACGATGCGCCTGGGTCATCGTACTGACCCGCATCCAAGCTCACCGCGATACCCACACAGGCCTTACCTCTTGGGTCAGGCTTAAGATCAGCCCGATCCGCGCCCAAGCCCATCGAAGTCTTAGTCTTGGGCTTAAAACCACCTTTGGGCCTTGGAATCTCTCTAAAAATCGGAGCCTTGACTTTGGGTTCAAAACCACCATTGGGCCGAAGAAACCTTTGGACAACGTGGGCCTTGAAATTGGCCTAAGAGACCCAAGGCACATCCAACAATTGCTTAGGACTCGTTCCTGGATGCGGGCTTGATTGGAATCCACACACTTCAGCTTAGGCCCACTGCCCAGTAGTCCATCCACAGCTGAGTCCTCCTGCTTCCCCTCACCGCCTGGACCTCTGGTTTTGCCACCACATCTCTAACCCCAACTCTAAAATGCTCATTAACCAAGCATAGTACCAAGCCGAAACGATCTGAACCCTTACCGTATCTTCCTTCTGGAACTAGGACCGAGCCCCTTCTTCTACCACCGTCAAATTCCTCGACTACTAGGAAGCCACCGTAACTATTGATACACCTCTGAGCAATGATTCAGGGAAACCTAGGTCGAGATTGATCCCAAAAAACCCATGAGTCTTCCACTACCACCAACTCCTCAAAAATACGCACCAACCAACCTTTCTCATCTCTATCCATAAGAATAGACCTTAGCAAACCTTTGCATCTTTCATGAAAACGCACCCCTGTTTCGCCTCCCACCACCAACAATTCAAAATCCTTGAATTCCATCAGCCACCTTCTCGAGAACGACATGATTCCAACTTGTGTGATGCTAAGACCTTCGCTAATAAATCTTCACCGAGTTAATTAAACAAATTAACATTTCATCATTCCAGGCTAAAATATTGGAGCTTCATTTAATCAAAGAAGGATATTGAGAGATCAACCAGTATTTTATTCATAAATTTGAGTCAAAATAGCCACATATAACATCTATGAACAGTTTGCCAAAGAATGAGACAAAATATCTCAGCCTAATTTGAGAAGGCTCCCACATATACCTGTCTTGGAAGAACCAGCAGCAAATGTTTTAAACTTGTGTAACACGGTAAATTGTATGGCAGTATATGGCATAACCATCAGTAAAGCTGGGACATTTCCACGCCAAAAACCCTGCCATAAGCAATTAACTTGAATAAGCTGTAGAAGTTAAATTCATTTAAACCTGACGTTAAGATAAAAATTCAAAACAAACTTCCTAGAGCAGTATCAGACTGTCTTAGACGATCCACCAGGGGGAAAAATGAGCAGAATTGAGTACATTGCATTTGTCATGAAACACCTACTATCAGGCTTTATAACGTAGAAAAGATTTGATTCACCTTTTTAACCTGAATACATGCAGATGTATTGCAAAATTGTAAACTAGGCACCCAGAAATAGGAGTGGCAGGAAACTACAAATTCAGGAGTAGAAGTAAGAATATTTTACTTTACAAGGCTCACTGTATTTGCAAAGTAATCTACTTCAATGATTTTTTGAAATGAAAAGGATACCAAGGTTTCAAAGGCATTAAATCAGAACAATCAAGCATGAAACCTTCCCTTGACATAAACAAGATGGTTTTAACCTATAGTTCAATTAAAACCCAGTCAGCTAGGAGCAAACCATAAGGATTGAGTAGCTTAATTTCTCATAAGTTCAAAACAGCATGCTTAACTTATTAGATACCTTCCTATAATTGGCAAGATTGAATTGCCTATGGACCTAAATAAAAGTTGCCAATGGAAAGGACCAACATACAACAGAAATCAACCTAGGAAATTGAAAACTAAATATGCTGCCAACATAAACTGACACAAGAAAACATCTAAGGGGAAAAGAAAAAGGGTAAACAATGATATAGTACAAATGCAGTCAACATACCGGTAAGCCTTCCTCCCTGAATATATCCTTTGTTGCTTGAAACATTCCAGTGTATTTTGATGTTCCAGACATATTGTTCCGAAGCAAAGCCCAAGAAGATGTGGGCTCGAGTTGAACCTGTCAGCAGATGTTAAAAAAAAAAAAAAAAAAAAAATTTACTTTACTTCACCACCGGCCTTTAAGATGTAGATATGCATCAGCCCACAATCACATACCCAAACTCTCATATAAACGTAATCGTACACAAAACTGAATCAGCTGTCCCCTTCATCTTTCAAGGCACTATTTTTTTCACAATCCACCAAGAGATCCTTAAAATCCTTCACCTTTATCTTCCCTAAAAGTCACAATAACTTTTTCCCACTAGAAAGTGAATGACAAAGTGTACCTAATTGTAAGCCCTAGTATGTCAAAGAGTTTGAGCCCGCCTTACAATCAAGACATTAGTTAATTCATGTAGAATACAAACACTGCTTATAATACAACATATCTAAGCCCTTATAAAACAACGAACATTTGACATTCAAATATCACTAACATACTATTAGAAAAATCTTGTCAAGTGTGTGTAAGCGATTGACGAATTGATTCCTAAAATGCGCACAATGTAGCAACCAACACAATATGTCAAATAACTACTATATGCAGCACAATGTAAGGCTCAAGCTCAAACATTGCATTCAAGATTGGCATGGCCACATAAAATTGAAAGACATGGAACCAAAAATATAACCTGGAATCTGATCTTAATCACATCAAGCGGCGCCGTGACTGTCCGTGATATACCGCCGGCAATGGCCCCCGCTGTAGCGTCCGTCAGCGCCCGTTTCAGCTGCCCCGGCTCTTCCATTCCCAAACAACCGCCTCTTCTTCAGGTCAGTCTATAACCTAAGAAATCTAATTTCAAAAACATACACTCAGAAAATACAATCTATACCCCTAAACCTCCGACGTATTTATTCATGTATAGCAGAAATTCCACAACTAGAGAACGTGCGGAAGAATGATAATTACGTTTAAAAAAAAAAAAAAAAAAAGTAACGGAAAGTTTAACCAAATTCACGGGAAGACAACAAAAGAAGAAACGGAAACCTGAGAAGTGCTCCGGAGAATTAGGGTTTGCACGATGTGAATGTGACATTTGATAACTCAATAGATAATAAAGTTCACAGATTGAAGCGAGAGATACCTGGAAAGAAGAAAGGGGCGAATACATAACAGAGCCGCCATTAAATATCTTTCGAGAGAGAGAGAAGTTGGGTTTTGGCTTTGCCGCCTTATTGGAATGGAATTTGGGGGCGACTTTTGTTGCAGCTACTGGGAGAGTTTCGGTGGGGAATTATACACGGGATTCTGGGAAGTGGATACGGGAAAGGAGAGAATGAATTAAAAGAAGAAGAAGAATAAGATCTTTGTCCTAAAAGCTATTAAAATATAATAAATATTTAAATGTCAAAATTTTAATTTAATTTCAAAATAATGATTAAGATTAAAAAATAAAATTTCTTATAATTGTTGGAAGATTTTAATTTGAAAAGCATATATTGGATAATTATAGTTAGCAACTATCTTTATAAGAAAATTAACACAAAATAGTAAGAGAAAAATACACTTATTTAATCACCAAACTTTTAGAAGTGACATTTGACCTCTAAAATTATCACACCGTTTTAAATTAAAGTAATGATTCACTACCACCTAAATATACAACTTTTCACCACCTTGCCTATGTGGCAAGATGGTCCCCCACCTTAATTTATTTTTAAAAAATAAAAAAACTCAAAAAATAATGGGGGACCACCTTGCCACATAGGCAAGATGGTAAAAAGTTGTATCTTTGGGTGGCATTGAATCATTACTCTTTAAATTATACCCTATGTTACCATCTAGCCTTAAAATATATGAAAAATGTATACATGACGACATACATGTATTTTTTATTTTTTATTTACTTGAACAACCCAAATTGCGCCTAAAAATTATTAAAAAAAAATGAAAAGTAAATAAAATAAAGGATTGACTTGTTTTGAATGGATGGTTTTGCCACTCTTTCGACTAGTTAAGGAGCGGACAAATCACCCTTACAGTTGTGGTGATGATTTGACCACCTCTTAACCATTTTAAGAGCGGACAAATCATTTTTAGAGATTGTTTGGCCACCCTCATACCAATTTGTCGTGCCCAAACCACCTCTTACACATAATCATATGATTTTCGGAGTTTTGAAAAAGAAAAAAAAAAAAAAAAAGTGTTATTTAACAGAAAAACTCCTCTTACCCCTATTAAGTTCTTAACTACCAAGCAATTTTCAATTTTTCCATAAACTTCACAAATTTGCAATGTGAGTTTTAATTTTTCAGCCCAGTTCAATTACCTCAGATTAGAATTTTTCATTAAATTCTAATAAAAAAAACAAAAATATCCTTTTATAAAATAAAAAATTCAAAACAATTGGAAAATAATAAATGACCCACAACTTGTCCGTGGGTCTGGCGTTAATGACAAAGCTAAAGGGAGTTGGTATGGGCCAGGGCCCCATCCAGTCCTCCTCTTGCAATTTTGTTTTTTTTTTTTTTAAATAAAAAAAAAAATTATTTAAAACTTTTAAATTTGTTAAAAATAAAATAAAATACTTTGTCTTTTATTACTTTAGTCCCTTCAAAAAATTTACTACAGTCAAGACCCCCTAAATTAACTTCCTATTGATTCAAAAAAAAAAATTAACTTCCTATTTTCATCCCTGTCTGGCGTCACCCACAACATGGTAGTGGGTTTTGAGTGTGTTTTTTTTTTTATTATTATTATTATTATTTTATAACTACAGTTATCAAATAACAACCAAATAACTATAATTTCTTATAAACACATTTCTTTACAGAAAAATAATTCACAAAATTAACTATAAATAAAATCACAAAATTGGTATATACAAAATTATCTACTACCAGTCTAACACCATTGTGACTTACTCTACATGTTTCAAGCCGTGACTAAAAAAGAAGAAAATTAAATTCATATTGCATTATATAGTATCTACTTAGTAACTCATAGGAACAACCGAGAAAAAAAAAATAAATATATATATATATATATATATTGCAACTTCAAAAGTCAAAATCAACCACTTATGAACAATAATATTTTTAAAAAAATAAATTAAACGAAAAAACACACATCATGATCATGAGATCATTAGAAAATAGGAATGACAAAAGCTTACGGTAGGTTTGAGTGTGCAATTTTTTTGTATTATTTTTTATTATATTTAAAATTATGAATACTGAAAAAGTTTATTTTGATATTTATTTTTTGAAATTATGTTTGGATAGTTTAGAAAACTTGAGACAAATTTTAAAAAGAAATTGATAAAACTTGAGTAGAATTCAAATTTAGCAAAACAACCCAAACATATATTTCAAAAATAATAAAAACAAATGTGATACTCAAACATGCCCTTACATTTGTTACACATTAATCACATCTCCAAGAATCCAAAAATGTTTTGTTTAGACAATCTAATATTATAAATTACCACCTCAAAAAAAATTAAACAAGATTATAAGGGATCAAATTACTTTTATAGTGACTATAATAAAATACAATGATAAAAGTTCATACCTTGGCTTTACTAATTATCAGATGCATTAAGGTAGAAAAATTTCTTGGGAGAAGCTTCAATTGCAGAGCAAGTTTTATAGTGTTGTCTTGAGCTTCCTACGATTCTAACTTCTACCTATTAGCTGTCTATCTTAACTTTTTATTACCAAGTTTGCACGAAAGCCTCATGTATTTGATTTTTTGTGTTGTGTATTTTTGTGAGTTTGTTCATACTGTCACCACCATTTTTTTTTTTTAAAGGAAACGATTCAAGAGAAGATGAAAGTCCTTCACAAAAATAACACATGGGATCTTGTTGAATTGCCTAATACGAAAAAGGTAGTTGTATGCAAGTGAATGTTTACTATCAAGAATCAAGCATAAGGTTAATGATTCTGTGAAATGATACAAGGCCAAGCTGATTGCAAAAGATTTTATAAAAACCAATAGATTTGTCTACGAGGAAACATTTGTTTCAATAGCAAAGATGAACTCAATTTGAGTCCTACTTTTGATGGCAAGAGATTTGGATTGGTCTCTTCACCAATTTGATGTCAAAAATGTGTTCCTTCATGGAGACTTAGAATAAGAAGTATATATAGAAGTTCCTTCTGGACTTGAATGTTCATCCTCTATGGGTGAAGTGTGCAAACTGAAAAAGGCTTTGTATAGTCTAAAACAATCTCCAAAAAGAGCATGCTTTGAGCGGTTTTCTTAAGCCATGCAGATATGTGATTACAAACAAGGTCAAGCTAATCATATACTTTTTATCAAACGTTCATCTCAAGGAAAGGTAATGGCTTTGATTGTGCATGTTGATGATATTGTAGTAACAATAAATGAAGATGATGAGATAAGAAACTTAAAAAATTCTCTTGCAAAAAAATTTGAAATAAAAGATTTTGACAATTTGAAGTATTTTCTAGGCATTGAGATAGCGAGGTCAAAACATGATATATTTAACTTCCAACGGAAATATATTATTGATCTTCTCAAGGAAACAAAAAAAATGCTCGGTAAAACCATTGATAATCCAGTAGAGGTAAATGTTTAGTTGGGTGAAAATAATGAGTCATTTTGGGTGATAAATGTAGATATTAACGATTGGTTAGTCGGTTGATTTATCTATCTGACACCTGTCCCGACATTGCATATGTTGTTAATGTGGTGAGTCAATTTATGCATATGTCGTGTGAGCCATATATGGAAGCCATATTGTCACGTGCCCACCGTGTCAGCTCAAACCAGTATTTAGCAGATATCACAACCCATATTCGAAACGCGCATTCCCATTTTGTTGAAAGGAATCCGGTATTAAATTGTCTTTCATTTTTTTAATTAAATACTTCAAATATATAATATAATGCATATTTCTTTATTTTTTGGTTATTTAATTACATGATATAGAGCATTAAGTCATTGGGTAATCTATTAACAGACCGATGTTTGTGCAAAATTGCTAGACTCCATGCTAAAGAGCATAAGGAAGAAGAAGAAGAGTTTTCTTTTTGTTTCTTGGAGGGAAAATGCAATTCATTACATCTGTAAGATAGAAGTTGTTGTCATGTGTTTAGTCCGTTAGATTCAAGGGACAGTTGAGATCTTAAAATGGTTTTGAATTTTGAATTTTATTTTTTATTTTAAATAGGCAGCTGAGGCTACCAACAGTTGGCTGCAATTTTGTCCATTTGATACAAGGGACCGCTAAGATCTTAAAATCTGAGAAACTCAGATTTTAAGAAATCTGAGGGGATTAGGATCCGAGAAAGAGAATGGGCATGATGAAAAATAAGAGTTTTTTTGTTTCTTGGAGGGAAAATGCAATTCATTATTTCGGTAAGATACAAAATGTTGCCATATGTTTAGTTCGTTAGATTCAAGGGACAATTGAGATCGAAAAAAGCTTTGAGAGAAATCGCACATTAACTCATAAGTTTTCATCTAGGTGGCTATTAATGTGAAAGTCTATCTAAGAGTGTTTGCATTAGCCATGACTTAGCAATCATATTTCCTCGTGTGCCGATAAAAGACAAACAATAGATTGAATGAAGGCACCGAGATTGATACACTACACTTTAGATGCTTGGTGGCCAAGACGATGGTGAATGAATTGAATATACATAAGCTACCTATGGGTTTCAAACTTATTTTTTTTTCTAAAATTTTTACTGACAGTATTAAATCCACAAACATCCAGATAGTTAAAGACTACAGTTTCCTTCAAATGTTTCATCCTATTTTCTTCGACTCCACAGACCATACAAATTTTTTACACCTGTTAATTCAATATCAGATGAAAAATGAAACCGCTTTCATAAGAGATCTAAATTTGAGGGATCCGAGTTATGGGCTATCATAGTGGACGACAAAACCCAATCGCAAAAATTTGGCTTATAATTTTTTGTCACGTACCCGGCATCTCGGTTCAAATCGGTATTATACGGATATCCCAACAAATATTCGAGACACGGATGCCTAATTTTTTGAAAGGAATACGTTATTAGATTGTTTTTTTTTTAATTAAATAGTTCAAATATATAATAATGTAATTTTATTTATTTTTTGTTGCTTTATTACTAGATATAGAGCATGATGTCATTGAGCAATCTATTAACAAAGAACTTCTCGATATTTATACAAAATTGCAATACTCCATTCTAAGGAGAATGAGGAAGAAGAAGAGTTTTTTTTTTTTTTTTTTTCTTAGAGGAAAAGTGTAATTCATTACCTCGATAAGATAGAAGTTGTTGTCATGTGCTTAGTCCGTTAGATTCAAGGGATGGATGAGATCTTAAAATAGTTTTGAATTTTTTTATTTTATAAACGCAGCTAATGCTACAAACAGCTGGCTGCCATTTTGTCCCTTCGATTCAAGGGACCGCTAAGATCTTAAAATCTGGGAGTTTAAGAAATCTGTGGGGATTCGGATCCGAGGAAGAGAATGTGCATGATGAAGAATAAGAGTTTTTTTGTTTCTTGGAGGGAATATGCAATTCGTTGTCTCGATAAGATACATGTTGTTGTCATATGTTTAGTCCGTTAGATTCAAGGGATAGTTATAAAAAAAAGTTTTCAGAGAATTCGCACAGAAACTCAGAACTTTTCATCTACGTAGCTATTAATGTGGAAGTCTATCTAAGAATGTTCTCATTAGCCATGACTTAGCAATCATATTTCCTCGTGTGCCAATAAAAGACAATAGATTACGTTAAGACACCGAGATTGATATACTAAACTTTAGATGCTTGGTGGCCAAGACGACAGCAAATGAATTGACTATACATAAGCTACCTATGGGTTTCAAACTCTTTTTTCTGAAATTTTTACGAACAATATTAAATCCGCAGACATCCAGATAGTTAAGTACTACAGTTTTCTTCAAATGTTTCATCATGTTTTCTTCAACTCCACTGATGGAACAAATTTTTTACACCTGTCAATTCAATATCGGATGAAAAATGAAACCGCTTTTATAGGAGATCTAAATCTGGGGATCCGAATTATGGGCTATCAAAGTGGACGACGAAACTCGGTCAGATACAAGTTGTTGCCATATGTTTAGTTGGCTATTAATGTGGAAGTCTATCTAAGAGTTTTTGCATTAGCCATGACTTAGCAAGCATATTTCATCATATGCCGATAAAAATACAATAGATTGAGTAAAGGCACCGAGATTGATACACTACACTTTAGATGTTTTGTAGCCAAGATGATGGCGAATGAATTGAATATACATATTGTTACGTGAATACGTAACAGATCTTGTAACTCGCCTTGCAACAGGAAAAGAAGCTGGATTTAGGTTCTTCTTCCTACCTATTTTGATAGATTGTTAGGTTCTGAGGGAACCTAGACCTTAGATTCTAAGGGAACCTAGACCTTTTAGATTCTGAGGGAACCTAGACGGCTAGACATTTTCAAACACAAGGTTTGGATTAATTATTTTGATACCTTTTATTCATGACTTCTTCTTTTTAAATAGATAACATAGCATTGTAGGATTGAACCACAGCCCAGTACAATTCCTACTCAAATGACTCCTACTAATCGACTATCAACTAACACGATAACATAAACCATAGTGATAGACTCCTACTTGACCAAACTAACAATAACAACTTAACAATGACTCAACTAACAAATTAACATAGAAGACTCAAACTAAAGTGATAATATGAACTCAAACTAATCTGGTGCAAAGTGATGGACATTCAAATCGTAACACATACACTATACTTTAGATGCTTGGTGGCCAAGACAATGGCGAATGAATTGAATATACATAAGCTACTTATAGGTTTCGAACTCTTTTTTTTTAAAAAAATTTTACTGACAGTATTAAATCCGCAGACATCCAAATAGTTAAAGACTACAGTTTCCTTCAAATGTTTCATCCTGTTTTCTTCCACTCCATTGACCATACAAATGAAACCACTTTTATAGGTGATCTAAATCTGAGGGATCCGAGTTATGGTCACTCAAATTTGACAACGAAACTCAATCGTAAAAACTTGGCTTATAATTTTTTGTCACGTACCTAGCATGTCGGCTTAAACCAGTATTACACAAATATCCCAACCAATATTCAAAACGCGCATGCCTATTTTTTTTTTTAAAGGAATACGGTATTAGATTTTTTTTTTTAATTAAATAGTTCAAATATATAATAATGTAATTTTATTTATTTTTTGTTATTTTTTTATTACAGGATATAGAGCATGATGTCATTGAGCTACCTATTAACAAAGAACTTCCCGATATTTGTGCAAAATTGCAAGACTTCGTGCTAAGGAGAATAAGGAAGAAGAAGAGTTTTTTTTTTTTTTTTTTTTTCTCAAAGGAAAAGTGCAATTCATTACCTCGATAAGATAGAAGTTGTTGTCATGTGCTTAGTCTATTAGATTCAAGGAATGGTTGAGATCTTAAAATAGTTTTGAATTTTTCATTTTATTTTTTATTTAAAAAGGCCGCTAAAGCTACAAACAGTTGGCTGCCATTTTGTCCCTTTGATACAAGGGACCGCTGAGATCTTAAAATATGATATTTTAGGAAATCTGAAGGGATTTGGATCCGCGTGGCTATTAATGTGGAAGTCTATCTAAGAGTGTTCGCATTAGCCATGGCTTAGCATTCATATTTCCTTGTGTGCCGACAAAAGACAATATATTGAGTGAAGGCACCCAAATTGATACACCACACTTTAGATGCTTGGTGGCCAAGAAGATGGCGAATGAATTGAATATACATAAGCTACCTATGGGTTTCGAACTCTTTTTTTTTTTTTTTTTTTTTTTTTCTGAAATTTTTGTTGATTGTATTAAATCCGTAGACATCCAAATAGTTAAAGAGTATAGTTTCCTTCAAATGTCTCATCCTGTT
Source organism: Alnus glutinosa (assembly GCF_958979055.1). NCBI lineage: Eukaryota > Viridiplantae > Streptophyta > Magnoliopsida > Fagales > Betulaceae > Alnus > Alnus glutinosa. Next base: position 38,166,641 of record NC_084886.1, read on the forward strand.
TTCTTCGACTCCAGTGATTGTACAAATTTTTTTACACCTGTTAATTCAATATCGGATGAAAAATGAAATCGCTTTTATAGGAGATCTAAATCTAGGGGATCCAAGTTATGGGCTATCAACGCGTACAACAAAACTCTATCGCAAAAATTTAGCTTATAATTTTTTGTCACGTACCTAGCATGTCGGGTCAAATCGGTATTACACGGATATTCCAACCAATATTCGAAACGTGCATGCCCATTTTGTTGAAAGGATCGAATACGGTATTAAATTGTTTTTTTTTTTTTTTTTTTAATTAAATTGTTTAAATATATAATAATGCAATTTTATTTATTTTTAGCTATTTTATTACAAGATATAAAGCATGATGTGATTGAGCAATCTATTAATAGATAACTTCCCGATATTTGTGCAACATTGCTAAACTCCATGCTAAGGAGAATGGGGAAGAAGAAGAGATTTTTTTTGTTTCTTGGTGGAAAAGTGCAATTCATTACCTCGATAAGATATAAGAAGTTGTCATGTGTTTAGTCCGTTAGATTCAAGGGACTGTTGAGATCTTAAAATGATTTTGAATTTTTCATTATGTTTTCTATTTTCAAAAGGCAGCTGATGGTACAAACAGTTGGCTGCTATATTGTCCACTGGATGTAAGGGATGACTGAGATCTTAAAATCTAAGAAATCTGAGGAGATTCGTATTCGAGGAAGAGAAGGGACATGTGGATGAAGAAAAGTTTTTTTTTTTTTTTTTGAAGGGAAAATGCAATTCATTCCCAGGGTAAGATACAATTTATTGTTATGTGCTTAGTTATGTAGATTCGAGAGACGGTTGAGATCGAGAAAAGTATTCAGAAAAATCGCACATAAACTTAGAAGTTTTAAACTAACGGGCAATTACTGTGCTAGTCTACCTAAGAGTGTTCGCATTAGGCATGACTTAGCAATTATATTTCCTCGTGTGCTGATAAAAAACAATAGATTTAGTGAGACTTCGAGATTGATACACTACACTTTAGATGTTTGGTGGCCAAGACGATGGCGAACGAATTGAATATGCATAAGCTACCTATGGGTTTCGAACTCTTTTTTTCTAAAATTTTTACTGACAACATTATATCCGCAGACATCCATATGGTTCAAGACTACAATTCCTTCAAATGGTTCAACCAATATTCTTCGACTCCATTGAACGTACAAATTTTGTACACCTAGTAATTCAATATTGGATGGAAAATGATATCGCTTTTATAGCATATCTAAATCCGGGGGATTCAAGTTATGGGCAACCCATGTGGACGACGAAACTCAATTGTAAAAATTTAGCTAATAATTTTTTGTCAGGTTCCCACCGTGTCGGCTCAAACCTGTATATCACTGATATCCCAACCTATATCCGAAACACGCTTGCCCATTTTGTTGAAAGGAATCCGATACGATTTTTTATTTTATTTTTTTAATTAAATACTTCAAATATATAATAATGCAGTTTTTTTATTATTATTATTTAATTACAGGATATAGAGCATGAAGGTTTTGAGCAATCTATTAACAGACTGATATTTGTGCAAAATTACTAGACTCCATGCTAAGGAGAGTGAGGAAGAAAAAGAGTTTTTTTGGTTTATTTGAGGGAAAATGCAATTCATTAACTCGGTAAGATAGAAGTTGATGTCATGTGTTTAGTCTGTTAGATTCAAGGGATGGTTGAGATCTTAAAATGGTTTTGAATTTGCCATTCTGTTTTTTATTTTCAAAAGGCCGCTAATGGGACAAACAACTGGCTGCTATACTGTCCGTTGGATGCAAGAGACAGCTGAGATCTTAAAATCTAAGAAATTTAAAGGGATCTGTATTCAAGGAAGAGAAGGGACATGAGGAAGATGAAGAGTTTTTTTGTTTCTTGGAGGGAAAATGCAATTCATTGCATCGGTAAGATACAATTTGTTGTCGTGTTTAGTCCGTTAGATTCAAGGGCGGTTGAGATCAAAAAAAGTTTTCAGAAAAATCACACATAAATGTAGAAGTTTTCATCTTAGTGGTTATTACTGTGGAAGTCTATCTAAGAGTGTTCGCATTAGCCATGACTTAGCAACCATATTTCCTCGTGTGCCGATAAAAGACAATAGATTGAGTGAAGGCATCAAGATTGATACACTACACTTTAGACGCTTGGTGGGCAAGACGATGGCGAACAGATTGAATATACATCAGCTACCTTTGGGTTTCAAATTCTTTCTTTCTTTCTTTTTCTGAAAATTTTATTGATATCATTAAATCTGCAGACAACCAGATAGTTAAAAACTACAGTTTCCTTCAAATGTTTCATACTGTGTTCTTCGACTCTACTAAACGTACAAATTTTGTACACCTGGTAATTCAATATTGGATGACAAATGAAACAGCTTTTATAGCAGATCTAAATTTGGGGATCTGAGTTATGGGCTATCAGAGTGGACGATGAAACTCAATTGTAAAAAATTGGGCTAATAATTTTTTGTCATGTGTCCACCGAGTCGGCTCAAATCGATACGACGCGGATATCCAAACCTATCTTCGAAACGCGCATGCCCATTTTGTTGAAAGGAATAAGGTATTAAATTGTTTTTTATTATTATTTTTAATTAAATACTTCAAATAAATAATAATGCAGGTTTTTTTTTCTTCCTTTTTTCTGTTATTTAATTACAGGATGTAGAGCATGATGTCATTGAGCAATCTATTAATAGAGAACTTCCTGATATTTGTGCAAAATTGCTAGACTCCATGCTAAGGAGAATGAGGTAGAAGAAGATGTTTTTTGTTTCTTGGGGGAAAAGTGCAATTCATTACCTCGATAAGATAGAAGTTGTTCTTATGTGTTTCGTTCGTTAGATTCAAGGGATGGTTGAGATCTTAAAATGATTTTGAATTTTTCATTATGTTTTTTATTTTCAAAAGGCAGTTGATGGTACAAACAGATGCTACTATACTGTCACTTGGATGCAAGAGAAAGTTGAGATCTTAAAATTTGATAAATCTGAGGGGATCTGTATTCGAGGAAGAGAAGGGGCATGAGGAAAGAGAAGAGTTTTTTTTTTTTTGTTTCTTGGAGGGAAAATGCAATTCATTGTCTCGGTAACATACAAGTTGTTGTCATGTGTTTAGTTCGTTAAATTCGAGGGACGTTGAGATCGATAAAAGTTTTCAAAGAAATCACACATAAACGTAGAAGTTTTCATCTTGGTGGGTATTACTGTTGAAGTCTACCTAAGAGTGTTCGCATTACCCATGACTTCGCAACCATATTTTCTCATGTGCCGATAAAAGACAATAGATTAAGTGAAGGCATTTTGAGATTGATATCCTACACTTTAGATGCTTGGTGGCCAAGACGATGGCGAACGAATTGAATATACATCAGCTACCTTTGGGCTTCGAATTCTTTTTTTCTGATATTTTTGCTGATAGCATTAAATTCGCAGACATACAGACAAGGACGGAGGGAGGGGTGGCTGGTAGGGGCCATGAGCCTCCCCAATTTCTTAAAATATATATATATAAGGTTGGAAAAAAAATTTCTAAAAAAATATAAGGTAAAAAATAAAAATTTAACCTATTGGCCCCTACAAAAAAGAATTTTTGGCCACTAGCCCTCGCCCATAAGAGCTTCTGGCTTTGTCCCTGGATCCATATAGTTAAAGACTATTGTTTCCATCAAAAGTATAACTTCTATCAGGCCATGGCAGAAAACCAGGGCTTTGTGCCCACCAATAAGCAATCAACACGTCAGCTAGAAACAAAAAAAAAATGTTGTCGAAATACCGGATCCTCTCACAACTCCCCATTTCCATATATACCCTTCCCTTCTCATGCATTCCCCAAAGCCACCCCTCTCCCCGCTGCTCAAAACACCCATGAATCTAATTTCTTTCATGATTAGGGTCTCCTGGAATGCTTCGGTGCTAATCATGCAGCAAGGCTCTTGGCTGGTAATGGCGATGAGCGGGATACTGTCAAGCATGGTTTCGGCAAGACCACTGATGAGATTGGTGGTGCTAGGGCTCGAGGTGGCGATGCAGACGCCGGGGAGCCCAAACGCACGCGCGTAACCCTCGGCGGCTAAGACTCCGCCTTGTTAGTGAATAATAACCAAGTCCCGCATTACCCCATATAACCCCTCTCAACAAGAATAATCATACCATTTTTTTGAGCCTCATATATATGTAAACAATGAAGCTTTCGGTACGTGTAATAGAGGCTCAAAACTTACTGGCAATGGATCTGAACGGGTTCAGTGATTCGTAAGTGAGGTTGCAGCTGGGGAAGCAGAGGACGAAGACCAAAGTGGTGAAGATGAGCTTGAATCCACAGTGGGGCGAGGAATTCGGGTTCAGGGTCGAGGACTTGGAAGGAGGAGTTACTTGTCTCTATGTTGGACGAGGACAAGTACTTCAATGAAGACTTTCTTGGACAGCTCAAGCTGCCAGTTTCGTTGGTTTTCGATTCCGAAAACAAGTTGTTTGGTCTTGCTTGGTACCTTCTGTTGCCCAAGAACAAGGATTGTGGTTTTTTTTTTCCTCGCTAATTGGGAGCTTAAGTTTTCTCTTTGTTCTTGTGTGTAAGTCTGCAATTGGCTCTTTGTGGTATTTACGAGCTTTGGTTATGTGCTTTCCTGTTTTGCATATGGAAATTTTGATTGCATCACTGATTGCGAATGATGGAGGAGGACATCATATCCCTTTCACTGTTGGTCGGTAGCAAATCGGGAAATGAGATCTTCTAGGCTTGCAAGAGTTTTGGGAATTTTGGTGCTGATTGCTTTGGTGGAATTGGAAATGCGGAAGAAGGAGCGGCAGGGAGAGGGGGATGCAGGAGAAGGGAAGGGTTAAGGGTATATCTAGAAATGGGGAGTTGTGAGAGGATCCGGTACTTCAACAACATTTTTTTTTTTGTTTCTAGCTGACGTATCGGCTGCTTATTGGTGGGCATAAAGCCCTTGTTTTCTGCCATGGCCAAACGGAAGTTGCACTCTTCCTTCAAATGTTTCATCTTGTATTCTTCAACTCCACTGAACGTACAAATTTTGTACATCTGGTACTTCAATACCGGATGAAAAATGAAACCGTTTTTATAGCATATCCAAATTTTGGGATCCGAGTTGTAGGCTATCAAAGTGGATGACAAAACTCAATCGCAAAAAATTGGGTTATAATTTTTTGTCACATGCCCACCGTGTTGGCTCAAACCAACATTACACGGATATCCCAACCCATATTCGAAACGCTCATGCCCATTTTGTTGAAAGGAATCCGGTATTAAATTGTTTTTTTTTTTGTTTTTTTAATTAAATAGTTCAAATATATAATAATACATTTTTATTTTCTTTTTTTGTTATTTAATTATAGGATATAGAGCAAGAAGCAACCTATTAACAGACCGATATTTGTGCAAAATTGCTAGACTATGGCGCTAAGGAGCACGAGAAAGAGGAAGAAGAAGAGTTTTTTTTGTTTCTTTAAGGGAAAATACAATTCATTACCTCGGTAAAATAGAAGTTGATATCATGTGTTTAGTCTGTTAGATTCAAGGGACGGTTGAGATCTTAAAATAGTTTTGAATTTTTCATTCTGTTTTTTTTTTTTTTTTTTTTTTTTTTTTTTTTTTTTTTTCAAAAGGCAACTGATCGTACAAACAACTGGCTGCTATACTGTCCATTGGATGCAAGGGACGGTTGAGATCTTAAAATCTGAGAAATTTGAGGGAATTTGTATTCTAGTAAGAGAAGGGCATAAGGAAGAAGAAGAGTTTTTTTTTTTGTTTCTTAGAGGGAAAATACAATTCATTACCTCGGTAAAATAGAAGTTGATATCACGTGTTTAGTCTGTTAGATTCAAGGGACGGTTGAAATTTTAAAATGGTTTTGAATTTTTCATTATGTTTTTTTTTTTTTCAAAAGGCAGCTAATGGTACAAACAGCTGGCTGCTATATTGTCCATTTGATGCAAGGGACGGTTGAGATCTTAAAATCTGAGAAATTTGAGGGGATCCGTATTCTAGTAAGAGAAGGGGCATGAGGAAGAAGAAGAGATTTTTTGTTTCTTGGAGGGAAAATGCAATTCATTGCCTCGGTAAGATACAAGTTGTTCTCATGTGTTTAGTTCGTTAGATTCGAGGGACGGTTGAGATCGAAAAAAGTTTTCAAAGAAATCGCACATAAACTTAGAAGTTTTCATTTGGGTGGCTATTACTGTGGAAGTCTATCTAAGAGTGTTTGCATTAGCTATGACTTAGCAATCATTTTTCCCCGTGTGCCGATAAAAGACAATAGATTGAGTGAAGGTTTCGAAATTGATACACTACACTAGTATATTTTAGACGCTTGGTGGCCAAGACGATGTCAAATGAATTGAATATACATCAGCTACCTTCGGGTTTCAAATTTTTATTTTTATTTTTTTTGAAATTTTTTCTAATATCATTAAATCCGCAGACATACAGATAATTAAAGACTACAGTTTCCTTCAAATGTTTCATCCTGTTTTCTTCGACTCCACTGACCGTACAAATTTTGTACACTTGTTAATTCAATATCGGATGAAAAATGAAACCGCTTTTATAGCAGATCTAAATCTGGGGGATTTGAGTTATGGGATATCAGAGTGGACGACAAAACTCAATTGGAAAAATTTGGGCTAATAATTTTTTGTCACGTGCCCACCGTATCAGCTCAAACCGGTATTACAAGGATATCCTAACCCGTATTCGAAACGCACATGCCCATTTTGTGTAAAGGAATCTGGTATTAAATTGTTTTTTATTTTTTAATTAAATAGTTCAAATATATAGTAATGCAGTTTTTTTTTTCTTTTCTTGTTATTTAATTACAGGATATAGATCATCAAGTCATTGACAAATCTATTAATAGAGAACTTCCCAATATTTGTTCAAAATTACTAGACTCCATGCTATGGAGCATGAGGAAACAATAGAGTTCTGTTTTTTCTTTTTTGAGGGAAAATGCATTTCATTACCTTGGTAAGATTAAAGTTGTTGTCATGTGTTTAGTCCGTTCGATTTAAGGGATGGTTGAGATCTTAAAATGGTTTTGAATTTTTATTTTTTTTTATTTTTTATTTTTTAAAAAAGCAACTGATGGTACAAACAGCCGGTTGCTATTTCGCTCCATAGATGCAAGGGACGACATAGATCTTAAAATATGAGAAACTCATATTTGAACAAATCTGAAGGGATCCTGATCCAAGGAAAAGAAGGGGCATGAGAAAGAAGAGAGTTTTTTTTGTTTCTTGGAGCGAAAATGCAATTCATTGTCTCTGTAAGATACAAGTTGCAGTCATGTGTTTTGTCCGATAGATTTAAGGGACGGTTGGGATAGAAAATGTTTTTTAGAGAAATCGTACATAAACTCATAAGTTTTCATCTTGGTGGTTATTACTGTAGAAGTCTATCTAAGAGTGTTTGCATTAGCCATGACTTAGCAATCATATTTCCTCGTGTGCCGATAGACAATAGATTGAGTCAAGGCATTGAGATTGATTCACTACACTTCAGATACTTGGTGGCCAAAACGATGGCGAATGAATTGAATATACATAAGCTACTTATGGTTTTCGAACTCTTTTTTCATGAAATTTTTACTGACAATATTAAATCCGCAGACATCCAGATAGTTAAAGACTACAGTTTCCTTCAAATGTTTAATCTTGTTTTCTTCGATTCCACTGACCGTACAAATTTTGTAAGAGGACGACGAAACTCAATCGCAAAAATTTGGCTTATAATTTTGTCACATGCCCATCGTGTTAGCTCAAACTGGTATTAGACGGATATCCCAACCCATATTTGAAACGCGCATGCCGATTTTGTTGAAAGGAATCAGGTATTAAATTGTTTTTGATTTTTTTTAATTAAAAAGTTCAAATATATAATAATGCAGTTTTTTTTTTTTTGTTATTTAATTACATGATATAAAGCATGAAGTCATTGGGCAATCTATTAACATAAAACTTCTCGATATTTGTGCAAAATTGCTATACTCCATGCTAAAGAGCATGAGGAAGAAGAAGAGTGTTATTGTTTCTCGAAGGGAAAATGCAATTCATTACCTCGATAAGATATAAGTTGCTATCATGAGTTTAGTCCATTAGATTCAAGGGATGGTTGAGATCTTAAAATGGTTTTTCATTTTGTTTTTTATTTTAAAAAGGCAGCTGATGGTACAAAAAACTGGCTGCTATGTTATCCCTTGGATGCAAGGGACGGCTGAGATCTTAAAACTTGAGAAATTCAAATTTAAAGAAATCTGAGGGGATCTGAATCCGAGGAAGAGAAGGGGCATGAGGAAGAATAAGAGTTTTTTTTTTTTGTTTCTTGGAGGGAAAATGCAAATTTTTGCCTCCGTAAGATACAAATTGTTGTCATGTGTTTAGTCCATTAGATTCAAGCGATTGTTAAGATCAAAAAAAGTTTTCAGAGAAATTGCACATATAACTGAGAAGTTTTCATCTATTTTTTTTTATTAATGTAGAAGTCTATCTAAGAGTGTTCGTATTAGCCATGACTTAGCAATGATATTTCCTCATGTGCCAATAAAAGACAATAGATTGAGTGAAGGCACACTACACTTTAGATGTTTGGTGGTCAAGACGATGGCGAACGAATTGAATATACATAAGCTACCTATGGGTTTCGAGCTCTTTTTTTCTAAAATTTTTACTGACAGTATTAAATCCGCAGATATCCAGATAGTTAAAGACTACAGTTTCCTTCAAATGTTTCATTCCGTTTTCTTCGACTCCACTGACCGGACAAATTTTGTACACCTGGTAATTCAATATCGGATAAAAAATTTAACCGCTTTTATAGGAGATCTAAATTTGGGGATCCGAGTTATGGGCTATCAAAGTGGACAATGAAACTCAATCGCAAAAGTTTGGCTTATAATTTTTTGTCACGTACCCACTACGTCGACTCAAATCTGTATTACACGGATATTCCAACCAATATTCGAAATGCACATGCCCATTTTGTTGAAAGGAATTTGGTATTAAATTTTTATTTATTTATTTTTTAATTAAATAGTTCAAATATATAATAGTGCATTTTTTTATTTTTTTTGTTATTTTATTACTGGATATAGAGCATGAAGTCATTGAACAATCTATTAACAGAGAAGTTCCCGATATTTGTGCAAAATTGCTAGACTCCATGCTAAGCAGAATGAGGAAGAAAGAAGAGTTTTTTTCTTTCTTGTAGAGGAAATACAATTCATTATCTCGGTAAAATAGAAGTTGTTGTCATTTGTTTAGTTTGTTAGATTCAAGGGACGGTTGAGATCTTAAAATGGTTTTGAATTTTTCATTCTGTTTTTTATTTTCAAAAGGCAGTTGATGGTACAAACTGTTGGTGCTATATTGCCCATTGGATAAAATAGACGATTGAGATCTTAAAATCTGAGAAATCTTAGGGGATCCGTATTCGTAGAAGAGAAGGGGCATGAAGAAGAAGAAGAAATATTTTTTTTTTAGGGAAAATGCAATTCATTGGCTCGATAAGATACAAGTTGTTGTCATGTATTTCGTCCGTTAGATTCGAGGGACGGTTGAGATCGAAAAAAAAAAAAATCAGAGAAATCACACATAAACTCAGAAGTTTTCATCTAGGTAACTATTACTGTGGAAGTCTATCTAAGAGTGTTTGCATTAGCCATGACTTAGCAATCATATTTTCTCGTGTGCCGACAAAAGACAATAAATTGAGTGAAGGCATCAAGATTGATACACTACACTGTAGATGCTTGGTGGCCAAGACGATGGCGAATGAATTTAATATACATAAGCTAACTATGAGTTTCGAGTTTTTTACGGTTAAACTGAAAATGATTTCTGTTGACTATAATTTTCGATTGCACTAAACATCAAAAAATACAAAAAATATTTTACGCCTAAACAAATCGAGCATTATATTAGGGTTGTGTGGATACAAAGGGCAACTAGCTAGGTTGATCGTGTTTTATCTTGTCTGGGCTAAATTGCTGTTTGATCATTTGTGATCATTACTTATACTCTTCCAATACTAGGTATATATTTCTTACGTACTTGCATAGCACAGCTTTACACCTCCATGATTGAAGTTGTATTTTTGTTTTTGTCCTATCAATCTGAAATTGAAAATATAGCAAGTCTTACAAACATCAGCTTTTGTGAAGTTTCATTTTTATGGCTTTAATTTCTAAGATTTGTTTTTCTTATTTCTATAGTATTTTGTATTGTAAAACAATCAAGAAATAAGAGCATAATATGACCCTTTAAACTTTATCTTGCATACATAAATCATAGACCAAAACATATAAAACTCTTATTTCTATTTCCTATTATTCCGTTATTGCTTTTATGTTTCTATATCATTAATTACTATTTCTTTCACCTCTGATATTATTAATGTTTCGCGTAACCTGGCATGGAGATTCTTTATGATTATGATATTCCAGTCATTGTTTCATCCAAGAAGGAATAGATTATTTTAGGACTGTAATTTTGGGTCACTGCCAATGACACCAAACTAATTAATCTCCCATGGTCTACCTTCTGAGTTTCACAAAGCCTTCTCTATGACATGGGGCTGTACTTTCAAGGCTGAGCTTTAAATTTGAACTTGTTTGAGAGCTTGTGATGATCAAAACCTTAAATTTGTTTATTCAAAAATCTGGTTTTACTGCATTATCTAAGAGGATTGCAATAGGATATATAGAAAATCTTCGTGAAAATCCTGCACAATCATATCCTTGAAAGGATAATGTTTGGAGTCTTGCCTTGCCTCCCTATTGTTATATGACACAACAAGTTTACTAATCTTAAGCCTCTAGTTCATCTTGCTAATGAGAGGTGGGAGAAAATTGGAGAACACAATAGGTTAAGACAGTTTTCGGTTTGGTCACACAAGCTTCTGAAAAAGTGTTGTTGCCTTTTCTTGCAAAATAGTAAGCTCGGTAAGGATGCTTGCTAGGGGTGCCAGCTGGTCCTACACTGATGCTTAAGTCAGTTCTTTGGATAATCTGTATAAATACCTCAATAATAATAATTTCAGCAAGGGGAATACTTAAAGATAGGTTAGTATTTATGCTAAAGAGTGGAGTCAATTTCTCCCAGCAATGGCAGGAACCGACTCTCTGATCGTGAGTCTCCACTTCCAGAACATGGGTGTTCACGCAGTCCGAAAAGTAGGTCTTCGTATCTTCTGGAATGTGCTTCTACGTGTCAGATGGGCGCATCTCCTTGTGTCCAGATCTTGCACGCCCACGTTCTAGGGCATGATTGTCCGAGACGTGGGCCGAAATGTGTTTGGGATATGTCCTAGATATCTCGGAGCCTCAGCCTTCTCATGGCTTTCAATGGGTTGTTTCCAGTTGGGCCTGGTTGGGCTATGCGATGGATCAGGTGGCTTCACCCATGGGCTCAAGCGAGGGGCCCAATTAATGGCATTCTTTGGGGTTGTGGGTAATAAATGATGGATCGAGTTAAGCTTCCGGGCCCATTTACTAATTAGTGGGAATATTTCCCAACACAATACGTAAAGGATGTGAAGAGAATAACTTATGAAGAAGAAACTTCTGTAACCATTTTGGTATAGAGAGAGCAGGCTCTGTAATCAAAGTTTACTCGATCAACTATCTAAATTGAACTGATCACATTTCCTCTTTCTTGTTAATATCATCTTCATTAATCAACCAGAAATAAATCATCTCATCTTCAGTTGCTTATTTGTTTATGTAATCAATAATATATGCTGATGTCTATAGAGGGAATTATGAGGTGTTAAACTTTATTTTGCATGTTTAGATCAAACCGGGGATCACGTTATGCAGGTTTTGAGTAAACAAAGTTGGTATATATATATATTGTTCGTTTACTATGCCGTTTATTGTTTAAACGACACAATCTGAATAATAAATGACACGAAATTGAATTCTCAACCATATATTTAGTGTCGTTTAGCAAGCGACATAATACAAACTAAGTAAACAAAATGATTGAATTCTCATCATTTTTTCGGCATTTTGTGTCGTTTAACAAATGACACAAAATGCCGAAATTTTTGTAGTGAATAAAAATGGCTTGATATTATGTAATATGTATGGACGTAGTGTTATGATCCCATGTGTATATAAGTTCTTTGAAAATCTCTTTCTATAAGTGAATTTTTAAGACGTTTGTAACATTAGGGCTCGTTTGGGTATGCTTTTTTTTTTTTTTTTTTTTATGTATTATGTTTTATTATTTTTTACTATATTTAAAATTGCGAATATTAAAAAATTTTGTTTTTTAAAGTTATGTTTGGATGATTTAAACAATCAAACACAAAATTTAAAAAAAATTGAATAAAACTTAAGAAAAAATTGAATTTAAAAAACTTACTCAAATATATTTTTTTAAAAATAATCAAAAATAAAATGCTACCTACCAACCTAAATACTTTTCCTTTTTATTTATATTTTTTCTCTTCTTTTTTTTAGATACAGTTTTTCTCTTAGGTTAGAGTAACATAAAGACTTCACAACTCAGAAGAAAAGCCAAATCCAAACACAAACGCAAACTATAGTAACGAGTAACGACAAAGGCTTCACGAGAAGAACCTTACAGGGCACTAACCATGGTTGATGCTTACCAATTAGGATCGGGATCCGGTCCAAATAATACCTTCCTCGAACCATCCATGTTCCAACCTATGGTTACCTTGTTGAAAAGTCAACAACTCACGAGCGTTGACGTAAAAACATTGTTTCTTCTCCAAGATAGGATAATATAGGACGAAAGTTCAGGTTGCCGATAGACTCCTGCAGCCCTCACCTTCTCTCTCTCTCTCTCTCTCGCTCAAAGCTCTAACATGGAGCACAGGACCTTAGAAATCAATGTCATCTCTGCCAAAGACCTCAAAGACACGCACTCTCTTTTTTTTGAGTTAGAAATCTATGGAGCACAGGACCTTAGAAATCTATGAGTTAGAAAATCCTAATACTCTCTCTTTTTTCTGCAAGACACGCACTCTCTTTTTTTTGTTTTTGTTTTTGGGTGGTTTTGTTTGCTAATGTTGCCGCAAAGCAGGCTAGTTGCAAAGACGACACTGTTAGAGGGTGAGAAGATGCAGACAGAGGCTGAAGTTCAGAAACTAATGGTAGAAAATGTTAGCTTGGACAAAACTTGCCAAGAGAAGCTAAAAATGGTCAGTGGAGCATTTTATCAAGCACCTTGTGTGCAATGGAAAACAACCCAAAAATTTGAATAAAGCAAAATGCAAAACAACCAAGGAAAATGAAAAACTCATGAACACCCAACACACAGACCCGGCCACAGAGAGAGAGAGAGAGAGAGAGACAAATGGATGGGAGACAGAGGTAAAATTGTAAAAGAACAAACTCGATGAAGAGTCGAGACTTGCAGGTTTGAAAGACAATGCTGAGCCTGAGAGATTGACTATAAGCACCTCGATACAGCGAGGGAAATTGACTCTTCTGCGTGATTTGCTATTGATCATAAAAATGATTTCAAACTTAGATCAAACACCGAGATCAAAACGACTGCAAGAAATTGTTAGGCATCTCTAAACGACATCGTTCACCCTCGTTGATTGCAACGAAAACATACATTGAAGCAGAGCCACAGTTTCTGTCATTTTTCAGGAAATCAATCAAATTTCTATATTTGTGAGTAATCAAATATTTGAGTATTTACCTAATTCTGAGCATAATAACAGTGATACAAACAAAAAACCATGAACACCCATGAACACCCAGTGATACAAACAAAAAACCATGAACAAAAAACCTGTTTTTAGCGTGGCCGGTTGGAGACAGAGCTGGACTGAGACGAAATCTGCCGGAGAGGAAGCGACGGACGACAGAGGAGGCGACCGCCGAGAGAGAACGGCGAAGACACGACCGAATCTGCTGGGTTCCCGCCGGAGAGAGAGAGAGAGAGAGAGTGAGTGAGAATCTGCCGGAGCAGGAAGCGCCGGAAGACTGACGACGAAGAAGCCGGCGACGTCACTGACCGGAGAAAAGATCTGTACGGAGAGAAATTTCAGAGAGAGAGAGAGAGGGGCTGGGCAGCGCGCGAAATGAATTGGAAATGAAAATTTGATTTTCCCTCTCTCCAGTTTTCTAGCCGCATGAACAAAAAAGAAAAAGAAAACAATATGAGAAATGATCTACACTCATTTCTCACAATAGCTCTACAACAAGCTGACGTGGCTGGTAATATTTTATTATTTTTTTTAAAACAAAACAAAACAAAAAAAATAATAAAATATTACCAGCCACGTCAGCTTGTTGTGAAATTGTTGTGAGAAATGAGTGTAGGAATCATTTCTCTTTTATTGCAGAGTAATGTTTCTTACACAATTTTTGTACAACTTTTACACAACTCTAACAACTTTCTTTTAAAATCAGCCATTGAATATTTAGGACCCACATGTTGGAAAACAAATCCAATGGTTGATCATAACAAAAAGCAGTTAGAGTTGTGCAAAAATTGTGTAAGAGTTGTGTAAGAAACATTACTCTTTATTGCAAGTCACGTAAGCTGTTGTGTGATTGTTGTATAATATTTGTGTAGGGATCATTTCCCACAGCGAAATCCAAACACAAACGCAAACTATAGTAACGAGTAACGACAAAGGCTTCACGAGAAGAACCTTACAGGGCACTAACCATGGTTGATGCTTACCAATTAGGATCGGGATCCGGTCCAAATAATACCTTCCTCGAATCATCCATGTTCCAACCTATGGTTACCTTGTTGAAAAGTCAACAACTCACGAGCGTTGACGTAAAAACATTGTTTCTTCTCCAAGATAGGATAATATAGGACGAAAGTTGAGGTTGCCGATCGACTCCTGCAGCCCTCACCTTCTCTCTCTGTCTCTCTCTCGCTCAAAGCTCTAACATGGAGCACAGGACCTTAGAAATCAATGTCATCTCTGCCAAAGACCTCAAAGATGTGAACCTCTTCTCCAAAATGGACGTATACGTCGCCGTATCGCTCACCGGAGACTCACAAAACAAGCAAAAAGCCAAAACCAAAGTGGACAGAGACGGTGGCACTAGCCCCTCCTGGAACTTCCCCATGAAGTTCACCATCGGCGAGTCTGCAGCAAAGCAAAACCAGCTGACCCTCGTCTTCACACTCCGCTGCGACCGCACCCTCGGCGACAAAGACGTTGGTGAAGTCTATGTCCCTGTCAAAGAGCTTCTCGACTCCGCCGGAGACGGCAACTCCATGCAGTTTGTGAGTTACCAGGTGAGAAAACCCTCGGGAAATCCCCAAGGCGTGTTAAACATCTCCTACAAGTTTAGCGAGAAAGTGGCTTATTCTTCGCCAAAGGCTGATCAGGCTCGTTATGAGCCTGTCACTGCTTATCCGGTCGGGCCTAGTGCGCCGCCGTCTAATGGTTCATATCCTCCGCCTCCTCAAGGAGGATATTCATATGCCACCGCAGCACCGCCACCGCCATACCAAGCATATGGTGCATACCCACCACCCCAGCCGGGTTATGGGTACCCGCCGCCTCAACCGGGTTATGGGTACCCGCCTCCACCGGTGCAGCAACCGAAGAAGAAGAACAAGTTTGGGATGGGTTTGGGAGCTGGACTGCTAGGAGGAGCGCTTGGAGGCCTACTGATTGGAGATTTGGTGTCCGATGGTGGTGATTTTGGAGGATGTGATGGAGGATTTGATGGTGGATTTTGATTTTTCTAGTGCTTTTGTGAGAGTAATTTTCTTGGTTGGTTTTGTGGAAAAGGTAGGTTTTGACATTTTTCTTAATCTTTCATTTTTATTTTTATTTTCCTTTTTTCATGTTGCTTAGGAATTAAAAAACATGTGACATCATGTTTTAAGATCTGTATTCTTACTGTTAATTTACAAATGCTTTGGTAATGGTTAGGCAGAATACTGTGGTTGTGGTTGATTTTTCTCTGTATATGTAACTAAAGTTGGATAATGGACACTTCTGCATATTTTATGTTTGTGATATAGCCGTGGAAAAAATTATTCCCAACTAATATTGCAATTGGATCCCAACAACAGGACGCAAGAAAGTTTATTTAGTCCGATGGAGGGGATATGATAAACCACCACTTATTTCTTTTACGTATGAATTTAAACTCTTATTTAATAAGTGAGATTTAATTAGGGTTGACAAAACGGGTTACTGTGTTGAGTTTGGGTCGACTCGGTTGACCCGCCAACCTGTCTAGACCAACCCAAACTCGACGAGATTAGCTAAACGAATTGAGACACGAAATTCGAACACGACATGTTTAAATGGGTTGACGGGTTAACCTGTTTATGACACGAACTCGTTTAGCGTAAATTCAAATTTTATAATTTCGTGTCGGTCGTGTCAAAAAATGTCAACCCTGAATTTAACAAGTGAATTATGAAGTTAGGGTTCAACAAACTCATGATCTTTTACTATAAATACCATATTAAATTACCACTTATCCTAAAAATTTAATCTTATTAATCATTTAATTAACATTGGCAGTTTTCGCTCGTCCGATTTGGTTAATTAAGGAGAAATAAATTGGTTTTTTAGGGTACTTTTACCCATCCATCCCTTGAGGCAATTGATTAGGTGAAGAAATGTCATAAGGAGAATTCTCAAAATCCTACTACTGTTTCTAAAGTTTGGCAGCCTCCGGCAACAAGCATCATCAGGGTGAACTGGGATGGGTCGATTAACAAAGAGGCTGGGTGTATTGGCATGGGCATTGTCGCTAGAGATCATGCTCTTGCTAAGGAGACAGCTATCTTTAGGACTAATAATGTATGGTTGGAGGATATAATTTCTAATAGGATCCAGAGTATTATATAATTAGGGAACAAGATATCCCTAATCCTGATTTGGGTCAGTTTTTTAATCAATGAAGAAGGTTTCAGATGGTTAAAAAAAAAAAAAATTTAACATTCTAACACAATGGCAGTGCTATTGCAACTGACGTCAATTTAATGCACTTGCTCCTAATGTGATAACTGATAACATGATCAACCTATTCTAAAAGTCATATATAATAAGAATTTTATTGTAAACAAACTACCCAACAATCTTTAAAAGATTAAGATAACAGAGTCAACTGGATTAGGATTCTCTCCATTTCAAATGAAATGAAGAGAAGCCGGTTAGTTATAAAATAAGGGGCAAAATAATCTAAAAAATTAAAATGATAATTTTGTCTCTTATTCTATAACTAACCGGTTCCTCGCCATTTCAAATTAAATGGAGAGCACCCGTTTCCTTCTCAACTAAAGATTAAGATAATAGCAATAAAGACAAAAATTAATGATTGACAATAACCAATAACAATATATAGAGACAAGATCCACATCAGTTTGCCTCACGTTTTGAACCATTGCTTAAATATTGAGACATAATACATATATATCTTTTGCAATCATATTTTTAAACTTTAAAAATTGTCAGTTTAGTACATTAATCTTTTAATTTTTTTCAGCTCCGCCAATTTATTACAATTTTCCGTTAAATCATGTCGAATTTCACAAAATACCCTTTTTTTTTCAAAAAAAAAACATATATATATATATTCAAAGATTCAGGTATATATAAGTATTTTTGCAAATTCTGTTAAGTCTTGTCAAAATTCTTAAAATATTCACAAAATACTCATGTTTTCTTTTCTTTTATTTTTTTAAATAATTATATATATATATATATATATAAAATAAAACAAATTCAAAGATTCAGGCATGAATATTTTTACAAATTCTGTTAAATCTTGTCAAAATTTTCAAAATACCCCTCATTTTTTTTTAAGAATTTAGGCATTAGTCAGGATTTAACGGAAAATTGTAACGGATTGGTGAAATTGAAAAAAATTAAAAGATAAATACACCAAATTAACACTTTTTAAAGTTTAAGGGTATGATTGTAAAAGTGATAAAAGATCAATAGTTGTAAGTGGAGTTTTCTTTTAAATTTTATAAAAGTGTGGCACGTTTGTGTGTTCGATTTTTTGAAATTTAAATTTAATTATAATTTACTGCTCGAATTTCGATGCAGAATAAAATTGAAAAAAATGTTTGGATGCAGGTTTGACTTTATGAGACAAAATTAGAAAAAGTTAGATAAAATATTTATTTTTAAAAAATTACAAATACCAATAAATACCAATAGAATTTATTTTTGAAAAGGAGGCCCCCAAACATCAAATGTGTAAACGTGTTGAGAAATTTCATGTTAGTTGGGTATTAAAGGGCGGACTTCAAACCCTCCACTTTGTTGAAAATAGGTTCAATCTTGCGTTTATTAGCCCCATGTTCACGAACAGGTCAACACGGCATGTCAAATCACCCTCATCCAAAGGGGAACGGCAAATAAGAACTTTCCGGGCAAAACATGTTTAGGGTCAGAATAAAATAAATTAAATACAAATTGAAATAAACAAAATAAAGATTAAAGGACTACATTTTAATCTTATTTATTAATTATGTCATAAGAGTAATGTTATATATAAGACTCATATCTCCCTCTTATCCCCTCACATGTAATATGACTTTTAAAATTTTTGTTGAATCAAAATATTTAAAATCACTATTGAAATTTTGGGATTGATCATTATTAGATTTTGATTCAATTGTAATTTTAAAAGTCATGTCACATTATAGAAGGATACGAGTCTTTTTTTTTTTTTTTTGAAAAGAAATAATTGTCTCATTAAATGCCAAGATTACAATAGTCCTTCCAGATGCAAACCGACAAAGAACTAGGAAAAGAGTTAATCCACGATTGGTGGAGAGATATAGAAAAAACAAGCTTAATAACTTCATGGGCCATACTATTACCACATCTACAAACAAAAGAAAAAGCATATAAGTCAAAGTTAGAGAGTTTAGAAATAATATCACAGACCACTCCCCCATATACACCGGATGAAACATCACATTTTTTCAAAGCCTCCGCAATCACCATAGAATCACCCTCAAGCGAAATGATTGAAGACCAAGCCTCCTCACAAACTCAACTCATTTTCTTGCCGCCATTGCTTCAGCTAAAGCTAAATTCGAAATATAAGTCACCGTCGAACACATAACACCACGGATTCCAGAGGATATGAGTCTTGCATATAGACTCATTCATGTTATAATACAAGATACTCCTATTAATTGGGAAATTGAGGTAGACAAGTATGTCATCATACATTATTACAATCAATCATATAAAAGGTAAGTAAGGTTTAATATTATATATTCTCCTACCATATCTGATTATAATTATATGAAAAATAATTTCAATATAATTTTTTTTGGATATAGAAAATATATTTCTCTAACCCATGGAAAAGCATAACGTGTGAGTGAGATAAGATAAGATAAAGCTCGTGTCCTACCATCCTAGTTTAATGTAGTTGAATTAGGTTGTAGGGCTTTATTCTCTCTCTTGGCATTGTCACTGAGAGAGCAGCATTGATCATGCATGGAGGTATCGATATTGTAATAGACACCGATTCTTATCCACATCATGTCATGACTTTTTATTTTAAAAAAAATTAAATTTTTTTTTAGAATGCTTTTAAACACCATCCATGACTGTAGGGTGGCCGCATTACCCGGAGTGCCTAGCAGGTTCACCACGAGGCACTCCAAGGGATGGTGTGACCACCCATCGAACGAGTTTTGATTTTTTTTTTAATTTTTAATTTATATATATAGATTTGAATTTTAGAAAAAATAAGAAATTATATGGATTATTTTAGTAATTTTGGTTCAATTCCAACTGTGATATATGTGTTGTCACCCAACTAAATAATATGAATAATTATTCAATTATACCTTCTTCTTTTTTTTTTGACATGTCCACAAGAGGAGGGAGGGGGGATTCGAACTAGTGATCTCCGCTTCTTGAGACGTGGTCCCCAGCTGATTGAGCTACCCCTTGGAGACCCATTATATCTTCTTCATTCTTAATAATAACTTTTAATTTTCCTAATAAAATATCTATTTCGCGTACTAAACAATGCCTAAATTTACCGCGGCCCACTTGATAGTTTGGTCATGCATGTGCACAGGAATTGGCAAGCCTAAAAATCTTATGGCATGTTTGGGTGATTGAGATTTTTCAAATACTGCTTTTCAAATATCAAATTCTACTTAAATTTTATCCTAACTTTTTTCTAATTTTGTCTCAAGTTTTATAAACCATTTAAATATAATTTTAAAAACTAAATTCTCCCCATATTCACAATTTTTAAAAAACATCGCACATTCAAACGAATTATTAGAAGCAGTCCATTAAGGCATAAAGTACTGCAAATGATGATGAATGTTCATAGCAGTCCATTCTTATGCACATCATGCATGACTGATGGAAATGAGCTTTCCTAGGTAGATGGGTAATTTTCTAGAAGAGCAAGTACAATTATTGAAGCTTTTCAATTATATTATCATGTACGTTCTAGTTCCAACTTGCAAATACATGCACCAAAGCTTGCTTATATTTGTAAAGAATAACAAAAGAATTTCCTTTCCAACCCAGCATTATTGGTGCACAAAACAACAACAAAAAGCCGGCAACAATATTGAATAGATATGAAAAGAAAGAACCTATATAGGACGACTCTTGTTCATATATTTAAACAATGTCTAACCTCAAGACTTCATCCTCGTATCTACTCCCTTTTCTCAACAAGAATTTCTTGCTTAGCTAGTGGCCATGGCAATTAAGGTCCATGGAGTTCCAGTATCCACGTGCACAGCTGGAGTTTTGCTTTGCCTCAATGAGAAAGGCCTTGATTACGAGCTCCTGCTAGTTGACTTGGCAGCTAAGGCTCACAAACAACAACCATATCTTTCCCTAAACGTGAGATCTCTCTAATAATCTTCTCTCTTTGTTGCTATAACTTTTTCTAGCTTTTTCCTTCTTTTGGGTTATTTACATCAAGAGATTTATACATCTTTTTTAATATGTTGTCTCATAAATTCAATGGTAGATTTTCATATCTCTTGTATGGAAATAGACAAGAGAATAAAACTAAACGTACATTTTTTCTACCATCAATTATTATTGCTATGTTTCCAAAAGTACTTTTAGAAACCTAATTAATACCATGCATATTTATCCTTTCACTTTAATTTCACTTGCAGCCATTTGGCCAAATACCTGCCTTAGAAGATGGTGAAGTCAGTCTTTTTGGTAAGATTGTTTGAACAAAGTGCTCAAAGGTTATTGTTCTATATATGAGCCAACAGTAAACTATATCTTATTTAAATCAGTTATAAGAATCACTACGTGAGTAATTGAGACATGGTTTGAACTCATGATATCTACCCTTATACTATATTAAATCACCACTTATCTAAAAAAATTAAGCTGATAGGAAAAAAATTATTTGCTCATTTAATTTATATTTCCAACATATACTCTAGAATCAAGGGCAATCAACCGATACTTGGCATGCAAGCACAAGGACATCGGGACAGATCTCCTCCGAGCAAATAGCTTAGCGGAGTCAGCCGTGGTGGAAACATGGATGGAAGTGGAGGCACACCAATTTCATGGTCCAGCTACAGCAATCCTTCACCAAATGATTGTCAATCCCATGTATGGGATAGCTTGTAATGAGCAAACCATTGAAACAGAAATGGAGAAGCTGGGAAAAGTCCTGGACGTGTACGAGGAAAGGCTGTCAAAATGCAAATACCTTGCAGGAGAAAACTATAGCTTGGCTGATCTGCAGCACATTCCCAGCCTTGTTTACTTCATGAAAACAACCAAAGCCAATGCCGTTACTTCTCGCCCCCATGTCAGCGCTTGGTGGAATGACATTTCCTCCAGGCCCGCCACTGTAAACGTTTCAGCAAATATGAAGTTGTAGACTTTTTCTGATGATCGATAAGTTTAATGTTGTTTCTATGATCCCCTCCATCATAGCTGTGTTTCTCCATTGGGATTTTATATAATTAACAACTTTCATGATATTGATCATCATCCTGTTGGAAAACAATGATAAATTAATGGATCAAAAGGCCTGCCCCTCCTCCCCTAAAGTTTTTTTGTTTTGTAATATTGCTTGTAATTAGTTCTATAAGAGAAAATTACTTATTTATTGATCGAGTTTGCAGTTGTATCGAACTCAATTTTTAAGTATAAAAAATATCTTAAAGATCTATAGAGTAAGCTATTTGTCTACAATAATCTATGTGGTCAGTTGTTTGACAAAAAAAAAAAGCTAAATGCACACTTGAATTCACGTCACAACCAATTCATATTTTTTCTTCTCTTCTTTATGTGGTAGAAGAGTGCGAGGCTTAATACACAGTACACACTCGACATAGTTTTTGTTTGCATTTAATATGTCAGACATGATTTATTTTAAAATTATTATTATTATTATTCTTTCTTTCTCTTTCTTTTAGGAATAAGTAATAAATTAAATAGAACTAAGGATCCATTTGAGTTTACAATTTTAAAATATCAATTTTAAAATATGGGATTTGAAAAAATAATTTTTAAAAACGTAGTTAAGCGTTTGGTAAAATCATAATTTGGCATTTAAAATTATAGGTTAGCCTTTAAAATTTTGCATTCTCAAAAAAACACATCTTGCCTGCGAATTGAAAAAACAGTTTTCTGCTTTTTCAAATATCAATTTTTTAAAAACACAATTCACAAACAGTTCATTTTTTATGATTTAGTTTAAAATCGCATTTTCTATCTACGAAATCGTAATATCGAACACACCCTAGATACATGGGGCGGCTAGTCCTAAGCAATTATGAAGTTAGCGTCGTATATGAACAAGTTTGTTCGTATAAACTCGATTTGAATTAGATTCATTTAATATATTAGCCAATCGTTAACATAAAATTAAGCTCGATTATTAAATGAACTATACTCGCATAATAGATAGAAATTATCTTAATTAGAACATCTTAAGTAAATATAAATTATCTTCAAAATATAATAGACATAGTTTGAATTATTGTACTAAGGGTCTTTTTTTTTTTCTTTTTTTTTTTTATATTCATTGTTACAATGAGTCTTGATATAGATATATGCGTGTTTGTTTGTATGTACAAATATATGTGTGTGTAACTGTGTTTGTGCGTGCGCATATTGAATTTATGTACATACTATAAAACA
Organism: Alnus glutinosa; assembly: GCF_958979055.1. Lineage (NCBI taxonomy): Eukaryota > Viridiplantae > Streptophyta > Magnoliopsida > Fagales > Betulaceae > Alnus > Alnus glutinosa. Next base: position 38,189,794 of record NC_084886.1, read on the forward strand.
CACACACACACATATATATATATATAAACTTGAGATTATATTATTTAATATTCAAATAAATTATTTTCAATTGTTAATTAACTAATAATTAATATGGATTTATTAAAAAAATATCATGGTATTTATTTTACATATGGAATGAATAAAGCTAACTATGTAGCTCAAGTTCGCTCATGTCATCTCTCTCTTGTTTGAAGAGAGAGAAGCTCATTTGGGAAAATTTTCTTCCTCGTATCTATTGAGACACCCCGAGAGTTTTATTAGGGAGGAGCTATGGCCTTCCCTCTTCTTTATCATTTTTCCTTCTTTTCTTATTTTCTCTTGTTTTTCTGACTTTCTTTAGGTTTTCCCTAAAATATCAGAATTCAGCCTTGGTTATGGCGTTCCCATCTCTTCTCCTGCACAGATCTGCCTTCCTATGCCTCCTCTCCATTCTTTGACTATGACAACCCCCCTTTTTTTTTATACCAAATGGAATCGCACAGTGACATGACAATTAGCCATCCAGCCAGCACATAGTACACATCCCATAATATGTATCTGGTATATCAAAGACAACATCTATAAAGCGGAAATTAAATCTCATAAACTAATAAGCGGTAATTACATCAACAGAGCCATTTAAATTGTCTATTTGTTTAAGGTTTAATCCAAATATCAATTATACAAAAGAATGGTTATACAAATCACGTGTCACATAAGACACAAGTCATATACCAAAATATCAACAAAAGTGAACTATCCGAGTTTGACACTCCTACGACCCCAGCGAAGTGCCTCAATCATAGTATCCAAAGTATAGCACTACGGGATCTTCATCAACGTTTGCGATACCTACAACCAAAGCATTAGCATCTACAAGGTCGCGGTGTTACCCACGTCCGCATAAGTAAAAGTATGAGTTCACAAACTCAAAAGTATATTACACATTGGGTTTCGTAATAAATCATAAGCATACAGTCATCTCTACGTATACAAAATCATTGACATCAATTGAATCATCTTAAACATGTTATACATCATCATTCCACTATACACACTCATCATCAATTTTCATCTCATTACTCATCATCATTTTACTATACACACTCATCATCCATTTTCATTAAATTACTCATCATAATTTTACTATATATACTCATCATCCATTTTCATTTCGTTTGATGCAAAAGGGGACGCAATCCAGTGGTATTTCGTTTCATGGTGTCAAAGTGGATGCAGCTCAGTGGTCTTTCACATTATAATGCTAAAGGGGACGCAACCCCAGTGGTCTTTCACTTCATAATGTCAAAGGGAACGCAGCTTGATGGTCTTTGACATCATATTGCCAAAGGGATGTAGCCCAATGGTCTTTCATTTCATAATGCCAAAGGAGACACAGCTCAGTGGTCTTTCACATCATATTATCAAAGGGGACGCAATCCAGTGGTCTTTCACTTCATAATGCAAAGGGGATACAACCTAGTGGTCTTTCACATCATATTGCCAAAGGGGACGCAGCCCAATGGCCTTTCACTTCGTATTGTCAAAGGGGACGCATCTCAAGCCGAAAGAGACGCATCCCAATGATCTTTCACATCATATTGCCAGAGAGGACGCAACCCAATAGTCCTTTACTTTATAATCATTTCATTTTCATATCATCAAATCTCATACATCATTCTCAAATCTCATCTCATGTTTTTTCACACACTTTCATCAATGCATGCATCACATAACTTTTCTCATTTCACATGTTCTCGAACCTAACTTCACATAAGGCTTATCAAAGCACATTTCAAACTTCATTTCTTTTTCACATTTCAATCATCATTCATATTCAAACATCATTTCTTCACATCTCAACCATCATTTCATGTTCACATCTCAATCATCATTTCATATTCATACATTCAACAAAATCACATTAACTTGACAATATCAAATCATATTGTTTTATTTGGTATAAAACATAACAAGTTCTCAGTGAGTAAAATACTCACTTTGGCTACTTGGTTTATGGCTTAAAGAAGAATCTTCAACCAAATCCTTGCAATGTGCCACTGCATTATCACATTGCATTATATGTTAACGCTTTCCAACTCTAAACTCCTAAATAACTCTTTAATCACTTACGAAATAAACTCATGAAAAACCCATAGAATTTTTAGGGCTCCATTTGACAACCCATTAACAAATACTAACCCATAAGATTATCTTAGGATTAGACACTTAAAACCACAACTTAAACACTTAAACGACAAACTAGGGTTTTGGGGTTTTATCTTAAATCCACCAAAACGTGACTCGATGCTTGTAAATGGTTAAGAATGCTCCAAAATGCTCAAAACCTAAAGAAAATTAAGAGATTATGCTCAACCCCTCAAAAATCAACCCAAAATATAGATAGATGGATTTTTGGATTTTACCTCAAATCTAACGGTGAAAACGTAGATTTTGCTTCGAGGATTATGTTTCCGAAGTCGAATTTAAGATTGGAGGCTTCAATTTACCGAGATCTAGGGTTTTAGACCAAAACCCTAAGAGAGAGGAGAGTTTTCGTGTGTGTGTGTGTGTGTGTGTGTGTGTGAGAGAGAGAGAGAGAGAGAGAGAGAGAGAGAGAGAGAGAGCCGGGAAATGAGCCAAAAATCACCATGTAGCGATTTTAATAGAGGCATGTCCGGACAAGAAAGTGACATGTTCGAACATGCGTCTTAGGAATTGCATAATTAAAGTTTCTGTAAGACCCATCTGGATATAAGTTTTGGCCTGTTCGAACACGATTCACAGAAAGTCACTATCGACGTACTTTCTGATCAACCTGCCTAGACATACATCTTAGCCCGTCCTGACACACTACACAAAAAGTCCATTCTAAATATTTTCTAAGTGTTTTCTTCCTTGTTTTACCTAATTAACCACTTAATTAGTCTAATTCATATTTTAAACTCTTAATTAATGTCTTGGACATTACACTAGCAGCCCACCATCACGCTCATCCTCGGTTTTGATGGTAATCACAGATATGGTTCTTTCAAAGCCAAATCTGCTCGTCTCTGCCACTCTGGTCCACCTTTGCGCCTCACATATGCCTCCATCGGTTACTCCGCTCCCTGTCATCCGCCTCCGATGCTCCATCCGAATATCACGCGCTAGCTCATGGCCTTCATGCTCCTTCTTGCTGCAGCTCTTCACCGTTATTTCCTTGGTGTTTTTTGGGTTTTTGCTATATGTGCTTTACTGTTGTTTCTTTTGTGAGATTTTGTCTCTTTGCACTGTTGCTGCTTCTCTTTTGGGTGGAGACTTTTCCTTTCAGTTGTTGTTTGCCATTTTGTTTGTTGTGGTGTGGTAACTCGTCGGTGACCCAGATATAGCCTTTTACGATGTCGGTTCTCTTTTGCTTGCCAAGATTTTGGTAGGTTTGTCTTTTTCCGTAACCCTTTGTTTTGCCTTTATTAGCAACCATTTTGTGGTTGCATTGGCTCCTTTTATAGATCAGATCATTTATTTAACCCATTCCCATTTGTTACCTTGTTACTTTGCTTCGTGTTGCCTTGTTTTAGCACTGTTTTCTAGTTGGTTTTGGGCTATTGTTTGGGTTGCCTACCCTTTTTGTTTTTTTAACTTGTTTGGTTTGCCCACCTTTTGTAAGTAATTATTTATTGTAACTCCCCATTTCTCCATCTCTCTCTATATATAGATAAATGATACTTTACAACTTCTGTACAATTATTGTACAACTCTAACAAATTTTTATTTTTCAACCTAACAATTGATTTATTTTTTACATGTGGGTTTTACATATCCAATGATAGATTTTTTTTTAAAAAAAAAAGTTGTTGGACTTGTATAAGAGCTGTAAACGTATTATATCTCATATATATATATATATCAAATGGTTGGTTGAGACTGAAATGTGAGCATTATTAGATAATTTTGGAATAAAAATATGATTTATAGCATTATTAATAATAAAACCTAGGGTAAAGTCCACATACCAGTTGACAATGTTCTCTTAAACTTTCAATTTGGATATGTCCCCTCCAAAACTACAAAAAATTGTCAATGTTACCCCCAATAACAAAAATACCCTTAAAATAAAAAAATACTTAAAAAAAAGAAAAGAGAATACATAAAAACTAAGGGTGAAAAAATTTAAAAATTAAAAGAAATTTTTTTGAAAAAATCTTTTATTTTTTTGTTTATTTTTTATAAATAATAATTTTTTTTCAAAAAAACAATAAAAATTAATATTTATGTTCTTTTTTTTTTTTCAAATTTATAGGGGTATTTTTGTTTTATTGATAAAATTTTAAGGCCATTTTTTTTTCCTGGCATTGGGAGACATATTTAATTATTTGTAGCTTGGAGGGATATTATTTCAATCGAAAGTTTGTAGAAATATTGTCAATTAATTAGTAGTCGGAGGAACAAGTAAACTTTTTCCTTAAACCTAATAAAAACCTAATATAATAAAATTTGAAGTATTTAATTTGAAAATAAATAGTACAATGGGCTACGAATTTAATACGTGAAGGCTAGGTGAGAGAGAGCATAAAACAAACAAAGTCCCATTTGTTTCAGCGTTAAACCTAGAAGAACAGAAGAGGAGAGAGCAAAGTAACAAGCTTCTTCCTCGAGCCCCCCGAGATGAGACCTCTGGACGAGAAGGAGACCACGGCTGTGTTCGAGAAGCTCTTCAAGTTCACCGGCAACAACCTCAAGAACATCGTGGAGCACCCCTCTCACGAGGGCCCCGAATCCACTCCCGGCCGCTACTGCTTCCGCCTCCACAAGAACAAGGTCTACTACGTCGCCGACTCTCTCGTCAAGCGCGCCACCAATATCGCTCGCCCACAGCTCGTCTCGCTCGGGACTTGCATCGGCAAGATCACCCACGGCGGCAGCTTCCACCTCACGATACAGTCGCTGACCGTCCTCGCTCCCAACGCCAAGCACAAGGTATGGCTCAAACCCACCTCCGAGATGTCGTTCCTGTACGGGAACCACGTTTTGAAAGGTGGGTTGGGGAGGATTACAGAGAATATTGCGCCTGGTGATGGGGTGGTGGTGTTTTCGATGTCCGATGTGCCCCTAGGTTTTGGTGTTGCGGCCAAGAGTACGCAGGACTGTAGGAAGTTGGACCCCAATGGCATTGTGGTGCTGCACCAGGCGGATATCGGGGGCTATTTGAGGATGGAGGATGAGCTTTGAGAGGTGATGTTTGGGGGGTTTTGTCAAACGGGTCGGTGTTGTTTTGGGGATACAAGAAGGTTTATGTAAGTGAGTCTTATCTGATTTTGGTTAATATGAGGTCGTGTTATGTGGGATTTTGATGATTATGCTGGATGCTTTTGAAATTACGTATCAATAGATTTCGTTGCATTCTATTGAAATCGCCTTTTGGTTTCTGTTAATGCCTACGATGATTATCATTATTTTAGGTTTTCCTGTTATTAGCTGAATGGTGAGTGTTATTATAGTATGTAAACTATGCTCAATCCCATTGGTGCAGGTTGATTAAACCTGACTACGAGTTCACTTAGGATATCAAATATGTAACTAATTTATAGTTGATATCTTGGGAGATTGGATGTGCTTGTTTGTGGTTGTTAGGTCTTTAAAGATGAGGAAATGTAAAACGGTATTTACATCTTCCTTTTTGTATACATTCTACGCTAATCTGTTACTAATCAATGTTCAAACGGTATTAAGGCTAATTTGCAACTGCTTATAGATGGCCATCTCCCTAAGCAAGCACCTTTGTTTCTCTTTCTCCCATGCGCACTGTTTTATATTAATGTTTATTACTTGATTAGTCATCCAGACATAGTCAAGTTTCTACCGAGGAAATTATGGTAGAGACTGTTACATTTCTGGAAAAGAAAAGATAGGGAAACAAATCTGGTGGATGGGTTTCCCATTTATCCGATAAACATCTCTTGAAGGTGTCCATCGTTGCCTGGTTATATGCTTTCATAATTGTCCGAGCTACATCTGGACTCCACACCCCAACTGATGTTACCTAGACTACTTACAAAAAACAAGAAAAAAAATTATTATTCTCTCCTGTTTCTACTGCTCATTTTTGTTGGACATAATCCATACTAAACGGTTACTCACATCTTCCTTTTATATGCATTGTATATGGATATCATACCATAAGTTTTTATTCAAACCGTGGATGGATGGGATTAAGGTTAGTTTCTTTGGCGAAGCTTACGATTGAGTTTGTCTAGTTTTACTACATTTTCGAAATATATCTTTTCTAGATCATTTACAGTATGTGTCCCTACTAAGCAATGTAGACTGGAATCATTCCACATTCAGTGAAGGTGGTGTCTTTGAGCCACAAATGAGAGAGCAACCATAAAGACATCAAGAGCTTTCAAATGCAAGAACTGCAACTTCTTATAGATGGCCACATCCGTAAGCACATTTGTTTCTCCTTCTCCCATGTGCTCTTTTTATATTGGTGCTTGCTACTTGATTGGTCATCCAGACATAGTCAAGTTTCTACCTTGTCCATTATGGTAAGGACTGTTACATGTCTGGAAAAGAAAGATGGAGAAAGAAATCTGATGGATGGGTTTCCCATTCACCTGATAAACATCTCTTGAAGGCGTCCATCGTTGCCCGGTATGTGCTCTAATCATTATTCGAGCTACATCTGGACTCCACATAGCAACTTATGGTACCTAGACTAGTTACAAAAAACAAGAAAAAGTTTTTTAGCTCAATTTTTTAAAATTATTATTATTTTTGCATTTGTTTTTAATAACTTTTTGCTTATAACAAGATCTAACTATCCTCTAAGTAGACTCTGAACCAGGAAAAAGTAAAGTATCTAACTAGACTGATGCGGTTTTAACAAACCATGCCACTCTGATAAATGGCCTATTACAAGCTAGGCTTCTGTGTGCTTTGGGTACATGATCAAGTAGGAGCTTACTTTAATCTTCAGATTAACTTCAAATTTTCCAAATTGAGTGCTTGGCACCTTAGTAACATGTATATGCGGCCTTGTAGGACAGACTTCTTTGTATTTGTTAAACATGGTCTCATGTGATCTCCACTACAATGCTTGTTTTGCTTAGAATTATGAACTCTCTTGTTTGTACTGATCATTTTGCTTGTACATGATCCATATTAAACTGGTATTCACATCTTCCGTTTTGTGTACTTTCTATATTGATATCATACCGTAAGTTTTTATTTAAACTGTAGATGCATGGGATTAAAGTTAGTTTCTTTGGCGAAGCTTATGATTGAGTTGGTCTAGTTTTACTACATTATAGAAATGTATCTTTTCTAGATCATTTACAGTATATGTCAACCTAGGTGGTTTTTTTGAGCCCCAAATGAGAGAGCAAGAATAAATACATCAAGGGCTTTCCAATGAAGGAACTGCAACTGCTTATAGATGGCCACATCCCTATGCACATTTGTTTCTTCTTCTCCCATGTGCTCTTTTTATATTGGTGCTTGCTAATTGATTGGTCATCCAGACATAGTCAAGTTTCTACCGTGTCCATTGTGGTTGGGACTGTTACATGTCTGGAAAAGAAAGACGGAGAAATAAATCTGATGGATGGGTTTCCCATTCACCTGATAAACATCTCTTGAAGGCGTCCATCGTTGCCCGGTTATGTTGTCTAATCATTATTCGAGCTACATCTGGACTCTACATAGCAACTGATGGTACTTAGACTGGTTACAAAAAACCGGAAAAAAATTTTATCTGAATTTTTTAAAATTATTATTTTGCATTTGTTTTTAATAACTTTTTGCTTATAACAATATCTAACTATCCTCTAACTAGACTCTGAACCATGAAAAATAAAAGGATCTAACTAGACTGATACAGTTTTAAACAACCATGTCACTCTGATAAATGGCCTATCACAAGCTAGGCTTCTGTGTGCTTTGGGTACATGATCAAGTAGGAGCTTACTTTATTCTTCAGATTAACTTCAAATTTTCCAAATAGAGTGCTTGGCACCTTAGCAACATGTATATGCGGCCTTGTAGGACAGACTTGTTCGTATTTGTTAAACATGGCCTCATGTGATCTCCACTACAATGCTTGTTTTTTCTTAAACTTGATCTATGAACTCTCCTGCTTCTACCGCTCATTTTACTTGGACATGATCCATATTTAGCTGGTATTCTCACTCCTTTTTGTGTACATTCTATATTGGTATCATACCGTAATTTTTTATTCAAACTGTGGATGCATGGGATTAAGGTTATTTTATTTGGCGAAGCTTACGATTGAGTTGGTCTAGTTTTACTACATTATAGAAATGTATCTTTTCTAGATCATTTACAGTATATGTCAACCTAGGTGGTTTCTTTGAGCCCCAAATGAGTGAGCAAGAATAAATACATCAAGGGCTTTCCAATGAAGGAACTGCAACAGCTTATAGATGGCCACATCCCTAAGCACATTTGTTTCTCCTTCTCCCATGTGCTCTTTTTATATTGGTGCTTGCTACTTGATTGGTCATCCAGACATAGTCAAGTTTCTACCGTGTCCATTATGGTTGGGACTGTTACTTGTCTGGAAAAGAAAGATGGAGAAAGAAATTGGATGGATGGGTTTCCCATTCACCTGATAAACCTCTCTTGAAGGCGTCCATCGTTGCCCGGTTATGTTGTCTAATCATTATTCGAGCTACATCTGGACTCTACATAGCAACTGATGGTACTTAGACTAGTTACAAAAAACAAGAAAAAAGTTTTTTATCTGAATTTTTTTAAATTATTATTTTTGCATTTGTTTTTAATAAATTTTTGCTTATAACAAGATCTAACTATCCTCTAAGTAGACTCTGAACCAGGAAAAACAAAAGGATCTTACTAGACCGATACGGTTTTAAACAACCATGCCACTATGATAAATGGCCTATTACAAGCTAGTCTTCTGTGTGCTTTGGGTACATGATCAAGTAGGAGCTTACTTTAATCTTCAGATTAACTTCAAATTTTCCAAATTGAGTGCTTGGCACCTTAGTAACATGTATTTGCGGCCTTGTAGGACAGACTTCTTTGTATTTGTTAAACATGGTCTCATGTGATCTCCACTACAATGCTTGTTTTGCTTAGAATTATGAACTCTCCTGTTTGTACCGATCATTTTGCTTGTACATGATCCATATTAAACTGGTATTCGCATCTTCCGTTTTGTATACTTTCTATAATTATATCATACCATAAGTTTTTATTCAAACTGTGGATGCTTGGGATTAAGGTTAGTTTCTTTGGCAAAGCTTACGACTGAGTTGGTCTGGTTTTACTACATCATTCAAATGTATCTTTTCTACATTATTTTCAGTATATGTCTCCCTAGGTGGTGTCTTTGAGCCCCAAAATTAGAGAGCAAGAATAAATACATCGAGGGCTTTCCAATGCAGGAACTGCAACTGCTTATAGATGGCCACATCCCTATGCACATTTGTTTCTTCTTCTCCCATGTGCTCTTTTTATATTGGTGCTTGCTAATTGATTGGTCAACCAGACATAGTCAAGTTTCTACCGTGTCCATTGTGGTTGGGACTGTTACATGTCTGGAAAAGAAAGACGGAGAAATAAATCTGATGGATGGGTTTCCCATTCACCTGATAAACATCTCTTGAAGGCTTCCATCGTTGCCCGGTTATGTTGTCTAATCATTATTCGAGCTACATCTGGACTCTACATAGCAACTGATGGTACTTAGACTGGTTACAAAAAACCGGAAAAAAATTTTATCTGAATTTTTTAAAATTATTATTTTTGCATTTGTTTTTAATAAATTTTTACTTATAACAAGATCTAACTATCCTCTAAGTAGACTCTGAACCAGGAAAAACAAAAGGATCTAACTAGACCGATACGGTTTTAAACAACCATGCCACTATGATAAATGGCCTATTACAAGCTAGTCTTCTGTTTGCTTTGGGTACATGATCAAGTAGGAGGTTACTTTATTCTTCAGATTAACTTCAAATTTTCCAAATAGAGTGCTTGGCACCTTAGCAACATGTATATGCGGCCTTGTAGGACAGACTTTTCCATATTTGTTAAACATCGTCTCATATGATCTCCACTACGTGCTTGTTTTGCTTAGACTAGATCTTTGAACTCTTCTGTTTCTACCGATCATTTTGCTTGGACATGATCCATATTAAACTGGTATTCTCATCTTCCTTTTTGTATACATTCTATATTGATATCATACCGTAAGTTTTTATTCAAACTGTGGATGCTTGGGATTAAGGTTAGTTTCTTTGGCAAAGCTTACGACTGAGTTGGTCTGGTTTTACTACATCATTCAAATGTATCTTTTCTACATTATTTACAGTATATGTCTCCTTAGGTGGTGTCTTTGAGCCCCAAAATTAGAGAGCAAGAATAAATACATCGAGGGCTTTCCAATGCAGGAACTGCAACTGCAACTGCTTATAGATGGCCACATCCCTAAGCACATTTGTTTCTCATTCTCCCATGTGCTCTTTTTATATTGGTGCTTACTACTTGATTGGTCATCCAGACATAGTCAAGTTTCTACCGTTTCCATTGTGGTAGGGACTGTTACATGTCTGGAAAAGAAAGACGGAGAAAGAAATCTGATGGATGGGTTTCCCATGCACCTGATAAACATCTCTTGAAGGCGTCCATCGTTGCCCGGTTATGTTGTCTAATCATTATTCGAGCTACATCTGGGCTCCACATAGCAACTTATGGTACCTAGACTAGTTACAAAAAACAAGAAGTTTTCTAGCTCAATTTTTAAAAATTATTTTTTTTGCATTTGTTTTTAATAACTTTTTGCTTATAACAAGATCTAACTATCCTCTAAGTAGCCTCTGAACCAAGAAAAAGTAAAGTATCTAACTAGACTGATACGGTTTTAACATACTATGCCACTCTGATAAATGGCCTATTACAAGCTAGGCTTCTGTGTGCTTTGGGTACATGATCAAGTAGGAGCTTACTTTAATCTTCAGATTAACTTCAAATTTTCCAAATAGAGTGCTTGGCACCTTACCGACATGTATATGCAGCCTTGTAGGACAGACTTTTCTGTACTTGTTAAACATCGTCTCATATGATCTCCACTACGTGCTTGTTTTGCTTAGACTTGATCTTTGAACTCTCCTGTTTCTACCACTCATTTCGCTTGGACATGATCCATATTAAACTGGTATTCTCATCTTCCTTTTTGTATAGATTCTATATTGTTCTCATACTGTAAGTTTTTATTCAAAGTGTGGATGCATGGGATTAAGGTTAGTTTCTTTGGCGAGGCTTACGATTGAGTTGGTCTAGTTTTACTACATCATTGAAATTTATCTTTTCTACATCATTTACAGTATATGTCTCCCTAGGTGGTGTCTTTGTGCCCCAAAATGGGAGAGCAAGAATAAATAAATCGAGGGCTTTTCAATGCAGGAACTACAACTGCTTATAGAAGGCCACAACCCTAACACATTTGTTTCTCATTCTCCCATTTGCTCTTTTTATATTGGTGCTTGCTACTTGATTGGTCATCCAGACATAGTCAAGTTTCTACGGTGTTTCCATTGTGGTAGGGACTGTTACATGTCTGGAAAAGAAAGATGGAGAATGAAATCTGATGGATGGGTTTCCCATGCACATGATAAACATCTCTTGAAGGTGTCCATCGTTGCCCGGTTATGTTGTCTAATCATTATTCGAGCTACATCTGGACTCCACATAGCAACTTATGGTACCTAGACTAGTTACAAAAAACAAGAAAAAAGTTTTTTAGCTCAATTTTTAAAATTATTTATTTTGCATTTCTTTTCAATAACTTTTTGCTTATAACAAGATCTAACTATCCTCTAATTATCCAAAAAAAAAAAAACAAGATCTAACTATCCTTTAAGTAGACTCTGAACCAGGAAAAAGTAAAGTATCTAACTAGACTGATACGGTTTTAAACATCCATACCACTCTGATAAATTGCCTATTTACAAGCTAGGCTTCTGTGTGCTTTGGGTACATGATCAAGTAGGAGCTTACTTTATTCTTCAGATTAACTTCAAATTTTCCAAATACAGTGCTTGACACCTTAGCAACATGTATCTGCAGCCTTGTAGGACAGACTTCCGTATTTGTTAAACATTGTCTCATATGATCTCCACTACGTGCCTGTTTTGCTTAGACTTGATCTTTGAACTCTCCTGTTTCTACCGCTCATTTTGCTTGGACATGATCCATATTAAACTTGTATTCTCATCTTCATTTTTGTATATATTCTATATTGTTCTCATACCGTGAGTTTTTATTCAAAGTGTGGATGCATGGGATTAAGGTTAGTTTCTTTGGCGAGGCTTACAATTGAGTTGGTCTAGTTTTACTACGTTGAAATTTATCTTTTCTACATCGTTTACAGTATGTCTCCCTAGGTGGTGTCTTTGAGCCCCAAAATGAGAGCAAGAATAAATACATCGAGGGCTTTCCAATGCAGGAACTGCAACTGCTTATAGATGGCCACATCCCTAAGCACATTTGTTTCTCATTCTCCCATGTGCTCTTTTTATATTGGTTCTTGCTACTTGATTGGTCATCCAGACATAGTCAAGTTTCTACCGTGTCCATTTTGGTAGGGACTGTTACATGTCTGGAAAAGAAAGATGGAGAAAGAAATCTGATGGATGGGTTTCCCATGCACCTGATAAACATCTCTTGAAGGTGTCCATCGTTGCCCGGTTATGTTGTCTAATCATTATTCGAGCTACATCTGGACTCCACATAGCAACTGATGTTACCTTGACTACTTGCAAAAAACAGGAAAAAAAAGTTTTTTCTCAGTTTTTTAAAATTATTTTGGACATCTTTTTAATAAGTTCTGCTTATAACAAGATCTAACAATCCTCTAACTAGACTCTGAACCAGGAAAGAGAAAAGGATATAACTGGACTGACACGGTTTTAAACAACCATTTCACTCTGATAAATGGCCTATCGCTAGCTTGGCTTCTGTGTGCTTTGGGTACATGATTTTGGGAGCTTACTTTATTCTTCAGAGTAACATCAAATTTTCCAAATAGAGTGCTTGGCACCTTAGCAACATGTATATGCGGCCTTGTAGGACAGACTTGTTCGTATTTGTTAAACATGGTCTCAAGTGATCTCCACTACAATGCTTGTTTTGCTTAGACTTGATCTATGAACTCTCCTGTTACTACCGCTCATTTTGCTTGTACATGATCCATATTAAACTGGTTTTCTCATCTTCCCTTTTGTATACATTTTATATTGATATCATACTGTGAGTTTTTATTCAAAGCGACTAAAAGCACTCGGCCATAAGTTCCGGTTTCACCACAGTACAGGGCTAAATAATGGGGCTCAATGTTGGCATGACGGAGCATCGGGCATCTCAAACTGGATGCATGGGATTAAGGTTACTTTCTTTGGCGAAGCTTACGAATGAGTTGGTCTAGTTTTACTACATTGTAGAAATGTATCTTTTCTAGATCATTTTCAGTATATTTGTCCCTACTAAGCAATGTAGACTGGAATCATTCCACATTCATCGTTGTCCGGTTATGTGCTCTAATCATTATTCGAGCTACATCTGGACTCCACATACCAATTGACGTGACTTAGACTACTTACCAAAGTGTAATTTTTTTTTTTACCTCAATTTCTTTTATTATTTATGTTTCTTTCTGTTGACATTTTGTATATACCAAGATTTAACTATACTCTGCCTAGTTTCTGAACTGGGAAAGGGAAAAGAAAAGAGAAAAGATCTAACTAAACTTGATACTGGTGTGTCCTACCCTTGTAACAAAAATAATAACAGAAATGAATGGAACTCGTAAAATTTTTCTTACTTCTGTTATTTTGCATCCATTTGGTTGCTGATTCCTTACAATTGAATGCAAGCCATTGGAGTGGATTGTGCTTTAGAAGAGAACAGAAGTGAAGATGATATAATACATACAGTACTGTGGACTATATGTGATGATACAATGGGTATAGTGTCATACACTATATGTTTAAGCATGCAGTATTTCAAACTTTGAAGAGTTAGCATTCTGTATGTAAGGGGGAACATATTTCTAGCTACGGTCATGTTAGGCAATATATGGTAAGACTGCAGAATTAATCCCTACTTCTAATGGGACTTGTGTTTATGTTTGAGATAAATATTTGGAGGAAGTAGAATCTCTCTCTCTTCTCTCCTTTTTTTTCTTTTCTTTCTTATTTGTTAATTGTATTGTGTATGCAATTGAGTGATATATGCTGTTCCACATTAGGAATTTTTCTTTAGCAAGTCAGGAATTAGAACTGTGCATATAGTGAATAGATTGTAGCTAAATTTATTCTTAGGCAAGCCATAACAAGGTGAAGCACAATGTGGTGAATGGTCCATTACCAGAGTTTCTATCTTATTGATCTGGTTTTGATGTCAAATTACAGGCCATATATATATATATATATATATATTATAGTTGGCAGAGTATTGATCTTATAGTGTCTGGCAGATCTTATAATCTCTCTATCATTGAAATTTTCGTTTTATATGGTTACCTTGTTATCTGATGCATACGAAGCTATCAAATCTTTATGTTTGACCATTGTTGCACGAAATTTTTAAATCTGTTTGATTTACACGGCTGATATGGGATTAAAAAAAAAATGCTTTACAGATTTATATCTTGCCCACCACTTGGCTTGGATATCTTTCCGTTCCTTCTTCTATTACCTCTGTAAAGTTACCAGCCTCCTAATATGTGCTCAAGGAAAAAGAAAGAAACGTGTAAGTTTACAACCTAGTTTGTAAAATCATCAGCAATAGATAGTTCATCCAGTGAGCTCATTTTATTGACTAATATAGAATAATGCACGTATCACTTTCACTTCGTTAAAGCAATCGATTCATTTTTCTTGTATCTACTTTTTCCTTTTTCTTTTTTTCTTTTTGTTTTCTTTTTTTCTTTTTTGGTCTTTTGTCTTTTTCTTGTTTGTTTAGATTGTTTTATTTGATGGTTGGTTAGTTTTAATCTGCTTGTTTTTGCACTTGGATGTAGTTCTAGTGTCTTGCTTTATATTATAATGAGTTTGGATGCTTACTTTGTTTTGTCTATAATTTTTTTTCTTTTTTAAGAAATGCTAGGGGTATCAAATTTTTTATAAAGAGATGGGTACCAATATGATGTGAAGTTTATTTTTTGGAGATAATCAAAAATAATTAATAAAAAGAAATGTTATATGTATTAATAAAGAAGCTCCACATCATCTTGATATTTATTTCTTAGTAAAAGATTGGTACCTTTAGCATATCTCTCTCTCTCTCTTTTTTTTTTTCTTTTTTTTTCCACAATCCCATCCGCCTGCAATTGCGCATGTTGAAGTTTAGTTGGAACGGAACCTTCTAGGACACCAATCTTGATCTGTTAAAAACAGGAGCTTGAGAAAATATTTAGGAGATTGTGGAAGAAAGAGTAATGTTACATATCATCCCTTTGTCTTCCTTTTATCAACACATAATTTTAAAAGTTAATTTGTAATTTTAAAGGCTAAATTGTGATTTTGTCAAAGAGTTTTTTAAACTTACTTTTTTTAAATCGCATATTTTAAGAATCGCTATTTTTAAATTACACTTTTTGAAATCGCATATTCAAAAAGGGACCCTTAGTTTCCTCAACCTCATGAGCCCCTCTCTCTCTTTGGTCTCAATTTTTTCTCCCTCAAGTTTTGCCCTCTGATTTCGAAATGCAAGAAAAAGGGAGTGAATGAAAAAGAAATCCCAAAGACTTAACGGGTGCTGGAGCAGCGGAGGATAGGGTTCCTGTTTGGTGGTAACGTTTTGTATATATATTATATTTTTTTTTTACAGCACTTCACCTAAATTTGAAGGGTACATAGCTCTTAGAAGTTGGAAATATAATAATTTTTATTTCATAGTTAAAATTTTATTTTATTGCATCTAATACCGTGCATGTTGACACATAATGAATATAGGGAAAAACATATTTTAGCCCCCTAAACTATCACCCTTTCTCCGGATGGCCCTTCAAACTACCAATGCTTAGATTCTGGCCCCCCAAACTACCACTTTCTGATTTTTTGGCCCCATCCGTCCATTTATGCCGTTAATTCTGAACAGAATTTCAAAAATACCTCTCTTATACTTTGAAATTTTCACGGTTAAAGGAGGGGTATTTTCAGGTTTTTGGTCAATTTCTGTTAGAATTAACGGCATAAATAGACGGATGGGGCCAAAAAATCAGAAAGTGGTAGTTTGGGGGGCCAGATCTAAGCATTAGTAGTTTGGGGAGCCATCCAGAGAATGAATGGTAGTTTGGGGGCTAATATATATTTTTCCCATGAATATATTATCACACCAGTTAAAAATTTCAAATGATGTGATATCTTCTATACTACTGCATGAACACAAATTGTTGACTATAAAATAGTTTGTTTTAACTTCTTTTGTTTTTTATTTTAAAAGAAATCCTTATCTAATGGGTCTCTTTCTTCTTCTTCTTCTTCTTCTTTCTTTCTTTCTTCTTCTCTTTATTTATTTATTTATTTTTTTTAAAAAAAAAAAAAAAATTGGTCTTATCTAATGGGTCTTAAATTCAATGGAACGGTGATGGTAACCTCGGTCGGCCTGTACAAGACCACCATTAGTGAGGTGGTCGATTAAAAGTAAAGATCGTTTGGGTGTGCGGTGTGCGATGATATTATATTAAAAATTGTGAATATCGAAAAATTTGTTTTTTAAAATTATGTTTGGATGATTTAAATAACCTAAAACAAAATTAAAAAAAGTTGGATAAAACTTGAGTAGAATTTAAATTTAAAAAACCTACCCAAACATATTTTTAAAATATAATTAAAAAAAATACTACCCAAACATGTCCTATGATATTCAAAAACAAAAATAGGACTGGCTCTATCATCTACAATATCATTTTCCCAACTTTTCTATCATTCGACCAATTTGGACAGCCACTCATTAAAAGACAAAAAATCAACTGCAATAGCCCAAAGATGTGGACTATTCCGTCTCTTGGATTGGAGTTTAATATTTTAAAATTTAAGGAGCTTTCTTTCAATTACAAACAACATTTTTCTGAAAGCTACATATTTTATTATTATTATTTCAAAAAGGTTAAGTTAGTTAAAATAGAAAGAGTGATTTTGACATCCATATCGTCTGTGTATGAAAATGGATATATGCTTATATGCATATTCACATATTTTTTGACATAACGTGTTTTAAAGCCGTGATGACCATGAATCTATCAGAACTCTCCAATTAAATATGCTTTTGCGAGTGAAGTACTGGAATTGGTGACATCATGGGAAGTCTGAATCGAGGGAGCAAAAAAGCGGACAATATTATGTTGTTGGGATGGGTCGTTACAAATGGTATCAGAGCCATTACCCAGCCTAATATGGTGGAGCGTGCACAAGCCATGAGGGTCACTAGTGGGCACTCGCTAGGATGCCAAGAATATGGTGATCCCATAAGGGTCGCTAGCGAGGACGCTGAATCCCAAAAGGGGGTGATTGTGACGTCTCATATCGCCTGAGTATGGGAATGAGTACGCGTTTATATGCATATTTGCACCATTTTTGATACAACGCGTTTTAAAACTGTGATGACCATGTTCCTATCAGAATTTCGCAGTTAAAAATGATTCCGCGAGAGAAGTACCGAGATGACTGACCTCCTGGGAAATCTAGATCGGTAGAGCCAAAAAACGGACAAAATTATGTTGTTAGGGGTGAGTCATTACAGTGGTTCACAATTCACTCTTTATGGGTTTTTTTTATTTTTTTTTCTCAAGAGAAAAAAAAAAATTCATTTTGTGGAAAATTGTTTATGTGCATTATTTTCATTGAGTAATGCTATACATCACTCATCATCTTCTCAAAACTTATGTAACATGGTCTCCTATGGCATTTGGTACATGTCATATGTGTTGTAGTTTTTTTAATGATTCAGATGTAACTCCATATTATAGTAAATCTAAATCATTAAAAAAAAACTAAAGAATATATATTATAATTTTTTTTCGCACCTAATTTTTTTTATTAGTCCTGGCGCCTCTTTGTTACAGGGAAAAATGATAATGACTTTCAAAAATGGAAAAAATGGGTGGCATCTAATAATATATATATATATATATATATTATATTATTTACCTTTTTTGAGTGACCATACGGTGATAAAGACGTGAAAGACTAAATTTAAAAATTGTGTATATATTTTAACTTCTCCTTGTAACTTTCACTCCATCTAAGAAGTGATATTGGTGATGACTGCGTGGTGGCATCTTGACCATACACGTGTCAGCCAAATAGCTGAATGCCTACTTGAAAAGGTAAGTAATTTTATATGCCATATAAATGTTCATAAAGTATTCATGAAATAATGAGATGGCTTTTTAAATCATCATTGGGCATGTAATTTGTTGGGGATAAAATTAACCCTAGAGACACGTGGCTTCAGAAACGTCTCGGGGCTGTGACTCGGACAATTATTCCAACCAGCAAAGAAAAGACTGCCCAAGTACAGATACATCTCGGAGGCATAACAACGTCTCGGTCTTGACACTCCAAGTCACGGAATACGGTACGGCCCGAGATCTTCTAACCAGTGAGTGCATCTCGGGTATTTATATCTCGGAGTAACATCATCTCGGAGGCAATATCAATTCGGTACAGTAACATCTCGGCCTTTTATGACTCCTTTATGGTGCGGCGACATCCCGAGGTCTTCAACCCAGAACTGACATGTCTCGGACATCACCATCTCGGCGTTTGGTTGAAAGTTTACAGCGGATGTATCAGAGTACGATAAGGATAAAGTGTTGAAGAAATAATCAGTTCCAAAGACATGTAGGCTTGAGCTTCTCCGCCTATATACTGCACTCTTCCAAAGTAGCTGCCAGCACCTGCAAAAGGACGAAACTCTGCAGAAAAGCGACATCAAGACAACATGGACGACACCTTTCTCCATTCCAGGCGGCACTTTCCCCAAGCCTCTTGGACAGCACATGCACTCAATAAAATAATCCCACTCAGCTATAAAGCAACCGTCCACTCGCTCCTCCCAAGATCATGCACCTTTCTACCAACCTCTTTCCACTCATTACCATTTCCACTCAGCATAAAGTAATCTCCAAGCCCTCTCTCCACTCGATGACACTACAAAAATAGGTATTAAAGTGCTGGAAAGCAGCAGACATGGGGGATGGACGAGGAATCAGACTCCCAGAAAAACAGGACATGAAGAATTGAAAGAAGAAAAACTACAAGCTTATAAATAGAGATCATGGTACCAGATACAAGGACACATGCAAAAGTGGGCAGAAAATAGGCAAAAGAAAAGGAGAGAAGAAAGAAATACAAAAGAAGAGAAGGGAAAATACATGAGCAGGCAGGCGAGATAGATAAAGAAATGAGTGAAGGAAATCAGGGTGTATCGGGGCTTCGGGCTTAGAGTGATTTCCTCCTTGTAACTGTTTTTAATAGTGAATTTTCTCTGAGTCACCTACAGTGGATGTACCTCGGTCTGAGGGAACCACTTAAATCTTTGTGTCATCTTTTACCTTATCTCTTCAATTTTCCTACTCCTCACTGATCTCAGAAAGTAAGATCAATTTCCTGACTTAACAAACCGCCAAGCGACACGTCACCATACCGGAAACTGTACCAACAGTTTGGCGCCGTCTGTGGGAACGATAATCGTTCTTACGAAAAACAAATCCGCGATGGTGACTACAAGGCGTTCCAAGCCAATCCAAAATGAAGCGCTGTCTACCAGCCAAGGCGATGTTCGTGGAGAAGTAGAATCTGCCGGACTAGAGGTCCGAATAACCCAACTGAGTCAACAGTTGATCCAGGCACAGAAGAATGTGGAAGATTTGCTGGCCCAAAATGCTGTGCTCCTAGCCGGGCGAACTCCGCCGCCGTCCAACCACGATGCAGTGGATAGGACAAACCCCGAAGGGTCAGGAGAGAGAGCCGCGGATCATGGGAATCCCATCAACCCGGTTCCACCCAGTGAAGCGGAAAGAAGGTTGCAGAAGATGGTCCAGGATCTGGACGCAAAATACGACGTGCTGTCAAAGACGATGGATCAGCAGCGTGGTGGGAAGGAGTCTCTCGTAGACCACCTCTTTCAGCACAAGGAGTCGATATTCACCGAAGAAGTATCCAACTTCGATCTGCCTGCAAGATTCAAGGTACCTGACATCCCGGTTTTTTCAGGCAGTGAAGATCCGGTGGAGCATTTGGACAATTTCCGATCACATGTATCACTACACAAGACGCCAGATGCCGTAGCATGCCGAGCTTTTCCTCTCACCTTGTCAGGAAAAGCCCGAGACTGGCTCAGAAATCTCGCGCCAGGGTCCATCGATTGCTTCGATACCCTTGGTAGGAAATTCCTGGCCCAGTTTGTATCCGGGAGAGTTAGAAGAAAACCCCGAGGATACTTGCTCTCTGTTCAGCAGGGACCAAATGAATCTCTAAAAGACTATCTGTGGAGATTCAACCAGGAGAAGCTGGACACAGAAAGTGCACCAGACGACTTCATCTACGGTGCAATCTTTCAAGGCTTGAAAAAAGATGGACCTCTTATGGCGGAGCTGGCATTGAAGCCGCCGAAAGATCTTCATTCCTTTATGGTGAAGATGGACAGGTACATCAACCAGGAGGAAACGCTCCGAGCCCTCCTCAATAATTCCCAGCAACAACAACAGTCCCCCTCCGAAAAGCCTAAGAAAAAGAAAAATCCTGAGCCCGTGCAGGATGCTGGTCCCGCAGAATATAAGAAGGCGAAAAAGGGTTTCGGGGATTACAAGTGGACACCATTGAACACCTCCGTCACCGAGGTGCTCATGGAACTCAAGAAAGACCCGAATTACCAGAAACCGAGACCCATTCCAGGGAATCCCCCTCCGTACTTGGCTCACAAGTACTGCGCCTTCCATGGTTCATACGGTCATCTGACCGAACAGTGTGTCTCGTTAAGACAATTGATTGAGAAATACATTGAGAACGGGAAGCTAGTCCGATTTCTCGCCAATGAGAGGAATCAACAAGAGCAAGACCGTTATCCGAGACTGAGGAGGGAAGAAGATCGGGACAATAGAAGAAACTACCAACCGAGACAAGAAGAAAGGAGAGGAAGAAGCCGAGATCCAGCCCCTCGGCCTCAGAGGGACCAAAGAAGGGAGAGAAGTAGAAGCGGGCCTCGGAGGGCGCAGCAAGGCAATATCCCCATCATCCACACCATCTCGGGGGGTTTCGGAGGAGGAGGTGAGACCAGCTCGGCTCGGAAGGCGTATGCCAGACAGCTAGAGGATTTCGAGGTTTACTCGGTTCAGAGGCCTCCAAAGTCTCGAAAATATAACCCTCTGGTTATAGGATTCTCTGATGACGATTATGCTGGAGTTTCACTTCCGCATACCGATGCCCTAGTGATCACCTTGACCATAGCGAATTATCAGACTCGACGGATCCTCATCGACACGGGAAGCTCAGCTGATATTCTTTTTAAATCAGCTTTCGATCAAATGGGTGTTCCATCAGAAAAGCTGATTCCTGTCTCATGCCAGCTACAGGGTTTTGCTGGAGAAAGAGTGTTGCCTCTCGGTTCTATCGAGTTGCCTGTGACAGCCGGGACTTACCCGAGGCAGAAAGTCATCATGGTAAAGTTCCTGATAGTTGATAAGGTCTCGGCTTATAATGCCATTATAGGGCGCGCGGCTCTTAATGACTTCAGAGCTATAACCTCAACATCACATCTCAGCATGAAATTTCCAACGGAAGAAGGAGTTGGAGAGGTAAAAGGAGACCAGAAAGAAGCTAGGAGGTGCTACAATCTGTCCTTAAAAGATGCCCCGAGGCAGCATAGTCGGGGGGAAAAATCCAAGGAGGATGGAAAATAGCAATCACCGTTGGGGGAGCCTGTGGAAGCCTTGGAAGAGTTCGAGATAGGCGACTCGGGGAAGAAAGTTCATGTAGGCTCACAACTCCCTCAACTCATAAAGGAAGATTTGGTGGCATTCTTAAGGCGCAATAAAGATGTATTTGCCTGGAGCCATGAAGATATGCCCGGGATCGATCCCTCGGTTATTGTCCATAAGCTAAATGTGGACCCAAATTATCGTCCAGTGAAGCAGAGAAGAAGAGCTTTCGCTGCCGAACGAAACAAGGCTGTTGCCGAAGAGGTAGAGAAGTTGCTAAAAGCGGGATTCAT
Organism: Alnus glutinosa; assembly: GCF_958979055.1. NCBI lineage: Eukaryota > Viridiplantae > Streptophyta > Magnoliopsida > Fagales > Betulaceae > Alnus > Alnus glutinosa. The sequence continues at coordinate 38,212,021 of NC_084886.1, forward strand.
CCGAGAGGTGGATTATCCCGAGTGGCTGGCCAATGTAGTGCTGGTGAAGAAATCCAACGGGAAGTGGAGGATGTGCGTAGATTTCACCGACCTGAATAAAGCATGTCCGAAGGACAGCTTTCCCCTGCCTCGGATAGATTTATTGGTGGATTCGACAGCTGGACATGAGCTTTTAAGCTTCATGGATGCCTTCTCGGGATATAATCAGATTTACATGGAGGAAACAGACCAGGAGAAAACTGCCTTCATCACAGACCGAGGGCTTTACTGCTATAAGATGATGCCCTTCGGACTGAAGAATGCTGGAGCCACATATCAGCGACTTGTGAACCGAATGTTTCAAGGTCAAATTGGTCGAAACGTGGAGGTATACGTGGATGACCTGCTGGTTAAGAGTGCTCGGGCAAACGGGCACATAGAAGACATCCGAGAAACTTTTCGGACTCTAAGAAAGTACAACATGAAACTCAATCCCGCGAAGTGCGCCTTCGGAGTTTCTTCGGGCAAGTTCCTAGGGTTCATGGTGTCGCAGAGGGGCATTGAAGCTAATCCAGAGAAGGTCAGAGCTGTCCTCGAAATGGAGGCTCCAAGAACAACAAAACAACTCCAACGGTTGACAGGAAGGATTGCGGCCTTGAACCGTTTCATATCACGGTCGACAGATAAGTGCCTACCCTTCTTTAAGATTTTACGAAAAGCATTCACATGGAGTGAGGATTGTGAGGAAGCTTTCAGGAAATTAAAGGAATATCTGGCCAACCCACCACTGCTGAGCAGCCCAACTGAAGGGGAGATTCTTTATCTCTATCTGGCAGTCTCTCCCTCAGCCGTAAGCTCGGTACTAGTCCGAGAAGATTCAGGAGTTCAGAAACCGGTTTACTTTACAAGTAAAGCGCTGCATGGAGCGGAAGGAAGGTATCCTCGGATCGAGAAGTTGGCATTCGCTTTGATCATTTCAGCCAGAAGATTGAGACCATACTTCCAAGCTCATGCTATTAGAGTTTTGACCGAGTACCCAATGAAGAAGGTATTGCAGAAACCTGACCTCTCGGGAAGATTAGTCAACTGGGCGGTGGAACTCGGACAATTTGACATCGAGTTCCATCCTCGGACAGCTATCAAAGGACAGGTCCTAGCAGATTTCCTGGCAGAATTCTGCAACATTCCCGAGGCAGAAGAACTGCCTAAAGAGTCGACCTGGGTGGTGTTTGTTGATGGCTCATCCACACGGAGCAGAAGCGGAGTAGGAGTCCTCCTCAGGAATCCCGAGGGGCAAGAGTTCGATTTTGCCGTAAAGCTGGACTTCATTACGACGAACAATGAAGCTGAATACGAAGCTGTGATAGCAGGGTTGGCATTATCCCAAGAAATGGGAGTAACAAATGTCGAAATCCGGAGTGACTCTCAGGTTGTCGTAGGCCAAGTCCAAGGGCAATTCGAAGCACAAGAAGACAGAATGGCTAGGTATTTGGAGGAGGTGCGGCGATTCCAATCCCATTTCGAGAGGTTCGTTATCACAAAAATACCTCGGGAGGAGAACATCCAGGCCGATGAACTCTCAAAAATCGCCTCGGGAACAGAAGAAGAGATCGAAGCCTCGGGGAAGCAGGTTATTGTTCTGACCGAACCCTCGATAGCCCCGAGAACCAAGGTTATGGAGGTAGAGTCAGCGCCGGAGGGACCAGAATGGGCAAGGGACATTATCCAGTTTCTCAGACATGGGTTGCTGCCCGAAGATAAGGTTGCGGCTCGGAAAGTGAAGATGCAAGCAGCACGGTACTGCCTTCTCGGAGGGATACTGTATAAGAGAGGATACTCTGAACCCCTGCTCAAATGCCTCTCCGAGGCCGAGTCGAACTATGTTCTGAGGGAAATTCATGAAGGTGCGTGCGGAGACCACTCAGGAGGAAGGATGCTGGCACAAAAGGTCATCCGAGCAGGTTACTACTGGCCTACGATCAAGATAGATTCAGCTCTCCTTGTCAAAACCTGCGACAAGTGCCAAAGATTTGCAAGAATCATGAAAGCAAGTCCCGAAAAGCTCATCCCCCTCACTTCTCCGTGGCCATTTGCGAAATGGGGGGTGGATATAGTCGGTCCAATGCCAGTGGGAAAAGGTGGACGGAAGTTTTTGGTTGTAGCTGTGGACTACTTCACCAAATGGGCGGAAGCAGAAGCACTAGCGGCTATAACAACGGCGAATGTCATAGCTTTCCTCTGGAAATCGGTGGTGTGCCGGTTTGGGATTCCTCATGCTTTCGTCACAGATAATGGGAAACAGTTTGACTGTGAACCATTTCGGGAGTGGTGTTCAGAATTCAATATCCGAAACCATTACGCCTCGGTACAATACCCAAAGGCGAACGGTCAAGTAGAAGCGACAAACAAGACCCTGGTAAAGCTCCTGAAGAAAAAGCTGGATAAGAAGAAAGGAACGTGGGTTGAGTATGTTCCAGAGGTGCTGTGGGCATACCGAACCACCAGAAGGACCCCGACGGGCGAGACACCATTCTCACTTACATACGGAACCGAGGCAGTGATACCGGTGGAAGTGGGATCTTCAAGCTTCCGTGTGGCTCACTACAACCCAGGACTCAACGACGAAAATGTTAAGGTACACTTGGATCTTTTGCAGGAGAAAAGAGACGACGCTCATGTCACATGGGCGGCGTATCAGAATCAAACGGCCCGATATTTTAACAAACGAGTGGTGCCCAGAAAGTTCCAGCTCGGAGATTGGGTACTCAGGAAGATGAGCTTAATGACGAAAGATCCGACAGAAGGCAAGATGGCACCCGGATGGGAAGGTCCCTACAGGGTAATCGGATGTCATTGAAAAGGAGCTTATCGCTTGATGACCGAGACAGGGAGGATACTTCCGAGGCCATGGAATGCCGAACACTTGAAAAGATATTTTATATGATTTATTGTTTTTATCAGCTTTTTCAATAAATAGAGAATATCTATTTCTAGAATTTATTAACAATGGCAGGAATTGAAAAAATCAACTTGATTTATGCCAGGAAAAGTCTCTTGGTCATTCAACACCAAGAGCATAAGAGGTCTCTCGGTTTTGTAGGTTTGTACATACCGAGAGCCGGAAAGTCTCTTGGTCATTCAACACCAAGAGCAGGAGAGGTCTCTCGGTTTTGTAGGTTTGTACATACCGAAAGCCGGAAAAGTCTCTTGGTCATTCAACACCAAGAGCATAAGAGGTCTCTCGGTTTTGTAGGTTTGTACATACCGAGAGCCGGAAAGTCTCTTGGTCATTCAACACCAAGAGCAGGAGAGGTCTCTCGGTTTTGTAGGTTTGTACATACCGAGAGCCGGAAAAGTCTCTTGGTCATTCAACACCAAGAGCATAAGAGGTCTCTCGGTTTTGTAGGTTTGTACATACCGAGAGCCGGAAAAGTCTCTTGGTCATTCAACACCGAGAGCAAGATTGCAGGTTTTCGGAAGGACAAAAATATCCAAGAAGACTCTCGGTTGAAGGTCTCCAGATGTTTAAAGATTGGAGCATTCAGAGATAAAGAAAGATAAAAATATCATGATTTTATTTCATCAATATATAATGCCTCTTGCAGATTACAAGGATTTCTGAAAAGAACCTGACTACCTACATCAAAACGACTTAGCCTGCTGTCGCAGACTAAGGTTATGGGGGGTAGCTCATTAAGGTAAACAGGAAAGTCTCTCGGTCGGTCAACACCGAGAGCAGAAAAAGTCTCTCGGTCTCTCAACACCGAGAGCAAGAAAGGTTTCTCGATCTGTCTGAAACCGAAAACAGAAAAGAAAACGCCTGAATAAAAGGCTTCTTCGAATGCCACAACCAGAAACGAAAGAATTAAAAGGTAAAGTTTCATTCAAAATGTTTCATATTTTATACAGGTAAAATTCCAAAAAGAGATGCGGCTGCTAGCTTGCGGGATCTTCAAGAGGATCGTCTCGGGGATTCGGGGCATCAATATTCCAATTCGGGACATCCGGCATGAAGTCTTTACCGAAATTTTCCATCTCCTGGAGGGCCTCTTCAGGAAAGCCTACAAGCATCGGATCAACTGTGGCGGGGTCGAATTTATATTGGGGGTTTGTTACTAAGGTTCGGAAGTTTTCGAAACCCCAATGACACCCCCGGGCCCAGCTGTGATCCCGAATGTGCGGCACATAGCTCAACTGCTTGAGATAGCGCTTAAGCTTTGCACGATCCGTGTCATACCGAGTCCTCAGCCTGATCAAGAGACTCTCCGAGTGATCCTGCGCCTTGACTGCTTTATTTCTCTCGGCTTCGAGCTTTTCAACTATATCTTTCAACTTGTCTTTTTCGGCCTCGGCACTCATAGCGTTTTTACATGCTTCGGAGCATTCATTTTGTATGGCCGACAAACGAAGATTTAACCGGTCGATATGATCCAGCTCGGCTGAAAGATTCTGAACAGAATGTGCATATCGATCATTAGCATCCTTCAATTCTGTCCGTAGATTGGCATTGACTGAGCGCATCTCGGATATGAGAGAATCTCGGAATGCGAGCTCCTCATCTTTGGAGCGAAGAAGAGACTTTAATGCTGCAACTTCATTCTCCAAGCCCGAGATACGAGCCTGCACTTCAGGGGCAGGAGGAGCTGGCGGGGGCGTCGGACGACTCTCATACTTCTGCCAGAGGGCCGTCATCTTCACAAGGAGCTGGAAAGAGAAAAGTAAGCAAAGTCAAAATTCGAAAATGCATGAAGAATGAAAAGGCTCGGTGTCGGAAACTTACTTGATAATGAGAGATGAGAACGCCTTGAGCGATCCTCTCGGGAGAAGACACCCCAGTGGTTCCCAGATATCCCTCGGGGATGAGGTTCTTTATAGCCTCCATGGGGTGCCCCAGAAGGCCTCTGCCCAAAATTTCGAAACCGGCCGAAATCCCGGAAGAAGAACTAGGACCCACCGGAGGGATGGTCCTTGCACTTGGGGCCGCCTCGGACCCATCAGGCCTTATTCCAGAAGGGCTGGCCCTAGCACGAGACTCGCCCCTTGCAGAAGTCTCGGGAAGCCCACTAGCTTCGGGAACGATATTCTCGGAATCCATCCGAGACTCTTCAGGAACTCCGAGAGGAGGAGTTGTTTCGGGTTGACTTATACCTTCAGCTCCGGAAGCAGAGCCCGGTACCTCCTCATCAACTACATCCCGAGATGCGCCAGGTTCTTCTACATTTACAGCCTCGGATGCCCCAGCAGGAGCCTCAGTTTGAGCAGGCGCAGAACATGAAACTTGGGGGGTAGCATGCCCCGGTTCACGGTTTCCCTCATGAATTGGTGACGACTCTGAACGATCAGAAGAAGGAGTTCGAAGAATACCTTCGACTTCAGGTTCCTCGGCAAGAGGCTCATCTCGGGGGGTGCTGACTTCCTCCTCTTCAAAAGATTCCTGACGCACTTCCTCGGCGTCGGAAGGTGTTATGACCACCTTACCCCACAGTAGCTCGGCGTCCATAAGACTTTGAGCGATTCGGTCTTGGGCCGAAGGCTTCCGCTTCCTTGCTGGATGCTTATTTGTAAAATCATCAGCAATAGATAGTTCATCCAGTGAGCTCATTTTATTGACTAATATAGAATAATGCACGTATCACTTTCACTTCGTTAAAGCAATCGATTCATTTTTCTTGTATCTACTTTTTCCTTTTTCTTTTTTTCTTTTTTGTCTTTTTTGGTCTTTTGTCTTTTTCTTGTTTGTTTAGATTGTTTTTTTTTATGGTTGGTTAGTTTTAATCTGCTTGTTTTTGCAACTCTTGCACTTGGATGTAGTTTTAGTGTCTTGCTTTATATTATAATGAGTTTGGATGCTTACTTTGTTTTGTCTATAATTTTTTTTCTTTTTTAAGAAATGCTAGGGGTATCAAATTTTTTATAAAGAGATGGGTACCAATATGATGTGAAGTTTATTTTTTGGAGATAATCAAAAATAATTAATAAAAAGAAATGTTATATGTATTAATAAAGAAGCTCCACATCATCTTGATATTTATTTCTTAGTAAAAGATTGGTACCTTTAGCATCTCTCTCTCTCTCTCTTTTTTTTTTTCTTTTTTTTTCCACAATCCCATCCGCCTGCAATTGCGCATGTTGAAGTTTAGTTGGAACGGAACCTTCTAGGACACCAATCTTGATCTGTTAAAAACAGGAGCTTGAGAAAATATTTAGGAGATTGTGGAAGAAAGAGTAATGTTACATATCATCCCTTTGTCTTCCTTTTATCAACACATAATTTTAAAAGTTAATTTGTAATTTTAAAGGCTAAATTGTGATTTTGTCAAAGAGTTTTTTAAACTTACTTTTTTTAAATCGCATATTTTAAGAATCGCTATTTTTAAATTACACTTTTTGAAATCGCATATTCAAAAAGGGACCCTTAGTTTCCTCAACCTCATGAGCCCCTCTCTCTCTTTGGTCTCAATTTTTTCTCCCTCAAGTTTTGCCCTCTGATTTCGAAATGCAAGAAAAAGGGAGTGAATGAAAAAGAAATCCCAAAGACTTAACGGGTGCTGGAGCAGCGGAGGATAGGGTTCCTGTTTGGTGGTAACGTTTTGTATATATATTATATTTTTTTTTTACAGCACTTCACCTAAATTTGAAGGGTACATAGCTCTTAGAAGTTGGAAATATAATAATTTTTATTTCATAGTTAAAATTTTATTTTATTGCATCTAATACCGTGCATGTTGACACATAATGAATATAGGGAAAAACATATTTTAGCCCCCTAAACTATCACCCTTTCTCCGGATGGCCCTTCAAACTACCAATGCTTAGATTCTGGCCCCCCAAACTACCACTTTCTGATTTTTTGGCCCCATCCGTCCATTTATGCCGTTAATTCTGAACAGAATTTCAAAAATACCTCTCTTATACTTTGAAATTTTCACGGTTAAAGGAGGGGTATTTTCAGGTTTTTGGTCAATTTCTGTTAGAATTAACGGCATAAATAGACGGATGGGGCCAAAAAATCAGAAAGTGGTAGTTTGGGGGGCCAGATCTAAGCATTAGTAGTTTGGGGAGCCATCCAGAGAATGAATGGTAGTTTGGGGGCTAATATATATTTTTCCCATGAATATATTATCACACCAGTTAAAAATTTCAAATGATGTGATATCTTCTATACTACTGCATGAACACAAATTGTTGACTATAAAATAGTTTGTTTTAACTTCTTTTGTTTTTTATTTTAAAAGAAATCCTTATCTAATGGGTCTCTTTCTTCTTCTTCTTCTTCTTCTTTCTTTCTTTCTTCTTCTCTTTATTTATTTATTTATTTTTTTTAAAAAAAAAAAAAAAATTGGTCTTATCTAATGGGTCTTAAATTCAATGGAACGGTGATGGTAACCTCGGTCGGCCTGTACAAGACCACCATTAGTGAGGTGGTCGATTAAAAGTAAAGATCGTTTGGGTGTGCGGTGTGCGATGATATTATATTAAAAATTGTGAATATCGAAAAATTTGTTTTTTAAAATTATGTTTGGATGATTTAAATAACCTAAAACAAAATTAAAAAAAGTTGGATAAAACTTGAGTAGAATTTAAATTTAAAAAACCTACCCAAACATATTTTTAAAATATAATTAAAAAAAATACTACCCAAACATGTCCTATGATATTCAAAAACAAAAATAGGACTGGCTCTATCATCTACAATATCATTTTCCCAACTTTTCTATCATTCGACCAATTTGGACAGCCACTCATTAAAAGACAAAAAATCAACTGCAATAGCCCAAAGATGTGGACTATTCCGTCTCTTGGATTGGAGTTTAATATTTTAAAATTTAAGGAGCTTTCTTTCAATTACAAACAACATTTTTCTGAAAGCTACATATTTTATTATTATTATTTCAAAAAGGTTAAGTTAGTTAAAATAGAAAGAGTGATTTTGACATCCATATCGTCTGTGTATGAAAATGGATATATGCTTATATGCATATTCACATATTTTTTGACATAACGTGTTTTAAAGCCGTGATGACCATGAATCTATCAGAACTCTCCAATTAAATATGCTTTTGCGAGTGAAGTACTGGAATTGGTGACATCATGGGAAGTCTGAATCGAGGGAGCAAAAAAGCGGACAATATTATGTTGTTGTGATGGGTCGTTACAAATGGTATCAGAGCCATTACCCAGCCTAATATGGTGGAGCGTGCACAAGCCATGAGGGTCACTAGTGGGCACTCGCTAGGATGCCAAGAATATGGTGATCCCATAAGGGTCGCTAGCGAGGACGCTGAATCCCAAAAGGGGGTGATTGTGACGTCTCATATCGCCTGAGTATGGGAATGAGTACGCGTTTATATGCATATTTGCACCATTTTTGATACAACGCGTTTTAAAACTGTGATGACCATGTTCCTATCAGAATTTCGCAGTTAAAAATGATTCCGCGAGAGAAGTACCGAGATGACTGACCTCCTGGGAAATCTAGATCGGTAGAGCCAAAAAACGGACAAAATTATGTTGTTAGGGGTGAGTCATTACAGTGGTTCACAATTCACTCTTTATGGGTTTTTTTTATTTTTTTTTCTCAAGAGAAAAAAAAAAATTCATTTTGTGGAAAATTGTTTATGTGCATTATTTTCATTGAGTAATGCTATACATCACTCATCATCTTCTCAAAACTTATGTAACATGGTCTCCTATGGCATTTGGTACATGTCATATGTGTTGTAGTTTTTTTAATGATTCAGATGTAACTCCATATTATAGTAAATCTAAATCATTAAAAAAAAACTAAAGAATATATATTATAATTTTTTTTCGCACCTAATTTTTTTTATTAGTCCTGGCGCCTCTTTGTTACAGGGAAAAATGATAATGACTTTCAAAAATGGAAAAAATGGGTGGCATCTAATAATATATATATATATATATATATTATATTATTTACCTTTTTTGAGTGACCATACGGTGATAAAGACGTGAAAGACTAAATTTAAAAATTGTGTATATATTTTAACTTCTCCTTGTAACTTTCACTCCATCTAAGAAGTGATATTGGTGATGACTGCGTGGTGGCATCTTGACCATACACGTGTCAGCCAAATAGCTGAATGCCTACTTGAAAAGGTAAGTAATTTTATATGCCATATAAATGTTCATAAAGTATTCATGAAATAATGAGATGGCTTTTTAAATCATCATTGGGCATGTAATTTGTTGGGGATAAAATTAACCCTAGAGACACGTGGCTTCAGAAACGTCTCGGGGCTGTGACTCGGACAATTATTCCAACCAGCAAAGAAAAGACTGCCCAAGTACAGATACATCTCGGAGGCATAACAACGTCTCGGTCTTGACACTCCAAGTCACGGAATACGGTACGGCCCGAGATCTTCTAACCAGTGAGTGCATCTCGGGTATTTATATCTCGGAGTAACATCATCTCGGAGGCAATATCAATTCGGTACAGTAACATCTCGGCCTTTTATGACTCCTTTATGGTGCGGCGACATCCCGAGGTCTTCAACCCAGAACTGACATGTCTCGGACATCACCATCTCGGCGTTTGGTTGAAAGTTTACAGCGGATGTATCAGAGTACGATAAGGATAAAGTGTTGAAGAAATAATCAGTTCCAAAGACATGTAGGCTTGAGCTTCTCCGCCTATATACTGCACTCTTCCAAAGTAGCTGCCAGCACCTGCAAAAGGACGAAACTCTGCAGAAAAGCGACATCAAGACAACATGGACGACACCTTTCTCCATTCCAGGCGGCACTTTCCCCAAGCCTCTTGGACAGCACATGCACTCAATAAAATAATCCCACTCAGCTATAAAGCAACCGTCCACTCGCTCCTCCCAAGATCATGCACCTTTCTACCAACCTCTTTCCACTCATTACCATTTCCACTCAGCATAAAGTAATCTCCAAGCCCTCTCTCCACTCGATGACACTACAAAAATAGGTATTAAAGTGCTGGAAAGCAGCAGACATGGGGGATGGACGAGGAATCAGACTCCCAGAAAAACAGGACATGAAGAATTGAAAGAAGAAAAACTACAAGCTTATAAATAGAGATCATGGTACCAGATACAAGGACACATGCAAAAGTGGGCAGAAAATAGGCAAAAGAAAAGGAGAGAAGAAAGAAATACAAAAGAAGAGAAGGGAAAATACATGAGCAGGCAGGCGAGATAGATAAAGAAATGAGTGAAGGAAATCAGGGTGTATCGGGGCTTCGGGCTTAGAGTGATTTCCTCCTTGTAACTGTTTTTAATAGTGAATTTTCTCTGAGTCACCTACAGTGGATGTACCTCGGTCTGAGGGAACCACTTAAATCTTTGTGTCATCTTTTACCTTATCTCTTCAATTTTCCTACTCCTCACTGATCTCAGAAAGTAAGATCAATTTCCTGACTTAACAAACCGCCAAGCGACACGTCACCATACCGGAAACTGTACCAACATAATTGATCAAATTGTGATTTTAAAATCCACCTCACTATTTGATGGACTTTTATATGACATTTAGAATTACTCGTAGATTTTATTGAATTTGGAAAATGTTAGATTTACAACATCAATACAACAACTGTATAACAACCCCTCATATGAGAGTGGACCTCACACACTGGGACCCATCCTCACGTGAGAGATTGTTGTGCAGTTGTTGTGATGGTGTAGTGCAAGAATCAAATCCCATTGAATTTTGATCAACTAGTGATTTTAAAAGCCGAGAAATGATTGTTGTACAACTCTTTACACAATTCTTGTACAACTCCAACAACTTTTTTTCAAACTAACCATTGGATATGTTTTCTTACATGTGGTCCTACATATCCAATGGTTATTTTTTTAAAAATTGTTGGAGTTGTACAAGAGTTGTAAATGTATCATATATCTTAAAAGACACTTCATTTTTGGATGAACACAAGATAAATACAAGACGGACATTTAGAATTACTTGGACCTATAACTATAAGGAAATAAGAAATTCCCGTTTTACTAAATTAACCCCATTTGATTTATTTCTATATGAAGCCTTTCTTTTTATATTGTTAAAAGAATAAGGAAAAAAAAAAAAAAAACGAAATCTTACCCCAACAAGAGCTTAAAAATATTTTACGTCAAATATATATCATATATGTAACTGATCCTCATAATATTTTATAATTTTTTTTTTTAATCTAATTAGACCCTAATTACACACGGACAATGTTGGTAATTAACTCCAATCGAGCATTAAAACCAAACCGAACATCCTTAAAAACTAAACTGATCGAGTCAACTATAAGAGAAATTTTTAATTTTTAATTAAATAATTAATTTTAGCTTAATTAAAGTTTTAAAATAAATGATAATTTAATATTTCTCTCGACCTAATAATATTTTCAAGTATTATCTTCATAACACTGCATCGTTTGGGAGCCAACAAAGTCAAACCCCTGACATGAGCTAAAGCCTCTCAGGCCCCGACTGATTCTACCATAGAGAGAACTAGGAAGGCACCCATTTATTTGAAACGATATTCTTCCACGGGAGTTGTGTTCTCAATTTGTCATTACTTACTAAGTTACTACTGACAAATTGATAATGTATTTTTATAAATGAATGAAAAAGTTTGTTTATAGTAAGTGTGCGAAGTTATACTGTAAGAATTTTTTTTTAAAAAAAATGATAATAAGGATGTACAACAATGAAGAGAATTAGGATTACGATCGATAATAACTACATTCCGAGAGGAGCAGTGATAGGCAGGGGTAAACCAACCTGCCCTTGCCAGTCCCTTTTCATTAAAAAATTAACAATTTCTGATATCACATAAGAAGTTTTTTCATAAGAAAATTATTATTTTTTATTAAAAAAGGCTGTTGGAAGACGGTAAAACATCCCCAAATATCATTTCCCTTCCGAAAGACCTTAATTTGTTGTCCTTTCCCGTTTTCAATTTAAAAACCCATGAAGAGAATTAGGAACACGACAATAACAACATTCATAAAGACATTTGTTGTCCTTTTCTGTTATCATTTATCAATTAAAAAATAAAACATATATAACATTAAGAGAGAGAAGTAAATATATATATAAGGAAAAAATATGCATACTTTTCTTAAACTACTACCCGATTTGTAATAGTAATAATTACACAACTGATTCTTAGGGTTGGCTTAAATTACAAATTACTACTTATGGTACTCTAATTATAAATCACTCTATAACCCTGTTTTCCGTCCACCAAGTAAACAAAGTTCGTTAGTAGATTACAATACAAATAATATTTAGAGGTTGTCTCACTATTTATATGACGTGACAAACAAACGAATTCTGTTAACTTGGAGGACGAAAAAAGAGTTTAGAGAGTGATTCGTAACTTAGGTCAATCCTAGAAACTAGTGGTGCAAGTATCCCTTTGTAATATTCTCTCAAACTACTACATTATAAAGTTATATGAGAATTGCATTTACAACAATCCATTAAATAATATTACTATTAAAAATGAAACCAACACTACAAGAAATTCTTTCATTTTTTTGCGTTTATTTTGAGTCAGGAATTAGTTATTAAAAGTCAAGAAACCCTCCCTAATCTTTAATTCCTGACATTAAATTCCCTGACACATCAGAAGATGGTCTTCCTAGCTAGCACATGGATTATGTTCAGGAAAGATAACCTATGCTTGTTTAATGTTATTCCGATTATAAAAAATTTGATTATACCCAAATTAGCGATTCCAGTATAATCAAATTTTTTTAAACTTTGTAAATAATATTAAACAAACGTCATTTTCAAAAAAATAAAAAATAAAAATATTAAACAAACACTAAAAATGAAATTCATGATAACTCATTATTAGAATTCATGAAATTCATAATAACTCATCTTAAAAATAAAAATAAATCGAAATTGACAAACATATAGTGTCAAGCATTTTATATGTTTAATCAATGTAACAAAATAACATCAAATAATCTCAACTATTAATTAAGAAATTATCAAGATTTTCTATCAATTTGTATTTTTCTTTTTCCTTTATTCCCGCACCTTAATTCCATACATATCATATATATATATATAGTGCACGGGGCAGGAAATTAAATGTGTCGCGGGATTATTTTTCAATGGAACCCTGCCTAAAAGCTCTAACATGGAGAACAGAACATTAGAAATAAATCTTATCTCTGCCAGAGACCTCAAAGACGTCAACCACTTCTCCAAGATGGACGTATACGCCGCCGTCTGGCTCTCCGGCGACTCACAAATCAAGCAAAAGGCCAAAACCAACGTGGACCGAAACAGTGGCACCAGCCCCTCGTGGAACAACTTCCCCATGAGGTTCACCTTCGACGAGTCTGCCGCCAACCAAAACCGCCTGATCCTCGTGTTCAAACTCCGCTGTGAGCGCAGCCTCGGCGGCGACAAAGACGTCGGTGAAGTGTACGTGCCCGTCAAAGAGCTTCTCGACTATGTAGGAGACGGCAAGTCCATGCAGTTCGTGAGTTACCGGGTGAGAAAACCCTCCGGAAAGCCCAAAGGCGCGCTAAACTTTTCATACAGGTTTAGCCAGAAAGTGGCTTATCCGGTCGAGCCTAGTGCGCCACCATTTCATGGGTCATATCCTCCTTCCCCTCTAGGAACACCCATTCAGTTTGTAAATTACCAGGCGATCAGAAAACCCTCAGAAAAGCCAAAAGTCGTTAATGGTGAGGCTCATGATCAACAGCCAGTCACTTCATATCCGGCTCAGCCTAGTGCACCGCCATATACTTTTCCTCCTCCAGTAGGATATGCATATGCTAACCCACTACCGCCGCCGCCGCCGCCATCATACCAGCAATATGGTGGGTACCCGGTACTTCCACCGGGATACTGGTACCCGCCGGTGCCGGTGCAGGTGCAGCAACCACGGAAGAAGTCTGGGACGAGGTTGGGAGCTGGACTGGTAGGAGCGATCGGAGCGGTATTGATGTTGAAGGTAGCCTTGCTGGCATGCTGGCCGCTTTGACGCCGGATCCGATCAAGTGTAACTGTGTAAGGTGGTCAGTTTGCAATTACTTTATTTTCATAAGGGAAAAATGTAAAATTAGTGCAACTATTTATTTCTTATAATCAATTTTTGTCTATTGAATTAACAGGTTCTATTAGTATGACATTGACTTAAATAAAACACGTGTCATAATTTTATTGGCTCTGACGTATCACACTATCAAAATTTGTTAATTCAATGGATGAAATTTGATTGTAAGAAGTAAATTGTTTTTTTTTTTACATATCTCATAGACCTCTAAATTTATTTTATGCTTCGTTTGTTTGGGCGTAAAATATTTTCTAAAAAATACTTTCTGTATTTTCCGGTGTTTGGTGCAACAAAAAATGATGGTTAGCAAACATCATTTTCAATTGACCGAAAAAACCTCTTTAATTTTTAGAAAACGATTTACGATTTTAAAAACTGTAAATCATTTTTTTGGATTTAAACTCTTCATTCTTACATGCACATTTGTGAAAATCCACCACCACCAGGCATTGGAGTTTGTTGGTAGCTTGAATCTACTGCCGAAGGTTCCCGAATTTCGGTATCCGATCGTCGGAATTCGTGCGGCAACCCAGAATCTAGCAAAATAGGCTGAAATCTGGCTAGTACAACTGGAATCCGGCTAGTTTGCCCGAACCAGCTGTATTGTGCTAGATTCCAAACACTTTCGTCCGAATCTGGCTAACCCAGATTTTGGCGAAATTGGCTGGAATCTAGCATCTCCGTCGAATTCTGGCCTCCATTGCCAGAATTCAGCAATAGTAGCCAGAATCTGGTGAAAATAGCTGAAATCCTACCAGCTAATGATGGAATCTCATCACCGGTAATTTTTTATCGTTGGTAATTTTTTTCGTATGACCGACGAAAAATATTTTACGTCGAAACAAACAAATGATAAGATTCTAATTATATATATATATATAAGAAGTAAAAATTGGTTGATTCTTGAACAGGGCCACGTACGTGCGTATACGATGTTCTTAAAAAGGACCAAATTTGTATATATACAATGTTCTTTCTTTTCATATCTATGCAATGTTGCCCATAGTTTCTGTTTTCATTTGATATGATGGACATGATTTTGTTTCAAGATGCGTAGTCCCCCTGTTTTTGGAAGAGGGGTTTTGACTTTTGAATACAACCGCAGTACTCTAATAATTGATCATTTTTTATTTTTTTTTTTCAGGAAGAAAATTATCCGAGTGGTTCTAGAACTAAAATTGCTCACTAACATTCAAAAATTAATTATCAATTTACTTGTTTAAGGTTATAATCTTGTTATTAAATTGTCAAGTGTCCCTTAACATGTGAGAACTACGAACCTTTTTATTAATGCTATTAAAAAAATATGTGAAAAGTATATGCTATTTAAAAAACATGTATTTTTTATATGTTAATGAACACTTCATAATTTATTAGACTAATTTGTAAAAATTAACTACAAACAAACGAGTCTTTAGCTAATTTTTATCTTTTATTTTACTTTCTTTTTCTTTTTTTTAAAAAAAAAAGAAAAAAAAAAGAAAAAAAAACTTGTAAATGGACAGGTAGTCTATGCTATTAAAGCATAAGTGTACAAATTTTCTTTGAAAAATGTTAGATTTACAACACTAATATAACAACTGCATAATAACCCCTTACATGAAGGTTGGCCCCAAACACTGGAGCCCACCCTCATGTGAGGTGTTGTTGTGCAGTTGTTGTAATGATGTAGTACAAGAATCAAATCTCATTTTCTTTTCTTATCATCTGTTTGGGTGTGATTTTTTTTTTTTTTTTTTTTTTGTTTCCTCTTCATTTAATGCCCTTGATTCCTATGTCTCCTTGCATTTAATCCCTTGGCATACATTGTCCAAAATTAAAATTTTATCTTTTAAACACTCTTACCGGGTAATTATGAGCTGAGCTATCACATGTAAACTTGAAGAAGTTGGGGTATTAGAAAGATTGGTAAATTCTAATCTTTTGCAACGGAGAAATGCTTGATATCCCAACACTTTTTATTAGAATTTAGTTTCAACTTGATGTGTCACAATCCTATAAGATTGTGGTACGTTTTTCAAAATAATAGATCTCATAAAATTGTGACACATCATGTTTGAACCAAATTCTAAAAAAAATAATTAAATATCTATCGTTCCTCTTTGCAATGGAATCTTTAAACTGCTACACAAAGATTGATACCGTAGTTGACGCGGGACAAAGGAAGAACAAAACAAAAGATAGATAAAATTCCATGCATAATCCAAGTACTGCTATTGGCCCTATTGGGAATATATATGATAAGATACAATAAAAGATTATCAAGAAAGCATAGCATCAGATCACACAAAACAAAAATTTGCATAGTTAGGAATCATTGGAAAAACTGTGGCGTGGAAGCGTAGCAGTGCGGACCCGAGGAAAATTAGAAAAAACAAAAAGAGATCCTATATATACTTTGCGCCAATAAAATGGCATACGTGTCACTTTTAATAAATAAATACAAATATATTAAACTAAAAATATTATTATTTTGTTTAAAAAAAATTATAAATATATATATTTATATATTTTTTAAAGAAAAAGGAAGGCGTCTGCGGGATGGGAAAATTGGTCCACTTCTAAAAACGTGGAGCACATGAGGAAAAATAGTGCCTCGAAAAAAGAACAAGAAAAAGCTGAAAATGATGTGCGCATCCAGGGAATCGAACCCTGGTCAGTACCGTGGGAGGGTACTATGATACCACTACACCAGATGCGCTTGACGGTTCTTCATACATTAAAGTTATACTTATCAGACATATTTGGTTTCCAAAAAGCCCAATTCACTTTCTTACCAGCAACATAGGATGGAAAAGTAGGTCAACTCAGAAGCGTCATTGATTGGATCCTGGAAACAGGCCACAAATGTAATGAAACTTACCATATTTTCAGCCACCATCCTATCACCCGCAGCTTTGGGCCCAAATGAACGGCCCATAGAAAGAGAGAAAATGGGCCCAAGAGTGTAGTTACCAATTACATAAGCTGGATTTAGCACAATATCATGTTGGTTGCCACTCTCCCCTTGTAAATGTGTTTTAGATGGTATTTTTTTTTTTTTTTTTACTTTTAGTTTGGAAAAGTGTTTTGATGGTACGGCATAAGGATAAAAACAGTATTGAATTATTTGTTAATATTTTTATTTTGAAAAAAGGAAAGAAAAAACATCAACAAATATAAGCTTGAGTATGGTTTGTCAATGTGTTTTAAGAAGTGTTTTCTGTTTCTTAAAACAGTTTTTTTGTGTTTTTGGTTGTTTGTTAATAATTTCTTTTACTTAAGAACGTACATAGAACAAAAGACAGAAAAAACAAATTTATGGAATACGACGAAAAAAATAAAATCCCCCCTTGATTTGTTTTCATGAGGGAATTGATCCTACATTCCAAATGTTTAGTACTTTATTCTCATAATCAATGTAAATGGCCTCATTCCATCCATTTTTTTAATCAAAGTTAAGCATAAACCTAACAATAGATAAGCAAATTTGTTCTGTATTATTCCCTTTAATTGCAAAGTTCCTCATTCTTTTGGGAAGAAAAATTCCCAGTGATCTGTGGACAATCACCATTAAGGAATACTCAAACTTTAATCAACCCAATGATTGTGATTGTATTATTATATTACCTTAATGGAGAATAAATTCAGACAAATAAATGCAGGGGCCGTCTGTAATTTAAATTGCAGATACTAAAGCCTAAACTACTATAGACGTTCATTTGGAAAGTCACTTTTTAAGGGAGAAAAAAATCCCTTTAATATGCAGACAGCTATTATTAATTGCACATTCCATTGAGCTTTTAGAAGCTAGAGATCAAGGCCATGTATCATGTCCTCGATCAAGTCCCCCTAATTAACAGCTTTGAAAAAAGAATGGTTAAGACTTAATTAACAGTCATTAATTACCTATAAATACATACATACATACATATATATAAAAGTTAATAAAAAAATTAAAAGAAAACTTGAAAACAAAGAGAGGTCATTGCTCCCCTTGGTCAGTGTGTAGTTAATTCCGTCAGTGCTACCACGTATTAATCATCATATAGGCGACAGTCATTCCTTGAAACGATTAGAGCAGTGTCGATTTTTTTAATACCTCTAAAAAAATGCTTTACTTTCCAACAATTTGATAAGTGTAGCACTTTCTCATATATCTATACATGACATATATGCTTCATCAATTTAGATGAATGCTAGTGATGATGATCTATGATCTTCTTTTCTTTTCTTTCTTTTTTTTTTTTTTTTTTTTCTTTTTCCAAAGGATTATGCCCTAGCTAGTTTACATATATATACAAATATTGTTAAGTCTTTTTGGGGGGAATAAGGGAAGCAAATATATATAGGAGCATAGGCTAGAGAAAAATCAACTCCCAACACTAGCTCTCAAATTAGTAAGCCAAGAGCATTAAAATCCCCACACCAACTCAAGATTTAAAAAGACTAAGGATCTACTTAACCCTAAGAACATGTTATTATAGCTGACAAAGCTGACAATTTTTGACACGATCCGCGAATCTAATACATACCAAACACGAAATTAGCAGGCCAATTAGAGTTGAAAGGTCTGGCTCGTTTAATTAAATAAGTTGAGTTAATTAAGATTGACATATATAGTCTTATATATACCTATGCCTCGACACACCCGAATCCTACACGCAACATTTAGTGTTAAATTATTACTTATCCCAAAATGTTAAACTGGTAGGAATTGAAGTGATAAATTTAAACACTTAATCAAATACTTTAATATTTAAGACTGTCAATTTTTAACATGATATGCGAATCAACCCAAGACAAAATTAATGGTTTGGATTGAGTGGTCTAACCTATTTAATTAAATGAATCGAATTAAAGTTGTAATGTTATATATACTCATACCTTAACACATCTTGAACCTACACGCAAATACGAATTGTCTCTCCTAATTAAGTGATATGTTCAAAAGACGCGATGACATATATTATATGTCATTAAGAACATTATAAATATTCCTAGAAGTTTCTATATATATATATGTTAGCTAGCCAGTTACGTAGGCATACGTACTGCGAATTGGCATAAAGCAGTAGAAAAATTGCACGTCTACTTTTTCAAAATGATTCCATTTCAAATTCAAATCCTTAATATCGATCTAACCATGCCCAACATTCATATACATGATGATGGTCATGGCATAAACCTCTGGGTCATTCACAAGATTATTGTTTAGCAGAAGACCAACAATTAGCTTTAGTGATGAAGATGGATCCTTGCTTTTCTTCAAAAAAGAAGAGGTTACCATGGAAAGGCATATGCATTTAGGAAAGATATTATGCAACAAATTAAAAGTATATTAATGCTAGTTAAACTTTGGACTCAGATTTTGGCATTTGTGAGGGCAATCACATGGGCTTGTTGTTGTATTAATTTGTTGAGTGTGAGAGCTTTCCATTAATTTTTGGTGGAGCCAACTCCTCCTTGATGATATATTCTCATTGCTGTGATAATAGGTTAAAGCAAACATGTTAAGAAAGATGGTCGGATTTTTTATTTTTTTTGGATGAATAAAAGACGTACGGTCGGATTGGGGCTATGGAAAAATGCTCCCCGTATAACTTTAATTTATATATATATATATATATATATATATATATATATATATATACAAATTCAGGAAATATTTTTGAGGTGGAAAACATGATTTAATTGGTGACGCCAACTGATCACTATATATTTACGTCAAGATCTCGAGAACTTTTAACTGTATATATTCTTTCCGTGAGTGTTTGATATATATATATATATATATATAATATATCGATGCCTGATGATGATGATCTTCAGAAAGAATGTGACTGTTGAATAAGTTCTAGAATGATCTGAAACGATTCTCATCGGTCGTCACGTTTCAAACGGAAGGAATGAAGGTGATCATGATCGAAGGAAGGGTACGTGTACATTATATATGTATAGGGAAGTAATTTAACAGAATAATTTTCCGTCATTCTTGAAAATGACCCTCTCGAGTAGTCCCAATTAATAAGCAGTCGGTGCCTGCTTTTTGGAAGCTTTTCGAGATGAGATTAATTATTGAATTTACTATAGGAAAGTTTTGGTAGCTGGAAAACAACACGTACGTACAGGGAGATAGATGGAATTGCAAGGTGGTGGTCCAAGGAGAGATTTGAGTGGAATTTAGGGAAGGTGACAAGTGGGATATTTAAGCAGAGAGATCATTGTCATCGGAAGGGCAATGCCGAGTTTGGTCGGGAGCAAGATTTTGCATCTTGGACCATGCGGCAGGAGGAGGAAGGAGCAAAATCTTTTAGTGTGTTTTGCCTAGTGCTGGATAAAGGAAGAATGTGTGTCCTTAGCCCTACACACTATATATATCCATCACCTTTCCTTTGGTTGGATTTGGTGCTACAATTAATGTTATTAACCACTACTTTTAATTAATTACATCGATAATCTACATTTCCAACTCCTTAATTCCACCTAGCTTGCTTTCCATACACACTCAGGCTTCGATCAATACCTAAGATCCGGCACGTATATATGAGATTGATTATATATAGAGTTGATTTACAGCATATATATATATATATAGTGTTTCTATATATACAATCTGTATCTATGGATTACACAAGAACTATAACTCTAAGTGAAGCTTTACACGTATAGAACTACAACTAATCTAGCTGCTAGAACTCTAATTAAGATAAACATTATCTTAGACTTGTATTTGAAGTAGACTTCCGTTGATGGCTTAGAGTAGAATTCTGATCTGATGGGGATGTGAGTGATCGAACGGTGTTCGATCTTAGCTTCTTTATCTCTAACGTACAAATTATAAGGTCTTCTTGCATTGGGCGAGGGGGCTAGCTAGTCAACAGTTAGGCAAAAACCCTTTTACCAAAAATATATAATAAAACAATAGTTAGGCAACATGACTCGGGCTATGAAATTAAGCCTAATTAACAACCAGAATTGAGAATTCCTCTTGTTTTATTCGGCCCCACCCCACCCCACGCCCACACTCAGCTTCTTCGTTGTCTTTTCCCACAACCATTCACAAGCTAGCTTCGGGTAAAGACGTATGCTTTTATAACGCTACCATATTAATGCATGAGCATCCACTTTCCAATCGATTAAGGATATTTATTAATTTATTCATGCATGTGAGACATGCATGCGCATATATATATATATATATATATAAGATTGTGAATCAGTCCCTCTAATAATTTCTTAATAATTTAATAGATTTTTAAACTAAAAGAAAGAAATATAACGATCGATGTTATATATATATATATACATATATATAGTGCGCGACTCTCTATCATGCATGTCTAAATTCTTTTGGTCGATTCCCCATATAAGAAATGGACAGTGATATATGTATATATATATAACAGTTGGCAATACTTGAAGTCTTTTTCTAATAACCTTTTCTAGAATAAGCTCGATCTTAATATTTATTTCTACAAACAAAACAAAGATTCCGGACTGCTAGTGCGGTTAAAAGACATGCATGTTAAAAAGGACCAGCTAGGATTCCCCTCAATCCGATTATATGTGCCCACACAGATGGTAAATGTTTTCCAAACACTTAAAAGTGACCCCACATGACCAATACCAACACCCAAACATCCCCCATATTTATACATTAATTTATTTCACACTTCACCTATATATATATACCCTACTCAACTCCCTTGCTGCTCCATCTCCAAGCTAACAAGCTCAATATTCATATTCTCAACTCATTTTCCTCTTTCATTCTTCTCCATCAGCTTCTCAAAGATATGTCTGGCGTTTGGATTTTCAAGAATGGGGTTCTTCGCCTGGTTGAGAACCCCGCAGCCGAATCATTGGACGGAAGCGGTGGCCGGCAGGGCTCCAGTGCTCGCCGCAAGGTGTTGGTTCACACTTCCAGCAACGAAGTTATTACCTCGTACGCAGTGCTTGAGCGGAAGCTACTATCGCTTGGGTGGGAGAGGTACTACGACGACCCGGACCTCCTTCAGTTCCACATACGATCCACCGTCCACCTCATCTCCCTCCCTAAAGATTTCAACAAGTTCAAGTCCATGCACATGTATGACATCGTCGTCAAGAACCGCAACGCGTTCGAAGTTAGGGACATGTAGTAGTATGTTCTTCTTGTCGTCGGCCTTAGCTTCTTAATTGGTTTGCTCGTGTCGTGTGTTAATGTTTGCTTCTGTTTGACCTTTTTTTTTTTTTCTGCAATTTGTCGATCGGTCCAATTTGATTTAGTCGGTCTTAATTTGCATGGTCTTTCTCTAATTAATCGAATAGGTCCCGTCGTTTGTGCTTACGTAGGGAAAGCCAAATGTAGTTCAAGGGTGTGGTTGCTATGCTTATGTAAATTCTTATAGTCATCGTGCATTAATGGAAAATTGGTTTCTTACTTAATTCTGTGATTTAATTTACACAATTTTCACAACTTTTTTTTTTTTTTTTAGTGGAAATAATGTTTGAACAGAAAAAGATTTAACGAGGAAATAAAACTTTTGGCATTAACACCATGAAGAGGTTTCAAAGTTGCCAAGTGGAAAAGTCTATCCGATTCTTATGGAGAAGAGAGGGAGAATCTGCATCCGATCTCTGTCTCTTTCTTTGAAATATATATATAAGAGGATGGGAAATCTCGAAAAAGTCCCTAGACATACATGTGAAGGCAACGGTCCAAGTCCAACTTCATGTTCACCGGGTCAAAATTGGAATATCGACAACAATTACACAAGTGAGTGGCGTTAATTATATTTTACCTGCCTGCGGTAACAAATTAAAACTTTATCTGGACCTGTCAATCTGGCATACCCAAAATAGAAATTCGTTCCAGAAATGGAAAAGGACAATATTATCTCCTTAAGAGAATAACTTCAATAATGATGTGGCATAAACTAGATCTTTTGTGCCAACCAATAGACAATGAACACGTCAGACTATTGTACCAAATGAAAGGAAGACGAAAAACATGCACAAGAATATTATTGTACCAAATTCTCTTCATTTTCCATCTACCAAGCACCTTCCCCGGTTCAAAGATTCCTCTTGCGAATATTTTGAAAAGTATAACACCCCCTTTGTTAATTTAATGATAAATCTTAGCTTAAAGGAGATGTAAAATTGAAAAAGAAAATAAAAGATAAATTTTTTAAATTTATAATTAATTATAAATGTGATGAAAGTTAAGTAAATTTAATTGAAGTTTTTTCTTATTAGTTTAATCTTTTAAGATAATTGGTACGTACATATATAACAGTCAACAATTCTTCCCCTCTCTCTCTCTCTTTTTTAAAAAAAAAATAAAAAATAAAAAATAAATTGGGCACCAACATTTTTCTATAGGGACCACCCATCTTCAATATAGATAATTAGCTATAGGTAGCGTTGCAACCATATCTTTGATAGCTATGGCATCCACGTACGTATGGCGGTAACGTTAACAGGACATGCTAGTAAACGAGTTGTGCGCAGAAAACATATATAGAGGTTTGGTTTGGTCGATCAGAATACTGAATATATATCCTGCTGCCTGCCGCCTGCCGCCTGCCGCTTCCATACTATATATCCACAAGAAACAGGGACGTACGTACAGTAGTAACAGTACTATGTATGTATGTATGTATGCATGCATGCTAGCTGTCTCTAACTTCTTATCCGATCCACACAAAAGAGAGGACTTAACTTTTGCTAATTATCAAGATCATCTTGTCCTTTTTCATATATAAAATGGACCATTTCTTTTTTTAATATAAAAAACTGTGGTCGAAACTCACTGTACGTACGTGTTAGTTGGTGTGGTTAGTCAATTCGTCTTGATGTTTCATGAAGCATTAAATGATCGATTTAAGGCTCGGATACCCTTTGAGTGCAAACATTCACAATTCTATCCTACCCGTGTGGAAGAGACTCTTGTCCCTAATATCTAATTGGGATACCTAAGTTATTTTTAATTTTTTTAAAAAATAAAAAATAAAAAATTGTGGTTTAGATGCTTTCATTTAATTTATAGACAACGTCGCCGTCCAAGACAATGCTATATACTAGCAGTTTAGCGCGTACAGCTCCTGTCCATCCCAGAAAAAGAACTAATTAAGCTGCTAATTATTAGTGATTGTATTAATTAGACAAGAATTAAATTTGTTTTATTTTATTTTTTTGGGAACTATATATATATATATTGATTGTGCACGTAAATAGTTAATTTCCGATGGAGGAGATTGGATTCCAAAGACGTCCATATATATATATATATATATATATATATATATATATATGTGCGCGCGCGCTTCAAAGGTTAAGGTTGGGTATATAGAAGATAAAGATAACAGGCCGGCATTAGAAACTCGTGTGGATAAGAGCCTTATCAACACGTGTCCAAATTGTGCATGTGAAAATTAGCTGTTTCTCTCAAATTCATATGCATATATATATATGCATGCTACTCGATCCCAAACCCATTCCTTGTTTGAATGGGCTACAATGCACTTATTCATTGAGTAGTCAGTTTCCTTGGCTTTGGGATCAGACTCGAAAATAAAGTTGCAGAGAGGATGAAGATCGAGCTGAGCTTCTTTCTTTCACCCTATCCACATCCACAAAGGGATGGGGCAAGAGAGATCTCTCTTTGTCTTCGATCTCATGATCGAGTTTGCTTTTATGGCCACTACACTGAGCTTCTGTCTTGTCATGCATGCATCCAGTTTTCTTCCACTGCTCAATATTTTCCTTTTTTTTCTTTTGAAAAGTAAAAAAAGTTGGTGCATGGCTAGTATCAGTGTATCACAGATTTTCCGTTAATATATACCTCTCTCTTGCCAAAAAGATTCCAAGTCTTTCGCATAATTAAGTTAGATAATTAAGTACAATATCTGGTATATAAGTTTTTGAATATTCTATTTTTGGAAGTCGGTTTTTAATGGTGATTTTTAGGGGTGTACATGCGGATGTGAATATGATTATTTGTATTATTCGCAACTGTATCAGTAAAATTGAGATATCACTTTTAGATATTCGCATCTACGTTATGTTTTATTAACCATATCCACACGGCTATTAACTGCGGTTATTATTCGCTATCCATATATTAGGTGATGGGTCTTATTTGGGTCTCTATTATGGCCTATTTTAAACGACTTTAAAAATAATTTAGGCCTATTTTTAGTGTTTTGGTTTGTTTTAATTTTTTTTTTTAAGCTTTAATCTTTTGAAAATATATTGATTTCACATTATTTTTTACGTTTTTGTCCAAGTGTTACACGAGAATGTAATACAACCAACTAAACCAATATAAACATAACTTATACCGTACCTAATCCAAAACAACATAGAATTTATTTTATATATATATATATATATATGGTACCGTATATATATATTCTATATAGAATTTATATATATAGAATTTATTTTATATATATATATACATTTATTTTATAAGTCGATTTTCAAATGTAAATTATACCCGAAGCTTGTATAACGATAAAGTAAGATGGCAAAGGATTTGGGCAATTTTAAAAAACTTTCTTAATTATGATAGTTGTCATTCTTAATTAAGAATATTTTTGAAAAGAACATTATTTTATATATATATATATATATATATATATATATATATATATATATATATATATATGGTACCGTACTTACACGTGCCCTATGTTAGAGTAGGTGACAAATGGTGATATAAAAACTAATCCCAAAAGTTGATTTGAAATGAAAGAGGCATAAAAGCTGTAATTAATGAGTTAAACTGGGAAGTAAAGTCAAAAAATAATTATATGTGACATTCTTCTTCTCATACTTTCGGTAATTAAAATTAGGCAAATTAAACCATGCCAATTGACAATTGACAAAGCAGATAAATTCTCACGTTTCCTCCACAAACAACCGACAGAGTTAGACCACTTTTGTAGAGCCAATCATGATGAATTGATGGCTATTGGCTAGCCATTATCAAGACTGCTCTGAGCTAGCTAGCACGCCTTTGTATATATTATATTATATATATATATATATAAGCATTTTTGAACCATATTCCTCAATAGTTTTGAATTTTAGTAACTTTAGTCAGTTTAGTGGGTTAGATTTTTTTCCTGTTTTTTCAAACTGCGTGGAATTTGAGCCATTCTTCTTGGCATATATGCCTTTTCCTGCGCCCACCTTAATTTCATGGAGATCTCCTCAAACTGAATGTACTTGCCATGTGGTATGGTTGGCAAGCAATGACTTGTGATGCTTCTAAAGTTCTAACTAATAATCTAATGCCATCCCACCCCCCCTTTTCCCTTAAGTCTCCCCATATTTAATAAAAATAAAAAAAAATAAAAAAAATAAAAAATAAAAGGGGCCCTATTCAGTAATCATAACGTTGAATAAAATTTACACCGAGTTGGAGTGTCGAAGAAAGTGGAGAATGTCTTTGAAGAGGAAAAAAACAAACAAGAAAGCACAAGAGTTCGACTGAGAACGTGGGAAGAACAAATTAAATATCTGCCAGCCGTCTAAACAGTAAAACAGAGAAATTTATTTTTATGAATATTTTATTTTATATGACTGGTATTGAAAATTATTCATTGTACATATATATACACATGCCTATGTAGTATGTATTTACCAGAATTTGCACATGTCTTACAATTAAGAGCATGCGTGCACTCCTCAATAACAAAAGTACGCATATACAAACGGGATGATTATAATTACTCTGCATGCAACCGCTTATAATTGTTAATCGATAACCACATAACTATTTTAAGAAATTGTTGTTTCGTCTAGGTAAAGGCGCGCGGTTAGAGATTTTAAGAGTAGGTGGAGGTGGTTAATAACCCTTTTATATATATATAAAATTGAAAAAAAAAAAAAAATATATATATATATATATATATATATATATTAAAAATTTGTTTGTATTTGGTTATTTGGATTCAGTTTTGGATTTGTAATTTTTGGTTTTAGTAATGTTTTGATTTTAGATTTGTTTGTTTTTGGTTATTTAGATTTGATTTTTTTAATAGAAATTTTGGATTTATATTTAGATTTGTTAATTTTGTACCAAAAGGTAAAAAATTATTTTTTTTTTTAAAAAAAAAAAAATTAAAATTAAAGCCTACACAAAAACCGGCCCAAAGCTCAAATTAAAAAACGGTTTTCAAACCGTTGGTCATAGATATAATAACCACTAACCAGTGATTATAAAAATAGCCGCTAATCGCCTAGGTGGAGGAGGTTGCGGTTGTTAAAATTCAATAACCTCTTTAGGCGGTTGCGGTTAGCAGTTTTAGCCAATAACCGCTAACCATAACCACTTGTACACCCCTAGATAAAAGCATTGAACGATTAATGCTGCTCTTCTCGATCTCCTAAAAGAAAATGCGTCAAGGATGATAATAACAAGGAATTGTAATAAAGTTTTTATCCGCACAGATAGGTCTGAGTAGGATTTGAATATACGATAATTACTTGGTTAAATTACTAATAATTTGAATTCACCTGTTCAAATATGTGGTTGAACAGCTCAAAATTTATTTAAACAAATAAATCTTATATAAAATCACTCACATTATCTATTCAAATTATAATTCGATCCGATAATTACAATAAATCTATGTAGGAGTCAGTGGGCCTCGCTAAGACATGGATACTGTCCCTTGATATAGGGTGAGGTTAAAAGGTAGCCTTTAGTTGTCAGAGTGTGACCAAAGTCCAAAGCATGGGATTTGAACGGCTGTTGTCAAATTGTCGGAGCAACCAAGAAGTAACGGTTTCAAAGTCAGAGTAAGATTATGAGCAGCCCGGCCCACATTTCAGCAGTTTAAAGGCTTAGACTTGGGCCTAATTGTGGTCCAATAAGAAAAGGCAAAAAAAAAAAGCTGATAAATGGGCTGCTTCCAATATAATTTTTGAAAACATTCTTACTTCCTGTCCCTTTTTATCTTTGATTAGAATCAATAGCAGGAAACACCCGCTTTGTAATTTTCTTTTTCCCTTTTTTAATTTCCCTTTTTTTCTCGTTTCAATAGAAAAATAAAATTCAATAGCATTCCTAATTCTTTCTTTAACATTCTACTACATGTACATGTAGTAGCTTGAGATAAGAACCAAAAGACTTAGACTTAAATAGAAAAGAAAAAATAAATAAATAAATCTATAATTAGACTTAGAAACCCACAAGCCACCCCACTCTTCAGTAAAAGGTGCACATGGACTTAATGCACGATATTTTCTAACACTTATTCATAAGGTTGTAAATGAATTGAGTTATTCGTAAACAGCTGGAGCTCGACTTGTATAAATTTGCTTGAGTTTGGTTTGTTTATAAAGTTAATTAACCTTGAACAGGAATTCAAGTTTGTTTATTAAACAAGTCGAACTCGTATAAACTTAACTCCGTTTGTATAACTTTATTATTAATTTTTTTTTTTTTTTGTAGCATTGTTCTTATCTCCATAATGAGAATATCTTAAGTATGTAAAAAGATAAAATACAATTTTCATCCTAATGTGACATATATAGTTTGAATCATTGTAATTGTAAGTCTTGGTATAGATGTGTCTGTATTCATGTATGTACGTGTAATATATATATATATATATATATATATATATATATATATATATATATATATATATATATATATATATATATATACTCGAGATTGAATTGTATAAAATTCTAGATAATGTTATAAAATATGATAGTCCATTTCGTGATAAAAAGGAATACAAATTTGATCCCTATAGCTTATTACTTTATCAAAAAGCTACATAAACTTTCAAAAGTGATAGATTTGGTTCATGTGATTTTAACCTTTATCAAAATGATCATTATGTCTATCTATACGTAAAAAAGAAACTAACATAAAATTTTTGCCACATGTAAAAAAAGTCACGTAAAACCTATAAAACGTTGTCATGTGAACATCCTTCCTATATTAGTATACTCCTTACAACAAAAAAGAAAATAATAATAATAATGAAAAGAAAAAAGGTAGGAGTTTCTCCTCCACCGGTTGTAGTGGGGTAATCATGCAGCCCTCCCTCACCCTCGCTGAGGGATATTAAATATATAAAAGCAGTGGCTTGTGAGGACCCACATCTTGCTGAAGTAGTTGCGAGGATGGGAGAGTTCCCCACGACCCATCCTCTCTTGTGCTGGAGAGGGTCGCGGGGACCTACCCTTGCAACCACCTCCGCAGGGCAAGAGGAGGTGGGAGCTCTCCTTGACCACCCATGTGGAGGTGGAGCAGTCCCTATGTGACCCATCCATGGGGTGGGGGGTCCCTTGTGACTCACCAGGGACGAAGGGAGAGAGGGGCTGGTAGGAGCCATGCAACCCCCTAATTTCTTAAAAAAAGAAAAAAATTATAAGGTTGAATTTTATTTTTTTTAAATATATATATATATATATATATATATAAAAAGTAAAAAATAAAAATTTAGCTTACTGGCCCCTGCAAAAAAAAATAAAAATAAAAATTGGCCACTAGCCCCTGCCCATAAGAGCTTCTGACTCCGTTCCTAGACCCACCGCAACATAAAAAAATGTGGGTTGTAGGAGACCCATGCTTGCAAAGGTGGTCATAGGGAAACCGCCCTACCGCCATGATGGTTGTGATAATGAGGGAGTCACTTGTCATCCACCACAACACGGGAGAGGATGGATCGCATGAGACTCTCCCATCCTCACAACAATATATGGGGTTCCTCACAACCTACCATCTCTCGCGTTAAAGCATTCACAGCAGCTTCTTTAAAGGGGAGTTATTCCCTAAAATTTAGGAAAAATTTCAAAAAAGTCATAAAATCATCTCACAGCAACTTCCCTATAATTTTCTTTCCCCTGGGAAGTAAACAGAAGCACTGTTAACTTCCCATTCATTTGTTTAATAAAAAAAACTCTCATCTCTCTCTCTCTGCACACGTCTTCTTTCTCTCTCTCTCTCTCTCTCTCTCTCTCTCTCTCTCTCTCTCTCTCTGTGCAACACGCTCCTCTCTCTCTCTCTCTCTCTCTCTCTCTCCCATTTCGTCATTCACAGCAGCAACCGCCGAGCTACAGCCTACCGACGAGCCCAAGCCATCGGATCATCAACGCCACCACCCACAACAATTGTCTCCGCGCGTCGCAGGCAGACCCTGCGCCGGCGATGATAGGTGATCGATCTTCGGCACCGAGAAGGACCAGCTGGACCACGTCAACTGTCCGTTCTACTTCAAGATCGGCGCAACGGAGATCGGTGCTCTCACCTCCACAACCAGCCCACGATCTCGCCGATGATCCTCCTCTCCAACATGTACCAGCAGCCGGGCACCCCCCCCCCCCCCCTCCCCCCACAGGTCTCAACCCTTCAAAACCAAACAACCCATCGACTCCAACCTCCTCCATGTCGGAACCCACCACATCACCACCAATCAACCATCAACGACAAACAAAAACCCAATCCAAACACAACACCCTATCCCATCGGAAACCGCCACCAAAATACACATAAAAAAAATAATAATAAAATAAAATAAAAAAATCCCCAATCAGTCCAAACGCGCCTTGACCTGGCATCCCAAATGCGCCACCGCGCCTTCACCTTCCAGAGTCCACCAGTAGCCCACGACGAGAGAGGCGAGAGTGACGGAGATGAGAGAAAGAGACGAGAGAAGCGAGAGTGACAGGCGAGAGAGGAAGAAGATGAAGACTGTAAAATAAAGTAAAATAAAAGAGAGAAAAAAAAAAAAGGTTTATGTAATAAAGTAAAATAAAATAAAAAATATATATTATTTTAATGATATAGGGAAAAGTAAAGAGAAGCTGCTGTGAGAATTTTTTTATTGGGAAGTAAAAAGTGTTTTTGTTCCCTACATATAGGGAAAATGACTGAGTAAGGAAGGGAAGCTGCTAGGAATGCTCTTAGAGCACTAGTAGCAGCTATCCTATATTGGTTCCATTCCCTATATTTAGGGAAAATTTCATGAAAAATATCAAAAAATCTCCCACAGCAGATGCCCTATATTTAGATGAGAGGGTTGGGAATGAATAGTGATTCCCTATGTATACATGTCTACTATTCATTCCCTATGTATTATTTTAATATAAAATAAGTATAATTAATTGATATAGGGAAGAGAGAAAAAGTAGGAAAGAGAGAAAAATAATAAAATAATATTAAAAAAATAATATTTAATTGATATAGGGAAAAGTAAATGAATCTATTGTGGGGTATTTTTTTATAGGGAAGCAAAAAGTAGTTTTGTTCCCTAAATATAAGAAAATAGTTGAGAATCTACTTCTAGTGCTCTTAGGGTGGGTCATGGCATGAGGGGAGGTGAAAACCATGTAGACCAATTTTATAACTTGAAAATCCAGCAAGCTTTCTGATAAAGTGACAAACCACAAGTAACAAATTTATATATAACCCTAATATATATATATATATATATATATAAAAGGTTGGTGATGTTAATTTTTATAATTTTAGTAAGTTTATAAAAAAAAAAATTTATAAGTAATTAGTAGTAAGGATTTACAAAAAAATATAAATAATGACCATATTTATTTTATATAATAAATGAATAATTAAGTTAATTGATCATAACAAGTTTAAGCTCGTTAGAAAAATAAATGAACTGAATTTAAACAAATTATCTAGTTCAGTAAAAAGCCCATGTTTGACTCGTGTTAGAAATAAAATTAAATGATCCAAACTTAAACATTTAATATTGGACTTGACTCGGCTTACCCGACCAAATTTTTGCCATTTAACAGCTAATTTCTTGGCAAAAGGTGACTGGAACCATGAAAACTAACGCAATAATGCACGACTGTGAATACACATAGAAGAATAACAACATATCATTGAACTATTTTACAAGACCGACAATGACACATCTCTCTCTCTCTCTCTCTCTCTCTCTCTCTCAACACACACACACAAAAAAAAAAAAAAGATCTACTCCAACTAGCAAAGAATTTCTGGAGCACAATTTCACTTTTGATTTTGCAGATATATCCAATTACAGAAGATTGTTTCATTCGCACCAATTGTTGAGTCGAAGTCATTGCTGTGCACTGAAGAATTTCTACTAGTTGGTGCAGTCAAATCCTTGGCAAATAGAAAGCCAGATTATCAGAACCAGAAGTAATAGGATTCCAAGAACCACCAACTTTATTTTCATGTTTTGATACCACATCTTCCGTTTAATTTGTGTTCCCATTACTTTGTATCTTTGGGCCTGAAAATTGCAACAAAGAAAGTAGTTCAGCAATGAGCAGAGCTAATTTAAAAGGCCAAAAGTTGATCCACCTCTGGTCAATTACCTGATCACGTAGATCTTCAGCCTTGTCAGCAACACTAGTTATGTGCTCCCCTCTTTTAAGAGCCTGAAAGGCATAATATATAAAGTCCAATAACATAAAATACAGCTTCTGTTACTTGGTTTTGCTATAATATAAGAGACCTTCAACCGGTGTAATTTAAGCAAGCAAGGTTGAATCGGTTGATGCATGTGAGAGGATATAGAATGAAAAGAAAAATACATTTGAATTTGTATAAAGCCTTGTGATACCATTTTAGTCATCAATTTCGAATACAAGTTTCACTAACCAAACCATTCAAAGTTTCACAGACAATCATTTAATCAAGAACATAACACGAACACTTTAATTTAGTCAGTATAGAGCAATTACGGGTTGGAATAAATTTGCCGAAAGGTTTGACGTGGTTTAGTTACTCCACAAAACTGAAACTTGATGACATCGGACAGCATGGTATACCACCTAAACAGTTATTTAACTGCAATCAAAAGATCAAACCAAAAAGCAGGGAGCGCAGAAAATTTGTTCCATAATTTTCATCATCTTTTTCGCTATCAAAGGAAAATAGAGATACTTCATTCTGAAATTGCACTGTTTAGATGAATATCTTCACTTCGTCAAGTTTCCTCCCAAGTACAGTGAAAGAGAGCACCCATATGAGCATATAATCCTCCTATTCCTCAAATTACATGGAAATAACAACATATCATTGTAAATATAACCATTCCATCCCCGCCCCCCCAGAAAAAATAAAAGAACCCCCAAACACCAAAAGAGGAGGGAGAAGAGCTCTAATTGCATCTAGCGCTTATTTTTTGGTAGCAATATATATTTGAGCATTGACAGCTACCCACTCACCCCCCACCCCTTTCCTATTTAAAAGATATATATAAATAAAAGATAAATACGAAATCCTTTACTGACATCACTCATCAGAGCTATGCGTGTGAAGAGAATAAATAGATGCATACGGTCAAAGCCGAAAATAAAGAACCCCCAAATTTGAGCAAATGAACAGTATTGGGGAAAAGCGAACGTATCTATATTCAACATGAATTATTTACCTGATCAACATTGTCTAACATGATACTTTTAACTTCTGAAACTTGAGCCTTCAGTTTTAACAACTTGTCAATCTCTTCAGCAGCATGGTCAACAATATACTTCATGTGCTCTTTCATGATTGGTCTGCAAATTTAAAGTTGCTTTATTTTTACCTTTTTAGTAAGAATTATCCACTCAAATGCATAGAGATTCAACATTTCATAGATGAAAATACCCAAACTCCTTGTTAAGGCTTTTGGCCATAGCTGTATCTGCTTTACCACCCCCATATCTTTTCTTAAAGTCTGCCTTCACCCGTTCCAAGAATGCAACAGATATCTGCTTGCCAAGAGATTCTTTGGCAACAACACAATAAGCTGTACAAAATCACAAAGCACTGCAGTAAGCTGGTCTGGGCCACAAATTTTCTGCTTTAGAATCAAAAGAAGAAAGACAACACAGGGAGGGAGGGGGGGGTTAAGAAATGGAGCAATGGTTAGGTTCTCGACTATTATAACTAACTGACTTTAAAAACTCCGTTTAATTTCAATACAATTTGGGCAATTATGCGGCTCAAAAGAAAAGAAAATATCCATTATTTGATCATATGACCTTCTATCATATAAAACTACTTTAAGAAGTAAAGAAAACATGTAATATATCTCCACAACTATTTTGGCCACTTCACAGACATTCAAAAGCCTCTAGAACAAAAGACCCATAGCAACAAATTATTAAAAAAAAAATTATAGAAAAGGCATATAGATCCAGTAATGGCTCATCAAATAGGAGTTACATTGTATGATATGTATCTGGTGTCCAAAACAGGAACTGCTCTGATGCAGAAGTATATCATGCCACATGGCCAAGGATATATACAACAAAAAAAGGTCAACAATCTGGTTGACACCCAAACCATTGCATTTTCATATTGTAGAAATTCTACTTTAATATCAATCCAAGCACTGCCACCCCGCCCTCCCTCATGTCATACATGTGCTTCTCTATTCCTAAGCTGATATAAATATAAATAAAACCACCATACTTCAGCTTCAAAACCAGAACAGGAAACAGCCCATTCACAAGTTCAAAATGAACCCACCGAAATGCTCTTATTAGGTCACGTGTCCTTGATGGTAAATCTTTTCTAAAACCTAAAAATAAATAATTTTTTTTTTTTTTGAAAAAATAAAAATAAAAAAATCATCTTGTACGGATATTTCTCACCAGCCAAGCTAAGCATATATAAGAAGTAATCTTTTGGTCAAGGAATCAAGCTCAACTTTTGGCCAAAAAATAAGGTAGAATAATTTGTTGTGTGTGTGCCGGGCTTAACCCACATCATGACTATCCTCCTGCTAACTATAACTATTTATTCTGATTAATTGCCTCCATATCATATAGCCACAATAGCAGCCTCCATGCCCAACAACAGATATCCATCCATTAATCAAACAAACCAAGGTCAGCCCTAGAGATCAATACTAACCAATCTCAGACCTTCTAAAAATGTTCATTGGCAATTTTATATCACAATTATTTTGGAAAATTGAACTCGTGCTACATGACCACAAGCACCTGAATTCAGCTAAATAATAATAATAGAGAATTAAACTGGGGTACGAAAAGAAATAACTTAATTAAACCAATTCATTGATGGGATAGGGAAGAACTATAACTCACTAAATTCTTAGCTTACATCAAGAAACCCTTTCATTTCTTGGAAACCAAAAGGACATGGAACATCAAATGCAACAATTCGATTTTCAAAAATTCCACAGCTTTCCCAGCACCCAAACGGCTGCTCAACAAAACCTCTAAGAAAACAAGAAAATAAACAAAACCCAGAAAACAAAACTCTATGTGTGAGTGTTTCAGACCAGATCCAACCACTTCCTCTAGCAATTCAACCTCTAACTCAAAGAAAATCAGTGAACAAACAAAAAAAAAAAAGAAGAAGGGAAACTTTACCGTAACCATCCTCGACGAGAAAATTGAAGGTATGGCCGTCGCAGGTGTAGATGAACTTCTTGTTGGAGGAAGGTAGTCTCTGAAGGCACTGAGCCGCAATCGCTGGGAAGTTGCCAGTGAACTCCGTGTACTCCGCCAAGACCACGGTGCCTCGGGCCACGAAGCTGTATATGAACGACTCCTGACTCATTGTCTTTGAACTCAGTAACGGAGATTTTGCTAGAGCTTAACGCGATCAAACGAGAGAGAGAGAGAGAACAAAAAGAGAGAGAGAGAGAGACAGAGAGCTTGTTCTGGTTCTACGTTAGCGATTTCTAGGATCCTTTGTGTCTGTTCCTTTGCTGCAAAGATTATAATTGTTGTGGACTGTGGTATTTATCATTCATTCAACAGGTCTGTGTGACCACTGACCTTGTCTTAAAAACATAAATAAAATAAAATACTAGACAAGAAAAGTCCGTGTCTAAACTCGGATCTTTTGGTCTGTTTCTTCGCCTCTAAGAAATAAATAATTGTCGTGGGATTTAAAAAAAAATGAATTAAAAATATTTCAAAAAAAAAAACTATAATTAATCTCCCAATTTTACATTAAGTTGTTCATGTGAGAATGTTATATCCTTTTCACGAAATAAAACATATAAATTTTTTAAGCTGATATATATATATATATATATATATATATATATATATATATATATATATATATATATATATATATATATATATATATATATATGAGTTCAAATTTAAGGATTACATTTAACATAATACTTTTTGGAGACCTCCAAAATTACGTAATTTGTTTGGCCATTAAGGAAATAAAATTAAGAAAGAAAAACTATTTTTTATTAAATTAAAACTCATCAATGAGAATGAAATTTTCAAAAATGTCCAATGATACTAATATCTAAAAGTTTTTTTTTTTTTTTTTCTCTTTGTATTGAGTGAATTAAGTGCTGACAGATTTATATATATGCATGTTTAGTTGAAGTAGGTAACCTAAACAGTACATCTTTATTGATGAATACATGTTAGTTGATCAATCAAAATCAATTATAACTCTTATGAGGCAAATGGTTACTTCACTATAAGAATACCCTTGATTTTTCTTTAAAAAAAAAAAATCAAATATTCAGGCATTGATATTTTTACAAATTTCGTTAAATTCTAACCAACTACTTAATTCTTGAAATTTTTTTCTTAAAAAAAAAATAAAAAAAAAAGGATATTTTGAGAATTTTACCCTAAAAATTCAAATCAATGATTGAAATTGAAAGATGGATACCATAAATTAACACTTTTTAAAGTTTGAGTACTTAATTTCAAAAGTGATGAAAGATTAGAAATTATTATAAGTAAAGTTTTTCCTTTATATTATTAAGTCAAAGACGTTATCAAACAATTCAACACATAAAACACTCTTTAAAATTATAACAATTGTTTTTACTTTTATGTCATCTCAAAACACTTTTTATAAAATAATAATTAAAAAAAACACATTAACAAAAATAAGTATCTAGAAATACCATCCTTGATCCCTTTTCTCTTGCCCAAGTTATTTTCAGAGAAAAAAAAAAAAAAAATTATCTAGAAAGTGGGGCTCGGCAAAAAGTTTCTCATTGATAGCATTTGTTGTCCATTCATTACCAACTCAATTTCAAAGATATATTTGAGCCTAAAAATTAGACTTTGTCTCTTTCAAAATTAAGCCTGTCCCTCATTAATTTATTCCTGTTTCTCATGTGTACATGTGAAGGGTATGCATGAAGAATATTAGCTACTTCAACTTCCATATGCTTTGACTAGATTCTCTTCATCTTATTTGAAATGAATAGTTAAAATTTATTTTATGATCATGATTTAAAATTTATGTATATAATTGTGAATATAAAGTTAATGTTAACACATTTTTTTTAAAAATAAAAAATAATGTAAAATCACGTACAATATTAAATACACTAACTTTATATTTCAACTTAAATGAATAATCTTAGGACAGAGATGGACTTAATACATTTATGACTTGGTAAAATTTGTACAAACAAAAAGTTGCTAGAAGGAAATATAGGAGGGAGATGCGTGTGGTGTGGGAAAATTCTCAGACAGGGGGGGGTTTAATTAATTAACTTTATAAAGGTATTGAAAATATAATACTTAGTAAATAATTAATAATATTAAATTTTGAAAGATTGTTAATGAAAAACAATAAACTAAACACATTTAATGAGAGGGTCAAAGGCAGGTGGAATGTCTCCTTGGGGCCTTTGCAATTTGGATACCACAAAAACACACAAGTCTCCTTCAAGCCGTCACTTCAATTCCCAAATTTCTATTTTGCTTATGGTCGTTGAAAACTTGCTTGGTTTAATGGTTTAATCTGCTCAATTTGACTTTTCCTTTTGAGTAGGTACGCTTCTAATGATTGGTCTACTTGCGCGTGCCATTTTAAGCAATTACAAAGAGAGAGAGGGGGAAGGGAAGAAATACAAAGTCCATCACAATACAAAATAAGGGCAGGAAAACCTCCTACGTCTAGAGAGAGAAGCTCTTATTTTCTTGTGAGAGAAGTTTTTTTACTGATTTGTTGTTCGTGCCTCCTAGCCTTCAAGGACTATGGAGTTTTTTGTTCCTCCATAATGTGTATCATTGGAGGTAGTTTTCTCCCTGCCATTAGGGCTGTGGAGCTTTGTTTCTCTGAGTCCTTACTAGGCTTTGGAGTTTTGTGTTGGTTTTCTTCTTCTTCTTCCCGTTTCTCTGATAGGAGGTTTATCTTGAGGCTTCCGATGGGAAATATTGTTATTGTTGTGTCGCTGGTGAAGCATTTCCGGACTTTACTTGTTAAGCTATTTTGATGTTAAATCTACGCTTATCCATCGGCTTCTGAGAGACACGCGCCACTCAGATGGGTCCACCGACGTGTTCTGGTTCCGTCGTTCTTTGTTGCGGCCGTGTGGGTTACCGGTGACCGGCGCGTGGCTGTCACGCGCCAGAGAAGTCTTCTCTTTGTGCTGCTCGTGACGATCACGCTCCGCTTCTTTTCGCCGAGCAACAGTGGTGCTCAGACTCAGGGAGGCCGATCTGTTGTTAGGTAGCTTCGGGGGAGGCGCGTGCCGTACACGCGCCGGTTTTCCGACGATGGCAGTGTCCCTTCCGACGACTTGGGTTGATTTTCTGTTAGATCTGTTTGTGAAATTCCTTAGTTTATAAGTACAGTTTGCCTATGTATGACTCAAATTTTATTGAAATTTTCTTTATAATGGGGGCTTATTTGTAGTTTTATGCTCCGTTTGTTTCGACGTAAAATGGTTTCCGTCGTAAAATGATTTCAGGGAAGTCATTTTTCAGGAAGCCATTTTCCGTCGAAAGCATTTTCCGGTGTTTGGCGCGTACGGAAAATCGCAAATATTTTTTTATATTTTTATTCAATCATATTAACTTATAAAAATCAATTTTTATTCGCAACTTTAAAATATTAATGTAAAATAATATAAAAATTATCGATGACGAGATTCCGTTACTGACCGACTAGATTCTGACTATTTTCACATGATTTCGGCTAATATAACTAGAATTCGAGATAAATGCCGGAATCCGGACAGTTTTGTCGGAATCTGGGATAGCCGGATTCCGGCGAAAGTGGCCGGATCTGGCCAGATCCCGTCAGGATGGCCGGATCTGGCCAGATCCGTCCGGCCAGCCGGCCGTTCTGGCCAGGACCGGCCGGGAACCGGCCTCCCTGGCCAGGGCCGGCCGGGAACCGGCCTCCCTGGCCAGGGCAGGCCGGAATCCGGCTCTCTGGCCAGATCCGGCCAGATGGCCGGAATCCGGCCTTTCTGGCCAGATCCGGTCAGATGGCCGGAATCCGGCCGGTCTGGCCAGATCCGGCCAGATGGCCGGATTCCGGTCAGATTCGTCGCCGGAATCCGGTCAGCCGGATTCCGGCGAAGGTGGCCGGATTCCGTCGCCAGATTCCGGCGACATTAACGGATGTTGGATTCCTATACCGGCAATATTTCGATGGTGGTCGGCTGCTTGAACGTGAAGGTCGACTGTGCCGTTTAAAATAAATCGACTGTGTCTCGCGTCTTCGGAAAATGATTTACGCTTTTAAAAAGCGTAAATCATTTTCCGAAATTTACTAAGCATTTTTGGTCAAACAGAAATCATTTTCCGGTTGACTATTATTTTCGCCCCTACCAAACACCGGAAAATGCCGAAATCATTTTCCAGAAATCATTTTACACCGAAACAAACGGAGCATTAGTAAAGTTTGGAATTCTGCATAGGCAGCTGTTTTTTAAGCCAGATTCTTCTGGCTTAAGAGTATGGGGGGCCTGTCCCTCATTTCTCAAGATGTAAGCCTTTGGCTTTTAAAATTTAGGGATAATTGCACCGTTGGTCCCTGTGGTATACCATAATTATTTTTCACTCCCTATGGTTTAAAAAGTTCATGGGAGATCCTTGTTATATGCAATAATTACAAATTGATCCCTGGCGTCAAATTCTATTAAATTTTTTAACAGATTCCGTCAAATGCCACCTCAGCGACACGTGTCGCCAATAAGATGGCGACACGTGTCCACCGTAATAAAAAAAAATAATTTTTATTAAAAAAATAAAAATACTTATTTTTAAAAAAATAAAAATTCAAAAAAAAATTCAAAAAAAATAAAAAACAAAAAAAAAAACTGAAGGGGCCGGCCACCCCTTTGGGGGTGGCCTGGCCGCCCCCAGCCACTGGGGGTGGCCGCGCGCCACCCCCAGTGGCCGGGGGTGGCGCGGAGCCACCCCAGTGGCCTGGGGGTGGCCCGAAAGGCCACCCCTGGAAGATCCAGGGGTGGCCCGAAGGCCACCCCCTGTGGCTTGTGGGTGGCCGCGCGCCACCCCCGGCCACTGGGGGTGGCCGCGCGCCACCCCCGGCCACTGGGGGTGGCCGCGCGCCACCCCTGCGGCCACTGGGGGTGGCGCGCGGCCACCCCCAGTGGCTGGGGGCGGCCAGGCCACCCCCCAAGGGGTGGCCGGCCCCTTCAGTTTTTTTTTTTTTTTTTGTTTTTTTGTTTTTTTGATTTTTTTTTTTTTTTTTAAATAAGTATTTTTTTTTAAAAAAAAAAAATTTTTTTTTATTACGGTGGACACGTGTCGCCATCTTATTGGCGACACGTGTCGCTGACGTGGCATTTGACGGAATCTGTTAAAAAATTTAACAGAATTTGACGTCAGGGATCGATTTGTAATTATTGCATATCACGAGGACCTCCCATGAACTTTTTAAACTTTAGGGAGTGAAAAATAATTATGGTATACCACAGGGACCAACGGTGCAATTATCCCTAAAATTTATAATAACACATGCTATTAGTTCAAAAAAAAAAAAAAAACAAACAAACAAACAAACAAGTACAATATTAGAAAAGTCTAAAGATTATTGGAAATGGGCCAAAAAAATGACCCGACCCATTTGATACTTGGAACCTCAACCAAGAAGAAGGCCGCCAAGAACAGCTGTTTGAAACAGTATATCAAAGACGGATATATATATATATGCTTGTTAAAACACCAATCGTGGCAAAAAGCTAGTTTCGAGGCTGAAGCAAAGAGAGCGCTAAAACTGGTTGGATCGAAGTTGTTGGAGTTGTACACCATTGCAGAGTCTAGCGAGAATGGTTCCTGATGAATAAGGTAAGCGGGACTTCGCATGTGGGTCTTTAATTGCATTTGGAGCTTTCCATCGACAAAAAAGGGGAACCCACTATGGGAATCCTTGCAAAAGAGAAGACCGGAGCCATAGATATGAAGAAGGATCGGAGCCAACAAAAAAAAATTGATGAGTGGCGCGTGCAGGCCCACATGAGCCGTGGCGGCGCATGGGAAGCATGAACAGTGTAGGGGAAGGTCGGCTAGGGGATCTAGGGGTGGGGAAGAAGGTGAGGTGGTGCATTTAGGGCGGAGAGATTGAGTGTACTACATATATGACTCTCAAGATTAAGAGAAAATATGAGAAAAAGAAAAGTAAAATGAAAGAGAAGAATGGAGGAGGAGGAGGAGGGACGCCTCTTCAGGTGACACTCAATCGTAAGAAGCAACTCACAAAAGAATATTATGGAGAAGGACAAGAACTCTTTGGGAGATTTGACTTTTGTCTTTTCTTTTAGACCTTATATAAGTTCCAACATAATTTTTCTCTAAATTAGGTTGAATGAAGTTCTTCTAAATAGTCCATAAAAATGTTATGTGTTATTTTGCATTGTGAGGAGCACGTGTTTTTTTTTAATTGTAAGGGCAAAGTTGGAAGAGCAAATGTATTTTAAATAAAATTTATTCCAACTTTGTCATTGTAATTAAAAAAAACATGTGATTCTCACATACAAAAGATCATATTACATTTTATTTCTTTTAATTCAATTTGAAAGAAATCTTTGTCATATAGGAGCATTAGCAGCAGATTCCCAACCATTTTCCCTACTTTAGGGAAAATTTAGGGAACCAAACCACTTTTTTTTTCCCTATAAAAAAATACCCCACAATAGATTCCCTTAATTTTCCCTATATCAATTAAATACTATTTTTTACTCTTTTTTTTTTCTCTTTCCTACCTTTACCACTAAATTATTATTATTATTTTTATTTTTATTTTTATTTTCACTATATCTCATTGTCACTCTCCCTCATTTATTTCCGTCACCGTTGGCCTCCTGAGTCTTGAATGGCCGAGCAGTCTTCTTCGTCAGTCGTCTTCTTCGACGATCCCCGTAAATCCTTAACAAAAACGAACCCGGCATGGCCGTTTTCCTCTATGGCGTCGTTTAGGTTGCCGGTGTTGGAGGCTTCCTCAGGGATTTGACGAAGTTGAGTTCCTGAGAGCGAGCGGATGGCGTCGCTCAGCTTGTCGTGGAGGACGGGGATGGGCCCGGAGAGCTGGTTGGCGGTGATGAAAGGTTGGAGAGGAAGAGCGCGCTGGAGAGATTAAACTTGGAGAGGGACGACAACTCGCTGGCGATTATCGCCTTGTTTTTTTCTTGGCTTTGCTGGAAAGGGCTATATCGGTAGGCAATGGAGCGAAGGAACCATGAATCGGTGAAGTGGCGGTGGCCGTGAGAGTGGATAGGCGCATCTTGTTGACGGACAGTGTTGCAGTGGCGGTGGCCGCGAGTCTTGCAGTGGGCTACAAGGGGGAATTTGGTGAAGAAGAAGAGGGAAGAGGATCCGGTGAGTGAGGGTACAGCAGGAGAGTCAGAGAGAGAGAGGTGTTTTTCTCTATTAAAATATTAGATTGGGTAGCACTGTAGCTACCCAAGGATGAAGATGCATAATAGGGCTTCTGCTGTGACATACTTTTTTGTAATTTTTTTCAAATATTCCCTATTTTAGGGAATAGAACCACTTATAAGGCATCTGCTACTAGTGCTCTAAGTTCTATTGACGTTGTGATGTAATCATAATCTGTAAGTATTACATCTTTATCTAAATAGCTATCGAGTCTAAATAGAAGTAATAGTTTGAATAAGATGCTTATCTCTTATAGTGAGAGAAGATGAGTAATAGTTTTCATTTAAAGTTCTCTTTGAATAGTAGTAAGATTATTTAGCTAAAGGGAGTAGTGAAACTCTATCTAGAATATTAGAGTTACACTCCTACATGAGTTTGCTAGCCTAATTGTATATTTTTTAAAAAAACTATGGAATAATATGAAGATAATTATTGTTATGTGAAATACAGTTTACCATATTTTTTGGGAGATCAGACTTTCTCGAATTAGCGATTAGAGGTTACGGTTCTTTCGAACGAGCTAATCTATCATTTTATGTATTTTGTATTAATTGGTTTGCATCAAGTTGATATACATTCATCTTAAAATATTATTGAAATTTATTTCCAGTTAAATGTTTTACTTGTAAATAAAAAAATTAGGGTTAAATACCTTTTTAGTCCCTGAGTTTTCACAACTTTATTTTTTAGTCTCTGAGTTTCAAATTGCATCACAGATAATATTTCAATTTTGGGAAAAAACCGAATTGATACATCGGTTAAGTTATCCGTCCAAAAACTAACGGTTTGCTACATATTAACCTCAGGGAAAATGTTAGATTTACAACACCAATACAACAACTGTACAACAATCATTCACATGAGGGTGAGTCCCACATACTGGGACCCACCCTCATGTGAGGGGTTGTTGTATTGGTGTTGTACAAGAATCAAATCCCTAACCTCAGAGGTTGACACGTGGCACTATATAAAAAATTAAAAATTAAAAAATTAAAAATTTAAAAAAAAAAGAAAAGAAAAAAGGGGGGGGGGGGGGTGGTTGAGCCACCTCTTGGCTGGTCTGGGGTGGCTCGGCCACCCCCTGAACAGAAAAAAATAAAAATGGCAAGATCGGTTTGGCGTTTTGCCCTTGGGGGTGGCCGAACCATCCCCAAGGGCAAAACGGGCCAAAATTGATCTTGAATTTTTTTTTTTGTCAAGGGTGGCCAGCCGCCCCCTTGTTTTTTTTTTTTTTTTTTTTTCAAAATTTTAATATATATATATATATATATTTTTAATTTTATTATTTTTTAATTAATTTTTAAAGATTTTTTATTTTTTATATAGTGCTACGTGTTAATCTCTAAGGTTGACACGTGGCGAACCGTTAATTTTTGGACGAAAAACTTAACTGAGGTACTAATTCGGTTTTTTTTTTCAAAATTAAGGTACTATCTGTGATGCAATTGAAATTTTAAAAACTAAAAAATAAAGTTTTCAAAACTTAAGAACCGTAGGAGTATTTAAACCAAAAATTTAAGTAGCTTAAGTTTTTTATAAAAGTCATGATTTAACAATATCTAACTTATTTTCCTAGGAATCGATTTTTTGCTTTGTCGTTTTTGGTATACGTTGGATAGATTTTGTCAAATCTTTCGCTGAAATGAAATTAAAAAGATAATGGAGACAATGAGCGGGTGTGATTAGGAGGCAAATTACCTAATTACGTCATCATAATTCACTTAACAGAAAGAAATTCCCTGATAATGGAAGGATTTGATAGGGAAGCAAAATACATAGATATGTGGGTAAATTTCATCTAAAAAAACAAACAAATAAACACAAAAAACTACCATACCCATAACTAATTTATAAAAAGGATAAATGTATAATAAATTCTTAACTCACAACGCAATTTAAATTTGGTCTATTAATTTCCAAAAAATCAATATTTACTTCTTTAGTTTTTCGCCGATTTGAAATTAGTCATTTTGTGATTTTTTCTTCCATTTTCGCATTTTTTGTTATTATCACATCAACTTTTTCGTCACATCATCTTAGAATATATATATTTTTGTTATATTATAAATTTAAAAAACTTATATTTTATATTTTATTTTTTAAAATGAAAATGGAGGTTTGGGGCGGCCGCTTGGGGAAGGGGGGGGGGGGGGGGGTTGG
Source organism: Alnus glutinosa (assembly GCF_958979055.1). Lineage (NCBI taxonomy): Eukaryota > Viridiplantae > Streptophyta > Magnoliopsida > Fagales > Betulaceae > Alnus > Alnus glutinosa. The sequence continues at coordinate 38,256,814 of NC_084886.1, forward strand.
CCTGCAAGCCACTCCTAGAGGTGGCCAGTGCCGATGCCACCTTTGGGGTAGCTTGCGGCCACCAACTAGGGCCAGAGATGGTGCGTGACCAATCCCAAGGCCACCTTGAAATTGATCTAGGAGTCGCCCAAAAGCCATCTCTAGGGGCCAGGGGTAGCCTCGCGGCCACCCCCAATGGCCGGGGGTGGCCTTCGAGCCACCTTGAAATGAATCTAAGGGTGACCGCGAGCCACCCCCCTTTCCAAAGGTAGCAGCCACCACAAACTCTTATTTTTCATTTCTTTTAATAAAAAAAAAAGTTTTTAAATTTATAATATAATAAAAAGTGATAATATTTTGAGATGATGTTGCAAAAAGATTGACGTGGCACTAATAGAAGTTGCAAAAATAGAAGGAAAAATCACAGAATGACTTATTTTAAATCCGCGAAAAATTAAAGGAATAAATATTGATTTTTAGAAAGTGAGTGACCAATTTTAAATCGTGCTCCGACTCATAAATTTATTATATATTTATCATTATAAAAAATAATAATTAAAAAAAAAGGTTTATAAAAAAAGTAGCAAGTTACGTGTTTATCTTCAAATTTTGATAGTGGGTTACATGGTCATAATATTTCCTCATTTTTAAGTTGAATTAAAGTTAAAGATAATAAAGCAATGAACTATATGTGAAGATTAGTACTGAAAATTCAATAAAGTTTTTTTTTTTTTTACTGAATATAAATAAAGCCTCAAACTCCGCAATGGAATTCTTCTTTTTCTCCAAATGCTTTTTCATCCCCAAATTCTGGCATTAGATTGCATTGTGTTTGATCATCAAATAAACATGAAAAGCAAAATAATGTGAAACATGATTTATGAATGTAATTTGGCTTTTAGCTTACTCGATCCTAAGATAAATTAGATAATCGTGTTGAGGAACTTAATATTAAAAAAAATTAATAATCTCTGAAGCTAATATTTCTATTGCCATTAACTTTGGGAGATTATTACAACCTGAAAAACCCCTCTTCTTTCATTTTTCCAACAAACAATCCACTTATCAATGATAAAGTATTGATTAAATATTCAATTTATTTTATTTTATAAATTTAAAATTTTAAAATAAATGATGATTTAATATGGTATTATAGTATCAGAACAAGAGGTCATAGATTCGAACCCTTATTCTACATTGAATACTTAAGGACTCAATCAAAACGCACCGTTTTGGGTGCCTTTGTTGTTAATTTTATTTTATTTTTTTTAAATTTTTTATTTAGATATGTTTGATGTTATTCTCTTACATATCTCTTTTACAAAATATACTATTGAACCTATGAAACAACAATAAATTCAATAATAAATTTGCCCATCTTTTATACCGAAATTGGAAAGAGAATGAAATTAACAATTTTTTTTTTATTTTTTTTTAAGAAACAAAAACAATCAATAATGACCTGGCATGCCAGTGAATTAAGACCCTGAGTAGACATGCTGACTATGTTATCGTGACACGTGTCAGATTTTAATTGAATATTATATTGCATTGACATTATAAAATAACGTGGAGTGAATAAAATGATCTATTTGATAATGATTGGAGTCTTGGGAAATAAATTGATAAAATTTAAACATTAAATAGAAATTTAATAAAGTCATACCTTAAGAACCTCTAAAAGCATATTTTTTTTCCTTTCTTTCTAATAATTCAAGCTAATAGAAATAAATGTAACCCTTTAACTAATAGATTAACTCTTAAGACATTCATGATGACTCTAAACTCTTTAAACACCTACCTTAAATTGGACTGCTTTATGCAACTATTGGTACATGGGAGGCTTTAGGCCCAAGGACAAGACATGTATACATATTTGGTTGTCTACGATAATCCTTTCGTTTTCTCTACAACTCAAGAGTAAAAACCTACACTTCACTGCATCAGTTTCAGATTGCCCGCCCAAACACATCCTTAACTCAAATTTCAAATCCACGGGGTTTTGGTTCTTTCTCTCTCACACTTCTACTGTCTAATCCTTATATACCCCGACAACCTCAAGGATCTCTCAGATTGGTCGTAGACACAAGCAGAACCCCCCACACAAGCCCTAGAAACCTCATCACCTCATCGGAGTTCTCGATCCAATGGCCAACTCTGACTCCTCACCTGCTCCGGCTCAAGCCGAGCCACTCTCCTTAGTACTCTCTCTTTCTCTGTGTGTGTGTGTGTGCCAATTTGTATGTGTTTTTGTGCTTGGAAATTTGATAATCTGTGATTTTTGGTTGCAGAAGAAGGAGAACATTACTCCGATCGGCTCAAAGATCGCGGTAATTTCCAATCCTTGTATGCTCAGTGTCCTTTTTGTTTGCTTAGGAAAAATGTAGGTTGCGTTATTGGGATTTAGATCATTTTATTTTGTTTCTGCTGTCTGTCCCCAATTTTCTCGTTAGCCAAGCAGGAATTCCGAGAAGCTATAGCGTTCTCATATCTGTTGGGTTTTTGCTCTCAGGAATTGAATGAATCGAGGGCTGAGCTGCTTAATAGAATTCAAGGGTTGAAACATGTGAGTTTAAGCATTACTTTCTTAATTAGCACTGCAATAATGGTTATTATTTGTTCAATTTGCTTTAATGTGTTTCAGTTCTGACTGCGGAACGATTTGTTTTGTTTTATTTTTATGGGTAATTAGGATTTGCAAAATTGGAGATCAAAGTTAGACACTCAAGTTAAGGTCTATCGCGATGTAAGTGTTGGATAATTATAACAAAATGTCTTTGTATATCCATTCCATTTTTGTGCTTTATATTTGGAAAGTGTGCAGATGGCTCTGCGTCTGTTTTGGTCTCTTGGAATTATTGATATATGGACAAGTTTTGATAGAATAAGATGTCTGGCTTCCATGGGTGATTGATACAAGATATGGGTACTTGTTCTTTGGTACCTGCTATGGCATTCAATTCCTTTTGTTTGATATTTGGATCTTATTTATGGATCGATTTCTTCTCGCATAGACCTGTTTTAAACTGGGGTTCTAATTATTACTCCATGATGGCATGGTTACAATTTAATGGGGAAAACTTCTTTAGATCTTATAACTATTTTCAGCGACATTGATATTCTTTAATTAAACAGTCCACTAAAGTTGCGTGAAGGTCAACTTTTATGGAACCTCTTCAATTCAATATGAGTTGATTTTGATTAATGTTATATGGCTAATTAGAGATATTCTTTTACCAGACAATAATCTCGATTAACAACAGTGATTATGTTTTGATTTTTGTCTCATCACACTTTCTGTTAGATTCTTGATCTATGTCAACAAAATGTTTTTGGAACTTTAGAAAAACTTATCAGACACAATGAATACTCCATTATAATAATGTATGATTCGACTCCGGCAAAATGCCAGGAGTGGATTAAAATGTTTCTGCACCTGTGGCATGCTTTGGTGCTTCAAGACCCAAAGCACTTACAAAGCGACTGTAGAGCTAGAGGGAAGAAACTGGAAATAGATGTGGGAGCCATATTTGTTAAGAGAAATGTCAAATGTTCGATAAGTGGTAAAGAGCAACCTCTATGTCTAACAAATCATGTGGAGATTTTACAGGCAACCAAGCTAGTAACTAGATATCTAAGGATATTGTTAGACACATCCTACAACATCTAATGTATTCCCTTGCCAGCTAAGAGGACTAAGGACTTCAGAACACGTGTTGCTGCTTGGAAGATGCTGATGTGATAACAAAGTTTGAATAAATGGTGCTTGCACGCAAGCAATTGATATTAGAAATTCCCAAATTGTCCTGTTTTAGGGATGAAACATTGGAGCTTGGCTTTAAGAAATATCTTCTTTTCACTTGTTAATACCAATGGTTAAACAAAGATGGTCTCTTTTGAAGTTATGAGCTATAGTGGTGAATGAGTACTTGAAATCTAACATGATTGACATCCATAAATTTTTGACATGAAGTGACTAAACTCATACATGGTTTGACTGCAACATATATACATGGTGATTTGTGCAGCCAAATAAGTTTGAAAGAAAAAAGGACTGTCCATCATTTCATATTCTAAAATCATCTTTAAACTATGCTCTATGGATTTCAGTATTTAAAGTGCATCAATGTGCTGAATATGTCAATATTGTAATCTAAATGTAAACTTGGTTTCATTGCATTTCTTTCTTGCTTGCTTGTTTTGATTTGATACTGGAACTCAACTCTGCTTCTAATTGGCATACAAATCACTTTGCCCATAAACTTCAACTTGTAATTTATGCAATTATCTCTTGCTTCATACAGGAGCTTTCAGATCTCAAGAAATCATTGAATGTCGAAGTGGATCAACTTCGATCAGTAAGTGGTGCTCTGCAGATTTATCCTTCCAAGCTTGATTTTTCAGATATATCTTTGTCTGATTTTTTTTTTTGAATAAAATTGGATCTAGGAATTTCAAGAACTGAGGACCACTCTCCAGCAGCAACAAGAGGATGTCACTTCTAGCCTAAGAAACTTGGGGGTAAACTATTACTAGACTAATTAATTTTCCTATGCCTTCCAAGGGCTGATCTATTAAACAGATTTCTGGTATTATTTTATGCTTTGGGAACTAATCACAAGCACCTGGACTGATTCATAATGAGCTTTTTGCAGCTGCAGGATCTCTCAAGTGATGCTATAGACGCCCAGGCTCAGGATCCTAAGGTTGAAGGGAATGACAAGGAAGGACAAGTTTTGCCTAAGGAGGATAATAATGATAAAGAAAGTGAAAACTAGATGGGTTTGCACTGAAGTGTGCATGACTTATAGGTTATGCCCCAAAAGGAGATGAGCAGAGCATTTTTCCATGAATGTGTACCACTGGTGCTTTATCTTGTTTTTAACTTAAGTTTACAACAACGAACTCTTTTCTCAATCAATTATTGTGGAATCTTGCCTACTTGTAGAATTTGGAATGCCGTTCTATGTCGTTTCCATTTTCGGTGTGGATTCAACCTAAGATGAAGCTTTTCTCTAATTCTTTCTCATCTCCATTCACTGAGTACTAGTTTCTTAAGCAATCTGGGTGTAGTTCATTCCCATTTTTCTTTTCTGTTTAAAACTCATGCTCCTAAATTACTGTCTGAAAATGTTGAGAGATACCTTATTTCTTTTCTCTTTTTTTTTTTTTTTTTCAATATATATATATATATATATATATATATATAAATATTATATTTCGTGAGTTATCTTTTAAAGGTGTGTACTTGAACTTCATGAGGTGCTGCAACTAGAATTTAAGACATACAAGCACATACAAAAGTAATAATAAAAATCCCCAAAACCAGATCGATTTTCAAGTAGTCAAACATTGAATGGCTCATCAATGAACGGAACTCTGGCGGGAAGTTCCATCAAAATCTTAGAGTTGGAATATTTTAATCCATATCTACCCCCCTATCTACCACTTCAATGTTTATTTATTGTGAAAGTAATGGGATTCATTTTGTTTAAAGTGTTGTCTTGTCAATCTCTTTCGTTTTTTTTGGCTCATTGTAGAGTGTTTCCTGCTCCATTTTCCGAGTAACCCACAGAAATATGTTCACTGGCCTTGCGGAGGGAGACGGGAGGGGAGATTCCGTGTCAAACTGTTCAAAAGTTAAAACCGGTAATTCCGCCACCACTTTCAGATTTAAAGCAATTAATCTTAATTAAAACTCCATTTGTTTCCACGTGTTTTTCATATAACCTTTTCATTTTTTTTTTTTTTTTTTTTTTTTTGAGATAAATGAACAAGCTTATTGCACCGGGCTATCTATGTGCCGCCATGTCACTAGACAAGCTACTTCTTTCTTTTCTCTCTCTCTCTTTCTCTCTTCTGACCTTCCCACCGTTTCATGCTGCTTGCCGGGGGAGGGAGGCTCTAGCCTCCCTCCTCCTGATTTGTTTGTTTCTTCTCTTAGCCTTTTCGGGCTAGAGAGGTTTTTGTGCTAGAGTCTCCCAGCCACTAGGGCTGTTTGGAGTTTTGTGTCCCCCAGACTTGTCCGGTGGTGGATTTTAGTCCTCCTAGTCCGTTTGGACTATGGAGGTTTGTGTAGTCTTTTAGTTTTTTTTTTTTTTTTATTGTTTCATTCGGTTAGCAGGAAAACATTTCAGAGAGGCGTTGGAGGAGGAGATTCCGTCGCTTCGGTGGCTGGCAAAAACTTTGGTTGGGTTTTAGTTTTTTCATTCTTTGAAGGCCAAATCTGCGCTATTTCACAGCCGCCCAGTCGACACGCGCCCCTTTGCCGTGCTCATCGTCGTCCTCTGGTTCAGACGCTGCCTTCTACGGCTGGGTAGCTCAGCGGTGACCGGCGCGTGGCATCCACGCGCCAGGGTGTTCTTCGTACTTTGGGCCGCTCGTGATGGCCATGTTCTGTATCTTTCCCGTGCAAGGTGGTGCCCAGGGGTTTTTCTTGCTTTAGGCGGTTGCAGGGGTTGTCCTGTGGCAGTGCGTGTGCTGCATGCGCCGTCTCCAGTGGTGTTTTCTCCGACGGCAGATCCTGCTTTAGGTGTTTTTTTGCTTTTGACAGATTGTATTTAACAGCTTGCTTTGGGTTTGATTTAGTCTGGTCATTGCTTTTAAGCACAATTTTGTGACTGACTCCATAGTGCAAGTAGAGGTTCATATCTCAACGTAGAGGCACATTTTTGTTGGCTAGGCTTATTAGTAGCAGCTGTTGGTATAATCTGTGATTTGGGTAACTATAATGGGGCATCTGTATTTTGTTAAGTTTCTGTTATCTGTAATCTGTACTTTCGTTACCCTTTGGGTGTTATTAATGAAATCTTTACGCTTTCCCTTAAAAAAAAAAAAAAAAAAAAAAAAAAAAATTGTCACTAGACAAGCTTCCCTCCGGTTGTGGATTTCAAAAGTAAATTGAATTTTAATAAATAACATAAATAGCAATAGTTATGAATAAGGACAAATACGAGAATACAAAAAAAAATAAAATTGTAAATTGTGGGGGTTCACGAGGAACAAGGTAAGATCAGATGTAATTAAAATATGAAACCCGTTTTCTTCAGGAGAGAGAGAGAGAGAGAGAGAGATATTTTTTGTCATTTTCATATAGAATTTGATTGTTATATGTGTTGCGCAATTTGCTCCGTACGGAATACATATAATTGCAGTGCTTTCAGAGTACAGAGGACTTCGACAGAGTTTTTTCTCTCACATTCATTCCTTCATCTCTCTGAACTGAACCTCTTCAAAATTACTCCCCACTTCCAATACTCTTTCTTCGCCTCCTTCATTCTCCCAGCTCCCTCTAATGGCTACCAAATCTGCTGGAGAACCCTCAGAACCACTTAAATACCAGGTATATCCCTGTTTAAACACAGACGTTCTTCTTCTTCTCCTTCTTCTGTCACTGATTTTGGCATTTCAAAGCTCATTTGCTTTGTTTTCTCAGACATGGATCCTGAAAGTTTCCCTCCACTGTGAAGGTTGTAAGAGGAAAGTCAAGAAAGTTCTACAGAGCATTGATGGTACTAATTACCAAAAATATGAAAACCCTTTTGCCATTTTAATCTTACACCTTTTTCTTCTTTCTTTGCATAAATTTTCTCATCAACCAAATAGGACTCTATTTACTCTCCCTTTTTGTGTTGCTAGCTTTTTGCACATAGCCTTTATTGTACTGTCTTTTTTGTATTTTGCAGGTGTTTTTACCACAGCCTTTGATTCACAGCAACACAAAGTTACAGTGACCGGAAACGTCGCAGTTGAGACCTTGATTAGAAAGCTGCTTAAAACAGGGAAACACGCCGAGATTTGGTCGGAAAATATCGCCGCAAAAGAGAAAAAATCAGGGAGAGCAAAGAACAAGGACAAAGATAGTGACCCAGAAAGTGGCATAAACGACAATGACAAAAAAGACGAGAATCCATGTGAGAAGAAAGTTGAAGAGAAGCTTAGCTCTGTTAAAAATAGTGGAAAAGAAAAATCGCCGGAAAATCATCCCGGCGATGAGGAGTCGCCGAAGGTGGATCAAAAGGGCAGCGAAAGTGAGGGCGCTGCTAGTACTGCTGCAAAAGGTGGCGGTAAAAAGAAGAAAAGGAGAGGGGAAAAAGGTAATAATGCTAGCAGTGGTCTGGCTGCACCATTATTTGGTACGCCTGCAAGCACCGGATCTCAAAGTCATGATCTGGGTATGAATCATGGTGTGGGGCTGATGAATCTGAACCCTACACGTCAGTCATCAAGCCACCACCCACAAGGAAATTACCATCAACCGGTGTATGTTGCAAGTTACAACAGGATACATCCTACCCAAAGTTTTGGTCCATCATATGCAGGTACCCACCACGAGATTTATCCAGTGCAAGCAACACCGTTGGATTCCTTTCAGATTTTCAGTGATGAAAACGCCAATGGGTGTTCCATCATGTGATTTCCGACCTTGTGGAGATCGGACGGTGGGTATTTTGAGCTTACAAGGGGGTGCATCTTTTTCTGGAGATTTTGTTAGTATTGTAACTTCTCTTATTAGGTAAAAGCTGAAATCTCCTCTTGATGTTTGGACTTTACAATATGCATGTAATCTTTCTCTTCAATCAGGATTTGGGAGATTAGTAAGTTTTAAATTCGATTATTATTAGGTCACTTCTAAGCTTCCCGCTAATTTTCAGGTAGTACACATTACTTTGACTAAAGTTGAGCTTGTAGGATAAAATTAACCTCTTTTAAGGACTAAGTCTACGAGAAAGACTAACGTTTTCGTTGTGTCATTTCAAAATTGATGCGGCTTTTAATAGTAATGTTTTATTACATCAAAATTTAATAATGTTCTATCACAAATCTAATAGTAATTTTAAAAACTAAATCAATTTTAGCAGGAGATTAGGAATACATGATCTTCCTTTTAGTATTACTCTATTTTGAGTTGCTCCTGTGGAAGTCATCATAAAAGTTGGATGGATTGTATTGTTGGGGAGTCCATTCATTTTTCATTTGTAAGATTGTTCACTTTTTCTTCCCTTTGGATCTGGAGTGGAAAAGATCCTTCTTTGTAGCCTTTTTCCTTAATCAATTAGAAAAAAAAAAGAAAAGAAAAAGGATGGATTGTATCCTTTGTCATGTCCTAGGATTAAGCAACTTGTTCTGTGGCATCTGTGTCTGTGTGTCATGTCTTAGGATTAAGCAACTTGTTCTGTGGCATCTTGTGTGTGCAACTTGTTCTGTGGCATCCTTAGGTTACCTTTGTTTCACTATATGTGTGTGTGAAAGATACACCTCTCCTCGATCGATAGCATAACGTGCCTATCCCTTTAAAGGAATGCAATTACTCCCTTAGCTGATTGCCACCTCCTTGCGCCTCTTGTCTACCATCCTCCCACACCATCCCAACCCTTTCCAGTCCCCTTCCGTAGAAACAGACCCTCTCTATTTCATTTGAATCGGAGAGAAGCTGGTTAGTATAATAATTATGGGTAAACTTGTCATTTTAAATTTTTGGACAATTTTGGCCCTACTTTTTCACTGGCCGGCTCCTCTCCATTTCAAATGGATCCGTTTGCCCTTCCCGTGCGATGACCCTCACCTCGATAGTGGAGCCCAACCGTCCCCCTTTCCTAATGTCATTTTGTTCTAAAAAAAAATGAATTAGAAAAAAAATAGAGGATATTTTTGATGTGCATTCATGTTCCATAAGTTATTTTTTAATGAATGTGTATTCATGTTCCACGTGTGCTGAACTCATCCAAAGCTATTAATGGTAACTTTTTTATTTCTAGGCAAGATAAGGTTTTATTGAAACAAAAACATATAAAAGTATCCAAATGGGGAGATCAATTTTGCTTCAGGGTCTGCCACGAGGCATACTGGGGGTGGTGTGGCTGGCCGACCACTGTAAAGGTTGTTGTTGTTGTTGTTTTCTTCTTCTTCTTCTTCTTCTTCTTTATTTATTTATTTATTTATTTTTAAATGAGATAAAATATTAAATAATGAGTAGTTTTTTTGTGAAAAATGTAGTCTATTCTTGCAGGAATAGCTATTCCTCTTCGTAAGGGAATAATTATTTTTATGGAAATAACTATTACATAGAATAGACCCATACCAAACAAATGAATGATTATTCCTATGGAATAGTTATTCCATTCTATAGGTTTATTCCGCGAACCAGACGAGATCTTAGTGTGACATATTTTTCAAGATGGGTGAAAGAGTGGCGATCACAAGGGACTCGGGTGACATGTCTGGATTTGATGGGATTGGGTGGGGAAATCGAAAGTTTTGAGTTATGTGAACAAGTGATTTTTGGAGGCAGAGCATCAGGTTTTGAAGATTCCATTGAAGGGTTTGATGAAGGAAATTTCAAGATTTTGAGAGTTTGATAATTCACAGTGAGTAGAAGGTATGTAATACCCAATTCAGTTGAATCGCCGGTTGAGTTGCTTGACTCGTTCATTGGGCTCATTATCCGCTATCCGCATCCACATTCACATCATACGATTACTAACTGCATCTGCACGGTTATTACTCGCTATTTGCATATCAAGTATGGGCCTTTGGCGCCTTCTTTGAATCTCTATTGAGGCCTAAAACAATATTACAAATTCAAAACGATGTCGTTTTGGTGATTTTTATTTATTTATTATTATTATATAAAGGGGACGTGCCTCTGTGTTTGCGTCCGCATCTGTTTATGTGGATAACGAATAGTTGCGATTAATATCCATCTGCCTGTACAATCCTACTCTGAGCCTTTCGTACCTTATTTGAACTTATGCAGATTTGAGTATTTCTGTGTTGAGACAAAAACCTAGGCATTAAGGCTCTGATATGTCTATCTCCACAAGTACTTGAAGATATATATTTGCTGCATATGAGTCATTGGTTGAAATCGTCAAAATCCAGTAGCTTTCCCACGTACGCTTTTACCAATTCTTCTAGTATTGTAAGCATTCATCGTTTAGAGTGGAAGGTTGTGTGCTTGTATCCATAAAGCAACTTTGTTTAGCTCTACTTCATCTAGGGTGAGGCCAGGAGGCCGAGGGTTTTTTTTAGGTTTAACAGGCATCTCCTAATCTTCCATGGGGCTAGCTCAAGGATTTTGTCAACATCACGAGGGTTTTCAAAATAGAAAAAAAAGTATGTGCTAACGTCCACATCCATGATTGAAAGCATAAAACTCCATGCAGTTTAGAGGGTGCACTTGATGTTGTTTTTAAAGACAGGTTTTGGGCAGACAAACTTTCCCGCCAAAGACAAACTTGTTTTGGCTGGTTGTTCTTTGGTGGCGAGAACTAGAGTGGAAGGAATGTGTTCCCCGGCCACCAAAGGCCTTTGTTTTGAAGATAAGGTGTTTGATATTGTTATCCATAAAAAAATGTGTTACACGTAGATTACTGTTTAGGGTTTTATATGGAATTTAGATGGAATTAGAGAGAGAAAATGGAGAGAAAATATACTGTAATTACTGAAAGTTGCTAAGAAAACATAAGCGGCAGATTCGAGGAGCCACCCTCCAAGGAACAAGTCCAATTTTCCAGATACCTCATTCTTCCCTAAACGAGACTTATATAGTGTCTCTTACAATGGCATTTCTAACCCTACTGAACGACAGTACTAAGGACCCATAAACGACTATCTTAAGGAATAAAACAGCAGTTCCTTATTTAGTAATACGCACCGCATCAACCATCCTAGGACCCCCAAAACGCACCGTATGAGGCTTCTAGAATGCCTAGCTGGACCGCCCACTCCCACGTTTTGATGAAGCCACGTAACCCTCATGTTCGACCACACAACTCCTCAACTATCTTTCTTCAAGCTTCAAGCTTGATTTCTCTCTCTCTCTTTTGCAGAGCTCTGACAATACTCCCCCTCTCAAAACACCTTGCCCACAAGGTGTGGGTAGGCTTCTCGAAGGCTTTGGAGGTCCTCCCAAGTGGCGTCGTCCGGGCCTTGGCCATCCCAGCGGACCAGCAGCTCGATAAAGGGACGGTGGTCTTTCGGCCGGGAGCGGCGATCCAGAATCTCAACCGGTTCCGGGCGAAGAACGCCGTCTGAGTCCACCGGTGGTAGCTTCGGCAGGACTGATGTGGAAGATCCCAGCTTTAGCTTCAATTGGGACACATGGAAGGCCTGGTGGATTCGAGCGGCCGGCGGTAGATCTAATTCATAGGCGACCTTTCCCACACGACGAATGATGCGAAACGGCCCGTAAAAACGGGGTGACAGCTTAAGGGCTCGGCGGTAAGACACTGTCATCTGGCGATAGGGCTGGAGCCTTAGGTACACCATTTGCCCTAATTCAAATTCCCTTTCAGTACGCCTTATATCTGCATATTTCTTCATCCTCTGTTGGGCAAACTGAATGTTCTGCTTGAGAAGGGTTAGGATTTGCTCGCGGTTACGAAGCACTTCGTCAACCGTTTCAACACGGGTAGTTCCCGGGATGTAGCTTAAGAGTCTTGGGGGGGGGGGGTACCCCATAGACTGCCTCATAGGGTGTCATCCGAATGGCCGAGTGCCATGTAGTGTTGTAGCTGTACTCTGCCCATGGTAGCCAGTAGGTCCACCTCTTAGGGCTATCCTGTGTGAAACATCTGAGGTAGGTCTCGAGACATTTATTCACTATCTCCGTCTGGCCGTCTGTCTGTGGATGGTAGCTCGTACTGAGCTTGAGTGAGGTCCCTTGTAGCCTGAACAACTCAGCCCAGAAGGCACTAGTAAACGTCGGGTCCCTGTCTGAGACTATGGACTGTGGCATCCCATGTAATTTAAGGATATTCTGGATGAATAGCTGGGCCACTTTGGCAGCTGTGTAGGGGTGAGCGAGGGAAATAAAGTGGCTGGATTTGGTAAGTCTATCCACCACCACAAGGATAACCGAGTGGCCCTGGGATGGGGGTAACCCTTCCACAAAATCCATCGAGATATCTGTTCACACCCGGGTTGGGATAGGGAGTGGTTGTAATAGCCCGGCAGGGCAAATGTTCTCACTCTTGTTATGCTGGCACACATCGCACTCCCTGATGAAGTTCTTGATGTCCCTTCTCATGCCATGCCAATAGAAATCCCTTCTAGCCCTTTGCAGTGTCTTATCATACCCTGAGTGCCCAGCTGCTGGGTCACTATGCACATACTGCAGCACCTGGCTTTTAAGAACCGGGGACCCTCATAATAGAATCTTGTGCTTGTAAAGTAAGAGCCCATCTCGGAGAGAGTACCTACGGTTGTCTAACTCATTGTTCAGCCATTTCCCCATTAGCTGCTTGAGCTCCTCATCCTCAGTGTACTGTTGTTTCAAATCCTCTACCCAACTAGCAGTTGGGATAGATAGTAGGGAAAGGGAAAGTCCTTCCTCCCAGCCTTCCTTCCTGGATAGGGCATCAGCCACCCTATTCTCAACCCCCTTTTTATACTCCACCACGAAGTCATACCCCAACAGCTTCGTAATCCATTTCTGCTGGAAGGGGGTCCCTACCTTCTGTTCTAGCAGGAATTTGAGGCTCTGCTGGTCAGTTTTGACCACGAAAGGGCGTCCCAATAAATAAGGTCTCCATTTTTGAATTGATGTAACAAGGGCAAATAGCTCTTTTTCGTAAGTGGACATATGGAGTGCCTTACCCTTGAGTGCTTTGCTAAGGAAAGCTATAGGCCGGTTACCCTGCATAAGGACCGCCCCTATTCCAACTCCACTAGCATCGCACTCTATTAAGAAGGGCTGAGAGAAATTGGGCAGGGCTAGGACTGGGGCTTGGGTAACTGCTGTCTTTAGGGCTAAAAAGGCCCCTTGAGCCGGTTCTAACCACGAGAAGGAATTCTTCTTGAGCATGGCTGTTAATGGTGCAGCTATGGCTCCATAATTTCTTATAAACTCCCGGTAATACCCTGTCAACCCTAGGAAACCCCTCAGGGCCTTGATGGTCGTAGGGTGTGGCCAATCCACCATGGCCTGAATCTTGCTCGGGTCTGCATAAACTCCTCGGCCTGAGACCACATGCCCCAAATACTCAACTTCCACACAACCAAATCGGCATTTGGTCATCTTAGCGAACAGTTGATGTTTCCTCAAGAGTTCTAGTGTCTTTTGAAGGTGGGTGAGGTGTGACTCCATGTCCGGGCTGTATATCAATATGTCATCGAAAAACACTAAAATGAACTTCCTCAAAAAGGGTTGGAATATGTGGTTCATTAGGCTTTGAAAGGTTGAGGGTGCATTGGTTAGCCCAAAGGGCATAACCAGGAACTCATAGTGTCCAGCGTGAATTCTAAAAGCAGTTTTGGGGATATCAGCCTCTACCACTCGGATTTGGTGGTACCCGGATCTTAGGTCCAGCTTAGAAAAAATTTGTGCTCCCCACAGTTCATCCAATAGCTCGTCTACTATAGGAATAGGAAATTTATCTTTGATCGTTACCTTGTTCAATGCCCGATAGTCCATGCACATCCTCCACGTGCCGTCCGCCTTCCTTACTAATAACACCGGAGATGAGAATGGGCTGTGACTGGGTCTAATAACCCCCGATTCCAGCAATTCCTTCACAATTCGTTCTATCTCCTCTTTTTGGTAGAAGGGGTACCGGTAGGGCTGAACTGACACCGGTTGGGCTCCCTCTTGAAGTGTAATGGCATGGTCGTGGGCCCTATGAGGCGGCAGCCCTTTAGGTTCCTGGAAGATGTCACGGTAATCTTCAAGTATAGCAGCCACTGGACCAGGTAACTGGGGCTGTTTAGGGACTGTCCGGAATTGTTTAGGCTCTAGGGCCCCATTGGTAGTCTGTTCCATTAAGTATAGTAGAATGCCCTTCCCTTCCAGTCTTGAGAGTTTGAAAGAGTCTCCTTCCTCCCAACTCATCCGGGGACCTTGCCTGAGTCCACACAGGGTACAATCAGATGTCTCATACCGGAACCTCATTTCCAGCTGAGTAAAATCCCACAGGATGGGTCCAAGGGTTCTAAGCCATTGGATGCCTAGTACTGCATCACAGCCTGCCAGGGGCAGGATAAAAAACTCAGTTCGGAAGATGTACCCTTGCATCTTAACTTCCACCTTTCTGCTCTTCCCTGGGCTTGCCACTTCCTGCCCGTTTGCAATTTTCACCTTGATTCCGTCTTGCCCAACTGGTTGAATTCCTAATGCAGCAGCCAGTTTTGCATCCATGAAGTTGTGGGTACTACCCGAATCAATTAAGATAATAGCCTTACGGAATCGAATGATTCCCACAATTCTCATAGTTTTAGGACTTGGTGATCCCGTGATGGCATTGAGCGAAATTTTCGGGAACTCTTCTAAAAAGAACTCCCCTGGGTCCTCTTCAGCTTGAGAAGCTGACTTGCCTCCTTCTTCTTCCTCCTGGTCCGCAATCTCAATGAGAAAAAGCTTGGGCACTTGGCAGACGTGGCCTCTAACCCACTTTGCATCACAAGAGTAGCAAAGTCCTTTCCTCCGGCGCTCTTCCATCTGGGCCTGAGTGATTTTCTGAACCGGCACCAAGGCTCGGTTGGGACTTGCATTTTCTAACTGGGTTAATCCTCCCCCAGGTGGCGGTAGGACATTTTGCCTTAGGGACACAGGCTGAGTGAACTTAGTAGGGGTAAAACTGCTCCCCTTAGCAACCCCGACTGGAAGTTCCGTGGATAACCCCCGATGCGATTGAGTTATCTGCACCAATCGCCAGCTCGATCGGAAACTCCTAGCCGTATTCATTACACACTCCTCTTGAATCCGAGCTAGTGCATACGCATCCACCAAGTTCTTTGGATTGAACATCCTTACCGGCAGTCGGATCTCTTCCTTCAATCCCCCCATAAAGCAACTTAGCTTGTGTGCTTCGGGCAGTCCCTGGACCTTAAGGGCCAGGGTGTCAAATTTGCTCTTATATTCATCTAAGGGTCCTTCCTGTTTCAACTTGGATAGGGACTCCATAGGATCGTCGTAAGCACCCTTACCAAACCGAATTTGGAGAGCTGTGACAAACTCCCCCCAAGAAGCCTCCCGGTTGGTAGACTTGAATTCTTGGAACTAGACCATGGCTCTTCCTTCCATGTGAAAGGAGGAGATGGAAAGGCGTTGAGGGTCAGGAGTGTTATAATAATCAAAGTATTGTTCCGCACGGCAACACCACGATTCCGGGTCTTCACCGTCAACCGTGGGAATTCCCATCGGATTGTTTTAGGCTTGAGCCCATCGCTGGAGTTAGATCCCTCTGGGTTCGAGGACTCCCCGCGCTCTACATTCCTTCCCCGTTCCTGGTGCCCGCCACCAAACCCATGAGACCTGCTAGATCCCGCCTGACTAGACAGCATGGATTGAACCATCTGTATCATTTCTGCCTGAGCTTGCTGCAGTGCTTCCTTCAGATTTGTCTGGAGATTAGCTAAGTCCGTTCTAGTAGCCATTTCGGCCTGAAGCTGGGTTACATGATTCCTCAATTGCTGCGTCTCTTCTGCCATGGTACCGGACCTAGTTTTCATAGGCCAGAACCGGGGCTCTGATACCAATTGTTACACGTAGATTACTGTTTAGGGTTTTATATGGAATTTAGATGGAATTAGAGAGAGAAAATGGAGAGAAAATATACTGTAATTACTGAAAGTTGCTAAGAAAACATAAGCGGCAGATTCGAGGAGCCACCCTCCAAGGAACAAGTCCAATTTTCCAGATACCTCATTCTTCCCTAAACGAGACTTATATAGTGTCTCTTACAATGGCATTTCTAACCCTACTGAACGATAGTACTAAGGACCCATAAACGACTATCTTAAGGAATAAAACGGCAGTTCCTTATTTAGTAATACGCACCGCATCAACCATCCTAGGACCCCCAAAACGCACCGTATGAGGCTTCTAGAATGCCTAGCTGGACCACCCACTCCCACGTTTTGATGAAGCCACGTAACCCTCCTGTTCGACCACACAACTCCTCAACTATCTTTCTTCAAGCTTCAAGCTTGATTTCTCTCTCTCTCTTCGCAGAGCTGTGACAAAATGTTTGGGAGGCTAAAGAAAATGCAGGGCATCAGAGGGAAGAAAAAAATGAGGTGGTTTTTAAAATCAACATTTGATCAAAATCATTATTTGATCAATTCCACTCTTAATGGTGATATTAAAAGCCACCTCATTTTTATTTATTTATTTTTTTTATGGATATTTGATCGATGGATAGTTAATGTATTTTTAGAATTAGTCGGAGTAAGTATGATGGAAGACTAAAGAGCACAAAAGGGAAGATGAGAAAAACTAAGGAATTTGCATGGAAACTTAGATATGATGGACACCAGGCATGCATGCAACGCGAGGAAGACAGAGTTCAGGAAGAAACGAGAATCAGGTCTCGTGGAAAAAAGCTACAAGACATCTAGGGAACTTGTACGAGAGAGAGAGAGAGAGAGAGAGAGAGAGAGAGAGAGAGAGAGAGAGAGACAGAGAGAGAGAGAGAGAGAGAGAGAGAGAGAGAGAGAGAGAGAGAGAGAGAGAGAGAGAGAGAGAGAGAGAGAGAGAGAGAGAGAGAGAGAGAGAGAGAGAGAGAGAGACCATGTCTAATGCATAGTTTAGGAGAAATAAGGCCACTAAAACAAATACCTAAGCAGTGTGTAGAAAATCAACGTTATCCACAAAATTGACATTTATAATAAACGAATTTTGATACAATGGGCTTAATTAGGCTTAAAACAAGCTCCTAGAAGTTAAAAACAAATAATGAAATAAACATTATAGTGGCAGTAGCATGAGCTATCTATAAAATAATTTAATTTGTTCTTTTTTTTTTTTCTCTCATTTATAAAGGACAAAAAAGTAGCGTTAAATAGAGCAACGTGATGAATATATTTTATCCTTTACTTCACCTTTCTTTGGTCAAAAATAGGTTCCATTCCTCTTCATGCCATTTGGATAGCATATTTTGATTCCTTTGGGTTAGTATGGTCAACCCAAGTGATCCAATTAAACTATTTGACATTCTGAAAAACATAAAAAGAACCTGACGACCATTTTGTTTTTTCTGTGCTATTGTCAATTGCATTGACAATATACAATTGGCCAATTGGGTAAAAGGCTGTCCTGTTTCTCATTAAAAAAAAAAATTGCACTAAGTGCATCTATATGCTGGTGGACTAGAAATCTTGTGAAAACCACCCAAATGAGGAACAAAAAGCTTAAACAAAAATAAAAGCTATTGCCAACAGTAGCTCCATTGTCACAAGCCTGAGGGCCAAGAAGCTAAAAACATGGCTTTAGAAGAAACAAGTGGGATTATTATATTGATGTGAAAAGGCATGTTGGAGATTCTGATTGTTCAACCATTCATTAGGGAGAAAAAGAGATTCTCAGAAAAAAAGAAAAAAGAAAAAAGAAAAAAAAAATCACCTAAATTCCACACTTTGCTTTAGTTAGTCTAATAAAAGTTATTTCAGAATATGGGAACACTTGACCATATTCAATCAAATTTATGAACCACCTTTGCAAGTTTCTCACCACAATGAAAACAATGCTTGCCTTACATACAGACAAGGGCAGCCGTGCAATTTGTGAGTGTCATACAAGAATGTGGTAATAATAAATTTTTGTACAGAACAAGAACAAAAGTGTTTCTGACATTACGTATATACAGTTTGAGAAGTACACCTATAGGGTAGAAACCACCAGACATACACTACTGCAAGATGGAAGATGGCATTCTTAAAAACTTATATGCAAGTTGATGCCTTTGTGGTGCGCTGGTTTGTTCCAAGGATGATCACAATTACAGTTACATCATCATGATATTTCCTCCTCCTCCCAGCTGGAACATTCATCAATTCTTCCATACTGAAACCTGCAACATAGAAATTAATGGTTAGCAACTTGGGGGGATAAGATACTAGAAACATAGTTCATCTGACAAAAATAAGCTACAAAGATGATTAATGTATTTGTTAATACTTTTTTTTTATAAATTCACTGCATTGATAACTACTTTTTCTGACTATCTAACAAACCTGTTTTTAAAGCAGCCGGGTTTTGTGTATGTGTAAATCGAAATTATTGTCTTATAAGTTCACTTCCTGATAATTATCAGTTGAATTAACAACCAAAGTTCGCTGACTCAATGGCTTCCAGTTGGTTTTGTTTTTCAGTGACTTTGAAAGATACCATTATTCTCTGATTCAGAGGGCATAATGTTGTCGCAATATGATAAGTAGCATTAAATGTTAAGGAAGATACATAATTTTTTAGGAAGACAAACTGCTATTTTGATACACTTAAAACAATTACAGCAATTCAGATAACATGGAAAATTTAGGAATATTTGCACAATGTTAAATGGGACAAAAATTCCACAAAAGGATGCGTGACATTTAAAAGAAACAAATCTTGATTAAAATCTAAGTATGATATTGCAACATTTAACACTAAATGACTAAATTGACGACTTTGTACTCAGAGAAGAGGAATTTGCATGACACAGTTTTCACATGAAGATATCTAAAGGTTTACCTGCACGGTGGGCTGCTCTCTCTACAAGCTGCTCCAATAGAAACTTTGCTGGATCACCAGAAGAGTTGCTCAAGATATAAGAATGGACAAGCTTTACTGCCTCGTCATTGCTGAAGAAATCAAACAAACCATCACTGCCAACTATAACAAAGTGATCAGATTTTGAAATTTGACGCACATTCAGTGATGGTTGAGTAGATACATATGGAGGGCTTATAAGGTTTCGAACTCGAAGAATACCCATCAGCGCATCATTCAGTTTTTTCTGCAATAAATAATAAAAAAAAAAAAAAAAAAAAAACAGAATCATTGATTCATCATGAAGGAGAGAAGTATATTTTCTGTGAACACAGATGGATCAATATGACACCTTATGGGCATTAGGTCCAGTATCCATCAATTCCAGGATAGAAGTCTTAATGCCAAAACTTACCTAGGTATACTTCTTGAGAGAAAGACATATTGACCATCACAGAGGGAAAAGACATTTTAGCCATTGCAAATTCTCCCTGTATAACTTGAGTAACAGACTACAGTAGACTCCCGTGAACTTGTAGCTTGGGTCTCTAGGGGAAATGCTTAGTTTCATTAAGGAACATAATACTAAATGTATCAACATGGAGTGATTAGATGAATTTGGAATGTAAATTTTAAATGGATCCCTAGTTTTAGGAAGTAGTCCTGTTAATGTTGGAAAGGATTTGCATGTATAATAATATGAGGGAGGGGGCTGGGGGAGGGCAGAAGGCAAACTAGATCTGTTTCTGCTTCTCAAAACATATCATAGTATGGGGTGCTTCCACTTTTTTTGCCAAAAAGCATGGCATTGGATGTCTTAGCCATGTAACTTTCACATTTGAAGAATTCCCTATGAGCCAAACCAAGATTTGATGCAATCCTTATGTTAGCCTGATTGAGTAGCCAAACACAAATAAACTAATGCTTACCTTTTACCCAAAAGAAGGAAACAAAAAAGAAAAAGAAAAAAGTCATACCTTTTTTAAGTAACCAACTCCAAAAGCACGAGTGAGCTTCAACTTTCCTTTCACTTTTCCAGCTACAACGGTCATTGGGTCATCAGGATGATCACATAGAAGTTGATTTTTTTCAACCTCATTGTCAACAGTGTGACTATCAGTGAGCTGGATAGCTTTCAGTCTCTCATTCCCAGTCATGTCATCGCCTTCACCATATGTTGCCAATACAGCTCTGCTGTCACCCAAATTGAGTGTATACAAATCGTTCCCATGAATAAGCACAACTAAAACACAAGATCCTATTGAAACCAAATCAGGACGGTCCTCCATTTCCTGCTCAACCATGTTCAAAAAATCATTCTCAGCCTGATTAAGGGCCTGTACGAAGCTATCAAGTACCCCATGCCGAAATGAGTTGGATGAGGATTCTATTCTATCAGATGATCCATTCTTGTTGATATGGTCAAGACATGAATCCTTGTTACTACGAATTCTTGATGGAAGCTTTTCCTCGTGGATAATATTACTATCATCTAGAGTATGTTGGAAGGACTGATCCAAATACAGAATGTCAGAAGCTCTTGAGAAATCCTGCTTTGATTCACATCCTAATAAATTAAAGTAAAATATGATGGTCTCATACAGCGTACAAGCCAGAAAATCAGCTGCATCTCTTCCATTAAAGCCATCATAGATTGCACAAAAGAGCCACCCATTTTCTTCAGAACAAACAGCTTGAACCCTGTCTTCACCAGCAGCCCCACCTGCCACTTGTACGTCCATAGCATTAAGAAAACCTTCACTTCTTGAAGGAGCGCTCTTAGGTTTCAACAAATAAGAATCATGATCACTTGGAGGGGAAGGACTGCAACTTAAGTTTGACAAGCTACTCTGAAGAGAAGATGATAATATATCCAACCTTGAAAGGTTTGGTGAAGACGGTACCTTACGAAATGAATTAGGGGAATCCAAACTAGGAAGAATTTCTGCTCCTATCAAACCGTTGCAAATATTTGTGTTTGCCAGTGTGGCATTGGCACTCAAGGCGGCACCAGACAAGCAGGAGAAGCTGCTGGTCTTTCGGATTTCAGGGATAATTTCAAATCCATTGGAAACCTCAAAAGAGCTTCCTCTGTAGCCATTGCATTGATAGCCGAAACTTACTTTAAGTTCTCCATCAGGTTTAATCCCAGTTTCTCCCCACATCATTTATGGCTGAAACAGTCAAAACATCTCGATTGTTAACATTTTAGAAAACTACAAGATAGGATGACGAACTTAACAAATTAGATTTGTACGATCATAACATGCATTCTTGAGTAGCTATAACATTTAAAAACCTCTTCAAAATACACAAAACGACTCTCAACTGGTATTAGCAGTATTTCATGGACGTGAATTGTCAAGCACATCTTAGGAATCTATTATTGTTTACTTTGTTGCTAAAGTGGGAGGAAAGGGATGGAGTTTTACCACTACAAAGGATCTTTCAGCATTAGCACTTCGTTTGTCTGCTTGGGAAATACCCAAGTAGAAGTCTCCAACTATTATGTACTTTTTAAAAACACCACATGAAATGTTGAATGTATTGTTGTTCTAGTAAACAGCTAGAAACAAAACTAGATAAATTTTCAGCACAGTACTTCAAAATCCAAATTTATCTTAAACAACACAATATGGAAGACGTTTGTGTGCATAAGCATGACCACATCTATGTTAGAGTGTGTGTGTGTGTGTGTATTTGTTTTCTTAGATTTTATATGGGACTGTATCTCTGGGCCTCCATGGGTTTTTTATTTTTCCAAGCCAAAAGAAAACATACTCTCCAACTTCAGTTAATGATACTTTTACACTATACTTGATTTAGCATTCAAGTAAGAAAAACAGCTATAAGTAAATTTCAGAAGGCAAGGAAAATGAAAATGCAGATAACATGTGATACAAAATTTCAGTATGGCTTGGTTGAAATTCATCATAAAAACTGACCATAAAACTTAATGATACATTGGACAAAAGCTTACATCAGCAACATGGGCTTCTAGGCAAACGTATCAATGAAATTTGATACACAAAAATAAATATTCTGGTGATCATCAATGAGATTTTCAATTTAAAGAAAATTTATAAATTGTTGAATAATGGATTTATAAGTAGAAATTTTCAAATACTCATAAGTATGATCTTTCTTATTGCATCATCAGACGATTTGCGAGTGATAAATTCACTGAAGCTTGCATATTTGAATCAGATAGTGGAGTAACAAAACTACAAACTTCAGATAAAATTGTGCATATCTTCTGTTTTGAGAATAAGATTTCTCTTATTGGAGTGTGCATTTAAAAACCTTGTGAATTTAGACACATAAAAGTAACTAGGTATGAGCTTTGGTCTTAACACAAGTTTCTAATATCTGTGATAGATCATGAATTTCCTCTGTAAGTTTTAGTCCAAGCTTGGCGAATTCCTCCATTACAGTAATGAAACAAAAAAGGAGGCTTGGGTAAAACCCAAGACTAGTGTGTCTACCATGATCCATATCCTAGGCTTTAATGTCAGATTCATATTAATCCATCTATGTGAATGCAATTCAGATTCAACCATCTAATCAGAATTTCAATTATATGTGTCTTATGGATCAAATTAGTGGTTAAAAAAACTTGTGCACAATTCAAACAAAATGAAATTGACAAGGAAGCAGTTCCAAGCCAAAAAAATAAAATGTGAGACAGAGAGAGAATGCGGAGGACTATATTTATGTGTGTTTATAATCAAGAATCTATACCCATTTCCCCCTTCCCCTCATTGAATAGAAAAAAAAAAGAAAAAAAAAAAGCTCAAGAATCTATGATCGGACCTCTCTCTTATTCTCCCAAAAACCCACAAACAGACGCTGATATCAAAATTCAATAATGAGTACAAACCCGCTAGATTTATAGGTGCCACAAGTAAAAATAAAGAAAAACGAGAGATTTAATTGAGCTAATTGACCAAAATTTGGAATTAATGGAAGAATGACATAAATGAAAACATAGTCAAAAACCACACAAATGGGTTTCCCTTCATTATGTGGAACACTGCATCAAAACATTCACTTGGCTACATTTTGCTTATACAGCTGAGTATTTCCAAACAAAATATAAACACCCATATAAACTACCAACATACCATGGAAGCGTCAAAACGCAATCCAAAAAATGGGGCGAACAAGTTCATAGTATCATACAAAAACATAACAAACAGACCTAAAAACTAAAACCCAGCTCACCTTTTTGATCTTGAACAAGGCACCAAGTGCCCAGAGAGACAACGGCAAACCCAGAATGCAGCGTACGTATGTGTGTATATATATATACACATACACCAAGACTTGTATATATAGTGACAGAAAGCGATGAAATATATTATAGAGGGAGTGTGGGTAGGGACTTTCCAAAGCCTTAAGCACAAAACACAAGCTGGAGCAGATCTCAAAGAGAGAGAGAGAGAGAGTCAGAGACGAAGGGATTGTAGTGGAGAATCTGTATCTGGGTGGTACGTAGAAAGCGGTGCTTTTGGTGAAGGATTGGATGGTAGGGAATGAGCGAATCGGTCTTCGCAAAATTCAGCGGAATTTTTTTTTATCGGCTGACGTGTCGGTCGGCTTTTTTTTTTTTTTTTTCAAGTTTCTCACCGTTACCGCCTTCCGATTATAATTCCGTTTTTTGAGTTCCTTCTTTTATATTTTGTTTGACCAAAATACTACTTATTCTTATCTTGCCCCCTCTTCCAAACAAGAATCTCTTTTTGTGGATGTGCTATTATTCTACACAATTTTATTTATTAATTTTTTTTTACAAAAATATTATTGAATTTAATGGTGAATTTTTTTAAAGTTTATCAGCTTTTTTACTTTCAATAAAGTTACTAGTTTAGTTTTGATAATTAATTTGACCATGCTCAAGAATATGATTCTCCATTATGTGACAACTGGATTTAATTAAAGGCAGATCTAATAGAAAATATAAGCCTTTGTTGTCCCAATAATAGATAAAAACAAATCTTTAAATTTAGTGGGTTTTTTTTTTTTTTTTTTAAATTCTAATTTAATGACCTCATTTGTTTATAATTACCCCTAAAAAAACACATGTTTAGGGTGAAGCAGAAGTCAATTGGGGCTCCTGCCGTTGAATATAGACCACTAGCAATAATATTGCTGGCCGCCTCATCTCAAGTTTGTTTTATTGGATGGTTTTGTACGACAAGTGTTTCGTATTATTTTTTGTTTTTACAAATTTATTGTTTGAATATATGAAATTCATGTATTGTCTTATAAATTTAATAATGAATTTGTACTTTTTTTTTTACACAAAAAAAAATGAGTAATATTAAGGATTATTTTTTTATTCTTTTAAAGTTGGCATAGCTTTTAAAATTATTAATCAATCAAAATTTAATAATGATCGATATCAGATTTAATTATAATTTTAAAAAGAATAAATAAGTAATCCCTAATATTACTTAGTTTGTTATCAATAATAGGCCTTGAAGGATGCCGAACATGTGGGAAAACAGGATGGGCCTTGATTCATTCACAACCTTCACTCAAGTATTTCACAACTTCAAGGTACATTGAGGTGAGACTCACACAATAGGTTTCACCTCATTGTGTATCGGAGTTGTACAATAATTAAGTAGAAGTTGTAATTTTAACATTTTTCAAACATGACATAGACACATGAAAAAGAAGGGAGCCGCAGACAAAACAACATGTTACATGTCATTTATATGTGGACCACATAAGCACCTTTCCAACTACATCAAGCTGCATTGCAAGTTGACAATTGTATGTCACCCATTCTGCCATTTGGGCTCCATGACAAAAATCATGATTGACGTTTTCCAATCATGGGCTGCGGACAAGGATGCTACCTTTTATTTATTTATTTATTTTTATTTTTATTTTAAAATTTAAAATTTTATTATTATTATTTTTATTATTATTATTAAGTGAGTTTGTTTGTATATCATCTACCGTTCAATAGGAATGTATAAATAGAGTGGTTATAACCGCTTTAAAACAGCTAATCGCTTATAATCGTTAATCGTATAACCACATAACCAACTTCAAAAGCAGTTATGAATAACCGTTAACTACTTGGACGGTTATATGGTTTGGAAAAAATTGGTTAATAACTGTTAACCGCTTATATTTATATATATATATATATATATATATATATATATATATATATATATATATATATATATATATATATATATATATATATATATGGGAAAAATATATATTAGCCCTCCAAACTATCACCCTTTCTCCGGATGGCCCCCCAAACTATCAATGCTTAGATTCTGGCCCCCCAAACTACTACTTTCTGATTTTTTGGCCCCATCCGTCCATTTATGCCGTTAATTTTAAACAGAATTCTGAAAATACCCCTCATACACTTTGAAATTCTCACGGTTAAGGGAGGGGTATTTTCGGGTTTTTGGCCAATTTCCGTTAGAATTAAGGGTATTAATGGACGGATGGGACCAAAAAATCAGAAAGTGGTAGTTTGGGGGGCCAGAATCTAAGCATTGGTAGTTTGGGAGGCAATCCGGAGAAAGGGTGGTAGTTTGGGGGGCTAATATATATTTTTCCCTATATATATATATTAAAATATAATTTTGGATTTGTTATGTTTTAGATTTGTATTTGTATTTGAATTTGGATTTGGATTTGTTTCTTTTTTGGATTTTGGATTTTAAACTTACACTAAAACTAGCCCAAAAGTGACAAAAACCGGTTCAAAACCCAAATTGAAAAGTGGTTATACAACTGCCAGTTATCTACTCAATAACTGCTAACTAGCGGTTGGGGGACTACTTTATCACATTGGCAAGGTAGTGAAAAGTTATATCTTTAGGTGATGTTCAATCATTACTCATAAAAATAACAGCCTCTGCTTAGGTGGTTAGCGGTTTTAGTCAATAACCGCTGGTTATAACCGTTTTGTACACCCCAATCAACACAACCCATAATTAATAACCCATCAAATTTCATTTACAAAATAAAGGAAAATGTTAGATTTACAACATCAATACAACAATTGTACAACAACCCCTCACACGAGGGTGAGCCCCAAATATTGGAGCCCACCCTCACATCATAATAAATCACAATTAATTAAAAACGACACAAGAAAGATGGAAATAAGCTTGAAGACCTTGTTGGAGTTGCCGACGGGAAATACCTATGATGCTCTTGATAAATCCGGCTTGGATTCACATCATAATAAATTAAAGCAAAATATGATGGTCGCATACAACGTACAAGCTAGAAAATCAGCTGCATCTCTTCCATTGAAGCCATAATAGATTGCACAAAGAAATACACTACTCTATACATCACAATTCCACTCTCATCTTACTTGATCCTATGACAAAAGAAAAGGTTGTCATAGGAAAAAAAAAAAATTGGAGTGTGTTTGGCAAATGATTCATCTCCTTTTTTTTTTCTTTTCTTTTTTTCTTTTCTTTTTTTTTTCACTTCTCCCAAAAAAGTGAAATCTAAAACTTCTAACCTTTTTTTTTTTTTCCCACTTTTATATAAAACAATTCCAATTTTTTATATATGTATATTTTATATTACATCAATCACTACTTATTACTATTCAAACAAAAATTTCACAATACAACTATTTACCAAACACACCATGGTCCTGTTTGACAACTCCCTTTTCTCCCCTTCTCTTATTTTCACTTCTCCTAAAAAAAAATCAACTTCAAAATATTATAATTTTTTTCATTTTTTATATCGTATCAACCATTTTTTATTACTATTCAAATAAAAAAATTTACTACAATACAATTTTTTTTTTTTCATACAAATTATTTATACTTTATATCGCATTAATCATTTTTTACTACTACTCAAAACAATAAAAAATAAAAAATCTCTTCAATTATGAAGAGAAGTGGTTGCCAAATGGAGCCAATACTGTATTCCATTTAGAGCACTAGCAGCAGGTTCCAAGCATTTTTCCTACTTTAGGGAAAATTTAGAAACCAAACCATTTTTTTTTTCCCATATACAAAAACACCCCACAACAGCTTCCTTTTATCTTTCCCTATATATTAAAATAATATTTTTTTTTAATCTTTTACTTTTTTTTTTTTTCATTGCAGATTCAGAAGCATCTACTCATTCCAGATTCCACTTTGCTATCCTCCTCTTCTTCTTCTTCTTTCTTTTTCTCTCTGAGACTTTTTTTTTTTTTTTTTCTTTCTCTTCCGGTTCTCTCTCAGATATCCCCCAACTCACCCCCTCTCTTCTCCACCTAATCTCTCTTCCTCCACGCACAGCCCACTTCCCAAATCGATCCAAAGCTTGAGGAGCGTCGAAAGATTAAATAGAGGAACCGGAGGACAGAGAGGGACGATAGCTTGCCTGAGATGGTCCGGAGAGCTGGTTGGCGGCCACAGAGAGGTTGGAGAGGAAGCACAGGGCGACAGGTGGCCGAGATCCGGCGAAAGCGCGCCTGAGAGATTGAACCCAGAGAGGTCCAGAGCTGTCAGGTGGCGGCAAGAGGAGTCGCACAAGTATCCGTGAGGGAGGAGAGAGAAAGAGAAGTGGTGGGAAGAAGAAGAAAGAGTCTTGGATATCTGCTCTGAGTTTGTTTGTTTGGATTGTAGTGATTTTGTTTGTTTGATTTTTGGTTGTTCTTTGATGGTTCTATCGGAGAATGAGAGTAGAGCACATGAGAGAGAGAGAGAGAGAGAGAGAGAGAGAGAGATATGCGCGAGGAGGAAGAAGGGAGGCGATTGGGAATCGTGAGAGGAGAGAGACTGCCTTTTTTCTTGGATTATAATAACATGTTGGGAAGCTAAAGTGCTTCCCAAGGGTCATCATCTAAAATATGGTGTTTATAGTGGTTTGATTTTTTTGTGACTTTTTTCAAATTTTTCTTATTTTAGAGAATAGAACTACTTATAAGGTATTTGCTACTAGTGCTCTTACAAGTTGAAAACTTAAATACATGAATAGTGAAGATGAATACTTTCTTTGCGAATTATCTATTTTGCTTAAGATTTCATGAAATTATTAGTTCCTTTAGCTTTATTTTTCTCTCAAGATTTCATGAATTAATAATTAGTTCTTTGAACTTAAATTTTCTTTACTGTTATTTTTCTGTTTTGTCTTGATTTATATGTTTTAACACAATGATTTATTATTATTATTTTTTTTAATGAATAAGTAAGCTTTCATTCAACAAAACTAAACCAAACAAACAAAACGGCATTAAAGCTGAAACACAACAGGAACCACAAAACACAAACACAAACATAGAGCCTAACCAACACTAGCATCAAGCCAGTATATCAACAGTAATTTTCCAGTTTTGATAAGAATTGCCCGAGTTATCTTAAATCTACCCCTACCCAATAGCTTAGAGGCTAGAGCACCATTCCAAAAAGAGAAATGCTAGATGTCCCAACACTTTTTTTATTTTATTTTTATTTTTTTTCAGAATTTGGATCAAAGATTGTAGCACACTTCTCAAAATAATAGATCTTATGAAATTGTTGCACATATGATTAGAACCAAATTTTTAAAAAAAAGTGTGAATATCTAGCATTTATTTTTCAAAAATAATCTTTAGGTTTTGGTATGGCCATTTATGTTTGAAATCATTTCTAAGACGCCAGAGGTTGTACACAGTAGAGCTCAACACTAGTCTGCACAAAACATCACTCTCATGGATTTCGACTTCCAATTCTTGCAACCCTCACAAATCAAATCAAATCAAATCACTCCCAGTGAAAAATAGGAAAGTGAGTCCACGCTGCAGCGTTTCATACCTGCCTTCCAAATGCGAGAGCTAAAACCAGACTTAAAAAAAAAATGTGGTCTTGGCTTTCTGTGCAACTCCTACAGAACAGGCACAAGATATCACACTACTTCTTTTTTTTTTTTTTTTTTTTTTTTTTTAACGGATTAGCATGGGCTAATCATAGATATTAAAAGCCCAAGGCTTACAAGATGAGAAATGAGGAACAAACCTCTCACACTCTAAGCCAGAAGGATCTGACTTAAAAACAGCTGCCTAGCAAAATCTCAAATCTCACTAGAATTACAATAAAGCCCCTTACTAAAAAAATTATAATAAAACTTGAGTCACACATAGACAAACTGTACATAGAAACATGAGAAAATACAACACAAAGGCAAAAAACCCTAAAAAAGTCGCCGGCAGTGGAGTAGGGCGGTAGCTTCACCGGAGTGACGGCGCGTGTAGGACACGCGCCGCATCAGGACGCACCCGGCAGAAGATCTGTCGCCGGAGACCCCATACGCCGCCAAGCACGGCCAAAAAGTGCGGGGCGTGGCCTACACGCGCAGACAGAAAACAAAGACGCCCTGGTGCGTGAGGGCCACGCGCCGAGCTCCGAGGACCTGCACGACCGCAGCTTCCGACAACCAAGGCGGAACACGGCAGGGACCTCGGCTGGGTAGCGTGTGTCCACCAGAAGTCGACGGACATGCGTAGATCTAGCTTCAAAAAATTCGAGAAAAACCAAGAAAATCCGGCCAGAAACACGCCGTCGACGACACTAAAACCGGCCTTACTCCACCTTAGACTTCTTAAGAAGAGTTAACCTGCCAGAAACAGAAAGAAAAACAAGAAAAAACAAGAACAAACAAAGCCATCATAGCCCAAAGAGCTAGGGACAAGACACCCTCCACCGGTTCGACCGGGGGAAACAAAACTCTACAGTCCTAAAGACTGAGAGAAACAAAAAACAGCCGGGAGGAAGGCCTCCCTCCCCGGCAAAACGGTTCTGAAACGGGGAGGCTCTTTGGTTTTCTCTCTGGTGGTTTTTTCTCTCTCCCTTCGTACGTCCTCCACAAGATATCACTCTTGTAACCCCACTTGGCCAAGCGATTCCTAGTAGAGAGACGATTTTCCATGACGACCCAAAGGATAAAAGCCTTATTTGGGGATTGCATACGAAAACCAAACAAGTGGCCACCAAATGCAACGGGGCTCACGAGTGGAGAAAGAACAGCCACCCTGTGCTTGTATGCACAGGCAAATCTTGCTTGAAGGCCATGCCACCAAATTACCATGGAAAGGGTCTACCATCTAGTAGGAACCAAACACGACGTACTGCTAACTGCAAAATTATTCATAACAATGTAAACCTCTCATACTCTCAATAAATGCAGCTAACAAGTTCATACATATGAATACTTGGAGCATTTCTCGGCCTCAACCAGGCGAGATATTGCTCAAGAAGCAAAGCAATACATAGTGAAAAGTACCTTAAGACAGTAACACGAAATTTTAATTGTCATATAACCACAATTCAAACAGCAACACATGAAAGAGTAAAAAGTAGTTGCAATATTAAGAACTGGTCAAAAGGAGGCAAAATCCTTAAAAGAGTACATAGTCTCTACCATCCTTGAACAGAATATCAAAAACAAATATTAACTAGATTCTTTCTCCTTTGCCCTACTGTTGGCGGATTTCAGCTTTCTTCTTCTGCCAGAGTCTGTCCAATCCACTGTCAGCATCTCCCTGGAAAAGAAAATAAAATAAATTAGAAGAAAAACTAAAGACAGTTAAATCCATGAATTTTTGACAAGCAAGTAAATGCTAAACTAAATACCAAAGCACCGGGATAAATAAACAAGAAAGAAGTGAAAAATACAAGTCCCATGGAATAAATTGTACCCCTATTAGAAATATGTATAGAACAAAGCACACCACACCACACCAAAAAAAAAAGAAAAAAAGAAAAAAGGTAAATAATCAGTCAATTGTGCAGAATTCCGCTGTCACCAAAAGAGGTGAAGAGTATACACAGACAAAGAACACCAAACACTGTCTGCAACAACTAATGGGCAACACCATCGAAGAGGTCAAACAAACAGAACCTTTGAGAAAAGATTATGCATTTTCATGCAGATAGAGCAAAAATATAAGTTAATAAAAAACAGCTATTTGATTAAATTAAATGACAAACTAAACACCAACAACACATCCATATCATTTTCACAGGATACCTAGCATCTGGATGTGAATGTACTAAACACCAACAACATACTAAACACATGCAGAACTTTCTGCTCTACTCACTTGATTTCAAACCCACTTTGGAAGAATTGCAATGAAATGTTTGATTCACTTGTCTGATATACTCCTTTATAAAGGATTATTAATTTACTTTAACTTACTCAGAGAATTAAAATACATGAAGTAGTGTTATTGGAATGATGTAGGTAATGGCCGTAATGCTACGGAAATTGTGGAACTTGGTGTACATAATGGAAGTGTACTTGGCATCCCAATAACAAAAATTTCCCATCAAACACATAATTAGCTTCTAGGGCAATTCATTTCTATAAGAAAAAAGGCCTAATCGACTTACTAACACAAAGGTAATAGGACTTCAAGAAGCATTCAAAATGGTAAAACAATCAAAGCAATTCCAACGGTCCTTCACTAAGAATAAACTCAATCATGCAAACCACATCAAACTGAGACATGGGAGAGAACAAAGACCTGAGCACGGACGAATCCGCAGAGAGCAAAGGTGGAGAAATGGCCATTGTACACACCGTTCTCATCCAAATGCCCAACGTTAACCTGAACGGAGGCATGGTCCTTTGCAGTAATCAGCCTGTTCGTCGCTGAACTGCATTCACAAAGCCATTACTTATTCAGAGCCCAAAAACAAAACAAATTCGTAAACACAAAACAAGTACAACAAAAAATGGCAACAAGACTAAATACCATTTCCTTGGAATGTAAAGCTCGGTGATAACCCCCTCTTCGTTCTGCATCTTGGCTTGTGTGTTCAAACACTTACTAATCTGAACCAGCAAAGCCAAATATTCATATTTCTCAGAGAGTTTATGGTTCTCGGAAAAGGGAAGAGGCTACAAGTGAACGGCATAATCTAATTTCTCGGCCAGCAACAATAATGAAAAATGAGAACAAATCAACACTAGAACGCACGAAAAATAGACCAACACGGTTGTTAAGAAAACAAAAACTGTTTTCTTCAAAAAAAAAAAAACAAAAACTGTTAATGGGCAATATCCATCAATTTAGACAAAAAAAAAAAAAAAAAGCTACCCCGATTTGCACCAATCGACTCCTTTTCATAGTCGTTTAAGAGAAATAACATAGAAGATAATCTCTCCGGTTTTCTCTAGCAACCAAACATTTGTTTCCAGATCATCAAAGAATGAAAACATCGATCAAAAACGCAATTGCAGATTGCAGATAGATCTAAGAACAAGAGAGATAAGAGGATTGAGAGAAAACCTGTGAGGAGGAGGAGGAGCACACAGCGACGATGAGGGCGAGCGAAAGCTTGAGAGCTAGGGTTTATACTTTATAAAGCCGTAGATTTAAAGACCCCTACACAAATGGGCTTTTCTGACTGAAACAATGATGGGCTTTATGGTAAGCTCGAAAGCCTATGGCCTTGTTTGCCGAGCTACGGTACGGAATACAGTATTGTTGGCTACTATTCATCCATTTTTATTTTTATATTTTTTTAATATCAATTAACATCCAAACATTCTTATTTTTTTCACTTTTTATATCACATCAATAATTTTTTATTACTATTCAAATAAAAAAATTCACTACAATACAATTTTTTTTATTTTTCTATATAAATTCTTTTTACTTTATATCACATCATTACTTTTTACTAATTTCAAAATTAACAACCCACTACTCTGTTCTGAACATGTCTTTGTCAAACAAGCCCTATATTTTACAACAACATATCTCACTTTATTTTATTTTTCACACATTTTTTTCCTTTCTTTTTTCTTTATTTATTTTTTTCTTTTTTGCAAAAGATTAATGTTATTTAATATAATGCTATACAAATATCATACAATTGGGATGACGTGCCAATAAAAATCATTCTTTTTGATTGAAGTGAATGTCTAATTTTCATTGTTATATCAAGTTGTATGACAGTTATAACGCAATCTACTAAATAACATTACTTTTCGAAAAAATACAGACTAAATAACTTAATGTTGACCGACTTAACAATTAATTTACGAGATCACGATTCTCTAAAAGTTTTAGTGTATTTTACCATGTAAATTTTTAAATCTAACCATTGTTTTTGAATTAAATTGTTGAAATTTTATCATGTGGGTATATTATAATTTTTCAGATCAAATTTCAGTGTATTACTTATAGAATATGATAAATGTTGATTTGGAAAAACCCCAACCATTTAACGTGACTGCCTTTAGAGAGAGAGCAAAAAAAAAAAAAAAAAAGACTTAATTTTGATGTATAAATTTGAAGATTTAAATATTTAATCCATTTTGTACGAGGTCATGGAAACCATATTATATTGACATATAGGGTATATATTTTTTGGATGAAGGCATGATATATTTATCGTTTCAATCCTTAATCTATAATTATCGTGATAGTTGGCAAATGAACCCCATCGATACTATGTATATGGGAAAATAAATGGTCAATATCTACAATATCTAAGGCACAGATAGAAACGCGAGGGACAAGGGTTACGGTTAAGCAAACAAAATCTAAATAAGAAATGTGTGTTGAATGATGACTTATGCCCTTGTTGTAAATTTCAGGAGGAATCCACCCTTCATGCTCTATGGAGCTGTCCAGGTGCCCAGGATGTTTGGGGGAGTGGCTCTCTGGCTTTTCAAAAATGTCCCTCTTTCTTCCCTGGCATGAGTGAGCTTCTTTCTTTTCTTTTTAATAGACTGGATGATGTTTCTTTGAGCCTTATGGTAGCTGTCTTTCATTGCATTTGGATGACAAGGAATAAGCTAATTTTTGAAAACCAATTTTCTTCCCCTCTGTCTGTCTTCAAGGAAGCTCTTAGGCGCCATGAGGAGTACTGGTCAGCCTTAAAGAAGAATGATTTGGTAAGGCAGTCCCACCCCAGCTCACTTATTAGTAGCAAATTTTGGAAATGTCCAAATCCTGGGTGTATTAAAGTTAATTGGGATGCCTCTTTAAATGTTAGAAAATGTGTTATTGGTTTGGGTTGTGTAATTAGAAATTCTGATGGAGTGACAGTGGGGGCCAAATGTTATGCTTGTAAGGCAGAAGCTACTCCCCTCTTGGCAGAATGTATGGCTGCCTATTCAGCTTTGATTTTCTGCAAAAACATGGGTTTCTCTAGCATAATATGTGAAGGTGACTCCATTCAAGTGGTCAAAGCTATTTGTGACCCAAACTCCTCTTTTGTTAAAATTGGGCACTTTGTTGATGCTATTAGAAAGGAAGCTTCTGATTTAGTCTCTTGCTCTTGGTTCCATTGCTGCAGAGAAGCTAATATTGTTGGGCAACAATATTAGCTAGGGAGGCTTCTACTAAATGCTTGTCTTATTGTTGGTTTGAGGAGATGTCTCTTTTTATTTCTAATGCTTCTTTTAGAGACCTTATGACCTCTAGACTGTAACCCAGTCGTCTTTTATTTTAATGAGAAGTTTTCTGTGTTAAAAAAAAGCAAATATTCATATATATATATATATATATATACACTCCTCCAACATGTCATTGTTTTAAGCAATAAAAAATTTACCACAAAAAAACAATTAAATCTTGACCAACCGTTTTTTACTGACACAATGACGTGTGTCCAACCTTAAGAATAAGGGTGTCAAAACTAGGAATTTATTGACGTGACAAAATTTGACATGTTACTAAATCAGGAAAAAATTGATTTTTTATTTTTTGCTCGCCCAAATATATTTTTTGGATTTTTCACGGTTGATCTGATAGACAATTTACATATCTACTTCCAAACGTACATTTCTATCAATCCATCATGTACAACGTCAAAATTTACATTTTCATTGATCATAAACAATCAAAACTATTCAAAACCAAAATACCAGTTCCAACAAGCATACAATCAAACTATCTTTGTCATTACCAATAGAGACATAGTTACATCTAACTATGGATAGATTACAAAACAGGAACAAAATATACAAGTACTTTACCAACTATATATATGCTGCATTGACCACTCCCTGAATTGCCTGGCCTCCGCATCAAATGCATAGACTTGATTTGAAGAGGTTGTAATAATAAGTAAATTGTTGTTCCTTGGAGGAAAACCACCAGCTGTAACAGAGGCACCATCCAATCTTGAAATGAACCGATGCTGCTTGCTCCACATAACCAAAAAGATTTTACAACAAAGAAAAGTCAAGGCACATGATAGACCTACAAGACTATAGTTCTTTTTTCTTTTAATGAATAATTCTACATGTAATGTCCAAGACATTATTTGAATATTTAAAATATAGATTAGATTAAAGAAATGATTAGAGTTACTAAAATGGCAAGAAAATACTTAGAAAACACTCAAAATCAAGTTTCTGGAGGTCGTGTCTGGACGGGGTCCAAACGGGAGAAGCAGAAAAAAATGGACATACTGACATGTGTGTCTGGACATGTGTCCGGACATGGGTCAGGACTGCCAAGGCAGTAAGTAGGCTTTCGCCCGCGTGTCTGGATAGCCACTTACTGTGTCCGGACACGATGCAAGATAAAACCGAAATGAGCTTATTTTAGCTCATTTCTTCTGGAAACTTCTACCCCTCACACGATTTTCTCTTTGGTTTTCTTCTAAAATCCTTGATCCACAAAGATCCAAGCCTCCAACCCCAAATCTAACCTCGGAAACGTGATCCACGAAGCCTGATCTACGTTTCTATAGATTGGTTTGAGGTAATTTCGTAAACCCTTGTCTTTTGAGATTTTAGGTTGAATCTTGAAATATTTGACATAATCTTCCAATATTCTTTAGGTTTTGCACGTTTTGGAACTTCCTAAACATTCCCTAAGCTCCGGGTTGTGTTTGAGTGAATTTTGGTAAGTTTTTCAAAATCCTAGCTTTTTGGGTATTTGTTTAAGTTATGATTTCAAATGTCTAACCTTAAGTAAATCTTATAGGTTAGTGATATTTGTGTTTGGGTTGTTGAGTAGAACCCTAGAAATTCTATGGGGTTTCAATGGGTCTAGCTCTTGAGCAATTTAAGAGCTGAATGTGAGTATTGTGTTAAAAAATGCTTATATGTATGCAATGTATTGATTTCAGTGGCGCATTGCAATGCATTGTCTAGGAATCCATAAGTTGAGCCTAATATCCACACAACCAATGTGAGTATTCTACTCAATGAGAAAAATGATACTATGTTTTACGTATTTTAGAGAAATGCAAATGATATGCTTATTTGATTCTAACCGACAATATGTTGAGTGTGATGAGTCACAAATATTATATATTTGGACCCCTTAATTTACATTCGTTAAACCCTTAGTTTTGTTATTTTCTGATGTTTTTGGCTAGTTTTAGTGTTTTGTAGATCATTGAGAGAGAAATTGAGGTTTTGAGGCAAAAAGGCTGAAAATTTGGATTTTTTGAAAATGGGCTCGAGCACAACACTATTGCCCTCGAGCGCACGTGCCCACGATAGCGCTTTTCACCCGAATGAGCTTAAGCGCACGCGCCCACAACAGACCTCAGCAGCCTTTCACTCGAGTGGGCTCGAGCGCACCCTTGTTGAGCTTGAGTACACGCGCCCACAACAGCTATCAGCACCCTGACGAATGCATGAGTGTGCTCGAGCACACCTAAAGTGCGATCGAGCGCACTTATGCTAACCTGGATATGCAGAAACCCTAGCTAGCTCTATAAATACCCTTCTTTCTCATTCTTTCGAGGGAGGCCGCTTGGAGAGCGCCCTAGGCACTGTTTTCTCTATTTTTTAGGGTTCTTGGGTGATTTTCGCCTAGAACTTCCATATTTTGTAAGTTCCTTTGATTTTTAATGGATTAATTGTTGTTTATTTTTGCTTCCTTAGTCATGTATAGCTAAACTCTCATATAGGGTTGAGGATGAAGTTTCACCATTGAAGAGAAACTATGCTTACATGCTTGTTTATACTGTTTGAGTTTATGAGCTTTTGATTTCTAATTGTTCTACTTCTATTCGATTTTTGAGATGATTTTTGGGTATCTCTTGTGATTTTCCGGATACAAATGATGATTTGAGGTTGTCTCATTTAATTGATTGCTTGGGTTTCATTTATCAAAACGTTGGGTATTCGCTGTGTTTCGTTCAATAGGTACATTTGATGATTTGGTGAAAAACCGGGTATCCATTGTAATTTGTTCTTTGAATGGGTACAATGAATGATTTGGGGAATACCGGGTATCTTTTGTGATTTGTGTAAAGAACGGATTCATTGAATAATTTAAATGATATTTGAAGTAAAGTAGAGCATACCTAAGATTTATATGTGAGAATTTCAAATATGTGTTGATGAGCATGAGAATATGTTTCTATGATTTGGTGGGTGTGGATTCCAAAACCTTAGTTACCCATCTTTTGATTTGTTAAGTTTAAGTTTTATTTGTTTAAAAACCCTAAATTTGGAACTAGGTTAAAATAGGATTAGTTTGAATAGAGATTAATTTTCGCAACACAATTCCCTGTGAGATCGACCTCGCACTTGCAAAACGCTATATTACAAATGATTCATGCACTTGCGAGTTAAATAAATTTGCAAAACAGAGTGTTTTAAATACTTTCAATTATGTTGAGTAATGAATATGAAAGCATGATTTGATGAAGTTTAATGTGTTTTAAATGACA
The DNA here is from genome assembly GCF_958979055.1 of Alnus glutinosa. NCBI lineage: Eukaryota > Viridiplantae > Streptophyta > Magnoliopsida > Fagales > Betulaceae > Alnus > Alnus glutinosa. Next base: position 38,294,902 of record NC_084886.1, read on the forward strand.
AGTATGAAATGAAATATATTTTAATTGAGTTTTAATGTGTAATGCCCCAGATTTTAATTGTCAATAATATTATTTATTATAATTAAATAAAACTTATTAAGTAAGTTACTTAATCAATAAGTTGTAGAAAAAAATAATTCTTGTAAGTTAAGTTTACTTAATCATCAAGTTTTAAAAAAGAAAAAAAAAATTAGCAACTTGCTCAGCAAGTTGTCTACTTCTTTTCTTATTTCTTCTTTCTTCTGAGCACACAGACCCACAGAGAGACGAGAGAGTGAGAATGGGAGAGAGAGATGCTGAGAGAGAGAGAGAGAGAACGAAGAGATTGTGAGAGAAAGAGACGAAGAGGGAGATTCAGAGAGATAAAGAGAGAGATGCCGACAGAGAGAGAAGCCGAGAGAGAGAAAAGTATGTGATTTGTTTGGGACTTTGCATATTTTACTGTCATTAATCATGAGCCTGCTAATAAATTGACTTTGCATATTTTACTGTTGTGAGTTATGAACCTGCTAATAAGAAAGACCCGGGGTTTAAGTCCCAAGGCATCAAACGAGTTATCGCAGTGGCACGACTACATGTCGCTCAGCCAACATATGGTGCATGCCCCATAACATGCACCTGATTATCAAAGTTACATTTAATAGCATAATATAATAATCAATGTGCAGCGGAATACATATCATAAACGGAAATACATCTAATACATAACCATTAATTACAATAAGAGCAATTACATATCTAACTGGTTAAAGCTTATAAAACATATTACTATAATTACATACAAAAATACAGGTTCTGCAAATACATGCCCCATAGGATATAAGCCATAACCAAATACCAAAAATGCAGACTACCCATGAGTCCGACATATGACTGTCGCGATATGCTCTAATCATAGCATCCCATACGCTAAGCAAACTGGTCATCATCTACATCCGCGGTACCTGCAACCAAGAAACCTCATCTACACTGTTGTGGTGGTATCCACATCCGCATAGGTGAAAGAATGAGTCCACCGTCTCAGTGTAAAACATACTAAGACCTCAGTGATATTAAACTAACTGAGTTTTCACAAAGAACCAACATTTCTTTTATTTTAGTCATGCGAGCACGATATCAGCCACAATTTACCAATAGCTAATATAGTAAACATCGACTATCTAGAAAACATTTAAAACATACTATATAGCTATGAACATATGTGGACGTTCCAATCTACCGCTTGGAAGTTTCTATATATAGACCCCTCTATAATAATACTTTTCAATGGTGGTCAGACATATGTGCACACGATCACTCAATCACAGATATCACGCCTACACATATGTCTTAAGCAATAAAACATGGCATCTTACTCTTCCATATTAGGATATCATCCTTCAACATAATACTCGCAACACCATCTCTAATCGTATTTCAGCTTCATGCCTTGAACGTCAGTAGATCATGTAAGCACTAGAGTTAAACTCAATTATGCTAACACGTCTTTTCTGAAGAATAATAACAGTCAACCTTTTTACTCATAGACATGTCATTACTCGCACCTGGGCAATCATGAATCCATGTACTTTCAAGTTCAATGTTTCTTAAACATGTGCAACTATCCGATAGGAATATACATAAGCTCTTTTCATTTAAGCCACTTATGCATACCAATACTCATAACATAAAAATATCACACTCATAAAACAATGTTATATATAATATGCATGAAACTGGGTCTATCAGGGCTTAGGTCCCCCACGATGCTGATAAATGCTATTTAACTGTACATGTTTACTGCTGTTTTACTGCGTTCTGTTACTGTTGTATGTATGCTCTATACTATATGCTTTGTGCTCTGTGCCTGACCAATATATATTTTACTACTACATCATGCTATAAAATCATGCAGTTGTTAAATCATGTTCTCTTACAACTAAACAAATCCAATATTTCATGAAACACTTTGAAATCATTCAAATCATAGTTTCTTCATAAAACATAAACAGTTTCACCATGACATGTTCTCAAACAATTTGCATAATTTAAATCACAACCGCAGCACATGCTCAAACACTTTAAATCAATTCAACACACTTCACTCATGCACCAATTCTTAAACATCATTGATATAATTGAACATAATCAAACTATTCAAATTATCCAAAACATATATTTCATCATATGGTCGGTTCGATTTCATAAACGGTTACCTATTATTAGTACCGCATGTGGCACATATGTTAATGCTTTGTGTATATTTATTATGTGAGAACGGCAAATTATATTATTTACAAATTGAGGTAATTCAGTCAGCTCTGGTGTGTTATATTCCTAATTTTTTGAGGAAAAAAATATATCCCGCTACCAGATCTCAACTTTGATGATATCGTAATGTCACGTGGAAATCGAAAATTTTCACTAACGCCTTTTTGTAAAAGGCGGGGCGTTACAGGTTTGCTCTTTGTGGTTTCTTTGGTCTAGGTTGTGGATGGATTGACATAAAACGTTGGGAAGTACTAATGGGTTGTTTGCTAAGTTGTTAGAATGGGTTTTGTGCGATTTTGAATGAGTTGTGCGGTTTGTTTTATGAAAATATAAATTAGACTCCAAACAACTAATGTCTCGGATAAAATTCGTCACCACCAAATAAATTTTGACACACCGTATTTGTCAACACTAAAAACCTAACATTTTGTGTAATGTTATTTTTAGTCTAGAGCTATCGGTGGGTTTGGAGATTTAGTTGATGTTTTTGCAATGGATTGCGTAGGTTCGTGGCATGTGGTTCTGGAGCTGTCGATGGTTAAAAGAAAAGCTGGTTGGTTTATGCTTATGGAGCTTTCAGTGGGTTTGAGTTGAATGAAAGAAAAAATAAAAATTGTTGAGGTTTGGTGGTGATTTTTTTGGGTTTTGAGCTTGGTTGTTTGCTGTGGGTCACGGGGTGGTTTTATCGTGGCTGATGGAAAAAGATCGTTGGGTTGGTGTGTTGGATTCGAACTTGCATTAATTGATACCAATTGATGAGCCAAAATCAACAATTAGAAAATAGAGAGAGCTCCTTTTTAATTTGGGAGAGATCAAAATTGTTTGATAAAATTTCTCTATAAGGAGTTTCTTTTCTTTTTTTACCTTGATGAATGCTTCCTTAAATAAGCAAAGTATTAGGACTCTAATCCAATTATCCAAATTATAAGAGATAACAGTCATAAACCAACTAGCCAGCAATTCTTAATAGACTTCTCTTTTGTTATGTCTTCTTCATCAAATAATTAAGATTGTTGTATCGGTTACTGCTTCTATCATAAGCATGTATATATTAAATAAACCATTTCGTTGGAATTGTATTTTGGAGTAGGAAGACCAAGATGTGCCAAAATTTTTACTATTAATTAGCAAATGCAAATATGTCAACAACCACTTTCGTAGTTTTTAATTGGGTCATGAAGGTATACATCCTTAAAGCCCAAAAAATTTTAATAATTGAATTTGAAAATAATATATATATATATATATATATATATATATATATATGTGTCTGTGATTCGAAAAAGATTTCTTATAAATTGTGAAAAAATTTAATTCATGTGAAATATATATGAATAGTTTTAAAACTAAAGTCAGAGGGCTTGTGAATACTGTTGCTTTTGTTCTCATGGTGAAGACTTTCTTATCTACATATCAATCAAGGATATATTTGATCTGGACTGTCTTGCAATCTTGTTTACTAATATTAATAATGATATAAAAAAAAAAAATTCAGTAACTATTAGAAGTATCAATAATATCACAGAGAAATACGTTTCCTGCTTTCTTTTCTTTTTCACTTACAAAAAATAATATATGCATGCTTCCAAGATGACGGTGTACAGATTGATTCGTCGAGGAAGTCCATGATTGCATTGTCCTCGATGGCATGCATGCATAGTATTTACAGTCGCTATATCATACAATTTCTTGTCCCTAACTATTAACTCTATAGTCCAAAGGAGAGTAAAAAGATAACCATTTTCTCGATCTTCAAGGGAACTGAAACCCTCCTCCAGGAGCATCTGTTGAGCTTGCCTTAGGTGGGCTAATGGCGATCCAGAGCAAGGAAAGTGTGATTGCAATGAGACCCGACCAAACAAACACGATTGTCGGCGTCTTCCCTCTCCTCCCCATCAAACCTTTGGCGAAAGGATACAAATGAGCCAACACCCAGAAGCTAAAGAATGCTCCACCAACGAACTTACTCCACTGAGGGACCGTACTATAAATCGTCCTCGAGAATGCAATGGCAATGGCGATTATATTCACCATTGCAATAACAATTGGCGGAATCATCAACGACGACCACTTCACAAGGTACAAGTCTGCAAAAATGTCGTCCACGTCCTCTCCCGCTGACTTTGAAGTCAATGTGAAGGATATTTCAATCCCTGCAATCACTTTCAGCAGCCCTTGCACCACAGCGGCCAAGTGAGCGCTGGTTCCAGAAATGAGCCAAAACTGTTCATTTCTCCACCACTCCTCCAATGATATACCAGCCCATTTTACCTCCAGGATGGCCAGTGCGATGAGGCATATTGTTATGATTAGCAGGTAGATCAAGAAGGCTACGCTTAGAGTTTGCACGATGAAGAAGCCGGAGATGAGTGAGAGTGCAGGAAGGAAGCAATAAACAATAAGGAATATGGAGGTGAAGGGATATATGCCAACGTTAAGGTAAGCCATACGTTGGAGAAACTTGAGGCGCCTTGAACCCAGCAAGGGATTGTTCCTAGAGAAGAAAATCTCGACGGAGCCGGTGGCCCAACGGAGCACTTGGTGGAGTCTATCAGTGAGGTTGATCGGAGCTGAGCCGCGAAATGCATCACGCTTGGTAATGCAATAGACCGAGTGCCACCCACGGTTGTGCATTCGGTAGCCTGTCACAACATCTTCCGTCACTGAACCGTAAATCCATCCCACCCTATCACCCCATTCCGTCTTATCCTCGTACCTGAGCATTTAAAAAAAAAAAAAAAAAATAGTGAAATTAAAACGGTTGAAAAGATACCGACATTGCATATTTTTACCTAAAGTTTATATACATGAATCGAATTGATGAGTGCATACCAGCAAGAAATTACGGAGACGGCCTCAGCAACGCTTGCGGCATCAAGAGGGTCACGTGGGACCCTGAGAATACCCGGAGGTCGTCCATATTTGACGGCAGAATGATCAGCAAGAGGGCGGCCTTGGAACTCAGCTATCAGTATCGACTCTGACAGCATTGTGGAATTTCCAAAACGCTTTGGCAGTCTATTCACATCAAGATCAGGATCAAAGTCACTGGCGTTCAACGTTTGCATCTCCGAGTCGGTTTTCAGTGGAATTTCTTTCGCCTGTGGTGGGTCAAAACCATACAGCGCAAACCGCCTAAACATACACCCAGTTCCAACATAAACCGGACCCTGCATACTCATACTCATAAATTTCAATCTTCTTAACAAAACTACAAAAATTTATACTTTCTAATATCCTAAGTTTCCATACCTGCACACCATCAAGGGCACGCATGTTGCCGTCGAAGAACACGGTATTGTTGTTGGCATAGCGGTCAGAGGGATCAATGCCTTCAAATCTCTGTGGGAATTGGATGTAGCAAATGTTCTCGCCTCCACGGTCCATCATGAAGCACATTCCTTCACGAACAGCTTTGCAGTTGTAGATGTAGTGGTCACAATCGAGGTTGAGAATGAATGGGCCATTGGAAAGGATGGCCGAAGCTCGTACTAGTGCATTCATGGCACCGGCTTTCTTGTTATGATCATAGCCTGGCCGTTTCTCACGTGATACATATACGAACATGGGGAGCCGTATATCCACGTCAGAGAAGTCTATGATCTTTTCGTCTGTCCCTCCCATTAGTGGATCATTGCTAGGGGGCTTCAACATCACCTGGGAATCGTTTAATCTTGCACATCACTAATCTCTCTATGATACATGAACATTTGAGATGATACTATAAATATCCCATTAAATAGCATTGTACTCTGCTAATATAATAGTGAAAACTAACTATAAATATTTCATTAAATAGCATTAACTTTCATCTAAGGACTAAGTTTTATTGTCACATCATCAAGTTGTATGACAGTTATATAGCAATCTACTAAATAACATTATTCTTTCTTTATACCTTTCTTTTTTGGCCAAATTCACTCATCCAAGAAGGAAAAAAAAAAAATTTAAAAAAATGAAATGGAAACGGTAAAATATAATTAAGTGGTTAGATTTATAATTTTTCAATAATTTCTTCTTTTTTTTTTGAACTTTTTACAGAGAAAAGAATAGTTAAATGATTAATTAATGTCACCAATTTTCAATAACTAATACTTTTCGAACAATTAATAATTTATCAGACACAAAAACCTATACACAATTAGTAAGAAACAAATTGGTAAAACGTAAAATCAGTTCATATAATTACACCAATTTTTAATAAGCATCATGTGGTATAAAAATACTTTGAGAGCTCCATGCAGTATGCAAAAATAACAAATAGGTATATACACCCAACTTGAGTTTAATTTTTTGACGAAAATCATCAAATATTATGTCAACACCAATCAAATTATAATACGTGTTATCCATAAGACACCTTTGTTATTCGAAAGAAAATTAGACGAAGGTCAAGTACATAGACCTATTTATTATTCTTGTACAACACAATTAAAGAGCTCTTAAAACATTTTTATACCACAATATATAGCACAAAAAAACAAAAAAGAAAAAGAAGTAGACATCTTTGCAAACAAGGGTGTACCTGAAGAATTCCTGCATGGTCACCTTTGGCATGTTCACTAGAAGGGACAGTCCAAGTACCAGGCCAATGGGTGCCATCAGCCATCCACGTGGCCTTCTGTACCTTCATCGGTTCCGAAAGGTCAGTTCCGCTCTCCCTGATGTGCTTCAACATCTTCATTTCCTCCCTCGCATTGAAAGCTTCCGATCTCCTCCTAATCGAGTCTGGAAGCCCATTGATCCTTACTTTGAACTCGTCGAACTCTCTCTTCACCCTCCTCCTATCCTTCACAAAATCCAACCTACTTTTGTTCTTTGTTGGGTCAACTTTTAAGCTGAAGTAAGTCTCAGGATTCCTTGGCTCAATATCATGTTTTCGACAGAATGGAACCCATAAATCAGCAAAGCTTGCAGCCTCCGCCATTGCCTCAAAGGTGAGGAGGGCGCCTCCATCATCAGAAACGTAACAAGCAATCTTTTCCACAGGGTAATCAACGGCAAGGATTGAAAGAATGGTGCACGCAGTGACAAGAGGCGGTTCTTTCTCAGGATCAGCTGTGGACACAAATAGGTCAACGCCAGGAAGGTCAGAGCGGCCAGTGGGATTGGAAGGCGATGGCGTATCAAACTTGTCATGAAGGACCTGAAGGTCGGTAGAACGGTTGATCGGGCAAAGCTTAGGAATCTGGTCGAGAAGCCAAGAGAAGGCAAACCATGTCTCGCACACAACTGACATGAGCCACAACCATACTGCCTCCTCGTTTGGATGTGTCAGTCTCCATTGCAAGAAGAAACACAGCACCACAAGCCGAACCAAGACCAGCAACCTGGGCAAGTAATGTCAAATTCTAAGTAATATTCATAAATCCAGTTGTAGTAGAATAAATAATGTCGCAATTTAAATAAAGTACTCTCCTATTGAGAATTACTAGTAACAGTTATTTGTCTATGACAATTATCTACGTAAGTAGGATCGATCATTAATTTGCATGTAGTATATACATGATTATTACTGATACAGATTACTGGGTTTTGAAGGTCGTGACACATTCAAAGTAACCATATATATATCTTCTTCTATGTCTCGTACTACTTGATTCTCTCATCAAATTCTCTGTCGTTTAGTACATGAATCATCATAATTAGTTGTTGCATTTGGTCATCTGATGATACAATTCTTTATACTCTGACGTATATCGATCATCTCATACATGAAAAATTAATGAGTGTTTTCTAATAGCTAAAGCAAGTAATTAAAGAAAGAGTCTTAGTGTAACTTTATCAAGCATGCATGCATGTGTTAACCTGTAAGGGCTGATGACGGCGGCTGGAATAGGAATTTTTCGGCTTAGGGGCTTCCACGGCTTATCCTTTGGGTCCATCATGCCCCCCTTGAACTCCTCATCATCCTCATCATCGAAGACGTCATCTTGGGGCCAAAAGGCATTTCCGACGCCGTATGTACCTTTTGTCTCAAATAGCCACCTGTTGTGATCAAATTCTCCGGTTTGGTTCCTCTTCATCATAGACATGTTCTTGGGATCCCTTTTTGAGCCGTCTGGGGCTGGCAATTGCAATGTCGTTCCGCTTGAAAAATCTTGAGGGTCTTCCTCATAATCTTCCATTTTGTATGGCTCCTTGCAACCTGGGCATAGACCACTTCCTTTTTGGGCATCCATGAAGCAATCTCTACAAATTTTGAACCTAGACAACACATTTGATCAATTATGCATTGTTTAGTTATGGCACTGTGATTTAGGAAATAAGAAATGCGATTTTAAACCAAATCACATATTTTAGAGTGCATTAATTTTAAAAAGTTTCACATTTATAATTGAAGACAATGAGGTGTTTTCAAATCCCAAACAATTAATGAGGTGCATTTTTACAAAAAACTTAAATTGCACATTTTAAAATCAATTTTAAACCAAATTGCAAATAATTTATCTTTTGGGAATGCGTTTTAAAAAAATTACGATTTGAAAACATAGAAAAATCTATGCTTTCAAATTGCATGTAATGAGTGTATTTTTAAAAACACAATTTTAAAAATGAAACTACAATTTTACTAAACGTTTAACTGCAGTTTTACAAAATTTTCAAATCACATAAAATTATCTAAATGAAGTCGTAGTATGCATGAAAAGTTTGAGATTGATTGGTTACGTACTAAATACCAAAGAATTAACAGGACATACCTACAGTCACAAGGGATGACATCAGCTCCCCTTTCATCCTTCATGACCTTGCCATCACAGGCAGGCATGGAACATGCCGAGCCCTTGGCTCCAGCCATTTGAGGATGAGTCACCTCCGACTCGATCACCTTGTCCATGAGGTGGGCGCGGGTGACGCTATTGAATCCCCCGGTGAAAAGAGAATTTGAAACGTATTGCTCTTCGGCCTTGGCAGCTACAGATGTGTCCATGGGCTGATTGTCCGGCGTGGGAGGCATGTGCACAGTGTAGTTCATATAGTCCCCCGACAATTCTCCCGACATATCGAGGTCTTCTCTCGACAGACTAACATATCGTCCGCTTGAAGTTCGTCTTGCAAATTTAACAGTTTGCCCACTGGAATTACGACTGCCCGGCAGAGAACCGTCAGAACCTCTAGAGCTGCGCATGTTCTTCTTTGATGATTGGGTGGGGGATAGGGATGCCATTATATATTCGACTACTATATGAAATATATCAATGATCTTTTTTTCTTAATTCTTTTATTTATGAATGCTTTCTTTACTTTTTTCCCTGATTGATAGTAAATTTCTATAACATCTGCATGAAAACACAAAAACCTACGGATCATTGCATTCCCCGCTGATAGAAATGAAATCTTGAAGAATTGCATGCATGCAAAGAGGCTTCGATTCTCAAAACTCTTCTACCGAGTAAACCACTTGTGAAGAGGTAGCTCCATTACAATGGCAACTTCGATTTGATCGATCGGGTGACTTAGAAAATAATGTTGCAAGCATGCATTAATCGTCCAATGATTGGAAAACGTACGGTAGAGGAATTAGGCAGAACAAGTGTGTAAACAAATTACAAGAGAATCAAGAAGTTGTATCATCAATGAAGTTTCTCCACCACCAACTTTGGTAGGTGATCGAACAAATATGGAACTTAGGAAGAATGAGGTCGGAAGAAGAGAAATTCATGGTGAGAGACCAAGTCCTTGCATGGCTAATTGGCTATTTTTAAGGTGTCTCTCTACGGGTTTAAAGGAGTGTGTTTGTGGAGGGAGTAAAGGAGTTTACAGACCCTTCATTTTCGATCGAAGACACCAATTAATACGTACCATGACTAACAATATAATATTCCTTTTGTTTTAATTATATTGTTACATCTAGAACGCAGCCAACCAACCACGTGCATGGGTTGCATTTCAACGAGTATATAGATTTCCAAATCCTAATATATATTCAAACTAAAAATTAATTTATATATATATATATATAAGAAACGACTGCATGCAGAGATGGAATATTTGAAGGAGACAACTTAATTTGATGCTTAATTCTATTCTCACATTAATTGAGGTATATATATATATTATTAATTCTGTTTCCCTGGCCTTTTCCCCTCTGATGCTTCTATTTCTTGTTTATCGATTTCCTCTTCAGCCTCCAATTTTTTAAGTTGACTGTGTCTATCACTAATTAACAAGCTAGTAACAAACATTCAATCAATTGCTTAGTCGCATTCTCGATCAACAGAAGTCATCAGTACTATTGGTCTCTTCGAAAATGAAGCACTATTGTAATACTAATTAACGGCCAATGATTGCGTCATCAATAAACATATATATATAGATGCTTGTTCAAAGTTAAAATTATTTCTGATCGAGGAGTACTACTGAAATAAATAAATAAATAAAAATAGTCTTTTTAGAATTTTTTTTATTTTTTTTATCAATGATGAAATCAAGGAAAAAAAAGTATTAATATTCCATATGCATGCGTGGGTGAAAAAGAAAAGAAGAAGAAGAAGAAGAAGAAGAAGAAATAATTCCATTGCTTGGAACGTACCAACTAGCTTCCTCTCTAGCATCGCAACTAAAACCTTATAAGTACTTTCAAGTTTCATGGTTAATTTATTACAATTCTTTTCCTTGTGCAGCTAAAACCATGATAAGTACTTTTATGCTGTCTTGCAATTCCTTAATTTTATAACAGCAGTACCAGAGGTGCAGGTATAGTGAGATCGTTTTAATTGTCACTTCTTCAGGCTTCTGCTGCAGCTAGCCTTCAATTCGAATCCTGCGACTAATAATTTGGTGCTTTGTTGAGTTGGTTTGAGTGCTAAAAATTGATCATATATATATATATATATATATATATATATATATATATATATATATATATATATATATAGGGTAGAAGTTAACATAGATCGACCTAATTGAACTACTCCATACAGATATGGCAACAAGAATGATAAAAGAGAGATGCCAAACAACTTGTAAGGTTTGTAAGAGCATCCACGTCCATGGATGGCTCGTAGCCTAAGGCTTCTAATTAATAATTATACAATAAATTTATATTTTTCTTAAAAAAAATTAAAGTTCAAAAAAACATTTTAAAGCTCTAATATTATAAAAAGTTAATAAAATACTTTTTAATTCAGGCCCGCACTTAATAATTGTACAATTAAGGTTATTTTCAAAACAAATTTTAAGACTAATAGTCTAATATGGTAAAAATTTAAGAAATAGTTTCTAACTATGGTCCTCAATCATGATAAAAGTAATTACAATTTGAAAGTCTTATTATTCGGACATCATTCCTAAAATTAGTCCAATGTGCATAATTTTTTCTTCAACGTTTATTTAAATTGAATGTTTAGAAAATATGGAAAGTCTTCAAAGTGCATAAATTCTCATATATTGTTTGTGTTGCACATATATAATAGATATATAAAATTATACTATCGGTAAGTCTTCCATGTTCAACAAATTTTTCCGCATTATGTTTTATTACACATCAATCTTTATATATATAACTTATTTCCATTTTTCTTTTTCTTTTTCTTTAAATTTTATTATTTCATGTCTTTGAATCAAGTGATAATTATAAGTCATTCTATATCTAATAAGTAATTAAAAAAAAGTTTTAAAATAAATTTTACAAATAGAAGAAAGTGCTCTAATTGACATATTAAACAAAAAAAATATAATATAAATATTTAATTTAATTTAATTTAATTAATATTTAAATATAAGAAAATGACTTCACTTAAACTTGTCTCGTTATGCCTCAAAATTTATCGAGCCAGCCCTGCACCGCGTCCGGTCCTTTAAACACTATTTTTCTTCAAATTTTGAAGAATCACACCTAATTAAATTCACCCTACACCCGGTTCTTTCTCATCCTTCGTTTTGAAGAAAATGCTATGATCTTTCATATAAGGTTCACTATAGATATATCTTTCATATTTTATTTTATTAATTTCTCTCCCTTTAAGCCTAATAGAAAAGTCTTCCTCCTATGATTATCATCTATCTCCAAAAGCTTTTAAAGCTTAAATATTTTAATAGAATAAGAAGCTTAAATATTTTAATGGAATAAAAAATGAAGTGGTAGAGAAGAAAAAAAAGAGAGGATGTAGAGTGTTTTTTTTTTAAAATAAAATAATAATAGTAATTAAAAAAAAAAAAGTGGGGTTACTAATTGCCAAGATTGGAGAATTGATGCACAATCAAAAACCGATGCTTTAGAACATTCTTAATAGTAACACCAAATAGTTAAAAATTATTTTCCTCTATTTTAGTCAGCTATTTTTTTAAATCACTCCCACCAGCCTCATTATTTTAACCATTTATTATCACTATTTCATTTAAATAATATTTTTTACAGATTTCTTTATTCACTATCATTATTCCATTTAAATTTCACTTTTCTCTATCAGGCCGACATTTCTTCCCAATTCAAATCGGTGATTACAGTACTAGAGCAGGAGAGCTTTATTCTATGTTTCATACTTGAAAAACTAGAAAAGAATATGGAAAGTACACACATCATATAATATTACAACTCTTGATTCTGAATAACCATCATAATGGGAAGAATGTCGAACTAGGACGTGTAAAAAAAATTTATGTATTAATCTACGTATATGTAGCAAATTACAAATTGTAGCTTTCAGGAGCGGTAATGGATACCTCTTTAAGAAATCCAAAAAAATTGGTTTTCATACAAGTAATGTTGTGTGTAAAAGACATGATGAAGTTTTTATAGTTTTGTAATGATTCGGTGAATGAATAGTACTTACTATTATTATAGTAGTGAGGTTACTGTGAGTGATTTTTGTGTACTTATACTAAATTACCTTACTAAAATAACTTTTAAGATATTTTGATAAGGTCGCTATGAATGTTCTTTAATCCTAGATTATTTGACGAAACAACTACAAAAAAAAAAAAAAAAAAAAAATATATATATATATATATATATATATATATATATATATATATATATATATATATTATTGGGGATAACATTGAAACTCTTTGTGACACTCTAGTATCCAAAAGAAAGAACACCATCAACAGACATCGAGTGACCCTACTCATTAAATGTGGGTTATTGCTTTTAAATCCTAGCCTCCGTTAGAGTCAAACTTACTCATTTAATAAAAATTTCAAAATAGTAATAACAACAACAATAATTTATTAAAAAAAAAAAAACAGATTGTAATTGTGATGTCTTTATGACGTAGAATTGCTCCTATATTTGCTGGTTGTAATATTTGCTGGTTGTACTGCATGCAGAGGATCCGTTTCTCATTTTGCCATTTGTCCAAATCTCTGATCTCTAAAGCCTCAATTACGGCACAGAACACGCTAAATGGCTCTTTATTGACAGAGAGATATAAATATTGACAGAGGAAAATAATAAAATATCTGGTTCAACAAATTAAATTAAATTAAATTAAATTATAATATTTGTATCATCAAAGCACAAAATGGACCCATTTGAGTAGGATTGAATTATAAAATAATACGCGTTCCATTTTGGATATGCTGGGTGAAAAAGGAATTAATAATATCTCATTCTCAGATGGAATCATCTAACTGTCACACTCACGCATCGGCTGTCCACTAACTGGTCGGCCCTCACTGTTCAAACAGCTCATAATTAACATATATGATTTTCTTTTTCTTTTTGAAATAATTAAAAAAGAGACAGTTCTAAATAAAGTCATATTTGACGATTAGTCTTGGATTACAAGCAACCGAGTCGCATTAAAAGTCAAGTGGCACCTTTCCGTAAATTACCCTCAAACCCAGTGGCATTTCTTCTCCCACCGTCACTTATAATCCCAAACCTCCCCACATTCCCTTCCCCCTAGCTAGCTCTATCTCTCCCCCAAACAGAATCCAACAGCCCCATCTCCCCAAAAATGGAATCCGCAAATCCCTGCCGTTTTCTCGTGATATGTGCAATCCTGGCCGCCCATTTGGCGCTCTGCTCGTCCACGGCCCTTGATTTCATTGGCGGAGACCACCGCCAGCTGGGCTTAGTCCCGATTCAGCAGGAGTGCCGCGGCTCGATCGGCGAGTGCTTGCTCGCTGGTGGGGACGCGGGATTGGACCTGGAATTGGAGGAGTTCGCGATGGACTCGGAGAGCACCCGGCGCATCCTGGCCACCAGGCAGTACATAAGCTACGGTGCGCTGAGGAGGAACAGTGTGCCCTGCTCGCGACGTGGCGCGTCCTACTACAATTGCCGACCTGGCGCTCCGGCCAATCCCTACACTCGCGGCTGCAGTGCCATTACTCGCTGTAGGCGCTGAAAATTTTTAGTTTTTAATTATATTTTCCCAATATAATATAATTTCTTTTTGCTTTTGTTTATTAACTATTATATATGTGGGCTATATTGTTGCCTTGTTGGGGCTTCCTCTGTACGCGTTGCTAATTAGCCTATTATACATAATGGAGGAGATTTGAATAACCAACCCTATTGCATGTACTCTTACTACACCATTACATTACTATTAATGTCAATATTGTTGTTGTTCATTATCATATGACTTTCTGGGGTATGATTTTTCTTATTCCTTATTTTTAATTAATAATTGAGACTTTATAAAAAAAAAAAATCCAACATTTATCCTAGGTCATATGTAAGAATAATAGAGTCCACAACAATGGCATAGTTTTTTCTTGGCCCAACCCCAGCGAGGCTCCATTGAATCGAAGTGATATATTGCTTTCGGGAAGGAAACTTGTTCTGATTACCAAACAATCACATGCATCTTCTTTCCTTTAAAGCAATCAATATCAATCAAAATCGATGACTGTGATACCACTATATGGCATCTAAAGCTTTCCGTGACACGCCTCATATGTCGTTGTCCTGTTGGCATAAATTAACCATAAAATTCTACGTCACCACCCACTAGGACTAACGTACGAGGCCCACAGATACATCCTTTTCCTTTCTAATAAAATGCAGTGCCTTTCATTTGTTCGTGGCCTAGTGCAAAACTTCTTTAGTGCCAAAGCATGGTGGATCGGGACAAAGACTTGCAGTAATTTTCTGTTCACATTAAAATTACTAACAATTTGAATAGCAATTTAGATAACACGTGTGAGAGAAACTGGACGATCTAAAATTTATTTAGACATAAGTTTCATACAGGCTACAATTACTAGCAATTTGCTGCATATCTCAATCCGACTGCTATGTGAGAGTTCACGAGTGATGACTGATGAGACCCACATGTCTCAATAGATGGCTTAACAACTCAAACTTTTATGTAGGCGTGTAGATATAATATGGGTTCTCTCCTAATGTGCTGTCTCAATCGTTAGCAATTTGAGCAATAAATTAATAAAAATACCAATCCTAGTGGATCAACCTAAATGGGATTCCATGGGGGTCAATCTAATATGTTATACAATAAAATACCTTTCCAGGAAAACTTTCAGCAAGTGGTGCCAGTTTGTCAATGGCCCAGTTCATTACATTACACCAACCAACAAAAACAATCACATTTTGAAAATTGTAATGGAAAAAGCATAGCAAGGTTTTAATGCTCTCAACCAGCCATAAGCATTCTGTTAAACGACAAAATCAGAGACTTAAAGGACAAATCAAAAGAGAGTTTCAAATCCATTGAACATTAAATCTACTCCGAAACACGGTAAAATCAGGTTCCCCCTCCAAATCAGTAAAGCAAAAACAAACAGCTCAGCATTATGCTGAATCCTCGGGTGACTTGGATTCTGGATTTGGCTTGGAAGGGACCGAAGGAGAAGGTGAGCCCTCCACCCCCATCTCGGCTCTGAGCTCGTTGATGCTCTGCTCTAACTCATCTATCCTGCCGCCCATCTCATCAAGTATGTCACAGTTAAAGAAACCACTGTGGCACATCATATCAGTCCCCATGTAGGGCAAGGTGGCATGTTACATATTTCAAGTCTAAGCAACACTTGCAGCAGTATATTTAAGTGAAATTGTTCCAGATTTGTATTCCACAGCATTTGATGGCACAAGTTTATTATTTGGGATGGAAACTACAACCCCACATTCAATAAATGGACACACACTAAAAAACCAAATCGATAGTGTACTTATCCCCCACCCCCAAAAAAAAAAAATGATATAAACAAACAATAATAAAAGGTGATCTAAAACTTTCGCTCTGCTCTTCAAATCAGTTGAAGGCAGAACCCTAAGCTTATTAATGGAGTCTTTACAACACCAACCACCCCAACCCAATCATGAAGAAAGAAAAAAACTGTCCATCTTAATAATGTCCTTACGGAAGATGCTGAAAGAATCTCACACATGATCCAATTAGATTTAAGCAAAAGCATACAGAAACAAAATGGACTCCATTCAAATGCTACGAAGAACAAATGGCATGATTATTTCACTAAGATGTCTGATTAACAAGGGATGTTAAATCGTATTGAATGGTTTCATTTCCGTAAGATGTCAGATTAATAATAGTTGCAATATGTAGAATAAGAAAAGGATATTCTTTGTGATGATGGACTCAGACATTGTCTGGAATCTGGATTGCTGCAAATTTGCAAAAAAATAAGCACCGTATCTAGACCCACTGATCATGGATCCAAAATTTCAACTACTAAATCTCAAAAATACAGAGACATCAAACTCACCATCTGCTGAAGAAGATTTTGCACCTGCAAAAATCAGTACAAACATTCAGCAAAGACTGTTTTCCAAATCAAATCAAGCAATGAACCTATTATTGCAATAAGCAGGTGTTTTTTACTAATATAAAAATATGGATCTTGTTTCTTCTTCGTTCATATATGAGCATCAGGACTGCAAAATGCCGTGCTTTACCTAACAAGCACCAAACACTATCCCATGACGGAAAGTAAAGGGGAAGCCCCAAAGAATGATGCACACCATGGCAGGGCAGTCTGGTATACAATAACTTGTGCAAGTTTCCTGATCATTATTGGACTAGGCCATAATCACATTTTTCAACTATGCCCTCAACATTTAGAGTCAAATAACTGCTTTCCCCAGGCAACTATTAGAAGAGTAATTCCGACACCTTAATCTGCTCAGTAACCATCCTTATGGCCGTGGAAAGTTAGTCTAAATTTATCCAAAATAAATAAAATAATTTCTGAAAGTTAAGAGGAACTCACAAAAACTGTCATATCAGCAGTGCTCTGCTTAGGGTCATCTGTGTCATGCCCATCCTGCAGAAAAGAATTGAAAGAGACACTCCCACATAAAATGTTTGCCAAAGCACCAAAACATACTACATCAATTATTAAGATGGAACACGCAGCTGGTGGGCAAAAAATTGATGATTGAAAGAACTCATTTTCAGCTGGTGGAGGTGACGTAGACAACTATACAGTGTTCATTATACTATATGTAGACAACTTAAATAGACATTTCTCCTGGTATGCAAATGTTTTAAACATTGCACTGATTCTTTAGAAGCACTTGCACCACTGTTTTCCCAATCACCACATGTTTTAGCAAAGCCTCAAACGTATAGACATGATAGTTTACTATCAGCAAATCAGTATCATGTCTTTTAGATGCTCCAAAACTCATAACAAGCTCGGGTCAAGAAATGAGCTTTTAGGGGCTTAGCAGAGAAGGAGCTTAGAATATAGTTGGGCAAAACAAATGATTGAAATTAGGGAACAAGGTCCATGGAAACTATAAAATTGGCCTTCTGGGTGAAGATCATCACTATTTTGTACCCAGTAACACAATAACGTCAATCCTACCATCACCCAGCATTCATGCAACTTTCAAGAAGTTTTTGCTTCCTAAATGTATTTAAATGGTATTACAAAAACAATTTGCCCATAAGGGGTGGTCTCAAATTATTTTCTTCAAAAAGCTACATAATCAAATGCTGCTAATAAAGGAAATCTCATGGGCGTGATGAACTTTAAACCAAGAGTGGTATTTTAAGGAAAGAAAAACTTATTGCTATATTTCCATTTGAAGCGGTTCCAATACATCATAATCTCATTTTAGCCCATGTCAGTGCATGGCCTCCGACTTGAACCAGATCATACCCATACTAGTGCAAAACTATATCTAAGTGATACATGAAACCGAAGCATCAATCAGTATGTGTAACCTAACATTCACATCCGGCTCACCAGATTTACTCTCCATTTTAGCTAAAATATCACAGTTTTCTATTTTAACTATCCACTTTTTCAAAGCACCTACATCCAACTCAACATTTTAGCCATCCACTTTTACTATTCCATTTAAATATTCTTTTTAAATGATTTCTTTATTCATTCCTTTAAAAAAAAAAAGCAAGCAAAAACAAGATTGGGTAAGTAAACAGTGCTCACCAAATTACCACTGTTAACACTCAAAATATTTACTGAGCCAGATGCAGAGCATTATAGACCTATTTTAACATTTTAGCTAGCCGGATGAGAGTGTTTGGTACCTATAACCCATATACTCAAGCGGGAAATATGTACCTTTTTTTTTTTTTTGAAAAGTAGCGGGAAATATGTACCTTACACAGTGCAAGTTGGACACATACACCATATACTTTTCTTTTTTTTTGATAAGTAACACATACACCATATACTCAAGCTGGAACACAACCTAGTACAAAAGGTTTCCACAAGGACCACAACTAAGCAACATAAACAATGATGTCGGTGCCACATTGTAATTTCACACACTTTCTAAACAAAATCTACAGTCATAAAGGTTTCTACAACGAAGCATATTTATGATATTTTAATTGCACCACAGTGTAATTTCACACCCTTTCTAAATAAACGTACAGCCATAAGCCATAATTATCCCAACTCAGAAATGCATACAATTTTCTCTTCTATACTTCAACAGATCAACTGAAAGTAGCTCAAAACACTCCCAGTTCCTTCATCACTTCAGGTAGATCACTAAGGTACACTTATTTGTATGTATCAAGCACCACGGCTCTACAAAAATCAAAAACTCAGACTCCATGGCCCACTGTTTGGTTTCCAAGAAAACGGGGGGAAACAGTCAGGAAATCAAATTATAATCTCATGCTTTCTATTTATTTGGTCTTCGAAACATGAGAAGAAGAAAATACAACCTAAATTTACTCGAGATTTAATTTATAGGGTTGCAAATAATAAAAAGCAAATCACAATATTTAATTTTCTCTCACTTTCTCACATTTCTAAGCAACCAAACAGAATACAACCAAAGAAAAATGGTAGCAAAACGTTAAATAAACCGATGATTCAAGGGCAGTGAAGTTTATTGAACAGATCTACAGTTACTAACGAAGCATTTTTCTATCACACTGAGAGGAAAAAAAACCCTAAATTCAATCTTGACAAACCTTCATTCAAAATTATAGTAAAAATGCATAATAATATGTGAGAATTTAAAGGATTATATGTGTTACTCTGTGGAAAATGTTTAAAAAGCTACCATTTCCGGCGTCTTTTCTGCTGGGTAGGCTTCGCTTAATGGCAGTGCTGAGCAGAGAAAGGCGTCGTGGTCACTGGTGTGGTTAACTCTGGGAAGGAGTGGGCAAAAGTGTCTAGGGGTGATGCAGCGAAATTACGGGTTTGTCCCTTCTAAGGATCTCAGCAATTTTTTTTTTTTTTGATTAAATTGAAAGTTAAATAAGTTTTTCTCGGTAGTTTATAGATTATATTTTTTTGCCTACGGTGGACCGTAATTGTTTATAGCTAAAGATTGATATGGTATTTCTATTCAATATCTTATTTAAAAATTGACAGAAGTTCACGTCAACATCTATA
The DNA here is from genome assembly GCF_958979055.1 of Alnus glutinosa. Classification (NCBI taxonomy): domain Eukaryota; kingdom Viridiplantae; phylum Streptophyta; class Magnoliopsida; order Fagales; family Betulaceae; genus Alnus; species Alnus glutinosa. The sequence continues at coordinate 38,314,912 of NC_084886.1, forward strand.
AGAAAGTGACATGTGTTATATGCCTAATTAAAATTTAAAAATAATTAAAAATAATAAAAACTTAAATTAAAATAAAAGCTTTAAAAAATTAAAAATAAAATAAAAATAAAAGGAGTTTTTTTTTTTGAGCCATCCCCAAAGAGCAAAATGGGGGTGGCCATGGCCCAATGGGGGGTGGGGTTTGGCCACTACCACAATGCCCAAAAAAAAAAAACAAAAAAAAAAAAGTTTAGGGTTTGGTCTATGGAGGTGGCCGAACCTGAACCACCCTCAGACCGGCTATGATGGTGGCTTGAGGCACCCCTCATTTTTTTCAATTTTTTTAAATTTATTAAGTTTTTATTATTTTTTTAGTTTTAAAATTTTTTAATTTTTAATTAGACATAGGACACGTGTCAGCTTCTTAGAGGTTTTGACGTGAACTTCCATCAATTTTTAGACGGAGGTACAATCTCTGTCTTTAGCAATAAATAAGGTACCATCTACTATACGAAATGAACCACAGGGGACAAAAAAATAAAATCTTTAAATCACATGGGGTCAAACATATTTAAACGCATCAATTTTATATAGGCTTTCTCATGATATGCTGTTTAAATTACTAGTAATTTAGAAAGAAAATTCCTTAAGATTCGAATCCGCTTTGTTGTTTGACTCTTTTTTAATTATTAATTTTTATTATCACATCTTTTCAATTTTACGCAGTCTAAATGACATTTCTCAAATGAAAATCATCAAATTTTGCATCATTCATTTAAATAGCAAAGAATCAAATATCAGATCAAAATCCGTCGGAATTAATGTAGGTTTGTTTAATTCATTTTCAAATTAAAGTAGTGAATTTGATCGTACCAACATCAATAAAATTTGAGATTTTTTTTTTTTTTTGAGGGAATAAAATTTGAGATTTAGAATTGATAAGAATATTTCTTAATTTAATATCTTTAATCACTGCATGCAAGTGACAATTCAATAATATTTATTATATTTTTATTTAAAATAAAATGATAAATATTAATAAAACAAAATCTTAATTTTCGAAAAAAAAAAAAACTCATGCTAATAATTTGATACTCCATTCCTTTAATTAAATGCCCTATTTACTCCTCTCATTCTTGTTAAGAAACCCCTAAATTTGCTCCGTAACGCTCATTTTTTTCTGCCCTCCAATTAATGTCTCCCACTAAATAAACAAATCTCCTTTTGTCTCTTCTTTCCCTCTGCCCAACAATTCCATTGCCAATTTGCCATGCCTTCTCAAAAAACCCTTCAACACCGGGAGCAGTACCCCAAGAATACCAACGCCAAGCGGGCCCTACGGTCCCTAGCCATCGCCGTTACCGTCCCCGTCTCCCTAACCATGTTCATCGTTTTCATGTTCGGCTCCGGCCGCAAGTACCGGGCGCTAGCCAAGCCCCTCTGGTTCCCGCCTCTTTGGTTCATACACCTGGCGTCCCTGGGGTCGTCTTTCCTCATGGGCTTCGCGGCTTGGCTCGTGTGGGCCGACGGAGGATTCCATGCCCACCCCGATGCGTTGCTCCTCTACGTCGCTCAGGTTTCGCTGAGCATAGTGTGGGACCCTCTTGTGCTCGTGATCGGCGCAAGGTGGCTGGCGTTTGTGTTCTGCGCCGCCAACTTCGGAGCTCTCTTTGCGTGTTACAAGGTCTTCCGAGGCATGAACGTGAATCCGTTTGCGAAAGATCTTGTTAAGCCTTGCGTGGCGTGGGCAGCGTATCTAACGATCCTTACTTTTAAGCTTATTTCTCTTTGATTTTGGTTTTTGCCTAACTTTTTCTTAATTAGGTCCGTTTTTGTAATTAGTTTTAATTTGCCCCCACAACAATTCAATTTGTAGCATCCAAATGTTCATGCCAAGTACTTCGATAATGCTTCCCTTTCAAAAAAAAAAAAAAAAAAAATGTATATATATATATATATATATATATATATAGTTCGATAAGAGAAATGCTACACATCTTTAAAAAAAAAATTCTAAAATTTGATTCTTAAAATGATGTGTTACAATTTTATATGAAGTATCATTTTTAAAAATGTGTCAACAATCTCAGAAATTGTGATACATCATTTGGGAACAATATTTTAATAAGTCTAAAATTTCTCGTTCGACGATGCTCGTTTAGTCTTTTTGTCATTTTATTTTATTTTCTTTCTGCTGAGGGATTAACTAACAACCGTTAATGTTCACAAATTGAAACAAAAACCCTTTTTCTTTTTTTCTTCTTCTCCTTCATCTTCTTCTAATTCTTGAACATATATTGAGAAATACTTATGCGGCGTTTCGTTTGGAGAATCTAGAGGCATGTTCGGGTAACTCATGTTTTTTTTATTATATTTTATTATTTTTAAAAAATAAAAAATATATTTGGGTTGATTTTTGAAATTCAAATTCTATTCAAGTTTAACTAACTTTTTCTAATTTTGTCTTAGGTTCTCTAAAAACCATCCAAACTTAATTTTAAAAATTAAATTTTTTTCAGTATTCACAATTTTAAATATAGTAAAGAATAGTATAATACAATACAAAAAAATCACACATTCAAACGATCCCTAATATTCCATCAATATAACATTCTGAATTTGATGCCTAAAAATATAGATTCCTAAAAATGTGACTAAACCAACGTTTGAAAATAATTAAGAATCTGAAAAGATTTCTGTAAGGGGCAGCCCCCTGCCTTTGGAGGGTCTTAGGCCTCCACAAAAATTTGAAAGTTTTTTTTTCCTAAATTTTATTTATTTTTATGAAATGGATCCCAAAATTAATTTTTACTTTCAAAATTTTTATTTTATTTTAGTTATGTCTCCCCTTCTACTATTTTTTATTAAATTTTGCGTTAAATACCTACTTCCTCATTGTGGTTTGCAAACTTTATTTTTTACTCCCTGAGTTTTAGCTTTTATCATAGGTGATACTTATGGTATGGAAAAAAATGAAAATGGTACCTCTGTCTATTTTTCCATCCAAAACTGACGAGAATTCACGTAAACGCCATGTGGCACCATTCAAAATGCGACACATGGCCACACTTTTTTTTAAAAACAAATTAGGGCTTTTTTTTAAAAAAAAATATTTAAAAAAATTGTAGGGGTGGCTTCGGTCTGGGGGTGGCCAAACCACCCTCGTGACTAGGGATGTAAACGAAGCAAAGCTACCCGTGAGCTCGCTCGAGCTCGGCTCGATAAGGCTCGGCTCGTACGCGACTCGGTTATTAAATGAGCTACTCGTGGACACGAAACTATACTCGATTATTAAACGATACATACCCGTATAAAACCCGGCTCGCTCGTTTAAAGTTCGCGAACATACTCGTAAAAAGGCTCGGCTCGCTTATTAGCTCGACTCGTATATATTTATTGATATACATATTTATTAATAAATATATGCATATATATATTGATAAAAAAAATAACTTATTTAGTATATCACCTTTTTTTTTTATATAAGTAAAAATATTAATTAAGCTATACAATATATAATTATTAATTATATCTATAAGTATCTATATAATATATAATTTAATGATAAAAGATAATTAAGATGTTTATATCTTATATGATCTAAGAGACTAAGACTCTAAGTCTAATAATTAAGTATCTAATGATTGTTGAATTAACAATAAATTGTTAATGATATGATTTAATGAAAATCTTGATACTTAATCACATTATTCAAATAATTAATAAACAATGACAATGTAATTGGTATAATCCCAACTCAAGTGATTAACATTAAAATCAACGTGTTTCTTATAATTACAAATTAAGTATAATCATTATAATTCATATTATTAGATTATACGATCATATGTATCATCACTATAATTTACATGAAATGCATGTGATCTAACAGTTTAAAATGGTGTGTTTGTTTCGAATAATATTCTATTTTTTTTTCAAAAATAAATCATATTTTATTCAATTTTTTCAATAATTTTTAAATTTTGAAAATTTTATCTCACAAAGTCAAACCTCGTAATTTGCGTAGTGAATTCGAATAATATTCGGATTTAACACTCAAACGGACCAGTATGTGATATGACGCATTATATCTTTATTATACAATGTAATAATCATAACAACAATACTTATTTTGTATTATTGTATAATTAAATGTGATCTAAGTTCTAACAATGTACTATGATCTAATAACAATAGGTGATGTGATTTAACAAATTATTTGATTAAATTTAAGTATGATCTAACAATTTATATAATATTAAATCTCATGTCATATGGCACAATGTATAATGTAATAATCGTATCAACAATACTTATTTTGCATCATTGTATAATTAAGTGTGATCCAAGTTTTAACAATGTACTATGATCTAACAACAGTAGTTAAGTGATATGATCTAACAATTCATTTGATTTAATTTAAGTATGATCTAACAATTTATATGATATTAAATCTCATGTCATATGGCATAATGTATAATGTAATAATCGTATCAACAATACTTATTTTGTATCATTGTATAATTAAGTGTGATCCAAGTTTTAACAATGTACTATGATCTAACAACAGTAGTTAAGTGATATGATCTAACAATTCATTTAATTTAATTTAAGTATGATCTAACAATTTATATGATATTAATTCTCATGTCATATGGCACAATGTATAATATAATAATCATATCAACAATACTTTTTGTATCATTGTATAATTAAGTGTGATCCAAGTTATAACAATGTACTATGATCTAACAACAATAGTTATGTGATATGATCTAACAATTCATTTGATTTAATTTAAGTATAATCTAACAATTTATATGATATTAAATCTCATGTCATATGGCACGATGTATATTTATTATAGAATCTAATAATCTTATGGTCCTATCTCCTATGTATCTTAATTATAATGATAATACTTATCTAGTTACATTATATCATATAAATGTTATTATTAGATACTAAGGAAGTTATGATAAGTAATTAAGTATGATTCATAATTTCCATATCATAATAAATAATATCATATCATATGAACCATAATTCATAACTATATATAATTAAAAATTAAGATATAACAATAAATTATTATAGCCATATAATGACATAGTCACATAACTACATAAGTCATAACTCATAAGTATACATAGGGGCGGAGCCAGCTCTTTGGCTTTGGGGGGGCCTAATTGAAAAAAAATAATTTGGGGGGGCCAAAACTACAATATTTTTTTTAAAAAAATAGGGGTAAAAATTGTATCTTTTATTTTATTTTATTTTATTTTTGGGCCTGGCCAAAGTGTGGCTCCGCCCTTGAGTATACAATTCACACAAAGTAATTAATATACATTATAATGATTAATGATTAACGGATTAAGTATTTAGTTATTTAGGTAATTACTTAGATAATTTTGATACATACTTGATACTTTTAGCTTAAGTATAAAATAATGATTAAGTATGATTATTATTATTATTAATGCACTAGTCTAAATATAATTAATAATTTGTAGGCTTTTGCTCTTAGCTTATAAATTAATGAATTATGATTAAGTGTAATTTGTGTAAATGTGTAATTACTAATTATGTATTTATAATTAACATTTAACAGATTAACTAATTAAGTATAAATGTATAATTATATCGATATGTAACTTATAAGTTAGAATTAATTATTTAAAGTATAAATAATAATTTCTTAAATTTTTAATTAGCTTATAAATATAGGCTTATAATTTATAAAGTTATAAGTTATTGACATTACTGCATGAATGAGAAAACGTGCGCGAGAGAGTCAGTAGAAATGTAGAATACTTTTTTGAGAAAAATACACATAACCTTCTCAAACTACCATCTCATTGTCAATGTACCCCCCAAACTACTAATTGTGTCAATGTTCTCCCATAAACTACCAAGAAATGTTAATGCTCCCTAATGACAAAAATATCATTCATAAAATTATTAAAATAAAATAAGAACCTAAAAAAAATTAAAAAATAAAATAAAATAACAAAAATTTATAATAAAAAAATTAAAAACTGTTTTCCTCCTCTTCTTCTTCTTCTTCTTCTTCTTTTTTCTTGTTTCTTTTTTTTTTTTTTTTTTGCTTATTTTTTTTTAAAAAAAATAATTTTCAGTTAATTTTTCGTTTGTATTTTTTTTAAAAGACAATGTTCTTTTTTCGTTTTTTCAATTGGGAAAAATGCACCGCTGGTCCCTGTGGTATGCCATAATTATTTTTTACTCCCTATAGTTGAAAAAGTTCCTGGAAGGTCCTTGTGGTATGTCATAATTACATTTTACTCCCTGGCGTCAAATTCTGTTAAAATTTTTAACAGATTCCGTCAAATGCCACGTCAGCGACACGTTTCGCTATCTTATTGGTGACACGTGTCCATCTTAATAAAAAAAAAAAATTATTAAAAAATAAATAAAAATACTTATTTTTAAAAAAAAAATTCAAATTCAAAAAAAAAAAACAAAAAAAAAACAAAAAACAAAAAATGGAAAGGGGGTGGCGCGCGGCCACCCCCAGGCCATTGGGGGTGGCCTTCGGGCCACCCCTAGATCTTCTAGGGGTGGCCCGATGGCCACCCCCGGCCACTGGGGTGGCCGCGCGCCACCCCAGGCAGTGGCCGGGGGTGGCGCGCGGCCACCCCCAAGCCATTGGGAGTGGCCTTCGGGCCACCCTGGCCACTGGGGGTGGCCGCGCACCACCCCCAGAGGCTGCCTGGGGTGGCGCGCGGCCACCCCAGTGGCCGGGGGTGGCCATCGGGCCACCCCTAGAAGATCTAGGGGTGGCCCGAAGGCCACCCCCAATGGCCTGGGGGTGGCCGCGCGCCACCCCCGGCGGCCTCTGGGGGTGGCTGGGCCACCCCCTTTCCATTTTTTGTTTTTTTTTTTTTTTTTGAATTTTAATTTGTTTTTTAAAAATAAGTATTTTTATTTATTTTTTAATAAATTTTTATTTTTTTATTAAGATGGACACGTGTCACCAATAAGATGGTAACACGTGTCGCTGATGTGGCATTTGACAGAATCTGTTAAAAATTTTAACAGAATTTGACGCCAGGGAGTAAAATGTAATTATGACATACCACAAGGACCTCCCAAGAACTTTTTGTTGGTATTAGGAGACACATTGACATTTTTTTTTTGATAATTTGAAGGGAAAATATTGACACAATTAGTAATTTGGAGGTACATTGACCATTAGGTAGTAATTTGAGAGATATCTATACTATTCCCCATTTTTTTAATTGTTTTTGAAACTTTGGGTTATTATATCAATTAATTAAAAATGACCGTTAGATTTATTGGTTAATCAATTTCAGCCGTTGGATATGGTTAATGCATTCTAGCTGTTGAGCACAACTAATAATGAAATTTATTCAATGTTTTGCACGCACGTTTATTCATCAAATTCAACGACTGTTATTGAATCATCCAATAGCTATTTTACATAAACACCCAGGATTTGTCTGATTTGCGCTACTGTAACTGATCAAACAGAAGTTGCGTGTACAAGATTATTTCCTGTTTGGGGAATTGCGTGCGTGACGTGCATCACTGGCACTCTGGCAGAGTCACAGCATCATGGCCTTTTAGTTTTCAGCTTTTCCTTTTTTCCAAGTTGAAACTTGAACGCAGTACGCACCTTTGCCCTTATCTCTTTCTTTCCTTCTTTTTCTTTTTATTTTTTGAAATCCTGTGCTCTTATTTCTCTCACTCTCTCTTCTCTCCCATTTCTTTTCTTCTTGCTCATTTTCATTCCTCTTTTGCCCGCTGCCCGGATCAGATAGATCTGAAGAGGGGACGAGCAGCTTCAGAGGCATCTGAGCAGGGCATGGACTATGGAGAAGAACAAGAACAGAGAACAAGAAGAAGAAGCAACGCCCACTGTCATCGGGCACGAGTGGGAGATTGACCCCTCCAAGCTCATCATCAAGAGCGTCATAGCCTGTGGCACTTTCTGCACCGTTGACTGTGGCATCTATGATGGCCAAGACGTTGCTGGTTTTGGATTTTCTTTTTGTTTTTGTTTTTGGTTCTGTAAATTTCCATTTGGGAAAATAAACAAACCCATTTCTCAAGAATCTTAATTCCGTAGGATTTTCTCAGGCTTGATTTATGTTGAGATTTTGAGGCTTTTGTTCGCTTAGCTTGGTTTAGGTTACAACGAAGTTTTTTCTCACGAGCCGGGCGAGCCGAGTGCCCGATAAGGCACTCGGCTCGTCAAAAAATCGAGCTCGAGCTCGAGCTCGGACAAGAATTTACTCTTGGTGAGCCGAGCCGAGCTCAGTTTTCAATACCCGTCACGAGCTCGAGCCGAGCTCGAGCTCATGGAAATTCTGAACGAGCCGAGCTTGAGCAACCACTACTCGCCCAAGCTCGGCTCGTATACATGCCTACTCGTGACCTATGGGGGGTGGTTCGGCCACCCCCAAGGCAAAAATCAATTTTTTTTTCTTTCTTGTTTTGTCCTTGGGGGTGGCCGAACCACCCCTATAGGCCACGGGGGTAGTTTGGCCACCCCTAGATCGGCCAGTTTGGGGGTGGTCGAACCACTCCCAGGCCAAATGGGGGTGGCTGGCCACCCCATGTGGGCCAAAAGGGGTGGCTCAACCACCCCTACAATTTTGATTATTATTATTATTATTTTTTTTAAAAAAAAAAAGCCTTAAATTTTTTTTAAAAAAATAGTGTAATCACATGTCGAATTTTAAATGGTATTACGTGGCGCTGATGTGGATTTCTATCAGTTTTAGAAGGAAAAATGGACAGAGATACCATTTCCATCTTTTTCCATACTACAGGTACTACCTATGATAAAAATGAAAACTCAAGGGGTAAAAAATAAAATTTTTAAACCACAATGGGCAATTTTGTATTTAACCCTTAAATTTTTATGTTAGGTTAATTCTTGACATCTTGTAGGAATTATTTGTCTGTTTCAAAATATCCTTAGATTCCAATCTTCAAGTATATAAAGATGTTTGATACAAAATGTATCTAAAAGTTGAGTAATGTTGTTGTATACCACATTTTTAACTCACAACTATTTTACAATGCTAACGTGACAGGTTCAAACAATCCTTAATTTTTATTTTTTATTTTTTTTAAAAAAATGACTGATCTAAGTTGGTTGGGACTGTCACGTTAACATTGCAAGATAGTTGTGGATATTTACCACACATATTAAAAAAGTAAGCATTTTTATCGTTTTATAGAAAGAAAAAAAAACGCTTTCCAATGCGAGGAGAATCTATATATAGGAGAAATTAAACTTTACCCCATTGAAATATCCACCATATGGCAATCTGGCACCTAATGTAAAAAAATTGGTAAATGACCCACCTAATCTAGTTGCGCCTTTCCCATTTTGCCCCTCCCACCTAGACAAAAACCAAGACCGCCAACACCCTCCCAGCTTCTCATTCTTTTCAAGCCCTTAAGGAATGCTTCCGATGAAGTTGTTCTCCCATAGCTGCAAGACCTCAAGATCCGGCAAGTTTCTAATGATCTCAGGAATCGAGCTGTGAAGCTTGTTTCTGAACATCTGGATCGTATTTGTAAAGGAGGTGCAACGAGGTTGGTGGCGCTAGCAAGATGGACCATGACAATGCAGCAGTGTTAACGTCTACTTCCAAAGACGATGATTCTCACGCTGACCCAAATTTTGCAATCCACTTTTCCTGCTTTTCTATACCAGCTTTAGAAACATTACGTTGTGAAAAATAAATTGACTTCTAATTTAACCGTGTGTGTGTGTGCAACGTGTAACAAAATATCAAAAGTGAAGAATTAAATGAGACAGATATTTTGTTAACAAAGTGGAAACTCAATTAAGAGAAAAACCACTCCGGGGCAGCCAAACCCAGAAAATCTACTATTCAGAAGACAAAACTAGTACAAAGACAATAACACTCACATGCCCATATGTATCGATCGTATCTTGCACTCTAACACGTAACCCAATGCGAACGCCTCTCAACCAAGTCATTTACTTGAATGAGTCTTCAATGGATGCATTTACCTTATGGCTCCTCCCTACGATTGAATTCAAACACGAGCACAGCAATAGCACACCGACAACAACTAGAGGGCTAGTAGATCTTCACAATATCTCCATAAACACTCTCTCTAAGCTATAAAGAATTCAATACCAAATTTTGTAAAGAATACATGCCTAGAGGCCTCTATTTATAGGCTAAGAAAACCTAAATCGAGTTTGTCTCTAATTTCTCTAGGCGGCGTCCGGACGGTCTTATGTGCAACCAGCTTTCCATAACGCGCTTCACGTGTTTCCATATTAAAGCCACTGGTACGCTCGAGTCTAGACGACTCCGTACGTGGATTTTAAATTTATAAGTTTTACCACTCGCAATAGTACGAATCAATTGTACAATAGTAAGGGTTATCGAACCACAAGGATTGGGGGGTTGTTTTGAGTAATGGGATATTCAAGGGAACGTATTTAATTAACAAGAAAAACAAAAGTAAGGTTGTATAATTGAAGCTACAACGAATCAAGTAATGAAAATAAAGAAAATAGAAACTAACTTAAAAGAAACTTAGGGTAATGATCGTATCAAATCCTCAACCAATGAAATGCTTAAAGTCTATGTGGATCTTCCTAACATGTATGATATGAGCGCGTAATGGGCGTCAACCATTACGACGACCTCGACATGAAAATACTTTCGTTAAGATGTAATAATAAAGCACATAGTTTTACATTAAACAACTTCACGTAAAGATTAATCTATAATTGAAAAACGTTTACACTACGAAATGTGTGGAGTGATTAATGCTCCGTAGCTTACTACTCTATAAAACATCATAATAAGCATATACAATACATGAAAACCCTAATTAGGCCACAATGATAAGGTATCTTGTTTCACACCGATCTATTCCACATAAAAGTTACACTACAATTGAAAAACATTTTAGACCACCAAAGGTGTGAAACGACCGGTGTTCTCTAGCATACCCTATAAGATGACTCTAATAGTTAAACACACATCATGTCAAATAGAACCATTGCAAAAGACATCGTTCTCTTTCAAGAACGTCGATTTTACTCAAGAAATCTAAGAAAACTCATAGACCAGTTAACTCTTTTCATGAATAAATGGATTGGAAAATTGAAGACAAAACCTTTTAGCATGGGTTTTGCAATCCTCTATCCCTTCACAATCATCAAAGACATCTAGAAAATCCTAAGAATATCAAGAACACTCCATGGTTTCGGAAGAGATTTGGATCAAAATCCTAAGGAATGGCTTTAGCTAGACATGAAATAAACTAATCTAAGCATCAAATGTAATTAAAACAGTAAAGAATCAACAAGAAAATGAAGAACAACTATATTAAACTAAGAAAATTCAGATTACACAAGGAATTAAAAAACTAAACTAGAACTTAAAGAACAAAGAAGAAAAAGCAAAGGAAACAAGCTCTATGGATTTCGGTCCAAAGAGTGGCATCTAAGGAATGGAAAAACACAACGAAATTAAATGATACACCTGAGAAAATCCGAAACCCCCAAAAGATGCATAAACTAAACCTAAATCCTAATTCCATATATATAGGTATTTCAAGCCAGACGCTCATTTGTACCTGTAGCTTATAAATATAGGCTCCTAGACTTGAGAATTGTAAGAATTCGGTTGTGAATTCTGTAGTGCTTAGAGAGTTATATTTTAGAGTTACGTGCTGATTTGCTCACTCTCAAGCCGTTGCCAAGTGTTGTTGCTGTACTGAAACTGAAGTCTATCTTAAGGGTTGACCCTAAGGTAAAGGATTCCATTGAAGACCCCTTCAAGTAGGTGACTTGGTTAGGGAGCGTTCGTGTTGGGTTACAGGTTAGAGTTCAAGGTACGACTACTGCAAAAGGGTATGTGAGTGCTACTGCTTTGTAACTAGCTTTGTCCTCTGAATAGTGGATATCCTGAGTTTGGCTGCCTCGGAGTGGTTTTTCTCTTAATTGAGCTTCCACTTCGTCAACAAAGTATATGTCTCTTTATTTTTCGCATTGTGATATTTTGTTGCACACTATTGCACACACTTGATAAATTAGAAGTCCAATAATTTTCAATTGGTATCAGAGCGGGTACACTCCGTTTAAAGGATTTAATTCATGAGTGTGATCCTTATCTCTTTGTGACTTCTATTTTTTTATTATACCTTTTATCATGGATTTCTCTCAGTTATCTGAAGAAAATTATGATATTGAGCTCTCTAAAGTTTTTGCAAAATTCGATAAAATTATTTCACCAAAAGAGCTCAACAAGATGAAGAAAGAAAAAGAGTCATTGATTATACAATTGTATGAATTACATGTGTTGATTGACTCTTTGAAATCTGAGAATACCATGCTATTCGACATTATTGATACACTTGAGAATAAATTAAAGGAATATGAAAATCTCTTGAAAAAATTCTCAAGTGATAATTTGAAAAGCATGTTGTGTATGCATTCAAATATTTCTAATAAGCCTGGTTTAACTGTTGATTTAAGTACTTCTACTTCATATGCTTCTGATTCTGAATTATATTCTGTTGATATTAAGCATGTGATAGTAGATGCAGCTTGTTCTGAAAATGCTTGCTTAAATAACTGTGTGAAGCCTAACTCCAAGGATTCGGGAGCACAAGAAAAGTTTGTTCTTATTTGTCATCATTGTGAGAATGTTGGTCATATTAGACCAAAGTGTTATCTGTTAAAATCTCACAGACCTTGGAAGAAGCATGAGGATTCCAAAAAGGGCTTTATTGAGAAAACCTCTTCAGATAAATATGTTCCGCTCCATGGGAGGCATATATCTCAAAGAGGTAAGGACTTTGTTATTTGTGAAAATGCTAATCGTAAATTTGTAGAGCCCTTCAAGAAGCATTTCAGCAAACAAAGTCAGCCTATATGCTATCATTGTGGTGTCTCTAGACACATCAGGCCACACTGTCCTTATATCTGACATCAACAGCCTCGGATCAGGAAAAGACAGATAAGTCTAGCTCTAAACCTTCCAAGCCTCATCATGCTTTTCGGCAACAACGACATTATCCTCAAAGGAATTGTCCCTCATGCCATCATTGTGGTAAGTATGGCCACATCAAAGCCGAATGCTTCAAAGTGAAGCCTCACAAGCCCAAGAAGAATCAGACCAATGAAGGGCTTGTCAACATGATGAAGAATGTCCTAGTCAGTCTGATCAATTGGGACATGGTTCACACCCTTGCCACACAGGTAGATGATGTATGGGTAAGGAAGGATGAGACCATTCACCCCTTGAGGGGGAGTGGACTCACCTAGTAGGTGAAGTCTCCCATGCGTAGGATTTTGGTTCCTAAATCCTAGTGCATGTCAGGTATATTTGCATTGAATTGTTTATCATGTCATATCTTATTCATGCCTTGCATTCTGTTTGAGGAACCATTTATTCTATCTCCATATTTTCTCTTGTTATCTTGAAAAACTTCTGTAGATATTGTTTTTTTTTTTTTTTGATGACAGTTAAAAGCACATCGGGCGGCTGCTTTTCTGTCTCGGTATTTTTAAACCTCTCTCCCTGAGGATAGGTTTGATTTTACCTTACATACTGGGACTAGATGTTATTTCATTTTCCATAAGCATGTCCTTGTTGATTTTTTGTTTTAGTGTTTTCAACATTATATATATATATATATATATTTAGGAGAGAAATTGCAGGAATTTTTTTTCTTAGCATGTCAGATATTGCTTCTATTTTTGCTTGATATCTCAGTTCATTGTGCATTAATTGACTATGCTTAGATATGATTGAGAGTTTATGACTATATATCTGCCAAGTTCTTCTTGTGCATGTAAAAGTTGGAAAGTTATTTTTCTTATGCGATGTGCACTATCCAAGGCTCTCCTAAGGTACATATTTTCCTCTCTGACTTCTTGCTTTTGAAAATTCTAAATAAGAGAGATGTTTTTTATAAGATGGTCAAATTGACCAATATGATAGTTGAACCTAAAGCCTAAAAATTCTAGCATTCTCTCTAGGTTTCAGCACCAACAAGGAACAAGCAGTATTTCTTCTGATTTCTGTGTTATATGTTTATATTCACTGCTTCTGTGCTGAATTAGCTTTATATCTTGTTCTTCATGGTACAAGTAAAATTTTATATTGTTCTTCATGGTACAAGTAAAACAATTAGGTGCTGCATCTTAGGAAGAGTGTATCAGATGAGGGTGGCTAGGCCCTAGTAAGATAAGGTTTGACTTTTAATTGATCTAACATTGATTTTCTCTCTTGTTTAGAAAATCTAGTTGCTTTAAGTCATATTAGTGAACTTCATACCTTATCGAGAAAGCTTTCACACACATACGCATTGCATGAGTTAAGTAATCTATTTAAAATTTCTATTTGCAGGAAAATTTGTGCTTATTGAATGCTTAACTCTCATTTATATCTTTGCATATTTTTGCAATGCTATTTGACTACCTTATCAGTTGATTATATATGCGTGTTTTGAAGCTAAGTTTAGGAAAAAATATTTTTCTGCAAATTTTTCTCCAGTTTCAGATTTTCAGTGTGAAGTGTCCAGACGGACCTATTCTTATGTCCGGACAAGAGCAGTCTTGCCGTACGCTGCCCTAGCAGTAGTCGTCTGGACGGTTAAGTGACAGGTCCGGACAGGATCTCTACAGGTTTAAGACTTGCATCTCTTTTTCTGTCATGCACACATCTCTGTATTTTTATTGATTTATCATGTCATGTTGTGTGTAATTCTTGCGAATTTCTCCGAGATTTTGGCATCCTCTGCACATCTCTTCTCATTCCATAGTGTTTGTTGTGTATTCCTTTGTTCTTTTAAAGTTTTTGTGCTTTTTAGAATATTTGTTGATTGAAATATTCTCTTGAGATATTGTGCATGAAAATCATTTTATGTCTGTGTGCTGGGCTAATCTTGATATATTTATGCCTTATGAATAGCTGCATTGCTTATATTTTTCTTTGGCATCCATTTAACAGCCGTCTTAAATACCACATTTTTTTTGGAACTAATGATAAGTCTTGAATTATTCGATTCAAGACCCCTTAATTTGCACTTGTTAGACCTAGTTCTTGTTGTATATATAAAGTGTTGTTGTAGTTTTTGTGTTTTGTCTTATTTTCAGGTCTTAATTGAAATCAAGTTCAACACACCTGAATTAGACCTGAAAATACATCAAGGGCGATTTGGTCATTTCCAGAGTTCAAAATTGCTCCTGCCAAGTGAAGAATCGGCTAAGGCAAATCGATCGATCTACTTTATAATCGATCGATCGAATCATCAGTCGAAGAAAAATCGATCGTGCGACATGCGATCGATCGAGATAGGGCAACCACGAATGCGATCAAGCGAAGTGCGATCGATCGACTTTATAATCGATCGATCGAATTTGGATATTTTCGGAATAATCTGGAACAATGTTGACATATCACTCTCTTAGATATTTTTAGATATTTTTAGATATTTCCTAGATATTTCTTAGATATTTTCTAGATATTTCTTAGATATTATTAGATATTTCCAAAATATCTTAGATATTTCCAAAATATCTTAAATATTTCAAAATATCTTATCCTATCTTATCCTATACTATCCTATCCTATCCTATCTTATCTTATCCTATCCTATCCTATCCTATCTTATCTTATCCTATCTTATCTTATCCTATCTCTTATCTTATATCTTCTTTAGATATTATTTTGTAAATCTCCTCCTCTATATATATGAGGCATGGGTGAGAGTAATAGGCATGCATCTTCTTGGGACTTCCATTTTCTCAGGTGTATCTTCTTAGTTAATTTTAATGTTTTTCATTTCTTTTATGTAATCCGAATTCCATACTTTCAATATATTGTTTTTAGTTTATTTTGATCGTGTTTCTTTATTATTTTTATGCTTAAATTAGTTTACTTCATGTCTAGCTAAATTAGTTCTTAGGGTTTGATCAAAATCCTCTCCAAAAACCATGAAGTGTTCTTGATGTTCTTGAGATTTTCTTAATATGTTTGATGATTGTGTAAGGCTAGAGGATTGCAAAACCCATGCTAAAAGGTTTTGTTTTCAATATTTCAATCCATTTATTCATGAAAAAGAGTTATGCTTGTCTATGAGTTTTCTTAGATTCATGAGTAAAATCAACGTTCTTGAAATAGAACGATGTCTTTTGCAATGGTTCTATTTGACATGATATGTGTTTACTTATTAGAGTTACTTTATAGGGTATGCTAGGGAGCACCGGTCATTTCATACCTTTGGTAGTGTAGAATGTCTTTCCATTGTAGTTTAATCTTTACATGGAATAGACCGGTGTGAAACTAAGATACCTTATCATTGTGGCCTAAAAAGGGTATTCATGTGTTGTGTATGCTTATTAGGATGTGTTATAGAGTAGTAAGCTAGGGAGCATTAGTCACTCCACACCTTTCGTAGTGTAAACGTTTTTCAATTATAGACTAATCTTTACGTGGAGTTGATTAATGTAAAACTAGGTGCTTTATAACTACGTCTTAACAAAAGCGTTTTCATGTCGAGGTCGTCGTAATGGTTGACGCCCATTACGCGCTCATATCAGGTATGTTAGGAAGATCCATATAGACTTTAAGCATTTCATTGGTTGAGGATTGGACAAGATCAATACTCTAAGTTTTCTCTTAGTTTGTTTTCATTTTCTGCTTTCATTCCTTCACTTTATTGTTGTAGCTTCAATTCTACAACCTTTACTTTTATTTTTATCTTTAAGTTAAGTTAGATACGCTCTTTAATATTCCGTTACGCAAAACAACTAATAATCTCTGTGGTTCGATCACCCTTACTATAGTACAATCGATACGTACTATTGCGAGTGGTAAACTTATAAATTTAAAATCCACGTAGCCGCTTGGCGTGCTACCAACTAACATGATCTGCTTTTTCTTAGTAATGGTATTTTTGGAGATATTTCTGGTTGGTTTTAGTTTAGGAATATGACATCCAGCCTTCCAGCACAATGTTCGACAGATGGATCCTTTGGAAAATTAATTTTGAGGTCATATGTTCAAAATTTCCAAAGGTCTCAGGGTTTGAGATGAGCTTTTCCCCCAGCTCATGCATAGCCTTCCGTAGCATCCTCCTCAGATTTGTATCAGTTAGAAGTTCGGTGGTGAATCTCCTCTTTTATCTTGTAGACCAGCTGCTTAGAGGATGTCAATCTGCGGATAACCAGGTTCAGCCTTTGCAAAATCAAGTGACTGGAGGTTTTCCAGTCCATGGTTCCCGGCTTCCAGATCTAGAAGCCGAAATAGTACAAATCCAGCCTTTTGTACGGCTTTCTCTTCGCTACTTGATTTCAATGGAACAGCGGGTTTCGGTACTAGGAGGATTTTTTTTTCCCTCTCTTTTGGGCCACTTGTAGACTCTTCTCTATTTTCCTTTTGTTTTGGATTATAGAACGTTTTTATCTATGGATTTTATATACTCTGTTTACCCTTGTCCTGTTGAGACATCAAGGGGGAGTATTTTATTACTGTGGTCTTTCTATACTCTATTTACCCTTTGTCCCTTTGAGACAAAAATGGGGAGTATATGTTTGATTTGGACTGGGATTGTATTTTTAACCGGTTAAGTGATTTTTGTCTCAGAATGACCAAAGAGGGAGTTTGTTGGTTTTTGTGTTGGCTGCATTCTGTTGGACAAAATTACTATCATGTACTGTTGCTGATTTCACAGGGATACCGTATCAGTTCAGAGTCTTCAAATATTCAGAGTTTATTTCTCTGATATAGAAAAGGCCTTATTATAACAAGATCAGTGTCACAAGCGTCAAAAAGGAATTTTCGGACTCCATGAAGACTCTGCAAAGTCTACAGCTCAACAAAAGTCGGATCTCGAGTTTATCGTTCGAACGGCCTAGTGAAACGCCTGGACACTCATCAGTCAGTAACATAAACAATGATGCTTTTAATCAGTGGTTCAGTCAGTTTTCAGAAGTCTTCTTTAGAGATATGTTCATAGATGATTTTGCACAGATTCCAAGTCAAAGAAATCGGATCCCTTGCATCCGTTCAGACGCTCAACTGTACAAGCATCATCCACTCGGACGACGAGAACTTTCTGCCCGAACCGTCCTCTGTGTCGAGAAGCTTCAAACCATTCCAACTTGCATCCGTCCGGACATCTCAGCAGCACGTCTGGATGCCACTTAGTGTTCGATCAGTTATGGGATTTCTTTTCACAACACAGATTTGGGAAGATAGCTGCAACCGTCCGGAATATGTGGATTCCCGTCCGGAAGCCCTCATTCATAAGGCAAGTCGAGCATTCAAATTTCAAACGTCCGGACAACAGTCTTCATAGTTCAGACGCTCGAGCTTCATATATGAAAATTGCGTGCATCAGATCAACTGTCTGGACGACAGATGTTATGGTCCGGATGCGCTAAGCCTTGATATGGAAATTGCGTGTAGCTAAAATGCGACCGTCCCGACGATAGGGCAACCCTATCGGGATGCATCTCAATTCAGGAAAGAATTTCAGCGAATTTTGGAAAGCCGATCGCACAATTGTCTGTCTGGACACCTTATGTCTACTGTCCGGACGGCGCCTAAGTATTTCAAGCCAAACGCTCATTTGAACCTGTATCCTATAAATAGAGGTCCCTAGGCTTGAGAATTGTAAGAATTCGGTTGTGAATTCTGTAATGCTTAGAGTGTTATATTTTAGAGTTACTGTGCTGATCTGCTCACTCTCAAGCTGTTGCCAAGTGCTGTTGTTGTGCTGAAACTGAAGTCTATCTTAGGGGTTGGCCCTAAGATAAATGATTCCATTGAAGACCCCTTCAAGTAGGTGACTTGGTTGGGAGGCGTTTGTGTTGGGTTATACGTTAGAGTTCAAGGTATGACCACTGCATAAGGGTATGTGAGTGCTACTGCTTTGTAACTAACTTTGTCTTCTGAATAGTGGATATTCTAGGTTTGACTGCTCTAGAGTGGTTTTTCTCTTAATTGAGTTTCCACTTCGTCAACAAAATATCTGTCTCTTTATTTTCCGCATCGTGATATTTTGTTGCACACTATTGCACACACTTGATAAATTAGAAGTCCAATAATTTTCACTTAGGATATTGGATCTCTTGCGTAAATAGAACTTGGTGGAGTTTATTCCTTGTTTTAAGCGGCATTACTTGATTGGCATCCTGGGCCAAATAGTGGGCCTTGTTGAACATAATCAGTCACTTTCAAGCTTTGTTCATATTAGGCTTCTTTTATTCAAAGTTCCTTCCAATATATATAAAGGAGACCAAACGATCAAATGTCTAGGGTTACAAAGATTCCCTAATAAACCAAGTCAGAGGCATAGGAGAAGAGTTTCTTCCACCAAGGCAAAGTTAGACTTAGACCATTACAAACCACAGTTGCTACAAATTCTACCTAGACAACAGAATGGAGTGTCTACGTGACATGAGCCTTTGCTTGATCTAGGAGAGGACACACATTTTGAGCTATAAAATAGTTTTTACAGACCAGACTGCAAGAGAAGACAAACTGAAAACTTAAAAAGAAAACAAATACACAGAAAAAACAAACTGCTTCGTTGCCATAAAAAAATGCCCCACTAAAACCATCCACCATCCCACGTGGACGTCCATGTTGCAGCCAGAGGATCCCCATGAATAAAAAAAATAGTCAGTTTTATCCCCTATAAGCGGGAATAACTGCACATACAATACATAATGCCCAACCGCTCAGCCAAAAATCCCGCAAGTGCAACTGCAACATCACGAACCACCGTGGCAAAACTGCTTTTGGCAGGAACCGCCGACAGATTGGTGGCCTACCTAACTGCAACACTCCCTCACCCACAACACGAAACTCAGTAGAATGAAGGAGTGCTCGGGTCTCTAGTTTCGGTGAGAGA
This sequence comes from Alnus glutinosa, assembly GCF_958979055.1. Classification (NCBI taxonomy): domain Eukaryota; kingdom Viridiplantae; phylum Streptophyta; class Magnoliopsida; order Fagales; family Betulaceae; genus Alnus; species Alnus glutinosa. The sequence continues at coordinate 38,334,811 of NC_084886.1, forward strand.
GAGATACTTCGAAAATAAAGAAACTCCCCACGCCACCTCACTCCATACCGCCATTAGCAGCGCTCCCATCGTGAAGTTCAACAAATACAGGACCCGCAACAACAGTTGTAGTAGACAACCCCCTCAAAAGCTCCCAGAATAAGATTTTTGCATCGATTGCTACAAACCCTTCCCATGATGATCACGACACTGGAACAAAAGGATTTTCACCCAAGACCGTGAAAAACAATCATCCCAGAATGGGTTCCAAAGCAACGAAAGAGTAAAACTTCAAAGAGCGAAAAAAACCACAACAAATGCATAAAACTACATCTCAATCCCAAAAAGGGTGAGACAAAAACTGTAACACTTCGGTCCCATATTGAGAAGAAATAAATAGCTCACATAGAGTGGGTGGTTTATAAAGATACTCATGGGTGCTAAGTCCCACATTGCCTAGTTATTAGGTGAAACTGGGCTTTATAAGGGATTCTAGGAAAGCTCCAAATTGACTAGTCCTTTTAGAGTGATAGCGCAGATGTGGCTAGCGCTTTTTCTTGGGTCATTACAAATGGTATCAGAGCCACTTAGTAACGCAATGTCATGTGGTACTGGAGCACTGCATGACGTGGCCTTGACGAGGATGTCAGAGGTTTAAGGGGGGAGTTTGTAACACCCCGATCTCATATTGGGAAGAGATGAATAGCTCACATAGAGTAAGGCCTCGTTTGGTTTGTGGAATGTCTATTTCATTAGGAAAAGGAATAACTATTCCTGAGAATAGATGAAGGTGGAATGAAATAACTATTCCTATTCTTTTGTTTGGTTGTAACAGTGGAATAGAACATTGCATATGTATTCCTTTGTTTGGTATAGTGCAATACATTGGTGAATGGAATCATATTATAATCAAATTTCCTAAAACACCCTTATAATAAAAATATAATTTATATTCTTAAGGACATTTTTTTTTCTTTATTTTAGAAACATAAACAATCATACTATGACTTTTTTTTTTTTTTTTTTTTTTTTTTTTTTTTAATTTCATAGAGTTCATGGCTTTTTTTTTTTTTTTTTCCATATACAATTACGCTACAAAATGATTTGTAAGGAAAAAAAAAACACACACACACACACACACACATATAATCATCATATCACCATCATAAAAAAATAAAAAGAAAAAAAATAGATCATCTGCAAAGCCCTTTTTATTTTATTCTTTTTTATTTGTTTTCCAGCAACAAACATTCATTCTTTGCTTATAAAGTAAAATGATTTATAAGAAAAAAAAAAAACATAATCATCATAAAAAATAAATCATCTGCAAAGCCCTTTTTATTTTATTATTTTTTATTTGTTTTTCAGCAACAAACATTCGCTCTTTGCTTACAAAGTTTTTCTCAAACCTCCGCCAGGCAATTGGAGTCCTCCCGATATTAAGAGGTACTCGTTTTGCTACGTCTAAGTGCATTCTGTAGGCTAAATCATAGGAGAAAAAAAAAAAAAAAAGACTAACCCGCAACAAATTAAGTTGGGTTGAGAAACAGAGAAAGGGGGATGAGAATATAATTGCAGAGATGGAGAGAGATACTGATGGTGCATTTGAGTAATGAATTTTTGAAATCAGAATTAAATTCTTATTCTGTTTGCGAATTTTGAGATTTGACTTTTTAGAAGAAAAAAAAAAATTGAATAAAATATGATTTGTTTATAAAAAGTTGAATAAAATATGATTTGTTTTTGAAAAAGTTGAATAAATATGATTTATTTTTGAAAAAAGTAGAATCAGAATTATATTTTATTTTCAAAATTTTGTATCCAAATACACCATGAGTTGAGAAACAGAGAGAGAGAGAGGGATAAGAGACTTGGATGTTGAGAGGGTTGGGGTTTTTGGGCAAAAGACGAATTTTATTTATTCCCACAGGAAAGGAATAGGTATTCCACTCCTTTTGAGTGGAATACCTATTCCTCTTCGTAAGGGAATAGCTATTCCATGGGAATAACTATTCCCTTAAATAATATACAACCAAACAAAGGAATAGCTATTCAGAAGGAATAGTTATTCCTTTCTATGGGTCTAATCCGCAAACCAAACGAGGCCTAAGTGGTTTATAAAGATACTCATGAGTGCTAAGTCCCACATTGCCTAGTTACTAGGTGAAACTGAGCTTTATAAGGAATTATAAGAAAGCTCTAAATTACTAGTCCTTTTGGGGTGATAGTGCAGATGTGGCTAGTGCTTTTTTTTGGGTCATTACAAATGGTATCAGAGCCACTTAATAACGCCAAGTCATGTGGTACTGGAGCACTGCATGACGTGGCCTTGACGAAGATGTCAGAGGTTTAAGGGGGGAGTTTGTAACACCCCGATCTCATATTGGGAAGAGATGAATAGCTCACATAGAGTAAGTGGTTTATAAAGATACTCATGAGTGCTAAGTTCCACATTACCTAGTTACTAGGTGAAACTGAGCTTTATAAGGAATTCTAAGAAAGCTCTAAATTACTAGTCCTTTTGGGGTGATAGTGCAGATGTGGCTAGTGTTTTTTTTTTTGGGTCATTACAAATGGTATCAGAGCCACTTAGTAACGCTAAGTCATGTGGTACTGGAGCACTGCATGACGTGGCTTTGACGAAGATGTCAGAGGTTTAAGGGGGGAGTTTGTAACACCCCGATCTTATATCGAGAAGAGATGAATAACTCACATAGAGTAAGTGGTTTATAAAGATACTCATGAGTGCTAAGTCCCACATTGCCTAGTTACTAGGTGAAACTGAGCTTTATAAGAGATTCTAAGAAAGCTCTAAATTACTAATCCTTTTGGGGTGATAGTACAGATGTGGCCAACACTTTTCCTTGGGTCGTTACAAAAACTACCTTCTCCTTTCCTTGTGACAACATCACCCTAAAGAGAGAAAACACCCTACCAACTACTAAAAACAAAAACCCAAAACACCTTGGGAGGAGGGAAGCATCCTTAACAAAAAAAAAAGCTTTTTTCCTCCTCGCTCCCTCTTGGAAAAATAACTCCTACGCAGCATAAGCTTTTTTATTTTATTTTTAATTGTTTTTTCATATCGGGCTTCTTGGGCATTATCTTATGTCAACCCAATACCCAACAAAGCCTTTAATACTTCAAAGCTTAATCCAATTTTCAGGGGTAAAAGCACCACCAAGAGAGAGGGAAAAAATAGAATCATAACTACTGTTAATATGCTCGACAGTGGGAGAATCAAAATTACAGTTAATGATATAAAGACTCCAAGTTTTGGTGGCTAGAACAATGAGGTCATACATGCAGAGCAAATGGTTGAAAGTAGATTTTTTTTGGTGGACCACAAAGACGACCGTTTTTATTTCATCAAGGAGCCACAAACTGATGTTTTTTTTTTAAGTTAGTAATTAAATTAGACACACGTAGTTATATAATTAAATATAGCGTGACATACTAATGAAATCTATCAAAATTTGAACGCAATTTGATAATAGAGAGTATAGGGACAGAACTAGTAACAAGCTTGGGGGGCTTCAGTCCCACCAAACCTCAAAATGTTCCCCATAATTTTATTAAAATACCCCTATAATTCTTTTTGAAATACATTTTTTACCCCCATAAGTATTATTATTTTTTTAATTTTATCCCCTACTTGATTTTGTTGATTTGTTGGTCAATCGGAATATTTTTCATTTCAAGTAAAAAATATTTTATAGATTTATTAGTGCATATATTATCACATTTAAATAATGACGTAAAAAATACACACATATACATATATATAATTAATGTGAAGATTTGTAAATCAAATGTGACAAAATGAACTTTCTCGACCGATGATGAATGCCAGCTTGCCGTGCACGGTGTGCAACGCGTGACTGTAATTTACAGGGTCAACACACTAATGTTGGCATCATCGCAATCGCCAATCGCCAATCGCCAATCGCCAATCGCAATGTAATGTTGGCCATCCGTTCCCACGGAAACGTCGAAAAGGATATTATTAGTCCTAATTGCAAAAAAAGAATAAAAAAAAAAAGAAAAAGAAAAAAAAGAGAGAATATTATTAGTTGTTGACATCGCAGATTCGCAAAAGACGCCTCCTACCAACCCAAGGTCCCAAGCCATGTGATTTGAATAAATGCCGTGTATTAAAACAACCCTCAGCCGGCGCCAAGCAACACATGCTCTGGATCCCAATGTCACTCTTTCTTGCAGCAACTCATTATCTTCCCATTTAATACCAATTGTCCATTTCTACAATTTTATATGATTTCTTTATTTATTCTTAATCCATCTGAGATATAATTTTTCTTTTCTTCAGAATTCAGTGTCATCGGCCCTTAATTTTTATCAATCATTGTATCAAAGTGAAAATTTGGCAAATTAACAATAAGTCATAGCACTAAAGTAGTTGATTATCAAAAAGTAATATTAGAAATTATATTTTTATTTTTTTAAAATTGATTTAATTTTTAAAATTATTATTGAATTAAAATTTAATAGTTATGAATTACATATGCAATAATAATCTTAAAAATAATATAAATTTTACTAGAATAAAAAAATAATTCTAACACTACCTCGTCACACGAAAATATTAGCTATAAAAATTATTTCACACAATTATTGATAAAAAAAAATAAAATATAAAAAATTCAAGTAATCGCGTCCCGAGGGCCCAGGCCCCAGGGGCACATCTGGGACCCATCAAAGGACGCACTGTAGAGTATAGACAGCTCGTTATGCCTGTCACCGTGGTTACGTGCAGGAATAACGCAATTTTTATACTAAAAAAATAATTAATAATTGTAATAATTACACTAATAACAACAGAGGAAATTATGTCTGAACACTCTTGCCTCGTCTCTGTGAATCTTCAATCTTCCCTTCCTTCTGCAGCTCCACCGACTTCTCATTTCCCGAAAGAACCCCACTTTTCTCCATATTTACGACCCTAACCCATCAAATTAGGGCTTGTTTTCAATGAGAACTTCCTGAACCCTTCTTCTCTTCAATTCCTCACCTTTTTGTCTCTGTTCTCTTTGTTTGTCTGAATCCTCCGGGTCCACTCGGCGAGTGGGATAAGGAAAATGCTTGAGTGGTGCCTGGGAGCCCGCCGAGTCCGCCAAGTCCAGCGGACGGCTTGCCGCGGCACATTGTGGTTCCTATCCCTCCTCCTAACGTTCGTCGTGCTACGAGGAACCATTGGCGCCGGGAAGTTCGGGACCCCCGAGCAGGACTTCAACGAGATCCGCGAGCACCTCATTCACTCGCGCGGCAGGCGCGTGGAACCCCGCCGCGTCCTCGAGGAGGTCCAGCCCGAGCCCGAATCAGACTCCGACCAATCCAACAACTACGCCAACTTCGATATTTCGAAGATCCTCGTGGACGACGAACCGGAGGAAAAACCTGACCCGAACAAACCATACAGTCTCGGCCCGAAAATCTCGGACTGGGACCAGCAGCGAGCTGAGTGGCTGAAGAACAACCCGGAATTCCCGAACTTTATCAGACCGAATAAGCCCCGGGTCCTTCTGGTGACCGGTTCGTCCCCGAAACCCTGCGAAAACCCTGTCGGCGATCACTACCTGTTGAAGTCCATCAAGAACAAGATCGACTACTGTAGGCTCCACGGGATCGAGATCTTCTACAACATGGCGCTCCTGGACGCCGAGATGGCCGGTTTCTGGGCGAAACTCCCACTAATTCGGAAACTCCTCCTCTCGCACCCCGAAATCGAGTTCCTCTGGTGGATGGACAGCGATGCGATGTTCACCGACATGGCGTTCGAGGTCCCCTGGGAGCGCTACAAGGACCACAACTTCGTGATGCACGGTTGGAACGAGATGGTCTACGACGACAAGAACTGGATCGGGTTGAACACCGGTAGCTTTCTATTACGGAATTGCCAGTGGTCGCTGGACATTCTCGACGCGTGGGCTCCGATGGGTCCCAAGGGAAAGATCCGAGACGATGCCGGGAAGATCCTCACGCGAGAGCTCAAGGGCAGGCCGGTCTTCGAGGCGGACGACCAGTCGGCTATGGTGTATTTGTTAATGAAGGGAAGAGACCAATGGGGAAATAAAGTGTATCTAGAAAGCGCGTATTATCTTCACGGTTATTGGGGGATTTTGGTGGACAGGTACGAGGAGATGATGGAGAATTACCATCCGGGTCTGGGCGACCACCGCTGGCCGCTCGTGACTCACTTCGTCGGGTGCAAGCCGTGTGGGAAGTTCGGGGACTACCCGGTGGAGCGGTGCCTGAGGCAGATGGACCGGGCGTACAACTTCGGGGACAATCAGATCCTGCAGATCTATGGGTTCACGCACAAGTCGCTGGCCAGCCGGAGAGTGAAGCGGGTCAGGAACGAAACAAGCAATCCGCTCGATGTGAAGGACGAGCTCGGGTTGCTCCACCCAGCTTTCAAGGCTGTCAAGATATCTTCGACGGTTTCTTGAGTCCTGTTTGCAACTCCACGTTACTCTTTCTCTGTTTCACATTTTGGTAAGTTATCGATACGAGTCAATGTTAATGTTGTATGTTATTCTAAGTATTGTATTATCCTAATCACTTGAAATTATATTGATTTTTGGAAGAAATCACAGCAATTCTTATTACCTTCAATTTTGATCGTGACCATCAGTATCATATACTAGTTACAAGTAGTGCATTTTACTTGTTTCCTTTTTGTTGGGTGTCTTGGATCTGTTTCATGCTATCATCTTGGATGTAATTAGGGCAAATGCCTTTTCACTGGTTGCTGGTGCATTGTACTGCTGCTTCTGGCTTTGAAGGGACAGTTTGATAGCCTTAAGACTTTGAGGCATGAAAAAGTTCAGGCATCATGAACTGCTTTTGGGTTTTGGTACAAAGGGGGGAGAGATTGAAGGGTCACATAACCTTCCTTTAGATTTTCTTTAGATCAAGGAACTAAGTTACTTTTTACTTCTCTATTCAAATAAACTCCACAATAGCTTCTTATCATTTTTCTAGGAAAAAAGCGAGGAAATATATATATTTTTTAATAAAATGATGGTAAGTGGAGCGAAAATGCTACCTTAGATTTAGGGTTGCGCTATTGGTTCCTTTGGGTTTTTCTTGGTTTGGGGAACACCAAGAGAGTCTATTGGAGGGAGTTTTTGAGAGTTTTCCTACATTTATGAAAGGGAAGGGAATGAGATTCGGAAAGTATGTTGGTTAGTGCTCTTATAAAGATGAGAAATTTATATGAAAGGCAATTACCAAATCTCTTTAGATTTGGTCCACAATTTATGACCTTTGCAATTGATTTAATGGAAAAGGACAGGCTTTGGTCAGTGGTTTGCATCATATTCATGTTCATTTTATGAAATTGCAGCATGAACACATTGATAGAGTTCAGCTGTTGTTCCTTAAAAGTCTCATTAATGCTGCATGGAACGCTAGCTGGATGGAATATTTGACTAATAAGCTGGATTTTTGGGCTCCAAACCTTTCTTATAATATACTAACAAGATTCAGGAATCAAAAGCTCACAGCGCCATATTTTATGCAATTTTGCTTGTATTTTTGGAATTGGAAAGAGAGGAACTCAAGTTTGTGGCTGCTTTTTACAGATATAGGAAGCATTTCCATCTCCCCAATTGATGAAGATAATCCCCAAGCCGAGAGTAATGTTGTTTGTTTATTTGCATGTAGATAGATAAGTTCCCATAACTCTAGACTCTAGCTTACCATACCCATAAAGCAACTCCCACAAATTGCTGTACCGAAGGAAGCAGCTTATACTATTAAGCAGACCAAATTAACATGAGATAGCGCCAATCTTATCCTATGATGCCTATAAGGATATTTTCAGACAAGGAAAAAAGTGTCGGCCAAAGGGAATGGCCTGGCCGGGCCAATGGCCACTCCGGAGCTTTCACGCCGACTTCTTCTTTATCCTGATTGGCTGATTGTGTTCGAGCGGTCAGCAGTCTAATGTGCTGTTTGAATTGTGGGCGCCGAGAATGCTGCAATTTGGAGGCTGCAAAAAGGAAGACGACAAGAATAATTGTATGCATAGGATTTGAATGGCGCTCTCTGCATACCAAGATGAAAATTTGACGACAAGAAAAATCTGCATACCATACATGGAATACCAATCAAAATTGAGGATCGAGCTGGAAAGACAAAACATTTTACACTTATGTTGTCCATGGTATTGTGCGTCTGTTTGATTACAAGCAAAACTGCTTCGATATGGTATTAGCAATATTGTATCAAGTACCAACAGCTCTATTTTCATGGCAATTACACAAATGAAGCCATCAAATAAATTTAGAATCCCAGAATTTGAAATCTTCACTATTATCTATGATAATGGTCGCTAAATTTTGTAACGATGGTAATATTTAGTTTGGCAGTTTAACCGGACATTCTAATTACACATTTATCGGTCCACATGACATGATCCATTCAATAAATTAGAATACTAACATTTGTGGATTTGATAAAAATTAGGAATGAATATGTAGATTGATACACCAAAAATCCACCTATGAGGGCTTGGGCTGGTTAGCCTGTTGAACGGGGCTAACAAGCCCAGGCCCAAATCAGCCCAATAATGTTATTCACGTGGCTGCAAAGGAACAGGTGAACCCACGAAGTACAATGAACATGTTTGGTAACCAAACCCCATTTAAACTCATTGCCTTTTTGCCCATCATCAACAGTAGACATGCGTGACATTTTTGAACCAAACCCTGCCTCTGTTGCCAAAGTCAGTCTTTTTGTTTGAATTTTATTTCCGTTGAATGCTTGGTCCTCTCGCCCAGTTAAGTTCCTCCCGCCTAGCTAATGTGCGCCTCATGCCCTCATCCCCTCTTCTCACAACTTTCCTTTCTTTCTCGCTTGACTCGCGCCATCAACCCACCGACACCACCATCACGCCATCACACGCTCAGTCCCCTTCCCATCTCCAGCTCCTCTCTCTCATAATCGCTTCTGAAAATTGATCTCCTCTCTCCATATCCCCTCAGTCACAATCGAATAAAGGAAAAGCCTGTGAGATTCCCATTTTCGAGCCAAACGTCATCTCAGCGCCATGCCCTGTAATTTAGACAACAGGCAGAGATTTGTGACCGTTTCCCCATCAATTAAGTTGGTGGTTGGGGTAATAATGGAGAGAGGTGAGGAAGGATAGAGGAAAAATTGATGGCGCGAGACAAGTGAAAAAGAAAGGAAAGTCGTGAGAAGATGGGTTGAGGGCATGAGGCGCACATTAGCTGGGCGGGGGGAACTTAGCTGGGCGAGAGGACCAAGCATTCAACGGAAAGAAAATTCAAACAAAAAGACTGATTGTGGCAGTAGAGGCAGGGTTTGGTTCAGAAATGTCACGCATGTCTACTGTTGTTGATGGGCAAAAAGGCAATGAGTTTAAATGGGGTTTGGTTACCAAACAGGTTCAATATCATCCCCCAACAATACTCACGTACCTCTGGACTTGTTCCCTATGCTGTTCTTCACCCTTCTCTTGGGGGATTTGGATCCCAAAAGAATTTGAGATTATCAAATATTCTATTCCTGGCCCTCCATTATATCCAAAGGATGAAAATCTGCCACAGTTTTGAAATTCAAATTTTAAACTCATCCCTCTAAACATATCAAACATACCTCTGATCCAAAACAAAAGATTCAAAAGAAGATAAGAGAAAGTTTTCTCATTTGGGGAAAAAAATGTTTCTCCGACTGAACCAACGCCTGAGCGTGGGGAGCACAGAGACTTTAACCAACACTTGGGCTTTCCCCGCTGGAGAATCAGTCACCGAACCACATCAGCCCACACCACACCCAGGTGGAAGCTGACCTCGGGCAGCTTGCTCGCTCCGCATGGGCACGAGCCCCTAGCATCTTCCTCTCCTAGGACCCCTGGGTTGCGCCGTCCAGGAGATAGGTCTGGACCACATCCATCAAATCCGGCATGGTTTCCACGAGCAGCGGCGAGGGGATCTCATTGAGATTGATTCTGAGCCCCACGGGCTTCGGCTTTGGGTTGTCTCTGAGTTCTTCCCTTGAGTCGGTGAGTTCCATTATCCGAGTCTCCGCTCCGAGTTTTTCTGGATTTTGAATGTCATGTACATCCCCTTTTGAAGTTTGAACAAATCCATACAAAAGAATTTGATTTGCTGCAGTCAAATTTTTAATCTGTTTTTTTTTTCCTAATGAAACCTGCCTGTGCTTTGGAATACAGGTTATGCTTTTGGAAGACTACTTAGTGGTTTTTTGTTGTTGAGTGTGATGCAGAAGAACATGATGCAGCAGCCAAGAATTATGGAGGTCAAGATAAAATGCCTTATGAAATTGAATTGAAAATACAAATATAATGAAATCTCTGGAAGATAATGGAATGTAGATGATGTACTTGAATTTGTAATTTCTAGTTTGTATTTTGAGCTCTTTACTTTGTTTCCGTAGTTTACAATTGTTTGGTTTTTTTGATATCATAATTTGTAGCCGTAGAACTCTTGCAAGTGTAATTATATATACTGAAACCAGCTCAGTCCCTTCTGAAAGAAATTGTTAATGTCAGTGGAAATGCAGTTCACATAAACAATGAAAAATATGTTGAAAAGCTATGTCGTGGAAGTAGTATGACGACCCCCTTTTTTTTTTTTTTTATACAAAACATGAAACGAGTCATCGCAGTGGCACGACTACGTTTCGCTCAACCAACATAGACACATGCCCCATAACATGTACCTGATATACATAGTTACATCTACAGCAGAATAAATCATGATACCATTGCACATAGCGGAAAAGCATAATTAAAAATAAACTTGTTATCTATATAAACATGAGCCATAACACAAGTCTATCTGTTTAAGGTTTAACTATACATAACTATTGCAAAAGAATGGTTTATACAAAATAATATGTGACACACACGTCACAAGCCATATACAAAAGTACTCAAAAATCAGGACGCCACAGTCCTATCCCACTACGATTGTCACTACGGGCTTCAATCGTAGTAACTCAAATAGTGTGCTACCGGATCATCATCCGCCTCAGGAGTACCTGCATCACAGGAATATCATCTACACAGTTGTGGTAGTATCCACATCTGCATAGGTGAAATTATGAGTTCACTGCCTTAGTATAAAACATACTAAGACCTCGATGGTATAAGACTAAATGAGTTTTCACAATGAACCAACCTTTATTTTATTTTTAGTCGTGTGAGCATTATATTAGCCACAATTTACCAATAGCTAATGTAGCAAACACCGACTATTCAGAAAACATTCAAAACATACTTTATAGCTGTGAAAATATGTAGAAGTTCCAGTCATCCCTCCTTGGAAGTTTCTACATATAGACCCCTCTATAATAATACTTTTCATCGGTCGCTCAGACATATGTGCACACGATCACTCCATCACAGATATCACATATACACATAAGTCTTAAGCAAGAAACATGGCATCGTACTCTTCCATACTAGGATAACATCCTTCAACAAAACACTCGCAACACCATCTCTAATTGTATTTCAGCTTCGTGCCTTGATCATCAATAGATCATGAGAGCACTAAAGTTAAACTCAATTATGCTAACACGTCTTTCTTGAAGAACAAAAACAGTCAACCTTCTTACTCATAGACATGCCATTACTTGCACCTAGGCAGTCATGTATCCATGTACTTTCAAGTTCAATGTATGATATCTTAATACATGCGACTATCCGATAGAAATATACATAAGCGCTTTCCATTTAAGACACTTGTGCATACTAACACGTCTAGTAAAAGCTACTCATAACATAAAAACATCACTCAAAAAACAATGATATACATGATATGCATGAACTGAGGCTATTAATGCTGTTGATACTGATATGTTGTTGATACTGTTATGCTGCTGATACTGTTATGCTGCTAACATTGTTATGCTACTGATACTGATACTGCTGATACTAATATACAGATATTGTTGTGGTATGTATGCTCTATACTACATGCTCTATGCTCTGTGCTTAACCAATATTTGTTTCACTACTGTATCATGCTAAAAATCATGCTATTACTAAATCATGTTTCCTTAAAACTAAACAAATCCAACCTTTTATCAAATACTTTGAAATCATTCAAAACAGAGTTTCTTTATAAAACCTAAACAGTTTCAACATAACATGTTCTCAAACTCAAAACATAGTTTCATAAAACATAAACAGTTTCAACATGACATGTTCTCAACAATTTGCATAATTTAAATCCCAACCGCAGAACATACTCAAATACTTTAAATCAATTCAACACATTTCACTCTTGCATCATTTCTTAAACATCATTGATATAGTTTAAACATAATCGAAACTAATCAAACTATCTCAATACATACATTTCATCATATGGTTGGTTCAAATTTATAAAACAATATACATTTTACAAATCCATAATATATATAAATATATTTTCCTCAATGAGTAGAATATCCACTTCAGGTCGCTTGTACTCCCAAATATCCAAACGACTCTAAGCTCAACCGTAAAGTGCTGCTAAAAATACAATACATTGCATTAGTTAGCATTCTAACTAATAATCACGTTAGGTAGCTTTTTGAATCGCTCAAAAAGCCACATTGCTAATTTACCCATATAACTCTAAAATTCCTAATTATTTTATTAAACTCAATATTGCTAACCCATAAGCATTACTTAGGGTTAATCACAATCATATAGCATTTTAACAAAATACCCAAAACTATCGTCCATGGAAAACTTACCAAAAATTCACCAAGCAATGACCTAATGCTCGGGAAGCTCCTAGCAACTCCAAACCACACCAAACCTAGAGAAAATACCAAGTTAAACTCATTTCTTTAAGATTTATTAAAAATCTCCAAAAAAAATGTGAGTTTAGCTATTTACCTCAAAACGTTCTGTCAAAACGTAGATCGGGCTTCAAGGATTACGTTATTGAAGTCGGATCTAAGATTGGACGGCTGGATTTCAAGATATTACGGTTTTTAAGTGAAAAATCGTAGAAAATAGGGAGGAAAAATCGAGCTGCCGAAAGGGAAAAAGGGCGTTCTGCCCTCTTTAATTCAGACCCCGTCCGGATGGGCATCACAAACCGTCCGGACGCGCGCCATTTAGGTAGACCGTCCGGACAGGCACTAACCACCGTCTGGACGAGCGCCGTTTAAGAAGGCGTGCGCCGTATAGCAGGCCATCCGGATGGACACCGACTACCGTCCGGACGCACGTCGTTTAAGTAGACGTGCGCCACTTGTTGCAAACCGTCCGGACGCTTTAAAGCAGGCGTCCGGACGGGCAACCATCAGAGGCCGCCCAGACGCACCAATTCACGTCCGGACGCGCCAAATTTAATTCATCATTTTCCACATTTATTTCTTCATTTTCCACATTTATTCGATTTCTAATTAATTTTCTCTTATTCCCTTTTACGTAGCTCATTTCTTTGGCCCAAAAAATATTCTCTGCGCGTCCCATTATATTTTCCAGTCGTCTAGTTAATTTTAGTTGTCAATTCTATTAAATTTTATTCCTAAAACAGCAAATAATATTTGGGACATCACAGGTAGAATAGGAGCTTTGGAACTTTCCTATGAACTCAAAGCAGAATTGTACAGTAATGGACTCTTATCGGCCAAGAAACATGAGCTTCAAGTTAAAATTGCAAAGCTTATTTCCTGCACTAGCACTCCAGGCCAAGTCTAGGCATTTCTGCAGCTTAATAGATGCAATAGTAATTAATGCAAACTTTTGTAACAGGAGCCAAAGACTAACTTCTAGTAAGCTCTCATTTTTGCACATATAGATTAAAGACTACCAATCTACCATGGTGTGTTTGAACTAACCCAGCTCAGATTACTCAGGCTTCAAGAACAATTAGAGGTCATAGTTTCTAAAGCCTGTTAGAATTGTGCAAGTTGGCTGCTAAAAAAACTGCCCAAGTGTTTCCTTAATTTCATGTTAATCTTAAGTAGCACTGAAATAAGTTGTACCTCTCATTTCACGAACCCCATTTGGTGGACTGATGAAATATGTTTAGCAAACTGAAAAATGCTGTAGATTTCTGTGCTAAACTTGTATTAATGTATTATTGCAGTTATTATGGTAAATAACCTGCAAAATTGGAAAGGTTTTCAAGTAAATTATCATTTGAAAAGTGGATATGAGCCCTCAACTTCCCTTTCTGTGACTGGCTATTTATATTGGATAGATGAAAAACCGTTTAAGTTGTTCATTTTGTTCTGCATATCAACAGTGAACTTATATTAACAATAGGCATAGCCATATGTGCAAATCGTCGTAACATATCAGAAAAATAACTCCAAAAATATAGATAAACTAAGCTTGAAAATCTGAAGTACCAAATTTCCTTCATAAACCCATGAGTATCAATAACTTCACCAAAATTTTATCCATAATCGACCAAACATTTTTAAGACAGAGACAAAGAAGTTCTTCCTACTACATTTTCATACAAAAGTAACATAACTCCAATACAAAAATGTTATACACAGAACACCAACTCGCCAAAACAACAAAAAATTACAATTCTTGTCCACTGTTTAACCTCGCGCCACCACACCAACCTGATTAATTTTTCCAAGTGTCGATAGAGAAATCAATATCATGTACATATTTCAAAATCAAAGTTAATTTTTAAAATTAACTCAATAAGAATATGCAAAAGAAAAAATTATCTCCAATCGTAAGTTTGTTACTTACCAAAAAAATTTATGAAGTTCCCATTTGCATTTGTGCTATTAGCAAGGGATGTTGGTGTAAGATTTAACTCATTAGTTCCCTTAAAAAAAATAAAATTATCATTTAATAAGGCTCCTATGAGATGCATTATTATTTTCAAAGCATGAATAAAATGTATATTTTTACCTGACTAATATAGGTAGCATTATTTGATACTTGAAAAGATAAGGACAATGAACTTTTATCAAATGGTCCCTACATAATTATCACAAAAATCACAAAAGAATAGTAAAAATTGTCTCTATATAATCACAACAATCATAGAAAAACATTTTAATTTGTTGGAAGAGTAAAAATGGTGAAGTGACCGGTAGAAATTCATTGAGGCTAATTTCGCATCTATGTTGAAACGATTCTTCAAATGTTGTCCTTAGTACTGAATAAGGCACTTGATCAATTCGCTATATTATAAAACAAAAATAAAATCTCATTAACAAAAGCCACAAATAGAGAGTGGATTTGGACATCTCATAATTTGTAAAATGATTTTAGGCTATTTCTTCTTCTTTATTTTTTTTTTTTTCTAAGTAGGCTATTTCACTATAAACTCAAATAATGCTTACTTGATGAGAATGACTTTCTACATGCAAGTAAGAGTTGCCATCCCAAATGTTAAGGGAGCAATTAAGTTCATGTGAATAAGAAGAAAATGTAATTAATCAAATAATGAAACTCAAATCTAATAGACGAATACAAATTTATAAAGCTATAATGTTACCTAAGATGAATCTTTTCCAATATTACTTTTTGCTGTAATTTTTTTTATTCTTCTTTGGTTGCTTCTCAACCCAACCTTTAAATCGTTTTTAACCCTTTTGACCTTCCTTCTTCTTGATCCCTAGCTTTGACCGTTTCAAGTAATTTCTCAATGGATAAGGTGTGATTTGCATTTTCATTTTCATTGCCATCTAAGTATCTAACAATGACAATTGAGCTCCATTATCAAGAGTGACACTCAAACCCTTCTTAATATCTTGAACTTGCTTTTGCATTTCTTTAACCAACTTCTCTACAAAATCATATGCATCTTCATTGTCAATTGCTTTGATGGCTAATTCCACTAGCATTGGACATAATCTTTTATATCGTTGTGCAACATTAAAATTCATATCATCTTCCATATTATTCGTCATAGTATTTAAGATGTATTCACTTTTCACTTCTCTTGTCCACCTCTTCAAAATGTATGTACTAGGAATTATCTTTATATAAAGCCAGTCAAAAATTTTCAAAGCATAGCAACACAAAATCCCAAATGTTTCGAACTTCCTACAACTACATGAAATTATCTGATTGGCAGGGTCGCAAACTACTTTATACTCTCTACTTTCATCAAAAATCCCAACAATATATTCATGAACTAACTGGCTGTCATTACAATGTTTTATGATTGCTGTTGATGCATAGTCATACTCATCATGAAATTTTTTAAATATCACATGAGTATATGTTTGTGCTACCTGCTTCAACAAAGGGGAATTATTCAATCCTAATGTAAGCAATTTTTCTCGAGCATTAAATTCAGCCTCCAATTCCTTATGTCGCTTTTGCTCTACAAACTGTTCAAAATGTTGAAAAAATTCAACCATACTCAAATATGATTTTAAGTAACCTTTCAAGTCAGCATTCAAGCTTTCATTGAGTTGAGTACTTCTCACTCCCAAAGTAAAGGTATTCTTCGTGTGGCACCTGACCCATTTTGTCTTTAATTTGTATATACCGTCCAACCAACTAACTGAGCCGACATTATAGTTCTGAATCATTTTCTCCTAAGCATTTTTAAATTCAACTGAATCATTATACTCAAACATATAAGATTTAAAGTCTCGTAGAAAATGAGAATCATCTTTCATCAAATTCCCCATATGCTTGATGCCATTTTGCATGATGTGCCAAGTACATAATCCATGCCAGATTTCTGGCATCACCTCACCTAATGCCTTTACCATTGCAACATCTTGATCTGTAAAGATCGATCGAGGCTTTTTACCTGCATGTGCATCTAAAAAACTTCCAAAAAGCCATTTAAATGACTCTACTGTTTCATCATATAGAAGTGCAGCCCCAAAAATCACAACCCCTCTATGGTGATTAAAATCAGTAAAGACAGCTAAGGGCCTCAATTCTTTATTAGTGCCGAATGTAGTATCAAAGGTCATCATGTCACCAAAATAGACATAGTCAGCAA
Organism: Alnus glutinosa; assembly: GCF_958979055.1. Taxonomy (NCBI): domain Eukaryota; kingdom Viridiplantae; phylum Streptophyta; class Magnoliopsida; order Fagales; family Betulaceae; genus Alnus; species Alnus glutinosa. Next base: position 38,351,748 of record NC_084886.1, read on the forward strand.
TCATTCTTGCATCTGCCCAAAAAATGTTGTTAATTTTTTCTTCATTATCTAATTGGACTGCGTAATGAAATACTGGATTTTTATTAATTTGTTCTTGAAGGTACTTCAATAAGCTTGCTGCTTCACCATACATCAAGTTCCTTTACAGTTTTGTTCGAAGATAGTTTTTTTGATCAAGCTCAGTATATCTAAGATTTTTCCTACCACCAGCCTCTCTAATCATCAGCGCATGGGTTGCCTTAGGAGAGATTCCAAAAGCATAAGCCAAATCAATTTCATATGCTTGAACTTCTGACATTATGCGACCTCATTATATAAATGGTTTCTTCAAGATGCAGAAAATGATTATGTTTGGCTACAAAATCATAAACCTTATACTTTCCAATCTCTCGTACTAATGAAACATGCAACCGTATAACACAATCAGTCCTTACTTCGTCTTGATGACAATTGTAAAGATGATTTCGCTTGTCTACTCTTCGAACACCTTCCTTAGAACAAGTAAATCCCCTTGATGTTATTTTTCCATCTGACTTACTTTTAATTAGAAAACCTTTCTTCACACCAAAACCCATTTGCTTTCCACAATTTTCCCAATGCTTCCATGCATCTTCTATGGTATTAAATTTCATACCAACGTGAGGTATCCAATCTGTTTGGGTATTCAAATTGGGAGAGGAATCATCCACGATGACATCCATCCTTTTTTTTTTTTTTGTTCTTTTTCTTTTTGGTGTAAAAGTAGATTTCTGTCATTTTTTTTAAAAAAAAAAATCAAAAAAAAAAATCAAAAAATGCTAAATAAAAATCAGCTCCTATTTATTCTTTCATTCTTTCTTCACGTATATATTTCTCGCATACTTCAAGTTTTTTTTTTTTTTTTGTAAGTACATTCTAGATATAGATTTTTTTTTTTTACCAGTTTGAGAAAAGAGAGGACTATGTTAAGACTGTAGAAGGAAGCCCGTGGATCATTGCGGACCATTATTTTGTTATACGGAAATGGTCCACAAATTTTAGACCATCAGTGGAGAAAATCTAAAAAAAAAAATGGTTTGGGTTCGTTTCCTTGAGCTACCAAAAATAAAAAGACGAAAAAGAGAAAAAGTCATTTCTGTGAAAATATATATATATAAGAGGAAAAGACATAAGATTTGGAGAGTACTTACAGAGAAATTTTTTTTGCTTGAGGTTTGCTTAAGGAAGAACTGAAGAATTGATTTTTTTTTTTTTGCTTGAGAAGCTGTAAAACTATGGCAAATGTTCATCATTTGGATCTAATGGAGGGTCAGGATTAGAACATTTGAGAATCTCAAATTCTTTTAAAGTTGAGGGGATCCCGGTCCTCTCTTGGGTGCTCCCTTATTAGTACAGTATTATTCTTCCATCCACAAAACATGGTAGACTAATAGGCCTAGTGGTATTTGTCTTGCTAGAGAAATGATAGACAGGGGACGGTCCGTCTGTTTATAATAAAAAAAAAAATATTTTGTTAAAAAAAAGTCTAATCCTTTATTCATTGTTTCTTTTTTTTTTAACAAATATATATTTTTATTATAAAAAGACTGACAGGGGACGGTCAAAGGTCCACTGTCTATCATTTCTCGTCTTGCTATACTCCAATTCGGACACATGCCAATCTCTATTACTAATCTCAAGGATAATCTTGCCTACTATGTCAACAATTTGCTTATGTGTTGTGAATATATTTTCACTTAAGTCCATGTATTGGGAATATATTTCAAAAATACAACGGAGAAACTCAAGAACAAACATCATAAAAGCATAACATAAAATAATAAAAAATTTGCAAGGTAAGAATACTACCTCAATCGGCTACTTGATGTTTTGGGTCTGATTTGTATCCTCTTTCTCCTTCTTTAATCCACACGTGTAGTCTAGGCTGGGTTTTGATACATCTAAACCTTCTTCTTAATTCTGATTATGAGACCAAGATTGTGATCTCTAATGCCTACACAAGATCCATTTAAATAGGATTATATCTCCAAGTGAAAGCATGATTAGGTTTCCTTGTCAAAGTAGGACTTGGAAAACCTAGTTGTCTACTACACTAATACACGACCAATGGGGGTTACTTGTGCAATTAGGTCAAGCCCAGTAAGGGATAATAATCACCTTGAGAAGTGACATAAATGAAAAATAAAACTAGATCCAATAGGCATAGGATACTTGTCATCTGATGACATGTCCTATGTTACTGTCAATCACCATTTATTCCACTAAAAATTGTAATTGTCCAATAGTATTTATTTTGATTAATCAAAACTCCTAGTGACATCTTATAATTGTAATTGATGCCTCCATGAAATATCCATAGGCAAATTAAAGACATAAATATACTGTCACTTTAACTCACTATCTCTTAATCCTTGAGCACCCGATTTAATATATTAATTACTCTTGTACTATTGAAATAATATTTCAATTAGTACATTTTATTTTAGTAACTCCTTACTTAAATACTTCGGCCAAAGATTCAGAAATCAATTCCCAATCTTTTTTTCTAAGCCATAAAGGGAAAAAGGGTCAGGCCAAACATCAATAAGAGTTGAGAATAGAATACATACTTGAAGAACAACGTATTAAACCGAAAGATTGTTGTGAGGCTGCCCATTTAGAAGCCTTCCAAGAAGGAAAAAGACCAAGTTGAATCTGGATGTCTCTAACAATAGGCTATATTTTCCATTGATTTAATGCTAGCTGGATTGTTGATTGCTTGAATAGTCAGTAGAGAGTCTCCTTCTAGGAAAAGAGACAAATTAAAGTTTGCCTTAGGATAACTCTTTGGAGGTGGAGACCAAACATCAAGGCTTAAAGTGGAATTTTTCCAAGCATGTACATGGTTATTGAAAGTGAGATAGCTTGACTTTTTTCAAAAAACTGGCAATATCAATTTTAGACCCTCAGTAAATTCTACATTTGAGGAAAAGGTGTTGACCAGTCTCAGTAAATTTGAGTCACAGACTCAGATTCTGAATTCTCACACTCAGTCTATAGCAAAGTTAGAAGTCCAACTTGGACAACTAGCTAAGTCCTTTAATGAGAGAGAGATATGGAAGTGTTCTAGTCCACCTGTTATTAATCCTAGGAATGGAGGGATAGTCATTAATCCAAAGGTGGGAGAGACGAAGATCGAACCAATAGGGCAATTAGAAAAGATAAAACTTGCCAAGGGTAAGGGAGTGTTTACTGAAGCACCACACTCCACAACAAAATTCCTTGAGGCACATTTTAAACTTGAAGTGCTTTATCCTCTAAGTCTCAAGGATCCGAATGGGCACGAAACGATAAATTTTGCCCAACCACTGCCAGACACAAATCCATTCATTAGCAATGAGTTTTGATGGGTCTGGCTGAAAACGTTAAACTTAGCGCTCTTGGGAGGCACCTCAAGTAACTCTGTTCCATTGTTTATATTTCATTCTGTTGTTATTTTTAATCTTTCACTTTCTTTTTTAGTTTTATTTTTCAGGTTAAGTGTTCCTACCTCTAAGTTTGGGGGGGTATGCTTTTAGCCATACCTCCCCATTCAGGTTTTCTTTATCCCTTAACCATGCTTTCGTTTTGTACACATTGGGGACAATGTGTTATTTTAAGTTTCGGGATATAGAAGTACATTTTTACACTTAGTCTGAATTTTGTACAAAAAATTTTCAATTTTTTTTTTAAATTTCTTTGTGAATATCTATGTTGTTTTGTAGAAATTAGTTGATTTATAATTGTGATTTGCTTTTCATTGACAATTTTATAATTTTGAACACATGATCACATAATTAGAAAGTCTAAGTTTGCTTAATTACTTTTGGCTATGAATTTCACTTGTAGAATTTTGAAAACCATGACATACATTGGCATATTGTTTGTGGGATATGTACTTAAGTTAATACCTTGCATACAGTTTTTAGTGTCTCGGAAAACCAAGATTACTTGTTAGATGGATGATGTGGGCATAAAAAATAATAAATAAATAAATAAATAAAAACTTCATTGAGTAACCGGACCTCTTGCCTCATTAAGCATTAAGTATTCGTGTCAAAAGATGCAAGTTAATAAAAAATGATTAGTTTGACTTCGTAGTTCTTTTTTACTTGAGTTATTAAGCCCTTAGGCATGCTTTACATCTAGTGCCCTAAATCCATCTGGTTTGGGAGTCACTGGCCTAACATAGGTCATTTAGAAGCTTAAAGGAGTTGAGCATTGCACAACCATAATAAGTAATGTAAATAATATTAAAGTATGCATACGCCTTAGTTATTCCATCTAGGGAGAGATATAAGGAATTTTGATACATTGGAGCATGTATGTAGGTTATATTCTTTGAAAGCCTCATAATTGTATGTTAATATCAAACTGTATCATTTCTAACATGTGAGATCTTAGCGGGCCTTTTGTAAATGAGTAGACTATGATTTTCTGAACTGTGTGAAGATGGAGTTTATTAGTTTAAAGTTGTTCATGAATTATGAACCATTGTTTTGATGATACTTATTTCTATTAGGTAACATGTATATTTTGTAAAGATAATATTTGTAGGTAGCATTTCTGCTAAACCTTCACGAGACTTCACTTGTCCACTAGGGTAGCCTAGGAGTTTAAAAGACTTGTTGCATGTGCTAAATGGAATCGTATTTCCCACGAAAGAGGATGTAGATTAGTTGTTTATATTTTAATTTATAGTTGTAATGCTAGAGACTAGCATTATGTAAGTTTTGGGGTGTAATAAGTCTTGAATTATTCGATTCAAGACCCCTTAATTTGCATTTGTTAGGCTTAGTTCTTGTTGTATATATAACGTGCTGTTGTAGTTTTTGTGTTTTGTCTTATTTTCAGGTCTTAATTGAAATCTAATTCAAAACACTTGAATTAGACTTGGAAATACATCAAGGGTATTTTAGTCATTTCTAGAGTTCGAGATTGTTCCTGCAAGTTGAAGAATTGGCTAAGGCATTTAGATCGATCGACTTTAAATGAGATCGATCGAAATTTAGATAGATCGAAATAAAATTCGATCGATCGAAGTTCATCAGTCGAAGAAAAATCGATCCTGCGAAATGCGATTGATCGAACCAGGACAAGCCTGACTGCGATCGAGCGAAATGCGATCGAATTTTCCGTCTTCCAGAAGATCAGATATTTCAAGATCTTTTGAATTCTTTATGCAATTCAAATCATAAGTTGGATTTTGTGGACAGAAATGGACGCCGACCAGCTCTGAATACTTGGCTAGAATTAATTCTTGATGGTCTTTTGTAAATCCAATTCTCTATATATATGAGATGAGGGATTTAGGTTTAGACATGCATCTTTTGGGGATTTCGGATTTGCTCAGGTGTATCAACTTAATTTCTTGTATTTCTAGTTTACTTTGATGCTACTCTCTGGACCGAAATCCAAAGAGCTTGTTTCCTTTGTTGTTTTTCCTTTAAATTTCATGTTCTAGCTTAGGTTTATTTTCTTTCCTTGTAATCCGAATTTCTTAAGTTTTAATCTACTGTTTTAGTTCATTTTTTTCTTGTTTCTTTACTGTTTTTTATAGATTTCATGCTTAGATTAGATTCCATTATGCATAGCTAAATTAGTTCTTAGGATTTGATCAAAATCCTCTCCAAAAACCATGAAGTGTTCTTGAGGTTCTTAGGATTTTCTTGAGATGTTTGATGATTGTTAAGGGCTAGAGGATCTCAAAACCCATGCTAAAAGGTTTTGTTTTCAAGATTCCAATCTAATTATTAATGAAAAAGAGTTAAACTTGTCTATGAATTTTCTTAGGTTTCTTGAGTAAAACCAACGTTCTTGGAAACAAGAACGATGTCTTTTGCAATGGTTCTATTTGACATGATGTGTGTTTACCTATTAGAGCACCTTATAGAGTATACTAGGGAATACCGGTCGTTTCACACCTTTGGTAGTTTAAACCGTTTTTCAATTATAGTGTAACTTTTACGTGATGCGATCGGTATGAAACTAGATACCTTATCCTTGTGGCCTAATTATGGTTTTCATATATCGTGTATGCTTATTAGGATGTGTTATAGAGTAGTAAGCTGGGGAGCATTAATCACTTCACACCTTTTGTAGTATAAACATTTTTTTTTTTAATTGTAGTTTAAATCTTTATGTGGAGTTGTTTAATGTAAAACTAGGTGCTTTATGATTACGCCTTAACTAAAGTATTTTCATGTCGAGGTCATCGTAATGGTTGACGCCCATTACGCGCTCATATCATGCATGTTAGGAAGATCCATATAAACCTTAAGCATTTTATCGGTTGAGGAGTGGATAAGATCAATACCCTAAGTTTTCTTTTAAGTTTGTTTTCATTTTTCGCTTTCCGTTACTTTACTCGTTGTAGCTTCAATTCTACAACCTTTGCTTTTATTTTTACTCTCAAGTTAAGTTAAAACACTCTTTAGATATCCTATTACGCAAAACAACCTTCAATCTCTGTGGTTCGATAACTCTTCATCTTTTCTATTTTCTTCTTCTTCTTCTTGCGCCGCCACCTACCCTTCTTCTTCTTCTTCTTCCTTTTCTTCTTCACGCCCTTCGTCTTCTTCGTTCCATTTCTAAGGAAGACTTGAAGATGCCTTTTCTTCATCTTTCCATAAAAAACCCTAAGTTCTTCATCTTCCATTTTCTTCACCTACGCCGCATAGCGCCACGGCCTCAATCAATCGTTCCTATCTTCGCTGGCTCCGTCGGCCCTGTGGCCTATGGCCTGTGGGGACGTCATGAACATGTGGTTTCAAGACCAGGAAGATCGGCTTCAAGACCTTCGGTTGTGGCTCCGCGATTGCATCCTCGTCCATAGGTTGGTGTTTCTCTAATTTTCTGGCCTTTGTTGCTATCATTTCTTTATAAATATGGCTTGAATCTAGGTAGGGGATGAATTAGGGTATTGAATCTTTGCTAGCATTCTAGGTATTGAATCTGGCTTTGTTTGATTTTTCTCATGTTTTGGCCTGCCCCGGGGATACCCCCAAACCCCGCATTTCCTGGCCCGCGTCACCCACCCCCGCTCCGCACGGATGTCATTGATTTTATGCGGTTTACGGGGGTGAATTTGTGAACCCACACCCATGCGGGGCGGGGTCGAAAAAGTGGCATCCCCGCCCCCCCCCCCCCCCCCATGCTCAGCCCTAGTTAATACTATAAGCTGTCGTGAGTTCAAGTCATTCATATTGACAGTAGTTGTGTAGAATAATAATTCACATGGTCTATTCAGTGCATTGTAACCGCACCAATATATCAATAAGAAGTCATCACTTTCATGATCAAGATATATCATCATGATTGATATGTTATAGTCTTTTAAAATGGAATGCTCAATTTCATTATTGACTACGAACAATAATTTATAAGTTACAAGGTTTATGATTTAGATCTTTTATGGAATAATCTCGTTAGCACACCTTAAACCATATTCAACATAACTTGAGGATTGCATGTATATATACAAAATAATATGCTCATCTACTAAATAATATGACAAATGTTATCATATAATTTAGATAATAAACAACTTTATTTAATAGATCAAAATGTCATACGAAAGGAATTGTTTTTTAGGTCATAAACTCTAACAATTTTCCACTTGCCCTTAAATCTAATTCGACATACATTTGACATCCATTCCCTTTAGGTGAGACTCCAAAATCTTATGGGGCAAGGTTTTAGTGAAAATGTTCGAGAGACGATCTCTCTAATGAGATTGTATTGCACTCAACAAGTTTTCCTCTCAATGATGGAGTATGCAATACAATATTGCTTGACACTCTTTCACCTAATAGTTTCATCACCCATGGTAAATACTTTACCTAAGGTGAATCTCCGAAAATCACAATGTGATTGGAAATCATAATTTGTATAGCCAATGGCTATCAAATCCTTACTATGGTAGATTAGTCACCCTTCATAATTCTCGAGTTCTTAGAGTTTGAAGTTACTTTGTGAGTTCACTCAATTGACTTAAACTTTGAATCTCGAAGGCATCTCCCGCTAGCACACTTAGCAAGCCTTCATGCTGACTCATTTTCATATCATATGTATCATAGGTGTTCTTCGACGTAGCCTCAACAAGGAAGATTTCAGTATTATCATAGATGAATGAAAGGATCGTCAGAGTAAGAACAATGAAGTTTATGTCATAAAAGTGTAAACTGTGATGAGGAGATGGGATATGTATAGATGGGTAAGTCTACAGATAGAGTGATTCGAGTGAAGGGATTTTGATTAGGCCGAATGAGAAATGATAAGAGCGAAATTGAATAATGGTCTGACCAATGTTAAAATGAGTGGTTTCTTGGAATGATGGAAGTAGCTATGCTAGTGATTGGGGTTAAAATTTTCAACAAAGATAATCATTTTCAAATTTTATGAGGAAGAGGTTCTTGATGACTACATAAGTTGTCTTTTTTTTTTTTTTCTTTTTTTTTCCTTCCCTCATTTCCAAGCATGATAAATTTCGTTTTTTTTTTAAAAAAAAGAAGGTACACAAAGAGTGAGGAGCCCAACAAACACCTATGTATAATCAATACAATGCCAAAAAAAATGGCCATAAACAATGGAAATAAGTCAAAAGATTTGCCTTATCCAATAGCTTTTTGACCCATAAGCCAAGCAAAAAAGGTTGCCAAAAGTGACGATTTTTAAGCGGTCCAAATGCTAAAAATAGGAAACTTTGCACTCAAATTGACTTGATTAAAGCCATTGGAGAAGGCGTCAATGATGAGGTTTGTAAGAGAATGTGGTGCTCGACTGTAGACATGCAAGGGACATTGGATCTTGTAGTCTCCATAGTGAAGAGACGGAGCAGGTAAAGACCTCAATTCTAAATTAGAGTAAATTGTAGGCTTGACCAGGTAGATGAGCTTAGAAATATGTATGCTCATTAGTGTGATTGGTTTATCTTAGTTAAATGGATCGATGCACCCTTAAAAGCATAACATAGATATTTATATTTTAAAGTCCAATATCAAAGACATGGTTAATTTAATGGTTAACTAGCAAATAGAGTATTAAGAGGGCATTAGTTCGAATCTCAACAAAACAATTTTTTTTTTTTTTTTTTTTTGCACAAATATGACATGTTTCCTTACAATGAGATTTCTTACAAAAATCATAGTTCTAAAAATCCTAGCCGTCCATGCATCTTAAAGACTCACAGTTTGAATTTTTAAATATTATTTTAAAGCAAGTTAGTAAATTGCATTAATTAACTTTATTTCCCTTGTCATGAATCTAGTCCAAATTACACCATTGTTCAAATGAAATAAAATTGAATAGAATTAATGCATAAAATGATAATATGGAAAATTGCATTGAATGATTTAAGAGAGAAATCATTTGTTCTTTATTAATTCTTACAAGATTTTCCATCATCAATATGCATCGACAAATTTTTTTCAAATTACATTAAGATCCTATGTAATCTTTGCTTAATAATTTTAGCCCATATGTGCATCCCATCACATTTAGAAATTGCATGGATTAAGGCTAGCTCAATATTTTGCACATTTTGTACGTATTAATGGATTGAAATACTTTTTTTTAAGGGAAAAATATATATTAGCCCCCCAAACTACCACCCATTCTCCGGATGGCCCCCCAAACTACCAATGCTTAGATTCTGGCCTCTCAAACTACCACTTTCTGATTTTTTGGCCACATCCGTCTATTTATGCCATTAATTCTAACAGAAATTGGCCAAAAACCCAAAAATACCACTCTCTTAACCGTGAGAATTTCAAAGTGTAGGAGGGGTATTTTCAGAATTATATTTAGAATTAACGGCATAAATGGACGGATAGGGCCAAAAAATCAGAAAGTGGTAGTTTGGGGGGCCAGAATGTAAGCATTGGTAGTTTGGGGGGCCATCCGGAGAATGGGTGGTAGTTTGGGGGGCTAATATATATTTTTCCCTTTTTTTAACCTTTCATTATCACATGCAAATATTTTCTAAATCACATGTGATACCATATTTGAAATTGAAAATTTCAAAATAGTCATAATTTTCTACTCATATACGGTTAAGTATGACAAGATCTTTTTTATATTCGTTCTTGCATTAAAATCGCATGGGATGTTGTCTTTTTTAGACAAAGTAATTAATATCTCTTATCATTGCATACAATCCTCCTCACCACTTTTTGGCATTTATCTAAAAAATAATAATTAATTTGTCAAAATTCCCTTAAATCACTTCATTCTTAAAAACCCTAAAAACAAAATTGAACCCAAAACACAAACCCTAGCCTACATTCTCTACCCTAACCGTATACATTAAACTCTCATCTATTTTCTCTATTCTCATTCTTCTAACAAAATATACATAGATGTCTCTCTCCCTTTATTCCTCTTATTCTACCAGCCATTTTTTTTTTCAAGAACACTAAAACCTTGCACTACCCATTAATCTTCATGAAAATCTCAATGTACTCTCTCTCTCTCTCTCTCTCTCTCTCTCTCTCTCTCTCTCTCTCTCTCTCTCTCTCTCTCTCTCTCTCTCTCAAAATTATATCAAACCACATGGTTGTAAAGGAAAATAAAGGTCATCACCAAGTCATTTCAACCTCTTTTTTGCACGCGGTAAGTTTCTTGACCTTTCGTTTTCTCTTCTCGAGCAAAATATTTTAATGGTTCAATAATCAATATATGTCTATTTGGATAACTTCAAATCTTATATTATCACTATTAATTTTACCAACTTTGTTTTATGCTACCATGTTTAAGATCTTATAAAATAAACTAAATACATGTGCTTACTGGTTTTAATCATTTAATATTCGGTGTACCTGAAATAGTATTACCTTTTGACAAACCATGAGTATACATGGGATTTATTTTATTTAATGAAGGATTTACATAGTAATATTATATTTAAGATGCATGATAGATTCAAATATTTCATATACCCAAATCCATTTATCAAAGTTACTAAAAAGTCATAAGTTATTCTACAAGTCTAAGAATTAACATTAAGATCTCTATATCATAGTTTTAAAACACATATGGATTGGCCAAGGAGTGAGAACACGTAGCTGAACCATGTAGTGTGTTCATATAATTATAGTTTTCAAAATAGTATGCATAAATTGTCATAAATGATTTAAGAAACATATTTTTTTGTAAAAATAATTTAAAGATTTGATTAGGAACATAAAAAATTGAGGTAGGTCAGGACCTTACAAGGCTCAATTTTTCATAAAAACAATTTTAATTAAAAATAGAAACTATATTTTATGTTAACTATGCTGATTTTCATTAAACTAGTTAATCAATTGTGTTGCTTTCACAAAACTGTTTTGAATGATTTATAGTTTGGATTAGTTCCAGAAGGAGTACAAAAAGAAAAACAAAAATAAAAAGTTAAAAGAAAAGGAAAATGTTTAAGAGATACATTTGATCTATTATACTAAAGTTTTGGACCCAAGTAGTTGTTTTAGTTATGTAGATCGGTTGGTCTATCCTAGTTAAGCTAGTAGTTAAATATTAATATAACCGTACATTTGGTTCAAGTAGTTGCTAGACAAGAGTACCTTTTAGTAGCAGTATCAAAGTAAGGGGATCTTTAACTCCTTTTAAATATAATTTCATTGCATGATATCATTATAAAATATCTTTATTTCTTTATGAAAATTTCCTATGCTATGTTATCCTTATATTTACATTAGTAATTGTGCTTATATAAAATAATGTTTATAAGAGAGTTTTAAATCCCTATAATTATTTTATATCACTCAACTTGGTATGAGTACAACCCTTAACTTTTATAAAAGTTTTAAATGTGTTAGTACAGTTTTCAGTACGGCGAAACACTACACGTTCCTTAGGCTTTTCCAAATCTCTGCAAAAGAACAAACACTAAGAGACCCTTTCGATGGTCTCGCATCGATGCTTAAGTTAGCTTCTGCTAGAAAGAGTTTGCTTAATCTCCCAAAATTTAGTCTTAGTTTATACCTGGAGCTTTGGCCTATTTATAGGCTTTCTAATGCGGTTGGAGAGTGCCAAGGATCCGGATTTCTTGGGATCCACGGTCTCTCTCCAAATATCTCGGGATTCCTTCCTTCTTATCCTCCAAACGAGATCTCTTCATGAATATCCAGGGACTTAATCTTCAATCTCGAATTTTTAGGGGTTAGGCACGATCTTTGAACCATAACGTCTACATTAGTTCGTGGGATTCACATCCGAAATTCCTAGGATGTAATTGATGCTTGATTTCCTGGGACTGGCATGTCTCGAGCCTTGGTTGGCTAACTCGAATCTCGGTCTCAGGATGTCTGTATTCTCGGGACCTAATATGATTGTACCTCTTGCCTTGTATTCTCAGGAATATTTGCTCGGTGTCTACCTCTCGGGATAGGACTACCCCGAGAGTCCTGCCATCTTTGTTGCTTTGTATCTGTCTCCAGAGATGGGACTTTCCCGGGAGTCCTGTTGTTTCTCCTTTTTTGAGCCAGTATTGACCCAAAGGTTAGTCTTAATGGAATTATTCCCAACAAAATGAAAGGGCATCTATTTTGCAAATTCTATTTTTGGAAAGTTCTCAATTATTCTATTAAAGGTAAGTTTCCAATTATGGAAAGTTATGAATAATGAAAATTATTATGTTATGAAAACCCTCCCACACATATTCTTAACAAGTTTCATGAGAAGTAAAGGAAAGAAAAATGATTTATTATGTCAAGGACATGTGTGTGGAGGAGGTTATTTTGGCCTTAGCGATATTTACAGAAATATGAGCTCGGTACCGTTGCTCGAGATGGAAGCGCAACTACTGAAAGTAATTGAGAAGGCAGTAATTCATCTCTATATCATGCTAATTGTACTTTGATTAATTAGCTGACGAGTAGGTCCGCAGCCACAGTCGTTGCCATCATCACAAGGATTGCGCAACTCTAGTACACAGGGCATAATAGTGTACATGAGCCCTAAAATTAAGAATTTTTTTATAAGCAAATATTTATATGATTTAAGTGAAATAATAGGTTTATATTTTATATCTTCCCGAGATTTAAAGAGCAAGAGTGTTACAAGTATAGTTTTAAAGAAAATGAATTTAACTATACCGTTTTATGATCGAAAATTTTTTTATTGAGCATTTCTCGCTCACCCTTACTTTGTTTTGTTTTCAGGTTATGGACAAGGTTTAGGACGCTGGAATGTGGGGTTATAAGATCCATAGAGGGGCAATCTTGTGGATTGGGAGTAAAGGTTCAATCCAATTTTTTTATTTTTGTGTTGACGTTGAATGAATGCCAACGTAATTCTCATGAGATTCTTTGTCTTTTCGAATCCTATCAAGCTGCAAATTTTCCTCCCGTAAGCTTTCCTTGAAATAATCTTTGGAGATTTCCTCCCACTTGCATGGTATGTTGGATGACTATTAGCCATGATTAATTTACAGGTCCCATATGAGGTATTAGATGATGCAAACATATATAATGAAATCCTTTGTCTTTTCGAATCCTGTGGTACTGCAAATTTTCAACCCGTATGACTATATATTGTGAACTAAAATCCTTGTCTTTTTCTTTCCTTAAAAGGCTCCACAAGTGACACTTGGTAAGGTTATCTCCGAAATTTTTTTAATATCTTCGGAATTCTCATTAGAGATAGTGCAAAACTTTTTTGAATTTCTGAACTGAAAATAATATCTTCAAAACTTTAACCCTTTTTATTTTATTTTATTATTATTTTTTTAAAAGTCAAACAAGGGCCTGTGAGTGTCTTCTAGACGAAGAGGGAGGAGAAATGATATAAGATATGAGATTGAAAAATTTGTCTCAATGTGACTTCATAGTTTGAAGTTAAAACTAGAGAGAAATATTACAAAAATAGTACAATTACAAACACCTATTTTGATTAATTTGGCCATCAAAACTTTTAAAACTACAATTAAATTATATAAAAATGAAAAAGAAAAGCAAGAAAAATGATTAGGAACCATTTTTCCTTTTTTTTTTTTTTTTTTTTTTAAAAAAAAAAAAAGAGTAATTATGACGTGTCGTCAATTTCTATTAATCAAGCTAACACAATTTACACAAAGATTTAATTTCAATAATTTTCCAATTTTTAAAAACCAAAATGGAAATATTACGAGGTGGGATTGCGGACATGGGGAACAAACCCTACACCTCCAAACCCACGTGTCAAGGAACAGTGAAAATATCCTAACTCCCACTTCAAGCAACGAACCCTCCACCTTTTGGGCCCACCATCCAGAAACCTTCACTCACAACCCTGACCCATCCCCAATCAAACACGTCATCAGACGCACCAAAACTCACGTGTGAGCGTGATACACCTCAATCCAAACAACTCATGGTCTCTTCACCGCTCTATGAACTGAACCTTTAAACCCACACGCAGTATAAAAGCCGAAAGCTGTTGTTACTTTGCTCTCTCTTTGGCGGCTCCCCAGAATTTCGAAGCTTTTGCTCTCGCAGAAACCCTAATTCTCTCACACAGCATAGACGCACGCGTATATTATATATATTATTTATTTATTTATTTTTAATTATTTAAAATTGAAATTTTTTTGGACTGAGCTTGTTGAGAACGATAATGGAGGGTCCGATAGGGCAAAAGGAGAAGCAGCTAGAGTTCGCTTTGGCCTCAGTCTCTGAGCTTTCTTCGGCTTCTTCAGCAGCTCAGTCTAAGCCACTGGTTGCTCGGTTCTCTGCGGATTTTGGAGTCGCGGAGCTTCGATTTCAGCAGGAATCTGAATCAATTGCTGCTATCAATGTTGATCTCCCAACCGCGAAGGTTAGCTTTAGCTTTTTTCTTTTTCTTTTTGAGGGTTTATTTTTTTGATTGTTCGTTTGGTTGCCGAGAAAGCGGAGGAAAAGAAAATAGATTAAATTTGTTGAGCATTATGATTATTATTATATTATTTTCTTTTTGTGGAGACCGACCTAAGTTCAAGCGTTGGGTTAGACAATGTGGTTTTTTATGCGATTTAAGATTCAAAATTCCGTCTTTTTTCCTATTCCTACACTTTCTCAGTGATCAAAATGGAGTCTGTCTGTACATTCTTATTTGTTGTTTTTTAAATCAATAAAGTTGACGTGAAATGTGTGAAACTTACAGCTTCAAAGAGTGTAATGGGGGTGAGTTTCTTTTCTCTTCATGTTTTCAGCTATTCAAATTGGGCCCTGTTCAATCAGTTTGCATATCTGAATGTTCTGATTCCAGTAAGGAGGTATGGAAGATCATTTTAAGGTTGTTATTGTTATATATATACACACACACACGCATGTATTCATTTATAATATATATTATTTGAGTTAGTATGTGGTGCACTAGAAATCCCTGTGTGAATAAGTATCTTAACTTTTTTGGGATTTTACTTGGAAAATTGCAATATAACCAGGACATTCCTGCTGCATGTTTCTATTTAAAATATGCAAATTGATGTTTATGTTCATGTTTGATATACTTGTAATGTAAGATTGTTGAAGCGCTGTGAATGTTAAATTACTTTTAAAGCAGACAGCATATTCAAGGGGAGTCAACGTTCAATTTAGAAACGAGGAGGAGAGCAGGGCCTTCCATTGTACATTTGAGCAAAAGAAAAAGGAAGCTCTTCAAGGTGCTGCTTCAATTTGCTCCCCCCCTCTTTTGGTTTGAAATAAATGAATAAATAATTGACTGGATAAACAATAAGTAAAGCTAAAGGAGTTTAAAAAAACTAAGTTTGGTGTTATAATTATAGTTATTTCTTGTAGTTTTGTTGAAGTTCGCATGCAGAATGCTTATTATATATATATATATATTTATGAAATACGAGAAAACAAAATGCACTATGTAAGAACATAATTTATATGCAATAACTTGATTCCAATATTTTATGTGTTACGATTTGCCTTCCGAGCCACATAAGGAACTCTCTTGTTCCATCTGTATGTTATTCTTTAATAAAAATGGGGGAGAATTCAACCTTCAACATTTAGTGACGGCTAACAACATTTGGAGAAGCATGTTTGAAAAAGGAATTTTTTTTTTTTTTGATAAGTAATCGAAATATCATTAAAAGCGTAAGATGTCCCTATGTACACAAGAAGTATATAAGAGAAGCCACCTAGGTAGAAGGGGCGAAAAGAATA
Source organism: Alnus glutinosa (assembly GCF_958979055.1). Lineage (NCBI taxonomy): Eukaryota > Viridiplantae > Streptophyta > Magnoliopsida > Fagales > Betulaceae > Alnus > Alnus glutinosa. The sequence goes on from NC_084886.1 coordinate 38,367,878, forward strand.
AGAAATTCATGAAAACTAATCACTATAGGAGAAACATAAGCAGCTGTCCAAAGGTATAAGGTGTTTAAGAACCATAAATAGCTATTTGAAAAAGGAATTTAATCATGAAAATTCTTAAATTGCTAATGTCTAGGAGAAATGGGTGTAATCAGGTTGGATATACCGATGTGATTTACTAAATTCTGGTTGTGCATGTGATGCCTTGATCAAGGTAAAGTTGTGACCTTGATGGTTGTGTGAGAGACAGAATTGTGTTATTGATTGTCTGCAAAATTAATACCTATACTTATGCTTTTGTTTGCTATATGCCTATCTCCTAATTGCTTTTTCTTTTTCTTTTCTTTTCTTTTCTTTTTCTTTTTTAATTTTTTTTTTCCTTGTTTCAGGAAAACAATTACAATTACCAAATGGAACAGTTTCAGATACTAGAAGCAAGTTTGATGATAAAATAGAGCCATCTTCTTCTAAAATGTACTTCCATTATTATGGACAACTATTGCATCAGCAAAATATGTTACAGGATTATGTGAGAACAGGTTATATCACCTAGCTATGATCTGGTCTCTGGTTGATCTTATGTTATGTTCGCTTTTGATTTTCTAGCTGAGAAGTTCTTGATGGCTCAAACTCATTATACAGTGAGATAGTTGAGATAATAGGCCTGTACTTGAATGTGCCAGAAAAAGTTTGCGTGTTGGATGTTTCAATGATATATTATTGGTCTTTGTCTCAGGAACCTATTATGCTGCAGTTATTGAGAACCGTTCAGATTTTATTGGTCGTGTAGTAGTTGATGTTGGTGCTGGTAGTGGTATTTTATCATTATTTGCTGCTCAGGTAAACCTCGCTTTTTGGCCAATTAAGTTTATCCTACCATTTATGATCATGTGTGGATCCTTGTCTCTTGTGTGTGGATGCATGTTTGCGGTGTAATTTATTTTCTTTTGGTTGATCTTTCTCTCTTTCACCCCAACAAGGCTGGTGCAAAGCATGTTTATGCCGTGGAAGCATCTGAAATGGCAGAATATGCACAAAAGCTTATTGCTGGGAACCCATCACTGGCTCAACGGATTACAGTAAGATTTTTTATTTTTTATTTTTTATATATATATTGTCACTTCTAACTTTCTGCCAGTGCCATTATTGGTCTATTATCTCTCTGAATTCATGGCTCTGTGTTATTCTAAAATATAGGTGGTCAAAGGTAAAGTAGAGGAAGTTGAGCTGCCTGAGAAAGCTGATATTCTGATCTCGGAGCCAATGGGTAAGCTTATAATAGAACTTTATTTACGACAGAATCAGACTAAAACTTTATTGCTTAGAGTTAGTTTGCCTGATTTAGAATTTTCATTTGTATGCTTACAGGAACGTTATTGGTTAATGAAAGAATGTTGGAGTCCTATGTGATTGCAAGAGACCGGTTTCTTAACCCATATGGGAAAATGTTTCCTTCAGTTGGAAGGTAAATCTGACCCTTGAAATGCCTTCTCTCCGTCTGTTGTCTGGGTGTCTTAATTGCTGAAAGAGTTATCATGACTGCTAAAGTTATCTTTGTTCTCCTCAAGTTAGCAACATGACTTTTTAATTCAGAAATAATAGAGTGAATATGCAGTCTGTGCGTTAAGTTTTATCTTGTTGATATTAATCTGTACATATTTTTTTAATCGCTCTATATTTGTTCAATGATGAAATTGCACTGGCAGCTATTATTGATGGAGTCATTCTGCCATTCTATGATTCCTCTTGGAAGGTTTCTCAATTTAATCATTGATTCTGAAATGTGAACTTTGTAATTATATCAGTGCCATCTAGCGCAACTCTCTAAAACTGGGTCAGATCTCCTTTATATTTCTTGTTTTTGTTATTAAGTTCATCAAATGCCTAGGTTATTTGTAATTATGTTGTTGGTTTATGTGAAGCTAGGATCATGTCCTCGTAGTATTTCATGAATTGGAAGTTGATTTACAATTTGTTACATCTGTTACTTTTTGGATCTCATAATTTTAAGTTGATTACTCATGTAGGATACACATGGCACCTTTCAGTGATGAATATTTGTTTATTGAAATTGCAAATAAGGTGCGTATTTGAAAGTGATTTCTCTAGAGTATTTTTTATAATTATCATTACTATTTCTACTTCAAGCATGCTATATGGTTAAATACTCATAATTGGTAGCCAGAAAATATAAAGGAGATTTAGGTCCCATTTGGATAACTGATATTTGAGAAAAAATTTCAGCATTTGAAAAGCGAAAACAGTTTTCCAAAACTTAGCCAAACGGGTTCACATGTGATCCTCACCGCTAACACACTTTTCTAAATAAACAACAATTTTTTTCACAAAATAAAACACTTTTCAAAAAATAAAACACAAAACACTTCTTAAAAAATAACTAAACACATGGACATTTCTTTCAGTTATAGAGGCTGCCTTATTACACAAAAATATTACAAAAAAATTAGGTAGAGGCTGGTGTGGTGGCTACTTGACCAATATGATGGCAGCGGCCACCACGGTGGCCACCAAGACTGTCTGGCAGCCCCACAAGGGCCGCGGGGACATATTCACTACGGTGACTGGTGCCAGGTGGCCACCACCTTGGAGTCTAACTCCAACATATTTTTTTTTAATAATTTTTTTCTTTTATTTGTGGAAACAGTCAGTTTTTTTTGTTTCTCATTAACACAACTTTTACCAAATCAATTCTTTTGTGGACTACTTATCCGAAAAAAAAAAAATCTTTTGTGGACTCCATATACAACACTTTTTTCAAATGTAGACCCCATGAAATCAATCCTCAATTTTTACCTTTTTCAAAACCCAAATCTCAAAACATTTCTCAAAACTTTACCAAACCAACCGGCTTTCCCTACTAGGGGCTTTTTCTGAAATACAAGTACTTGCCAATTGTGTATTAGGCTTGCACTCCCTTTTTAACGCTTTTTCTAAGCATTGTTACTTATCACCATAATAAAAAAAGGGTTGGCATACTAGTCTAAGGGGATGAAGGTTCGCTTATTCAATGCACCTCAAATTATCCACATTTTGGTGAAACATGCAAAGCTAGCAAATTCTAACCCCTCACCCAAATTGTCAGAATAAAATAGTGATGAACCTGACTTCTTATTGCTGAGAGATATTCGATAGTAGCACCTTGTATGCATGGTATTGCTATTGTAGTCAAGTTTCCAAGCTTACCCCGCATCTCCAATTATTTGTCTTATTGCACCTTTCACTTTTAATGATATTTTAAGTACTTATAAAAGAGAGAGAGAGAGAGAGAGAGAGAGAGAGAGAGAGAGAGAGAGAGAGAGAATGGGTTACCTTTTTTCCTATGAAGTACCAGTCGTCAATATACCCCCATAAACTGACACTCTCACCATCCGACCGCATCAAACTACCATTTACTTACCAAAACCCCCTTTTATCATCAACTTCGTTAAAAAACTTGAAACGACATAAATACCTAATTCTATAAACAAAATTTACATATAATACCCTTAAAAGTAAACAAATAAAAGAAAAAAAAAGAAAACGAAAGGAAAAAGAAAGGGGATAGTTGTCCCCGTCTAAGGTGGCTCGCAGGCCAACCCAGATGGGGCCAGGAGGGCTGCGCGTGAGCCACTCCCCTCCCCCAAGGGGGTGGCTGGTGCTGACGTGACACAAATAAAATTCGTCAAGTTTTGATAGAATTTGACTGTGGGGACTAAATTGTTATTTTTGCCTACCTCGAGGACCTTTGAATTATTATTATTGTTATTTTTTATATTAAAGTAAGCGATTTGTAATTTAGGCCAAACACATAGATTGATTTTGCATTTATCCATCTCTTTTTTAGTTTTAAGTTAGTTTTTTATTTTATTTTATTTATTTATAAAAAAATTTGGTTTTTATTTAAATTTTTTTTTTTTATTTTTAATATTGATATTTTTTATTAAATTTTTTTTGAGGATATTTCTGTTTTTAAACAAAATTTAATGTCTAAAAAGAGAATGTTCCATCCGATTTAACAAAATTCTCTGACAGAATGAGAGTTTTGGTAAGTAAATGGTAGTTTAATGCAGTCAGGTGGGGAGAGTGTCAGTTTTTTTTTTTTTGATAAGTAAGAACTTTATTAAAGAAAGCGTAAGACGTCCTTAAGTACACAGGAAGCATACACAGGGAAAACCAAAGCTAACCCAAAAAAACCCACAACACCAAGGCCCCAGAACACAAATGAACCAAAACAAGCTACAAAAGAACCCAACTAAGAACAATACTACCCACTACCCGTCAAGGCACAACAAATCTACAACATGTGTGCCTTGCCTTTCCTACGCCTAGAAGGGTAGTTTGCGTCACCATAGTTGATGGAACTATGCAAATTTAGAAGCTCCCTTTTCCCTTTAGACTTCTGGCGCGTAAAAAACTGGAACTCCTCTTCCATGGCATCCCGAATAGCCAAAGCAGCCTCCCCAAAATCCCCATCCATCTCCCAACCTAAGGCAAACCATCCCAATAATCATCTTCATCCTCCTCCCACACCACAATCTCCCCATTATGATCAAAACCAACTGGCCAATTCTGAGATTGGGAAACACCATTAAAGCAACCTCTCGAAGGGTACGAAGGACCTACCACCCCGCTATTGTTGACCTCCTGAAGCGCCACGGGAGGGACTGAAATCGGGGGAAGGTTGAGAAACCCCTTCCTAAAAAGGCCCTGATGCACTGGCGTCACTGACTTCTTCATTGCAGGAGGCTTTGCTGCCTTCTCAGCTGGCGGCTCTGCACATGTAACCCTTTTATCAACGTAGCCAATTGACATCTTCACAGCTTCCAAAGAATCAGAAAGTAGCCCATCATTCCACTTCACAGAATGCCCTTCCCTCAATTTTTTCGCCCTCCTGTAGCAACACTGATAAGGCTTAGAAACCACCACAGGGAGGGGAGAACGCAGCTTCTCTCCTAAATTAGCTGCTCCGGCGAGAGACGGAGGGGCAGCAAGGGGTTTAGGAATCAGAAGCTTCCCCAAAGGAGTGAGTTTAAGGGGGTATATTGACAACGGCTGGTAGTTTTTGTGGAAAGAGGTAATTAACCCAAAAAGAATAAATTATCAAATTAGATTGTTGTTTATCTCTTCTGATTCTTACTATCATTCTTCACTTGAGAAAATCTTATGTATTATTCTTTTTTTATTTTTCCTGGCACAGGCCCTCTTCTGGCAGCAACAGAATTATTATGGTGTTGATTTGACATCCTTATATGGATCGGCATTCCAGGGATACTTTTCTCAGGTCCATCAATCTACAAGTTCCATTTCCCATTTTACTTGCCCGTAACAAACTTTGTTTCTTTAAACATGGAACTGCATTCTGATTGATCTTATGTACTATTATACAATATATATACCATCATAAGCATGTCTAGAAGTAGAATTTGGCACCTAAAGGTTTCTTGTATATGTACTTCACTTTTTGGCTCTTAAATCATAGTTTTTTCTTGGTGACTATTTCAGATATTTTTGTATTGAGACCTCATCTCTACTTTCCGAACTGTTCGTTAAACTGCTGGCTTGTTTCTTCATTCTATAATTTCCACGGGATCTTATAAAAATATTGGGGCTCCAAATGAAGTTTCTGTATATGTGCTAGAAAACTCGATAAGTTCAGTGCGATTGAGATTAAGTAGAGGACTGTCTGACCTCCTTATATGCTTTGTGAGTAATAACAATATGTACAAATGCTGGAGGTGTGTGTTTGGGTGTTTATATGCATGTTTCTGGTATTTCATTTTTTGCTGTGATGGTAATATTCCATTATGATGTTGTAATAACTATTTACTGCAATTTGGTGATGTTTTTGAATTTGATGACTTATGTTTTACTCTTCACACAGCCCGTGGTAGATGCTTTTGATCCCAGATTATTGGTGGCTCCTCCAATTTTTCATGTGATAGACTTTATGAAAAGCAAGGTATGAGTTAACTTGTTAGAGAGGATCTTGTGCTTTTTGTTAGCTATACATCTCTCATTTTGCATCTAGAATACCCCTTCAGAGCATCCCCAACATGCTCTCCAAACTTTAACCAAATTTTAGTCAAAAAATCTACTTTTGTTATTTTAACTACTACTTTTAAGAAACTTCCTACATCAAACTCTCTAAATATTTTTCTATTTTAACTAAATATTAATTTTTTATTGGTTTTAAACAAACCCTCCAAACAACTTTAATTGTGATGAAATAAACAACCAAATGGCTTTGCCTTAAAATGCTGCAGATAAAGTGTTGTTTTTGACAAGTGAACACCCAAAAAATATTTTTCGTCCTTCTGTGAGTAGGAGTAGGACTTATCTAGCTTACTACTAGATGATATCCCATGAATTTTGGGATTGAGATCTAGAGATGATATCCCATGATTTGTGGGATTGAGATATGGAAGTGAAGCAGGTGGAGGAAAGGAAAAGTGCGAGAAAAGGAAAAGGAAAAAGAAAAGGAAAGGAAAAGGGGCGCCAAGGAAGAGAGTGAAGAAGTGGGAGAAGGAAAAAAAATGATAAAAAAATAAATGGCGTAAGAGATTTTGGGGTCAAATTTGGAGAGGGTTTCTGACATACCTATTTTGAGGAAAGAAGAGCTTGCTGCATGGAGCAAATTTCAGTTTTTCTCTAAAATTTGGTGAAATTTTCAAAATAAAGAGCTTGATGGGGATGCTCTCATACTCTTTGGAATAAATTTGCACCAAATTTATTTTTGGTCAGACAAGTGTTAGTTGGTGTCCCTTGTTGAGTTTTGTATTTGAAAGAAAGAAGGGTATTTCAAAGAAAGAAGGGTTTGGAAGCGTTTATAAATGTTTCCTATTTTTGACAATGCAATGCATAACATAGAGAGATGATCTTACATTGTACAGTTAGGGCTGTAATTGAGCCGAGCTATGTCGATCTTGACCTGTTCGATCTCGACTCGTTGAAAATGTTTATGGGCTCGAACTTGAGCTCCATGTTCGAACTCGACATTAATTTGTAAAACACGTGAGCGGCTCTGTTCATTTTCAACCCTAATTGTACTACTCAATTTCTATTCATTGTAGTTGTATCTTCTTTGTTTGATTGAATTTCTCAATTCTTCAAAATAGTTGTTTGCTTTTGATGCATATTGTTAAATCGGCATCCAAGTCATTAGACCATTCTCTTAATTTCTTCCTACAGGAAGAGCAGTTATATGAAATTGATGTTCCGTTGAGATTTATCTCCTCAGTGGGTGCTAGAGTGCATGGCTTGGCTTGTTGGTTTGATGTACTGTTCAATGGGAGGTAATCCGTTGATTTTGATCAATAATATATGCATTTGGACTGGCCTGCATCCTTCCAAAATTTTCTTTACCATGCAAATATGTGGGTTCTGTCTGATTAATCTTTTTTTTTTGCTCATACTGCTTTGATCTACAGCACTGTACAAAGGTGGCTTACCACTGCCCCTGGTGCACCAACAACACACTGGTACCAATTACGTTGCGTTCTCTCTCAGCCAATTTATGTCATGGCAGGACAAGAAATTACTGGCCGACTCCACATGATTGCGCACAATGCTCAGAGTTATACGATATATCTAACATTGTCAAGTTGGTTTCTGTCTTCTCTCTTGTTTTTGTGTTGCTGGTTTGTTTCTTTGGTTTTTCTAACTAGTTCAACTTCACCAGCTAAAATGTGGGGGCCTGGTGCTGAACAAGAAGGAATACTTCAGACATCATCATGCAAACTTGATCTCAAGGAGCCCTACTACAGAATGTCTCAACCACAAGCCTATCCGTTAGCCCAAGATCAGCAGCAACATCAGCTAATAAGCACGCAGGTATTGGCTAACCCTGTCATCGCATTTCTATCCTTCAGATATATGATACTAGTCAGGAGTCTAAGCTGAAACTTTCTACCTGGGGCAGGGGTTATAAAAAAAATAAAAAATAAAAAAATCCTTGTCTCTACTTTTACCATCTTATTAGACCAATATGTCTACTCCAATATGAGAAATGAAGCAGTTGGAAAATTGGCAGTTTCCGTTTTTCCTTCTATTTTGTTGCGAGGAAAAGGGAGAGGTGGGCACAACCAGCAAATTCGCCCTCTTTCTGGGGCAAACTATCATGATGCGAAGACAATTTTTTCTTATAGTGGTAAGTTAGACGTGCATTGTGTGGGTCTTGAACCGACAACCTCAAATTCCATCCACCCTGTTCTTACAAATAAAGGAAGTGCCGTTTTAGCTGGAGCTCACTACATTGTTGGTGTCTATTCATTCTGACCCCAGGTCTATTTATAGAGTTTTCCCCATGGTTTCCCTGCACCCATATAGTCACACTACAGATTCTGAGGATATTCCAAGGTCTTTTGTACTGCAGTGTTTTGCATCAAGGAAAATGATACAGAGAAGAGAAGAAGTAAATAGAATTCCTGTTGAGCCCATTTTTGTGTAATAATGTTTCGTTTAAAGTTATCTTATATGTATTTTCATATTGGCATTTAAATTTTAGCAAATTTCTTAGTAAATTTAGCTTATGGAGCAAAATCTGTTAGCACACTTTTTTCTTGCGTTTGTTCAGTGTTAAAAAAGAAGTGACTTCGGTTTATTATTGACAGGATATACCAATTCAATCGCAAGATTTAGAAGAAGCTGAGTTAATGCAGCAACCATCACCAAATTCAGACGCTCAGCTCAATTCAATAATGGGAAATGTTTAAATTTAGAGGTGCCCAAGGAACATTTCTATCATGGGCATCCATCTGTTTGTAACATAAACCTGTTTCCCTAGCAGTGCAAGGGATAGGGGCACGGCCGAGTTTACTTATAAGCCCCTCCTCTCTCCTCTCCTGCATTTATTTAGGTCTGATCCTGTAAATTATGGTGACATGTTTCAACTATTTATTATTTGAGTGGTTGTGCAGCAGATCCTGTACAATTCATCATGATTTAACCTTACAGGTAATAAAAAAACTGCTTGGTTCAAAATCTGAGCTCTGTATATTATTATCATGAGGTCCTGATTTGGTGGGCCTAGTGAAGGTATTCCACTATCTCCTGCATCCTCAAGGACCTTAAATATTTTAGGAAATGTGAGTTAATCTTCAGGAGATTAACACTACTGCAATATTGCAAAATACATGAAGACGGTGGAACTATGTTTCTTTGGCGACATGTCTTAACCGCTTAAGTGTGTTTAAGAACATTAGCTATAGTCACCTAACTATTTTTTTTTAAAAAAAAGATTTAGTGAATAAAATTACGTTTTGTTTCTTTATATATATTTTCTTTAATTTCTTTTTTTTTTTTAAAAAAAATTTATATATCAATTAAATATTCTTTCTTTACTTGTATTTGATTCTTTTTTCTCACTTTCCCCTTTTTGTCATTTTACCGTTCAACCTTTACCAATTGTTACTTTTCAAACTGCTATACACGTTCATACTAGCCTTTGTCCTCTTTTATTTGATTTTTTTTTTCTTTTCTTTTTTTGTTTTTTACTAAAGTTTGAATAGCATTGAAATGGGAGCAAAACCCATTCAATGTCCATTAGAAAATCTGATTGTAATCAACGGCTGTATTCATGTTGCCTTGATTATCTACACTTTTATCAGAAAATTCATCAACGACCATTCAATGCCCATGAGGAAATCTGACAGTAATCAACATCTATTTTGAAGGAGTGAGGGTAGTTGGAGTCGCTTTCTCTTTCTGGCAACTGCAAATGAAAGTGAAATGCGGACGCCTGAAGGAGAGAGGAGAGAGACATCCATTTTTCATGATTATATAAATCACTGGATAGAATTGTAGCTACACAAGGGTTTAGAAAACATATTAGAAAACTGATGCGGGTAAATTTTTGTAGTTTTTTTTTTTTAGATATTTCCTATATATTTATGGAAGGAAATAGGCTATTCAGTATTTGTTGCTAGTGCTCTAACAGAACTTATATATATATATATATATATATATATATATATATATTTTTTTTTTTTTTTTGTGGGCGTCACGATAAGCAGTAAAAATGGCATTCATTTATCGTATTCATTTTACATTGAGGGACATAACGTGGTCGAAGTATCTTTCCTCAACATGAATCGATATGGTGTAATCTCCATCGAGTGTTGATCCAACTCGTCGACAAGGGCTACATGGTCGTGGTTGTAGCAATCTGGGTGCAATTATGCATGTACCAAATGCGCGCGCTTGTTGACAATATATCCGTAGACTACCCACTAAATTCCATGATAGACAAGGAGAAATTATAGAATATATATATATATATTATTCATCTATTGCTCAGTAATTTTATTATCATCAGCTACAAATGATTGTATATGCATGACGGATTTGTACGCATACGAGTCTAGTGTCCATATAGTATCAATTTTTTTAAATTCATTCCTGCCAAAACTGGATCTTTGCTTGCTGTATTGGAAGCCAGAAAAGACCATACTGGTCGAATCAAATAATCGAACGGTAAAGTGAAATTGAAATACTTGCAGCTCCAAGATTTGAATTGGCCAAGTCAAATCTAGTGTCGGCTAGATAAATTTTTTTGCAGCTCTCCAGATCTCAGCTTGTAACTGCTACAGCTGGAAGTGGTTGAACACCAACCACATTATAGCAGCGGCTGCAAAGGGTGGGGTGCGCCGGAAAAGAACCAACTCGGGGTGAAAAATTCCAGCATCTTTCACACTTAGAGCCCTCAGCACGAGACACGCCAATCCAAACCCTGCTGTGTCCTTGAATGAGGCACTCTCCACTGAATGGTATGCCCGAAATCAGTTCATTCTCTAAAGAGGGAAGAACCTCTGCCTGCATATTGCCAGGTAACAGTTGGTGTGTTTGGTAAACATTGTTGAGGTGAGTTTTGTTTTTGAATAGTAATAAGAAGTGATTGATGTGATAAAAAGTAAAAAGAATGTATGAAAAAATGAAAAAGTTTTGTTTTGTAGTGAGTTTTTTTATTTAAATAATAATAAAAAATTATTGATATGATATAAAAAGTGAAAAAAAGTTAGAATATTTTGAAGTTGATTGTTTTTGGAAGAAGTGAAAATAAGGGAAGGCAAGGGTGTGTTGGTTACCAAAGTAAGTTTTTTAAGCGGTAAAGGTACCTAAATACAATTCAATTCAATGGAAAGTCATAGCTTCTTGGTGGTGTCAGTTTCTTTTTTTACCATCAAGGTCCTAAACTACCAAAGTACTTGCTCTCCATAGAGTAAGGAATTTCCTAAACATAGCCAAGACAGATTTACTGAAGCCAATTTGCTCTCCATAGTGTTAACCGTGCTACTAGCTATGTTCTGATAATCTTTTAGTTTGTGGCATAAAAAAGGTGCTCGTTGCACTACATCAGTGTCTTCCCTGACTAAAAGGAGATAACGCCATGAACAGCCTTACCTCTAGATTACTAAATAAAATTGCTCAGGTATAAGTAGATGCAAGTACTACAAAGCTCAACATACCTGAGATGTTATAAATATGCGATGCAATGTGTCTGCATCATTGTTTGCCGCACACATCTCAAACAATCTAGATGCCAGGCTGGCATCGGATGTCTGGAGATAAACCTTTGCGTCTAAACTGGAACCAATCAGTTTCTCACTACGAGCAACCTCTAGGACTTTATTCACCTCATTTCGCAGCTGGTCAAGTAGATTGCAGAAAGATATCACTAGCAGTCTCCAAATCTTTTAGAAATTAACTACCAACATTGCATTTCAAAATAATTTAATAAAAGGAAATTGAGATTTACTCAGCATGACAATAGTGAAATCAGAGACCAAATAAAAATAAAAATTGTATACAGTTGTCAGAGTGCATTACAAGTATCTCTGGTATGTGAAAGTACCAAAACACTTCCCAACTTCGTTTTTCAAGAAAATATCACCAGAAATATTATCAGATGACTCTTTATGAGCAACAAAACTTCCAAATGTCTTTCAAAATGTGCAAGAAGAAAAATATCTTGCATTGCAAGTAATTCTTTCACCTTTTATTAGATTTCCAGTACAGAATTTGGGAGAGAAAAAAGGTATTTGAGAGGTTCATGAGAACAAAAGTTTATAACTCATTTAAGTTTGCTGTCAACAATGCAAGAACTTTAGTTTAAAATCTCATATGAGATTTGTTTTTGGCAAAACAATCCATTATTGAGATGAGAACATACATCCAGAATACACAAACCCTCAATTAAATCAGTTTGTTCTCATTAAATGAAAACAGTATTACCTCGAGAACTTTTTCCCAGAAGTCAATTTCTTTGGTAGGAAAAGCAAGCCATGTTTCATTCTGGGTTGGCCAGCTTGATTCAAAAACAAATTCAGCAATAGAACCATCTTCTGTGGTATAACGAAAGGGAAGGTTTTGCCATACATCCTCAGCCAAATGGGGCAAAAGTGGAGCAATTACTCTCACAATAGAAAGCAGATGTGCTGCGAGAACTGTTTGACAACTTCTCCTTGTAAAATTTGTTGTGCCCCTGAAATTTACCAACTTTGAGAGAGAGAGAGAGAGAGAGAGAGACTTTCACTGCACCTATTTGGGGGATTAACATAAAACATCAAAAGCTTATATTTTGAAACTTAGAACAACATTATGTATTGCACAGACACATTTTGACTAAAAATCTTGGAGATATGTGCCACAAACTGGTGAATGAAGGAGCAGGACTCCTATGCAGGGATGGAAAAAGAAGGTATTCGGTGTGCCTCTTACACTATTGAGGTGTAAGCATGAAGGTGAGCAATGTAAGGCTACATTTCAATCAGTCGTAATTGAAAACATTGAATTTAGATCCCAACACATTCAGTCAACAATTATGCAGCAACTAAAACAGTTATGCAGCAGAATTATAATCAGATGTCAAACCACTATGAAAGCATAAAACCAATCACATATCAACACAATAGATGAAACTTTCCGTTTCTCCATGTTGTCTGGACATGAGCAAACGAGCCAGCAGACGAAATTCTTTGTTACTCAAAGATGTCCGGACATGAGCGAACAGGTTAGCAAACACAACCTTCTGTTTGGGAACCGTCTGGTCATCAGTAGACGAAACTCACTGTCTGAGTATTTCGTCAGAACAGCGGACGAGTCTGCAAACGGAGCTTCTTGTACGTGATTTTCTTGAGCAATTTTAACCCAATTTCTTAAGTACAAATCTACCCAACCACAAATTACAAAGGCACTAGTTTTGAGCACCGAAATAGGCCAATAAAAAACCTAAAAATAATAGTCTAGACAGACTTGTCAGAGCATGTGCATCGGTGTGTGCATGTGCAATGCTTATCCACATAGGGCACATAGCTCCACCAGTGAGTCTGCATGGAACTGCTTGAAAGCAGCTTTCAAGGTTCTGGAGGTTCAATAAATTGTTAGAAGAAAAAGCATCTAACAGAACTCACTCCTACCAAGTTTGGCAAATACTTTGGGACAATCATATCTAGAGTTTAGACAGAGCAGACAAAATCGAAAAGTTTCACTTTATTTCCAATATCTGGATAACTGGTTTTAAGGCTTTTTTTTTTTTTTTTAATAAGAGTAATATCATTAAAAAACACAAAGCCTAGTCAAGTACACAGAGAGTATACAAGAGAAGCGGCTAATGGAAAAACTAGACAAATATAACATAAGCTATTATTCTTCCGGAATTGGAGTCGGAAACAATTTTCTGGGAAATAACACATCGGGTAAAACTATAGAGCAATGGCTCCAAGACTCGGAGAGCTTTCTGGAAATGTTTAATGCCCATATCAGGCAAATCAGCAATAATGGCATCATCTGAGAATAGAATTTCACATGTGCTGACTATCTAGAGTCAATATTTTGCAGAAAACACGAGTTTACATGAATGTGAATGCATGGAAAATCAACATTTTCTTTGTAAAAGCATGTATAACGCAGTGTCTTTCTAGATTATAAAGAGTACTGGAAGAATTACCCAACATAAAGTCGATCTTTCGCAACATCAAAATAGAAATTTGATAGGTCAACAATGACAAATCGTTGTATGATCTGAAAATGAAAACAGAATAACTCCATTCAAAATTCCACAGAATAAGCAAATCAAGGAGTAGATTGAGAAGTGTTTTCTTCTAAAATAAGGCAAGTACACATGAGGAATCAAACTTAAGTATCAACTATTAATGAGAAACCAACAATTTCAAGCCTTACTAGTGGGCCAACGTCTCACAAATTGGGCCAGCCTAGTACGGCTTCTTTTAAGAGGAGATGATCCCTGTAATACCTGTTATGCTCTATTCTTTAACATATTCTGTTATATTTGCTGCTTTTGCACTTGGTTGGGTCACTCCTTTTAAATGACAATGCAAGTTTCGTTTGTTTATTAGAAAAAAAAATGGTTAGATGCAGTTATCCATCCTAAGCTTTAGAGTAATTTGCAATGTTCCCTTTAAACTATGAAATTTTTTCAAATAGATTAATTTGTATTGTCTATTGCATTGTCCAAATTTATGACAAAATCAATAGATTGATGGGAAGAGGCTATATTTGCCATAGGGAGATAGGATGACTTCGATCAAAAGTACTTTGTCCAATTTGCACACATACTATTTGTATTTGTTTTCTATTCCACTGGGTGTGGCTAACAGGATTGAGAAATTTCAAAGAGATTTTTTATGGGGAGGTATCAATGAGGAGTTTAAATTCCATCTAGTTAAATGGTCAAAGATTTGTTCTCCTAAGCAATATGGAGGTTTTGGGGTAAGAAACTTGATGATTAATTTTAACCAAGAATTGTTGGGTAAGTGGTTATGGCGGTATGCTACGAAGAGGGAGGCTTTATGGTTATTAGTGGTGGAAGCAAAATATGATAGTATGAGCGGAGGTTGATGTTCTAAGGTGGTTGAAGGGCCCTTTGGAGTTGGAGTGTGAAAACATATTAGGAGGGGGTGGGGAGTTTTTTTTTTGAAATTTGTCAAATATGAAGTGGGAGATATATATATAATAATAATAATAATAATAATAATAATAATAATAATAATAATAATAATAAGGGGTAATTACCTTTTCCCCCCATGAACTACCAGTCTATGTCATTTTGCCCCCACGAACTACCACTTCGACTAAAAAAGAGCATCAAACTACCATCTTTACTGCTTTGCCCCCTTCCGTCAGGGAATCCCGTTAACTTGAATGAAATATGCCATTTTTTACCGTTAAGTTTGATTTAAAGACCAAAATGCCCCGACAGTAATTGATAAAAAATATTAAAATTAATATATTAAAAAAAAAAAATTGAAGGAAAAGGGGTGGCGGCAGCCACCCCTGAGGTGGCCGGGTGGCTGCCGCCACCCCCTTTTTCTTCAGTTTTTTTTTTTTTTTTTTTTTTTGTTTAAAATGAGGATATTTAGGTCATTTTTAAAATTGAGTTAGGGCATTTAAGTCTTTGCATGAATTAGACTGACGGAAGGGGGCAAAGTATGTAAAGATGGTAGTTTGATGCTTTTTTTTTGTCGAGGTGGTAGTTCGTGGGGGCAAAATGACATAGGCCGGTAGTTCATGGGGGAAAAAAGTAATTACCCCTAATAATAATAATAATTTATTGAAAAAGAAGAAAGGCTCGCATACACGAAAAGTATACATGAGAAGCAATCACCCTAAAGGGGTCGAAAATCTAAAAAGTCAACAAGATCTACAAGACAAGGGAACTCAAGAATGAGGATTTTAGTTGTAGCACGTTATACTCGCGATCTTCAAAAAGACGTTGATTTTCCTCTCTCTAAATGCTCCACATTAGTAAACTAGGGATGACTTTCCGTATAGCCTTTTTGGATTGTCTCCTCCCTTGCATCTTCCAACAATAAATGTAGGACTAGAATATTGTTAGGCATGACCCTCAAGACTCCAAACAAGATGAGAACTAGGTGCCATAGCTCGCTAGTAACCTCACAATGAATGAGAAGGTGGTTAACCGTCTCCTCGCTCTTCTTGCAAAGACAACACCAATTGACAAGGGTAACTGGTAAGACCCCGCCTCCAAAGGTTATCAATCGTAAGAATTTTACCCAAAGCTACCGTCCAAGTGAAGAAAGCAATACGAGGTGGAGCTTTCACCTTCCAAATGCTCTTCTATGGAAAAAGGGAAGACTCATCGGACCGTAAATTGAAGTAATAGCTCTTCACTCCAAACTTATGATTACGAGCTGGGGACCACAACATTTTGTCTACCTCTCTTGGGTGGGTTTTCGATGTGTATAATAGATTGAGGAATGCAACAAGGGACTCAAGCTCCCAATCCTGGAGTGCCCTAATAAAAGTCGGGTTGCAGTGGACATAAGAGCTGGAAGAGTCCATGTAATCCGACACTAAAGCCTCTTTGTCCCAAGCTACATATGTGTGTGTGTACACACATATATCAAATCTTGTACTCCTAAACTGTGACTTTGATAACTACCAACATTGATAAGATAACTCCACTTTTGAATGCTAACCACCTCATAGAGCATGAACTCCAAAATCTGAGCAGTAACTTAAACAAATAAATCAAACAAGATCAGAAAATATTTACCTGAAATATTTTAAAGAATTGATATTTCTCATAGCCCACTTTAATGTTCATTGTAAAATTTTCAAGCTGAAACAGCGCATGCTGATCAATCATTGGAAGATTGTGGTATGGAACAGCATAATCAGCCTGACAATAGACATGGCCCAATATTAAGTAAAAGAAGCAACAAGAGAGATGAAACGACATTAAAAAATAAAAATTAAAAATTAAAAAGAGAGAGAGAGAGAGAGAGAGAGAGAGAGAGAGAGAGAGAATATTGGAAGTTGAATTAAAATTTAAAAGCAAGACAAATTAACTGAAGTGTATATGCATCCACAAGCTTCTTTTAAGAGAGTGAGAGGTAACAAATGATAAATAGTGAAAAACTTTGGGAATGTGGAAACAACTAAAGTTATGCTGAAGCTCTAATTGTCAAGTTGGTCGTACCCTCCAGTCATGCAGATTCCCCAAGAGGTATCTCAATGTTCCACGGAGCTTCCTATAAATGTCAGACATTTGACGGAGGACTTGAGGGCCAATCGTCACATCACCTGTATAATCTACACTAGAAACCCAAAGTCGCAGGACATCAGCTCCATAGCCAGGTGCTTCCTGCAAATAGAAACCACGACATTAAGCATCTATATGCCCTCACACCTTGGCTCAAGTAGATAAGGGATGGTATAGAGTTGGCAAAGGTCTTTGATTCGAATATAGAGAAGATTGACCTTTGAATTTTTTCCTCCTTCGATCACAGCACGTGGATCTACAACATTACCCAAAGATTTGCTCATCTTCAAACCTTTCTCATCCAATACAAATCCATGTGTTATAACACTGTCATATGGAGCCTTTCCTGTGTCAAAGAAAAGTGTGACATCATATAGTGTCTTGTCGTTCAACAAGCAATTATTTCAGTTAAAATCAATGTCTTAAAATATGACAAGAGGAATGTACACTTCATGCAAACAGAAAAACTAGAATTCCAGCGGCCAAAATTACTAGTCCAGGGCATTGCAAGTCTCCCAATGCAAACTAGAATGCAACATATATTGTGTTCCAAAGATCCAAAATCACATCTTGGATAACCTACATTCAGAAGGGTCATTTGAATTCCCAATTTAATAATTGTAATTCAGTAACAGATCGGCAGTAATTTAATGTTTGTCATTGTCCAAAAAAAAATCACATTTATTAACCTTGTGGTTTTTTGAAAGCCTGATACAAGCATCTAACATTATTCTGAAGAGTAGTACTGCTTGGGCATAAGAACCAAAATTATAGAGATGACAAAGTTAAGATCTCACAATTTATCTCCTTTTAGGAAAAGCATATACCATTTTCATCTAAATTTTTTACAATCACATCAGGAAATTGTAACAGTACCAAAATTGATACTGAATTTCTAGGGTTTTGATTTAGGGAATTTGTAATAGAATTGGAATGAAATAGGAAGGAATGATGAATTATGGAAGAATTGGAAGAACAGTAAATTGATTGAGTAAATCTGTGACGAAATTACAAAGAAAATATACAGTTTAAGATGTTCGGTCTCCTAGAGCATTCGACATGCTCAGCCTCCAATTCGCAAATGACTGATCCGATTCAATAAACCCTACCATTAGACTATTGGCCTTTATATACACATAGCCCAGGCCCATTATCACTAAAGGTCTATTACATGATATGGTCTTTATTAAACTAAGCCCAGCCCAGCCCATTATTTACTAAGGGTACTATTACAGAAATGTTGTTCAGATAGGATTGCAATTTTTCAGAAATTGATGACCAAGGGCAAGACACCAATGTGCCTGAAATTTTAACTTTTGAGACTAAGAAGAAAAAGTTCTTATAAGTTGCGAGCTGAATAAAAGAATGCTCCATTCCAAAAAAAAAAAAATCCACTTAACAATATCAAAACTGTTCAGATGCTCATTACCTATTGTAGCGACACTTGTTAACAGAGAACTTTGGAACCACCCGCGATGCTGATCGGTGCCTTCAAGGTACAAGTCTGCAGGAAAACTATGGCCATTTCTTTTGCCCACGACTGCAGCCCAAGAAGAGCCTGAAAAATAAAGTAAGCTAATGAAAACCAGAGTTCTTGTAACAGAACATAGGAGATAAAATGATGGACCCTTTTCAAACAGCAGTTACAGAATTCAGAAGCTAAATGCAGGTATGCTCATACATGCAAAATAAAAATAAATAACATTTAACGTATGTAAGAAAGACGTGACTAATAGACTAATAGAAAGCCAGAAGCAATGCACTTATACAGCAAACCCATCAATAATATACAATATAATTTTTTTTTATAATAAAAGAATAAGATACAATATGGTTGGCATGCAGAAGATTTGACTTCCAGCTATACTAGTTAGAAATTCATGCCACAAGTGATTCACCAAAGAGACTTGCAGTGAAGTAGCGATAATTCAGTGCTTAAACACAGCTTTTCCAGAGTCACCCAAGCTTGCCCCTACTCCATTCCTCACGATTATTTCCAACAAATTATAGAAGTCGCATAAATACCAGTTTACGGCACACTAAAGAATTTACATTATGCAGGATTTCAGTCAACAATGAGATCTACAAAATACTAGGTTTAAACCTGAAGCGACCACGTCCAAACATAAGCATCTGTTTATAATTATATTTTCTGCTAATATGATTCCATAACATGTTACTAGTCAAAAAGTAATGGGCTCTAATTGAGCTATTTAAGAGAAAGTTGTGTGGTGCTTACAAGTTACTATTGTAACTAACGAAAACTCTGACTGGAATAGCACACAACCCAAACATTGACAAATTAAGAAGGAATAACTTCTCAATAATTGAACATTTTACAATACTCTTTCCACTAAACACAAAAACAGCAGAAACTAACCACAAGATAGATGAATGAACTTTGCCTATTCGGTACAATGCCAGATATTACGAACAATGACAACTGAGACATAATTGTGTTATTTGAAAAAAATATACACTTTATGATCGTCCTTATACAAGTGAGAACATAAACTGGCAGTCAAGAAATTACATGATATTGCAGTAGGTCCAAATATCTATTTTTTCCGAGGCCAAAAAGGAGAAAAGAAAAGGTTCGACTATTTTTGACATTTCAGTATTATAATACCTGAATCAAACCATACATCCATAGTATCAGTCCCCTTCTCATAATCTGATGCTTTTTCACGATATTTCTCAGGGAGAAGATCTTCTACCGTCATGTACCACCATGCATCACTACCCTTTTGGGCTATAATAGCTGCCAAACAAATGATAAAAACAGCCAAAAAATTCGTTAGTTGTACAGAAACCTTTAACAGGTCCATCATATGTGGATGCAGAAATTTTATTCCCTGCTGCTTCAACTCAGAAGAGAATATCAATTGCCCTGAGCATGAACATAATATAATAAATAAAGGAGAAAGCAATCAATATTGTAAAGAGCTCTCACTCTTGATATGATTGATTGTCTCTTCATTCATAAGAGGTTCCTTCGATTGCATATGATAAAAGACTGGAATGGGCACGCCCCATGTCCTTTGTCGCGATATACACCAATCAGAGCGGCTAGAAGTCATTGTAGAAATTCTGTTTTCTGACTGAACAATCGTCAATCATATGCAGAAAATACAACGAGTAAGGATGCATCATACCATTACAAAAGACAAATATTGCAAGCATGTCCAAACATATACAACTTCAACTTAAAAGTCTATATGAGCTTCTGTATTCATGAACGGTAGGCATCAATAGCCGCACTGCTTCAGTCAAGAAAAGGAGACAAAGTTGCTAAAACTTCAAAAGAATTGTTCCACTGAATTCTGAAAATGATCCTCATCAAAACAACATGCAACACACAAGGTCAACAAGTGATCCAAATGCCATGGGACAAACCAATACAATGTTTCAAGAGAATTATGTTCTCCATCTAAATCATCTACCCTAAGAAATTCCAGACAGAATTAAACTCTCCTAACCTGAGTTAGCCAGACAGGCCTAACTGACCTCAAATTTTGATTCTCTTATAAATGCTTCTCACTTCTATTTTGTTTTGCCTCCAAATTTTCAGAGTAAAAGACGAATCAGAAAAAGGTGATGAT
The DNA here is from genome assembly GCF_958979055.1 of Alnus glutinosa. Lineage (NCBI taxonomy): Eukaryota > Viridiplantae > Streptophyta > Magnoliopsida > Fagales > Betulaceae > Alnus > Alnus glutinosa. Next base: position 38,388,497 of record NC_084886.1, read on the forward strand.
GCCATGCATCGGGGTAGTAACTGATTTTCTGCATTTAAGTCAATTCTGAGGTGGGTTATGTGCCTTCTTTGATACCTCATCATTATAAGTAGAGAAAACTTCACTTATAACTCATACTCTTACATCACTTTTGCAATTAAGTACTCAAACTTTAAAAAGTGTCAATTTAGGGTATCCATCTTTCAATTTTTTTCAATTTCAACCCTCCGTTAGAATTTTCCATAAAATCCTGTCAAAATTTCCAAAATATCCATTTTTTTTAGGAAAAAAAAAATCAAGAATTTATGTGTTGGTCAGAATTTAACGAAATTTGCAAAATACCCATGCCTGAATATTTGAAAAATTTTATAATTTAAAAACAGGAGTATTTCGGAAATTTTGATAGGATTTAACGAAAAAATCTAACGGAGGATTGAAATTGAAAAAAATTGAAAGATGGATACCCTAAATTAACACTTTTTAAAGTTTGAATAGTTAATTGCAAAAGTGATGAAAGATCAGGAGTTATAAGTGAAGTTTCACTTATAAGTAAGAAGGAATAAAGTATAGAACCCCCCCCCCCGGCGCGCGCGCACAATGTCTAGAAAAATAATATTGATTGGGGATAAATTATGGTATTTACTCCCAAAACTAAGCTAAATTTTATTTCTTTCTAGTAAGAAATGAGGAATACATAAAGGTATATGATGCTTTCATAATGCCCACATGATTCCAATGCAATCAATACTCAGAAGTACATTAAAACAAGAATTCAAATACAGTTCTGTGGCAAAGTAATTGCTAAAAGCTAAAACAAACTTACTATCATGCAATGAAATGAAAAGAGCAATATTAATTGGAACCACATAACTTTTTTTTTTTAATAAGTAATCAAAATATCATTAAAAACGTAAAGCGCAACCCAAGTACACGAAACAACATAACTTTATAAAAAATAAGGAAACAAGAATGAATTAGAAAAGAAAGGGCATAAATTAACACTGAAACTTATGAAACATATCCCATACAACCCCTAAAATAAGAGTTTAGAAAAATACATTTTCCTCCTAGTCTAACACCATTACCTGCGGAGGAATCCATTTTACATCACCAATTGCATTCATAGCAGCCTCACGAAACCCTTCCACTGATGCAAACCACTGCTCTGTTGCCCTAAATATTGTAGGCTTTTTGCTTCGCCAATCATATGGATACTTATGTTCTGCACACGAGAATCAATTGTGGTATTTTATTAAGGACAAGAACTATTACATTGTCAGGAGAAAACAGAAAGGGATTTCCTTGATAGTTGATTTGGGGGAAAAGACAACATACCATATGATTCTTCCATGACAATTGACAAATGTTCATCCAGGTATTTCACAACAGCAACATTACCATCCCCAAGTACATCAAGCCCACAAAATTGTCCAGCTTCTTCAGTAAACTTTCCATCATCATCTACAGGAGAAAGTACAGGCAGTCCATACTTAAGGCCAGTCACATAATCCTCCTGACCATGTCCAGGAGCAGTATGGACCAGTCCAGTTCCTGACTCTGTTGTAATATAATCTCCTCCAATGACAACAGGACATTCTCTGTTATCTATTGGATGGATATACCTGAAACCAACATTGACAACGATACCTTAGAGAATACATTTCTTTATATATATATATCAAACAGACAATGCATTTTACTAACACAAGAAGTTACATAAACACGTAAATATGTGCAATGAGCTCTTTCATTTCTAATAAATGTATAATAAGAGAATATAGGTATTCTTCAGTTTTATGTTCCTAATTTCATTCGGACCTGCAGTTTTCAAGATCTGAGCCCAATAGTAGTTTTTTAACGATAAGCTTCACTCCCCATTTTGCTTCTAATGTTGGCACAAGATCTGAAGCTACAATAAGGAAAGGCTTCTTTGATTCCTTAAGAATATTTCCAAGCCTTCGTTTTTTATTTCCAGCAGACAAAGAAACATCTCCTGAGAGTGACTGTACTTCAACGATGGCATATTGAAGCTTGGCACTCACTGCGACAGCTGATCATAAGATAACAGTTAAAAATAAAAAAGGGTTACTGCATACCCTGTTGCAGATGTTCATATAATGAGATGCAAAGATGCATGAGAGAGAGAGAGAGAGAGAGAGAGAGAGAGAGAGAGAGAGAGAGAGAGAGAGAGAGAGCCTCTAAATTTTAACAGTAGATAGATGGGTTTTTTTTTTTCCTATGATGATGTTACTACTTATATGATAGAAGATCCATCTACAGACAAACATTCAAAAGCATTTAAAAGTCAAAGATAGACGGTTTGTATGTGCAAGAGGAATGAGGAATTCATAGATCCTCGTCTTCTTCATTGTAAAGTGGCAAAAGAATTATGGGTGCACTCTTGCTTCTTTTTGATATAGAGTGGGTCATACTTGAAGGTTGATAGAGTTGTTAGCTAGCTGGAAAGGTTAGTTGGAAAGCCATAATATTTTAGAAGTTTGGAGTATGGTTCCTTTGTACTTAATGTGGTGTATTTGAACAGAGCGGAACGCAAGGAGCTTTGAAGATTGCAAGATTTTGGTGGTAGAACTAAAGCTTGTAATGTCCAAATCCCTTTATGCATAGATGGTGGCGTGCAATAGTCCTCACTTTTCTAGTTTTACTCAATTTTTGGACTTTTGTTCTTCGTTTCCTCCCTAATAGGGATCTCTTCTGAATGCTCCATGTGTACTTGGGTTATGCTCCTTTGCCTTTCTAATGAGATTGAATTACTTATTAAAAAAAAAACATGATAAGAAACTTTTTACACCAAGGCATGAGTATTTCTCTTGCTGTCAACTTTCTTAAAACCATGCCATGCATGATCAGAACTTTATGAGAGAAGGAACCATGAAAACATTATTATTTATTCTTGATTTTTAATCTGAAATTCAATAACACAGTCTTCATTCAGATTGCACATCAGTGCTTTCCTTTACTTGTAACTATTCCACAACCTAAGCTTCACAAGAAATATTTTGAGCTATATAGTGTATCGTTTACAGAGAAAAGGGGAAAGAATCCATTTAACCATCAGAAAGGTGAAGTTTCTCAAATCAAGTAAAACTACAAGGTTTGACTTAAAGGCATATGAAGAAAAATTATATATTACAACCAGAAGACACTTAAAATGTTTTTTCATTAAATATATCAGTGTAACTTTAAATAGATCATATCCTAATTTTCACCAGCATTAGTAAAATGTCTACTAGCAATATGCCAAATGCAACATAATGGAAAACTCACCAGCATTGCCTGGAAAAGTCCAGGGAGTTGTAGTCCATATTGCCAAGCATAAATCTGGGAAAAATTCTTCTAATAAGCTACTTGAAGTTGGAGGAGCATTTACTAATCTGAAAATGGCATATATGCTTCTAGAAACATGCCCCTCAGGATACTGCATATAAATTTCTCGTTAATTAACAACTAAGAATCATGTCAATATTGCAAGATAGTATAAGCACGCAACAAGATATCTAGGTTTGAGCATGGGCCTTATTCTAAGTTTCAAGCCATACATAACAAATGGTAACAAAATAGTGGACCAGTTAAGAGAGAAAAAAACTATTCTTTGAATTTACTGAATCATTATCTAGAATGTCAACTGAACAATATGAGAACACATTTGAATTATTACCAAATACTAATCATGCAATTCTGGAAAGGGTTATCAGGAGTACAGCATCACAGTAGGAAAATGACCATATTTGAACACAATCTAAGATTAACCAAATCTACTTAAAAGCTCCTCAATATAATGAGTTGGCGAATGGCGGAGAGGAGGTGAGATTGGCGGTGAATTGTTTTGAGTTTGAGTCTTGGTCCTCTGGGTCGGCGGCGGCAGCTTCCTGCGAAGCAGTGAAGAAGAAGCAGGAGACGATAGTGACGAAGGGCAGTTTTGTCAATTGTTGCTTGAAGAAGCTTCTAGGGCTTTCTCGATTTGGGTTAGACCGGATCAGATGTTAGCTGGGTTGTTTAGTTGGGTTGGGTTTTAAGCCCAAAGTATTATGGGCCAAGGCTGGCAGCAAGAAGCCCATTCTCCAGCTCAAACCAATTTGCAAGTTGTCGGATCAGGGGTTCAAGCTCATTTTAAGGTCTTCTCTTCAGCCCAAAGGTCCTGGGTGTGGTTCTTCAGGTCAGAAAGGAGCCCATGAAGCCACTGATGAGATTTCTTCGCCAAAGGTTTTGACGAAGTAGGGTTTTGGGTCTGACCCGGTGAGCAACGCTTTTTCATCAGGTTCGGAGGATACTTGCGTTTCTTCTCCAGTGGCAGACTTGGTGATGGGGTTGTTGGAGGTTGTGTCTGAGGTTTTTTCGAAGGTTCACTGAGATGGGCTTGACCCGGTGAGCATTGGTCCTATTTTTTGGCACCTCAGCCCAGTTCCGTCGTGTTGCTTACACAAGATTCAGTCAAGTCGGAGTGGTCTTCTCCGGCTACGATAAGTTCCGTGATTGGGTATGTCGCTTTTGGTGCTTTTCATTCGGGGGGGTTTCTTTGGGTGACAAGAAGGATCCTTAGATGGATGTGGTCCCTCCGTTGGATGTGGTGCATAGGCCACAGTCTGTGAAGAACCCCGAAGTTTTGCCGTTATTTAGTCCGCTGGATGAGATTCATAGGTCGCGGTCTGTTAAGAAGTCCCAGACCACAACGAGTGTTGATGTGAGTTTTCTCCGGCAGGGTTTTCTGAAGCCAAGGCCCTCTAGGTCTCGAGGATGTTCTTCTCCAACAGTCCCTCACCCCCAGCAGCTGTCAGAGTTTTCTTCAACGCAAGTCAGTGATCAGGCGGGTTTTGTGGATGGTCCTTACTTACCTATAGTAACGGTTGTTTCTCCCTCATATTTGGGTTGTACCTCCTCAGGCATTCCCGCCGATGACAAGGATGAGGTGTCGAATGGTGAGAAGGTCGAGGATCCCCCTTGGAGTTTCAGGATGCCATTGAAGAGGACCTTCTTCGAATTGTAAAGTTTGCGTATCCAAAGAACTAAGGTAGGAGGGAGGTGTTGAACCTAAATAGCTCTATTAACTACGGTGATGCAAGCGTGTCTTCTTGGCGAGGGAAAAGTAAGGCTCACGGGCTGTAGCGTGTAAGCTCTATGTGGGTTATGGGTTTGAGGGTCTTAGGGTTGAGGGTTTATTTGGGTTTCTTCTTGAGGACAGTTTTGATTGTTCTTGTGTATACTTCATGTGTACGTAGGGGCGTCTTACGCTTATTTTATAAAATTTATTACTTATAAAAAATTAAAAATTAATTAAAAAATTAAAAAAATAATAAATAAAAAAAAAAAAGTAAAGGAAAGAAAAGGAAAAAGCATACTATACCTCCAACTCGGCCTCTGCAAGAGCAGTTCGTGATGAAGGACTCCAGTGAACTGGTTTCCTGCCACGGTAGATATACCCTTGAATGGCCATCTGGCCAAACACTTCAATCTAGCAGATTATACAACATACATGGAACAAATTTTCAGTGACTTAACCACATTTATAGTCAACACACTTACCAAAAAAGGTGCAACAAACATGAAACAGATAGAGACTTTTTTCTTTCTGGGTAAAATTTGTTTTCCAAGTGCCATCAGCAACCCTTGATATCTATCTTGTTGACGTATGGTTAACTGTTGATGTAGGGATGCACCAGTTGCACTTACCTTCTATCTTACACAAATTTATGAACTTATGGCTGTATATCAAGCCATAAATTATCCTCTAAAACTAATATCAATCATGATCTGTATGCAGGGGCAGAATATGTTTAAGCGGCCTCAAAAGCAACACAAAGAACTGCACCAACTAATGAGGCAGCTTCATTTCTGGATCATGATGAGGATTACGTTGTTAACGTATAGATGCAACATCCATACTAGATGTCAACTTTTGCAAATTAGTCAATTTTGAGTCTCCATAAGCTGTCATAGTCTATCCTAAATGGTTTGACTTATTCATAACCTTTTTTTTAATATGAGAGAAAGAACATAAAGAGTGGAAGAGCTACATTCAGTTTAAAGCAATGCAAAATCAACATGAGCAAAGCTGAAGCAATTACCTGGGCAGCTTCATATTCTGGATCAAGAGTTAGATAGGGATTACTCCAGTCTGCCCATACTCCGTACCGCTGCAGACATTAAACAATAATACTTGAAGTTCAAGTGTTTCCCTTTTAATTGAAACTAAAATACTAAATATTAGCATTCCATAAAGACGGATAAAGGCAGCCTATTTTGTAATTAATTAATTCTTAAAGATTACAGACACCCACTAGAAAACAAAACTTTTACGTAACAATATGGACCAAAATACAAGAAATGAATTGAGACAATAAAAGGGGGATGTGACCTTAAATGATGCCATCTGATTTTGAACAGTTTGTTTGGCAAATTTAGCCGCCTTTGCTCTCAACTTTAATGGTGTGAGATCCTTTCTGGCATCTTGATCCAGTGACTGCAGAACTGAAATACTTGAAGGTGACAGTAAAATTCTCAAGCATGCGCCAAACTTCTACTTGAGGTTCCACAAAAACCAGTAGTAAAGTTGTCTTTTACCCAATATAAAAGTTCACCCATGGTGTTCTATTACTAGACATCCACAAACTAAGGCCAACTTTAGCAACCAAGATCATAGTTTACAACTCAAACAGGAATTTTTAAAACTTTTCAGAATTTCAGGGGCTATAACTTTATTATATGGTTTTCTAATAACCTCTAAGTTGCATAATCCAATACAATTTAATAAAATAAGGGAAATTGTGTCACAACCCCCTTGTGCTTTCACAATTTTTGACATTGAGACCCACTCTTTAATTTGATGAAATGAAGACCCGTGCTTTGAATATTCGTAAATCGAGTATTTTCTGTAGAATAGATCACAGAAACAATATGAAAACATAATTATACTCCTCAATTAAAAAATTAAAAAAAAAATGCTAAAAACAAAGAAGAAAAAAAGGTTCTGGGTCGTCACCCAACCACTCGATCGTGGCTAGGAACCCAACCAAGCGGTCGTGGTTGGGTTATGATCCAATCATTACCCAGCCACGGCCATGTGGCTAGGTGATGACCCAGCCACGGACATGGCTGGGTGCTGTCGCCCAACCACACCCGTGGCTGGGACAGGCCCACACATGCCTGGGCTGGGTGACAGAATCTAGCCTCAACCACCTTTTTTTCTTTTTCTTTTTCTTTTTTTTTTGTAAAAAAAAATAAAAATAAAAAATAAATTGAGGGGCAGAATTATATTTTCATATTGTTTCTGTCATCTATTTGACAGAAAATACTAATGGAGCCTCCATTTATAAATTTGTAAAGAACAGGCTTTGATTTCATCAAATTGAAAACTGAGATCCCAATATCAAAAAGTGCGAAAGCACGAGAGGGTTGTAACATAATTTCCCTGAAAATAATGCAACTTAAAAGTGTTTACAAGATGAGAATTCTCAACTGAAACAGCACTCTTAACAGGAAAGGAAAAAAAGTATATATACTAATAAGATTCAAAGAGAGGGATGACATGCTGAAGCCTTATGTCAAACTGAAAAACCAACCATACTAAACTGAAAAAGTCCCAAGCAGATGCCATCAGACCAAAACAAAATAAAAAATCATAACACGCTTACCTTTCAACTCAATAGGTAGCCCATGACAATCCCACCCAGGCACATAATGAACTTTGTAGTTTTGAAGAAGCTGCTCAAAGACGAAGGAACAAAATGACAAGAATGAATTTAATTTGATTTTGCTTAGTTTTGAAGGTTCATCAAAAATAAAATAAACATAGGGGCTAATTTGTCAGATGAAAGTTGTTTTGTTCTATTTCTATTAGTTCATTATAAGAATACACGCTTTAACACTAGCATGAATAAAAAATAAATAAATAAATAAAAGCATCTTATAATCTATGGTTTCTAACACAGAATGAGCACATCTTTTTTTTTTATGAGTAAGAAAAATATCATTAAAAAGCGCAAAGCGCAATCAAGTACACATGAAGTATACAAGAAAGGCATCTAAGAGGAAGAAGAAAACAATACAAGGAAATCATTAAAACTAAACGATAAAGGTGCGAGGAACGCAGCCGACCAAGAGTACAAAGAATGAAAGAAAAAGGAAATGAGTTCCTCAATGGTTCTTTCTTTGTCCTCAAACTGCCTATCATTGTGTTTCCTCCACAAGCAACACAAAATGAGCACATCTAGAACTAAATTGATATATTATAGAACAAAAGTGTTGAACCAACTTCATAAACTACTATTTTCTCAAGCTGGAACAAGGATGCTATGATGGTAAAGAACATTCTTCTATAGATCTTTAATTCGTCTTATAAAACTAAAGATACAGAAGATGAATAACATCACGAAGTAGCACGAAACAACAAAGCCATACTACATTCTACTGGTGCAAAAATATTTTGTATAATTACACACTTAGAAACTGTTGAATTATCAAGAAAAGTGAATACATTGGAAACTATTGACTTTACCCATCCCATTTCCCCTTTTTACCCTTCTTGATTGGGGGTGGGGGGTTTGGAATAGTTTAATTCTCTCTAAACCATTTCAATTAACACCAAAAGTGACCAGAGACAAAAAATGGGGCATCAATGTTAAGGTATTATTTTTTTAATAAGTAATTACAAATTCATTAAAAAGTGCAAAGGCGCAACCCAGGGGTATTATTTTACATGATTAAAAGATTCCATTGATTCTGTTCAATACTTAGATGGCTTTTGGCTACTCAAACAGCCAGGTCGGAGAAATTCAAAATTCAGGCAAATGTGTTAAAGTTGTTAACAGTGTGGCAAAAGGACTCTAAACTCAGATTTTTGAACTCTTTCGTTGCAAGTGACCCAACTATTCTCACTAATAACAGGCCAACACTGTTTAAGATCTTGCATTATACTCAAATCTCCTTTACTAAAAGCTCAGTGGTGGCACTGGATGTTCCAACCTATTTATGGGGCAGCTATACTAAGAGCAGCTTAGCACATAAGCAGTTTCTTTCTTCTTCTTTTTGATAAGTAATCGCAAATTCATTAAAAAGATAACTATACAATTTGTCCTGTTCAAGTTGGCGGAAAATTGATTTCTTCTTTTACTTTTTTACTTTTTTTTTTGGTTTTGGAGGGGGGGGGGGGTTGTCCATAAGATTGTCAGCAGTTTATCCATGTGCATAAATGCACTAACATAGGAAAGTGTAGGCTTTCAAGTTTCTATGCGTTTGTATGTGTCTCAAATTTTTTTTTGATAGGTAAGAAAAGATTTATTAAAAAAGCGTAAAAGCGCCCCTTGGTACACAGGAAGTATACACAAGAAACACCAAAAGCTAACCCACAACAACTGACAGAAAACGGAAAAAGAACCCCAGAACCCAAGAAAGAATGCCCAAAACAACCCACAAAAGAGCCCAACCAAACACGAGAAAAAACCCAAAGACCCGAGAGATAACCCACAACCCACCAAAGCACACAACCCTACAACATGCAGGCCTTTCCTTTACTACGCCAAGAGGAAACTAAAATGTCGCCATAATTTATGGAGCTTTGCAGATTCAGTAGCTCCCTCTTACCTTTTGACTTCTGGCGTGCTATCATCTTCTCTCGCAAAAAATCTTCCTCCATGGGGTCCCGAATAGCCAAGGCCTCCTCCTCAAAAGAACCATGCAAAGCCCAATCCAAGGGTAAACCATCCCAATAATCTTCGTTCTCCTCCCAAACCACAATCTCCCAATTATGATCAAAACCAACAGGCCAATTTCGAGATTGGGAAAATCAATTTCCTTCAACCGAATAAGGAGAAAAAGGAGATAGGCAACCTCTCGAATTAATGCTATGAAATTGAGTATAAAGTCAGCTCCCACCCTTGTTTATGGATCTCATTGCCGGTCATGATAAGAAGGAAGAGGGTTTGGGTTCAAAATCAGGCACCAAAGGCACGAGGGAGCTAAACAGACTTCTCTATTTTGTTAATTATGATGCTCATAGCGGTAAGTCTTCCAGTGGTAGGCGTAAAGGGAGGGTGCATGGTAGTTTGATATGAAGCCTAAAATCCTTTCTTGGAATGTTAGAAGGTTAAACGAGGGTGAGAAATGATTAAGAGTTAGAAATTTATTGAGGCAATGGAAGGCAGATATTATTTGTTTGCAAGAAACTAAACTGGAGTTTATTTCTGACACCTTAGTGAGAAATCTATGGAGCTGTCCCTTTGAGGACTGGTGTTACCTAGCCTCTTGTGGTGCCTCTGGTGGTATTTTGATTATATGGGACAAAAGGATTGTAGAGAAGATTGATGTGTTCGTGGGTGAGTTTGTTCTTGCCTGCTCTTTTAAGAGTGTTGAAGATGACTTTTCTTGGGCTTTTGCTAGGGTCTACGGTCCTAACATGGATACTCTAAGAAGTTCTCTATGGGATGAGTTGGCTGGCCTCCCTACTTGGTGGGTGCTACCTTGGTGTATTGGGGGAGACTTTAACGTCATTCGTTTTCCTACCGAAAGATAGAGTGATGTTCGCCTAAACACCACCATGATGGAGTTTTTCAGACTTTATTTTTGAGCAGGGTCTTATGGATCTCCCTCTTGCTGGAGGGTCGTTTACGTGGTCTAATACTCAGGAGAATCCCACTTGGCCTCGCCTTGATAAATTTCTTGTATCCCCTGATTGGGAAGTCAAGTTTCCAAGTTCTTTACAGAAAAGGCTTCCTAGATTGTGTTCTAATCATTTCCCGATTCTTCTTGATTGTGGAGGCATTCATTGGGGTCCCAGACCGTTCAAGTTTGAGAATATGTGGTTGAAGGCCGAAGGGTTTGTGGATAGGGTGCAACTTTGGTGGATGTCTTACCATTTCCAAGGTTCTCCTAGCTTCATCTTCTCTCAAAAGCTTAAGGCCTTAAAGAATGATCTTAAGAGATGGAACAAACAAGAGTTTGGCAAGTGGAGTTTCGCAAAAAAAAAAAGGCTTTTGGAAGAATTGTGTGCTCTTGATAGGTTGGAGGAACAATGAGGTTTAGCTCCCGAAGAAAAGTTCAAGAAAAGTGAGGTCATCAGAGATATGGAGAATGCTACTCTGCAGGAGGAGATTAGTTGGAGACAGAAGTCTAGGGTTCTTTGGCTTAAAGAGAGTGATAAATGCACTAAATATTTTCATCGGATAGCTAACTTGAACAGGAGATCCAATGCCATAGGGTCTTTCTCAGTTAATGGCTCTATTTCTTCCGATCAACAGGCTATTAGGGATCATGTTGCTCATTTTTGAGTCCCTCTTTAAAGAGCCTTATCCTTGGAGGCCTGGGTTGGATAACCTTGCTTTTGACTCTTTGGATGCGGTTGAGGCTTCTTCCTTGGAATTTCCTTTTGAGGAAAAGGAGGTCTTAGAGGTGGTTAAGGGCATGAACCGTGATAAGGCTCCAAGTCCTGATGGGTTCTCTATAGCGTTCTTCCAAAATTGTTGGAAAGTGATTAAGACAGATCTCATGGGGGTTTTTAAGGACTTTTACACTCATAACAAGTTTGTCAAAAGCATTAATGCCACCTTTCTTGCTCTAATTCCGAAGATGTCTAGGGCTATGGATCTTAAAGATTTTCGGCCTATTAGTCTTGTATGTGGGGTTTACAATATCATTGCAAAAGTTCTTGATAATAGACTTAGAAAGGTTGTGGATAAGATAATCTCGAAGCCCCAAAATGCTTTTGTGAAAGGTAGGCAAATTCTTGATTTAGTTATTATTGCTAATGAGTGCTTGGATAGTCGAATTAAATCAGGTGAATTGGGGTTGATCTGCAAGTTGGATATTGAGAAGGCATACGATCATGTCAATTGGAACTTTTTACTGTATTTGTTGAGAAGATGTGGTTTTGGCGAGAGATGGTGTTCGTGGATAGCGCATTGTATTTCCTTGGTTCGATTCTCTGTCTTGGTGAATGGTACCCCTTTAGGTTTTTTTAGCAGCTCTCGTGGTCTACAACAAGGTGATCCCCTGTCGCCTCTTTTGTTTGTCATTGTGATGGAGGCCCTAAGTAAGTTGTTCATTGTTGTTGTTCACAGGGGTTTTTTATCAAGTTTCTCAGTGGGTTCTAGTAGCAACGGGGTGCTTAATATTTCTCATTTATTGTTTGTAGATGATACTTTAGTCTTTTGCAGGACTAATCTGGATCACCTCCGTTTTCTTCGAGTTGTTTTTTTGTTTTTTGAACCTGTTTCAAAAATTTAAAGATCAATTTGGCCAGGTCAGTATTGGTTCCTGTGGGTGATGTTGTTAATATGGATGATTTGGCTAGCATTTTGGGGTCCGGAGTTTCCTCTCTTCCTTTAAAATATCTCGGTCTTCCGTTGGGGGCCCATTTCAAGGCTAAGTCCATTTGGGATGATGTAGTGGGCAAAATTGAAAGACGGATGGCTAGTTGGCAGAGGATGTATTTGTCAAAGGGTGGTAGAGTTACCTTTATAAAGAGTACTTTATCTAATCTCCCCGCGTATTTCCTTTCTCTCTTCCCCATTCCTTCCAGTGTTGCTAGTTGTATAAAAAAGCTTCGCCGAGATTTTTTGTGGGGAGGTCTAAGTGAAGATTTCAAATATCATCTGGTTAGCTGGTCCACGGTTTGTTCCCCTATTTCAGCAGGTGGTTTGGGTATCCGGAATTTGAGGACCTTTAATAAGGCTTTATTAGGGAAGTGGTTGTGCCGTTATGAGCATGAGAGAAAGGCTTTGTGGAGATCAATTGTGGATGCTAAGAACGGTTCTACTTGGGCTGGTTGGTGTTCCTTAAACCCTCCTGGGTCTCATGGAGTAAGGCTTTGGAAAAACATCAAGAAGGGGTGGAGTTTATTTAGTAGCCATACCTGACTTGTTTTGGGAGATGGATCCAGGATCAGATTCTGGGATAATGTGTGGTGTGGAGAGATGCCCCTTAAGGAAGCTTTCCCAGGTTTGTATGACATTGCTTGCGACAAGAACTCGCTCGTGGCAGCCCATTTGATTCTGGAGAACGGATCTTTTCAATGGGATGTCAAGTTCATTCGAGCGGCCCACGATTGGGAGGTGGACATCTATCGTGATGGGAAAGACAAGCTTTGGTGGTCTCCTTCTCACAAAGGGAAGTTTGATGTTAAATCTTTCTATAAGATTCTTGCTTACAAGGAGACAGCTCATTTCCCCTGAAAAAGTATTTGGCGGATCAAGGTTCCTTTAAAAGTGGCCTTTTTCGTTTGGGTGGTAGCTCTAGGGAAGATCCTTACTTTGGACAATCTCAGAAAGAGGCAAGTCATTGTGATTGATAGGTGTTGTATATGTAAAAAGAATGGGGAGTCTGTGGATCATCTACTCCTTCATTGTGAGGTCGCTTGAGTTTTTTGGAATGTAATTTTTAGTCGCTTCAGTCTGTCTTGGGTTATGCCTCGTCGGGTGGTAGATCTATTCTCTTGTTGGTGGATGGGCGGTCGCTCTCGGAGTGCGGTTGTGTGAAAGATGGTCCCTTGCTGCCTCTTATGGTGCTTGTGGAGGGAACGCAATGATAGACAGTGCGAAGACAAAGAAATAACCATTGAGGAGCTCATTTCTTTTTTCTTTTATTCTTTGTATTCTTGGATGGCTGCATTCCTTGCCCCTATAGTAATTAGTTATTATGATTTTCTTGTATTGTTTTCCTCTTCTTCTTAGTTGTCGTTCTTGTATACTCCATGTGTACTTGATCGCACTTTGCGCTTTTAATGAAATTTCTCTTACTCATCAAAAAAAAAATTGCAAGGGTAACAGATTAGATGCTCAATTAAGAGAGAGAGAAGTACCTTATAACGATTGATTATATCCTTCAAAATCTTATTTAGTGCATGCCCCATGTGAAGATCACCATTGGCATATGGAGGACCATCATGAAGAACAAAACTTCCCTAAAAGAGTAACCAAACGTCAGCTAATACATCCAAAGAACTATACAAGACCCAAAGAAGACTACAAAACTCACCCCATTATTTCTATCCACAACTCTCTTGTACACCTGATTGTCATCCCATATTTTCTGAATTTCAGGCTCCCTGACCAAAGAGTTTGCTCTCATGCTAAATGTCGTCTTTGGCAGATCAACTGTGTGCTTGTACTTTCCATCTTCTTGCTTTGCCCCTAAACTCTCAACCACAGGAAACAATCAGAAACTGGAGTTGCATGTTTGCCCTTCAAAAGAAAACGAAAAAATAGTATATCAAGAAATTCCTTCTCGAAGATTGCATGACACATAGTATATCTTTAAAACCATATTCAGAGTAACAATATCAATGCATTATACACCTTCAGATGCTTTCTTTGCTGCCATGACAGGTCCTCGAGATCTTCGCTTTGAGGAAGAACAGAATTCATCACTGGAATAAGTAGAGTACTGTGTCATGTTTAAGAGAGAGAGGACTTTGACTGAAGGGCTTCTTCTGAAATAACATGAGCTGACAGAAGTGGTTTTCCTAAAAGATGAGCAAGTTCTTTGTGATAAAACCTGAACATATACAACAGAGTTTATCAGTTGCAACTTAGAAATGCTATCATCATATGAGATGGACTCAACCGTAACACAAACCTAATGTTTAGGCATTGAGCAATTAAATCACTTAAACTAATTGATAAATCTTTCTAGCTATTTTATTGCATGCATTTCATTTTATACAAATATAGGTGTTGAAAGCAAAATGCAAAAAATGAACATTGTCAAAGGCCGGTGAGGATTTTGTGCACATTTTTCCATGCAGAGTTGAAAATCCCAAAGTCTAAAGCATATTTCCTAAGCCAAGTTAAGCCAGAAACTTCTAGTTGAAAGGAATATATGCTTAGTTTGTAACTATGTTGCTACAGAGAGCTCACTGAAGGGTCATACCAGATGGTGGGCATATATAAAATTTTGGATAACAAAAAATGAAAGATTGAGATGGCACATTGAAGCAAATAGTTGCTTAATAGCCTGAATATCCTTCCGATTAAGATTAAGTTTTTCAATGCAATATAAATGGTTCATTTTCAACCCCTAGTATTGCATCCAACATCCAGTGAGTGCAAATTGCTGAAACAGCACCCCAGAGAAACTTTAATTTCAATCTGAACTAACCCAAATATGACCAATTGAATTTACAATAACATGTCAAAGGAATGGCTTTGAGTCACACTTGCCATCTACATTCCATCACCTAAAACCTATTTCCTCTGCCAGTATTTTGGAAAGAAGAGTGAAAAAGGAAGGAAGAAAAAAAAAATCCCTAGTATTTAAAACAATTTAATGATATTATTCCTTTCCTTTCTCTCGGAGTTCCAGGATTTAGACAGATCCTTGAGCCACATTTGATATACAATGTAAAAATAAATGATATGCAAACTCTGAACATACCTTAAACAGGTTGTAGTAGGAGTAGTAGCTTTTGCAAGATCGGGGGCAGAACTACATGGTGGCTTGGGGGGCTTCACCATGTCTTCCCCAAATTTTTAAAAAAATACCCCAATAACTCTTTTAGAATCAAATTTTACCCCCCCCCCCCCCCATATTTTTATTTTTATTTTTTAGTTTTACTCCTCCAAACCTAAAATTATAGTTTCACCCGTCTATGACCACTTAGAGTAAAAGATATAGCAACATAGTTCAAAGTTGGTCCTATCTCCATCATGATTTAACTAGATTGTTTGTTTCATTGCCAAAAATTAGGACTTGTTTACTATATCAATTTGAATGACTCTCTTACATTTGCAAGAACAAAAGAATTTGAAAAAAAAAAAAAGGGACAATGACATTGAATATAGTACCAACCACGACCGAAGGTTCTTTCAATGAAATAACTAAGTTGAACTCTGATTATTTGATACACAAAATTGAAATACAAAATAAAAGATAAAGCAATAAAACTCTAACAAAAGCAAATACTATTCAAGTCTCTCTATTACATTTTACATATCAATTGCTGAGCCACAAGGTAGATACTGTTTTAGCCTCCAAAGATCCAGAACAAAAAAGAAAGAAAAAAATTGAATGCCATTTAACTTTCATATAACACTGTAGAAATACCAACTCTGTGGCCCGAACTCACTGCATTGTCAAAAATCCCCGCCCATTTCACAACAAGCACAGCACTCTCACAACACAAAGCAATCAAAAACCTAAAAATTCATCTGAGTGTGTGAAACTCGCAATCATCACTTGCACTTAAAATTAGTTCAAACTCCAAATGCTCCGTTTATTTGCCGAGAAAGGGGTACAGACAACTAAACAGAAAGCACACAGGCACACAGCAACCACTCCAACCTTAACCTTTTACAAGCCTTCTAATTTTTCCTAATGAACTGTTCAAAAGCCTAAGAAAAGCTAAGAACAAAGAGGTGAAAGTGTGAGATTACATATACCATCATATATGGGGAGGTTTGCATCAAAGCCATCTTGGCGTCCCTGTGTTTGAGTGCGGAAGAGTTTGCAGCGAAGGATTTGAACAAAGACATGTTGTCTTCGTTCACTCGAGCAAGAGCTTCTCCTTCTCCTTCTCCATTGGGGTCTTCAAAACATGGATAAAATGATTATCATCGCAGTCACAGCCTTTGGTTTTAGCTTTTGTTCAGAGCGGCAATTCTCGACCCGGCCCGTTCTGCTCCAGCCCGCACGCCACGGTTGTTTTTGGAGGGATGTGAAAATTGGGAAGGATTATATCGCAGCAAAATATTCTGGATAAGACATTAATAATGTTTGGGTAGTATTTTTTTAGTTTTGTTTGAAAAAAAACGATATAAAATTATAAACGATTTTGAGGAGTTGTGTTAATATTTTTATTTTGATAATAAAAAATATAAATTTTAATGAATATAGATGCAGAGCGGAATAAAAGAACATAACAGAGTAGTGGGTTGTTAGTTTTGAAATTAGTAAAAAGTGATGATGTGATATAAAATAAAAATAATTTATATAAAAAAGTGAAAAAAGTTTTGTATTGTAGTGAATTTTTTTTATTTGAATAATAAAAAAAAAATTATTGATGTGATATAAAAAGTGAAAAAGTAAGAATGTTTTGATGTTGATTGGTAGTAGAAAATATAAAAAAGTGATAAAAAAAAAATTACATGAACAGTAACAGCATTATGTTGTTCTGTTCTGTAACCTATCAAACAAGCCCAATATCTTAACCATCAAGTTTGCATGTAATGGACTTTATTATTTTCTGTTGTAATTTTCAGTGTTTTGACTTGTACTGGAAAGAAATTGATGAATTGTAACGGAAAGTATGAAAGAAAGTAGAGTAATGTTATACGCACGGCTCTAGTCTTTGTATCTTTCAAAATGTCATGTGACTTTTAAAATTACTGTTGAATTTGAGATGATCATTATTGAATTTTGATCTAATTGTAATTTTAAAAGCCACGTGACATTTGGAAGGATACAAAAATGACTCTAGTCCTCCTTATAGAATTACAAATTTAAATATTATTTTGAATAAATGTTAGGGGAGAGGAAAATAAAAGACAGCTTTTTTTTAATAAAATAATGGAGAGGGAATCAAAATGGCTATGGTATATTTATTGTAACACTTCGATTTCTTTTTTTTGGGTTTTCTTTATTTTAAATAGCACTAAGAAAGCTTGTAGCATAATTTTTTTCAAAATATTTCCTATACTTAAATAAGATAATAAAATTTATATAGTTCATAAGAGCAACCAAATAAGCTAAAAGAACTGCAGACTGAATGTAATTATAAAAAGAAGTTGGCAACTTGCTTATACTAAGGATTTAGCCTAACGAAAGGAAAACAAACACCTAGTAATACGGTTAGTTTTTCACACTA
Source organism: Alnus glutinosa (assembly GCF_958979055.1). NCBI lineage: Eukaryota > Viridiplantae > Streptophyta > Magnoliopsida > Fagales > Betulaceae > Alnus > Alnus glutinosa. Next base: position 38,406,282 of record NC_084886.1, read on the forward strand.
AAACCGGGACAGATGCTTCTAAAGATGGAGACTGCAATTGGAAGGATGCCAAAGAGTGCAATGTGGAGCTGCTCCGAGCTGGTTGTCCTGACAGTAATCTGCCCACTTCGCTTGTCGTTCATTCCAACACGGATAGCCATTTTAGAACTCTGTCCGATGGAGAACTGAGAATGTAGATTGGCCAAGAGAGACATGTCACCTCTTGCTTTAACCAGAGAAATACCGAACGTGGACTGGTCCTGCCCTAAAGGGAAATCCTCATCCTTGAGGCGTACTTCCAAGTTTGCACCCAATGCTGTTTCATCTTGAGATCCGACAACTCCAGTACTTCCCACCAAAACCAACCGCTTTCCAACAGCAATCTGATTCTCGAATTTGAGTCCAGTGGCCACATTCCCATCTAAAAAAGTGACAGCCACCCCAGCAGTTGTTTTGTTAATATTGAAATATTTTACCTTGGTTTCTCCTCTTAGGATGTAGGCAAGCTGCTCTCCAATGGTCTGAATGCTGAACCTCGCCATAGTTGATTCATTTTCCCCATGCTTTGCTGCAACTGAGGAATCCAAGTACATGCTGAACTCTTTTTTATCCTTCATGATCTGAAACCCAAAACCAGCAGGAAATTTACCGGCAATCACAAGTTTTGTTTCAAGCATAATAGCATCATACCCAAGATCATGGTCCCATCCCTCGGTGCTTGGAATTGGTCTCACAAGAAGCTGATCAGATGCAGGCTCCAAAAGACGATACCTGAATGTAGGATGATCTGCATCAAAGGAAGGCGGGAGAACCGTGTCAGGTAAGGGAGCTGGCACATCCACTGGATTTCCATCCTCCTGGTCCTCGTCTTCCTCCATGGAAACATAATTGTTGCCACCATTTTTGCCTTTCTTCTTTATCTCCCTCAACCTTTTCAGCTGTTTTAACTGCTTCTTTTGAAGGAGCTTCACCCGATAATCATACTCCTCAAAATATGCTTTTCTTTGCTCCTTGCTGAGCTCAGCGATGTGAGAT